>NW_025999479.1:3039583-3647500 GCF_019419815.1 Pyrus x bretschneideri
TCACTTCCCATATTTCGTATATGTTGTAACTTTTACCCCCGTTGAGCTTTGTTTAGCCTTTATTCTTTGTCAACCCACATTATCCTCACCTAGCCTAGTTTAGGACAATCCACACCCTTGTTCTTAAAAGATAGTGAGCATAACTTAAATGAATTCCTTTTGAGTTACATTATGCAAGAAAATTAGTGTGAGGGAAGGAACGCTTGTTCTTAAGTATGTTTTGAGTTTCAAACAGAAAAGAAAAACAGAAAAGAAAGAAAAAAAGAAAAAAAAAAAAAAAAAAAAAAAAGAGCTTAAAAAAATGAAAGAATGAGTGATTGAAGAAAGGGCTCAAAACACCAATTCTGGCCCTAAATTGTCTCCCTTTTTGTTCCAAAGTTGAGTTTTCATTCAAAAGTGAATTCTAAGTTGATTCAATTGCCTTGCTCACTATTTCTTTAAGAACCTTTGTTTTCCATATCCCTTCTTTGTTATCCACACACCCCAAGCCCCATTACAACCCGTGACTTCAATCTTGAGTGTTATGTGTTTCAATTTGTGGAGTTTGAACTTGGTATGAGCATATGGTGTCACTGGTTCTCGCGTCTAAGTAGTAGCATTCCATTCATGAGATCATATCTAAACTTGATTATTAACTCCAGAAATTGCGTTCTTTGTGATACATATATGTGAGTGTCGTTTTCATGTTTACATCAATCTTCTCACATATGACTAGATTTGGGTGTGTAGTTAGAAATTCTGAGTGAAAATCGAGTGCATATCTGGTAAGGAATTGAGCAAATTCTCTAAGGCATGTTACTACATTCAAAACATGGTTTTAAATGCTTAATTGTGAAATAGTATGTGGTGACTCTGATTAAGAATGTATTTAAGTGTGAAGATGACTAAAACCTGTGGGAATGATGATTTTTAACATGTCATGTGCATTGGAAATCCCTAAGACGGTTGTTGGAAGGTTTAGGTTGTGTTTTACGTGTTTAGTGTCGTTTTGTTTATTTGTTTTTATTCTGTTTTGCTCGAGGACTAGCAAAAGTTAAGTGTGGGGGAGTTTGATAGGAGCATATTTAGGCGACTTACTTAGCTTGTTCTCGTACATTTACGTTATGTTTCTTTAGTTATTTTAGTTCTTTATGCTTCTTTTGTGTGTTTTCAGGATTATAAGACGTGTTTGACGAAAGGATGCATTGTGGAATGTTTTGGGGCCTTTTTGGAGCACTATTGGGCTAAGGATGGATAGCTTATTCTTGGAGCCCAAGTGTTAGATGAAATTGAAGGCCTTGTATGCACTTGAGGACACAAAACAATGGCCCTAACCCAATTACAATCACATTGCCATGGGCTTAACACAAACACCATTCCTTGCCATGCAAGGGGGAGCAATTTGGGTCCATTTCATGCACTTAAACCCTAGCCCAATTACACACCATTGCAGCCAAATCCATTCTTTGTCATGCACATTCACCACCGATTCAACCACATGCACTTATTCCTCCATCATTACACACCATTGCAGCCACATGCACAAAACACCATCCTTGCCGTCCAAACACATGCATTTCCCTTGCCATTTTCAACCATCACACTTCATCATTGCAGCCACCATCCATCCTAGTTGTCAATCACATACTTTCCCATTATATAATTCATCCACATGCATCTTTAACCAACAAACAAATCAGCCACAATGCACCAAAACATCCCATGCCGTGACTTCCTAGCCAATTCCAGCTTTTCCCTTTACAATTCACATGCATTCCATACTTTTCCTAGCTGTTTTCCATCATTATTTCAGCCACCATTCACCCTTTATTTCACATACACTTCACACAAACAACATTCACATGCATTCACATGCATTTCCAACACAAAATACACTCAAAACCGTGGCCACCTTTGCATTTCAGATTCCCATTTGCATTTTCAGATTTCCAGCTTTCCAACCTTTACAATTCACATGCATTCATTCATAATCATTCACCAAACATTCAGCCACATTTCCATCCACCTCCTAGCTGTCATGTTCCCTCCATTACTCCTATAAATACCCTTGCATTCATGCATTCATTTTTCATTCCATTCACAACACAACACACAACACAAACACACATCCCTTGCCGTGCATACCCTTCCATTTCTGTGCAGTTTTTCTCCTCCATTGCAGCCATTATCCAACCACTTCCCATCCCTCCAAAACACTTCATACCATCACACAACCTATCCTTAAACCTTGTGCTACAACAACGAGGAAGAGAAGAGTGCCTAAACGTTCATACAATTCAAGTTTGAGTTGTTGGAATGTTTAGGTGTTTCTTTGATTTCAAAGTTTCATTTTAATTCTCTTTGTTTTGTATGTATGGAAGAGAAGAGTGCTTAAACGTTCATACAATTCAAGCTTTGAGTTGTTGGAATGTTTAGGTGTTTCTTTGATTTCAAGGTTATGAGGAACTAAACCCCCTTTAGGTAGGGGGTGATTCGAAACTATGTTTATATTTGCAATATGAATTGATTAACTTTCGTTGGAATTTCATAAGTTGTGGATTCAATTTGTTTAACCGTTTGATTGATAGCTTATTTATGAATGTTTATTAAGAATGCGCGCTTAATTTTCATGCATAAATATGACGCTAGAATATAAGTGAATTTCACCTAATCGTTATGAACTTATATTCACAAGTAGTGGAGGTTGCTTATAAACAATCGTGTTAAACATATTCTTGGCACGAGTTTCATGCTCATCATAGTAACGAATGCCTCGTCAACACTTATAGTTTTCATAATGCTTAATGATCTTTGATTGTATCTTTATTGTGCTGTTCACGTAAAGGACTTTTGGAGAATGTTGTGAATTGCGTTGCGCAAACCCATCCAATTCATTAACTTAAGGAAAACTTGACGGTTAATTTAAGCGGACCTAATTAATCCGGAGTGTTGAGTATCATGATTTATCGAAAGACCAACTGAGAATCAATCTTGTACGCAAGTATAACATGTGTGGAGAAGAACCCCTTAGCTAGCCTTCATTCCATTCATTCCATCACAATTTCATATTTACATTCCGCTTAGTTTGTTAACTTGCTTTGTTATTTCAATTTCCGTCAAATCCATATTTACAATTTGTTTTATTTTCAAGTTTCCATTTTTAGTTTAAAATCATCCAAATCCAATCCCCCTTTACTTTATTGTTCAATTTAGTTAGAAATCAATTTAGTTCGTGTTTTTAATGCATTTTCAGTCTTTTGGTTTGTCTTAGTGTTTTAACGTTTAGTTTCACATTCTTTGAATCCAGTTTAGTGTTTTATCTTGTTTTTACATTTTTGAGTCAGTTTCCAAGGTTTTAGCAATCCCTCCTAATCCCCGGTCCAGAACGATCCCTACTTACATCCATACTACAATTGTCAAAAAGAGGGTTTAATTTGTGTGTGTATAAATCTCGCATCAGAAGGGTAAGCCAGTGTTGAGCAAAAATTGTACACAATATGTAAACAAATAATTCAATCAACACAATTTCACCCTCATTCATTTTTCCGAAGAAGGTTCTATTAATTTGAGTTCGACCCATTCTAGACTATGCGTCTATTAATTACAATCCTTCATTAAAAGGCTATTAATTACAATCCTTCATTAAAAGGAAAAACCCTTTGATTCCAATATGAATAAATCGTGAATCCGGGATTTGGGTGTTTATTTGATTTTGGGGCTGCACCTAGGTTGAGCCTTAGATTGCCTACATACCCTCATTGAAGGATCAAGTCACTCGTAGTTCCTTATGTATGTGTTGGGGTTTGATGCCTTGTGCAGTTTCAACTTGTGCAGGCAAAGAGTATTTGATGCCTTGTGAAGGAAAATTTTTGTCCTAGCTAAGAACATGTGAGAATATTTGAACACATAAGCAAACTAATAACACTTTAAAGTAGGCATGCATTCAAAAACAATTCTAAAACCCATGACTTTCAAAGCCTAGTGAATGGTGAACTACAAGACTCTTAACAACATTAAAGAGAAGAAAGGATTTTGAGATTCATTACCCTTGAAGCTCATCCTTGTTTACATAAGGGATTCACCCAAGTGGAGGGCCTTCAAGTCACCTCCTAGCTCCTTAGATCTTCCTTGTGATTTTCTTCCCTGTTGATACTCCTTTGCTCCTTGAGAAAGTGAGGAAAAGAACTCCAAAATACGGAAGATTTGGTACCTCTAAGTCTCCACACCAAGGATGATGGTGTGAAGATGAAATGGATTACCTAGAGGAAGTTAGATGCTAGTAAACTCTCCTAGGAAGGCCGGCCTCTATAGAGAAAAAGGAGAAAAAATGTTTCTCTTCTTTGCCTCAAGAAAACCCAAAAAGGGAATGGCTATAAAGTTGCCTTTATACCACCTCACAAGTGAGTGACAAACTTGTAATAAGTCAATCAACTCACTCTCCCTAAGTGGCCGGTTTTAGCTTTTGTTTTTGGGCTATTTTTCCATTTAGTTTTAGTTGTCACACAACATAAACTCAATGGGCCTTATGGACCAAAAACCCTTTTGGGCCCCGAAACCTGACACTAACTTAAAAGGCCCACCACGAACCTTTCACATAATTAATTAACTAATTAATTAATCTTGACCATTCTCAATTAAACTATTTAATTGCTTATCTATCTCTTTTATATCTTCACATTTATCCTTACTCGGTGTACGATCCATTAGGTTCCATTTAGCGAGGCAGTGGGCGATTGTTACTCTTAACGATCCATTGTGAATTGAAACAACATTTCAATTCTCCCTTTGATGAAGATTAGTGTTTGCTAATCTTCAGGGCTTCCACAAACCATGAGTGACACCTAGCGATATGTCATGGTTACCCAAGCTAAGTAGACGTGGTTGGAGAACCCAACCAGTTACAACTACAACGCAATACGGTCCTTCTCTAATACAATACTCTTGATCACATTGTTTAAGTGATGGTTTGTTTCATGTCTACTATCCAATGTGATACTTCTCTATATGATTCAATTGAATATGATTTGGAATATACTTCCTAAGTCATATTCATATGCTTTGGCCAAAGACTCCCGAATCATATCTTAGAGTATTCACCTTCCGCCATGGAAGGTTAGAGATCCCTTGTTCTGCATTCATATGCCTACATGACTAGATAGCTTTACCTAAATAATGTCATGGACACTCTCAATGGAATGCCTTCGACATGATCAAAGATTAAGGACCTAACCATTAGACATCTATGATGCCTCAGGTAAAATGACTACTTTGCATATTGCAACTTACGAGTTCTTACATGACATGTATGTTTGAACTCTCTTTTGATCGTGGTTCAGTGTACTTAATTATATTTTGAGCACCTATCTGTTTGTCTTATTGTCCAACACCAAATGACTTGAGACTAGTCATACTCACGCTTGAGTTAACATAACACATACTAACCTTAGCAGATTGTCAATGCCCAATTGGCAATCCTATGGCTAGGAACGTTTTAGGAATGAACATAAGAGAAAGGTCTCGTTAATCTAACTTACTTAGATCACTTATCTCTTAGGTTAAATACATTCCTTGGATTCCCTTATTGCTTAGACACATAATACAATAAATAGTGATTAACAATAAGCTTTGCCCTTCATTAAACATATAAAAGTTTAACATAATAAGTATTCCAAAAGCTATTACATTAAATGAGTGGCTTTGTGGGCATACTTCCAACAATCTCCCACTTGCACTCAAAGCCACCTTCCTATGTATCTAATACCCATCTTTTCCATATGGCGGTTAAGTTGGATTTGAGACATTGGCTTCGTCAGTGGATCTGCTCATCAGTGGATTTGCTACGTTATTAGCCAAGGCAACCTTGAGGATGTTGACTTTGCAATCAATCAAAGCGAGCTTTCATTTTAGCGTGTATTTGAAAGAGTTGAAAAGCCTTTATATAGAAAGTGTTGAAAAAGGCAGGAACGTGAGTCTGGTAACTCAGGCAACCTTGAGGATGTTGACTTTCCCCTCGGCAGCATATCTTCTAATGATATTAAAGCGTCTGTCAAAATGCTTGTTCTTTTGATAAGCCCTGGGTTTCTTAGCTTGAGCTATCGCCCCACTATTATCATAGTACAAAGTTACTGGTGATGTAATGGTTAGAACCACTCCAAGTTCAGTAATGAACTTCTTCATCCAGAACGCTTCTTTGCTGGCTTCAACTGTAACGAAAAATTCAGCCTCCATCGTGGAATCAGGAATTACATTTTGTTTCTTGCTTTTCCAGCCGACAACCCCACCCTTCAGAGTGAACACATATTCGGAGTTGGAACTTCTATCATTAACGTCAGATTGGAAATCTGCGTCTATATAGGCTTCCACTCACAACTCTGTCACTCCTCCATAAACGAGGAACATGTCCTTAGTTCTTCTTAAGTACTTAAGAACTGTCTTGACAGCTGCCCAGTGTTCTGATCCTGGGTTAGATTGATATTGACTAGTAATGCTCACAGCATATGAGATATCAGGCCTTGTGCATATCATGGCATACATGAGACTCCTTATGGCGGAAGCATAAGGAATCCTACTCATCTGCAGTATTTCTTCAGGAGTTTTCGGTCCTATGGATTTAGAAAGGTGAATTCCATGTCTCATAGGAAGAAAACCTTTCTTAGATTGTTCCATTTGGAACCTACTTAGCACCTTATCTATGTACATAGGTTGGGATAATCTAATTAATTTTCTGGATCTATCATGATAGAGCTTTATCCTAAGCACATAAGATGCATCTTCCAAATCCTTCATGTGGAAGGTTTTGGACCCCGCACTTTTACAGAAGAAAGTACTGCAGTGTCATTCCCGAATAGTAATATGTCATCTATATATAACACTAGGAATACAACTGCATCCCCAACGACCTTTTGATAAACACAATTGTCGTCTTCGTTTTGAGTAAAACCAAACGATTTGATTTCAGTATCAAAATGTTCCAGCTCCTAGAAGCTTGCTTAAGTCCATAAATGGACCTCTGAAGCTTGCATACCTTAGTTTTTTCAGACTTGAACACGAAACCTTCAGTTGAGTCATATAAAGCTCTTCCTCTAGGTAGCCGTTTAGAAAAGCCGTCTTCACGTCCATTTGCCATATCTCATAATCATGGTATGCAGTTATAACAAACAAAATCCAAATGGACTTAATTATGGCTACAGGAGAGAAGGTTTCTTCATAGTCAATCCCTTCTCATTGCCTGTAACCCTTGGCTACTAGTCTAGCCTTATAAGTCTCCACGTTCCTATCAGCGCCTATCTTCCTCTTGAATACCCATTTGTTTCCAACAGGTACTATACTTTCTGAAGGGTCTACAAGAGTCCAGACCTGATTTTGATACATGGAATCCATCTCGAATTTCATAGCCCCTTGCCATCTCTTTGAATCAATGTCGGGCATTGCTTTAGTGTATTCTCTAGGTCCTCATTTGTCTCATTGTCATCGAGAAAGTGCAATTTCCTAAATTCATTATCCAAGCCATATCTTTTAGGTGGCTTGTTGACCCGTTCAGATCTACGTGAAGCTAGGGGTTCAGGAATAGGGTTGTTAACTTGTCGAGTGCTTGTTTGTGGTTCATCATTAATCTCATTAATTTCCATCGTTTTACTTGTAGTTCATTTGAGAACAAATTCGTCCTCTAGAAACTTAGCAATTTTGGCGACAAAGAATTTTTGGTCGTCAAGATGGTAGAACTCATATCCCATAGTTTTTCTAGGATATCCCACAAAATAGCATCTAACTGATCTCGTTTCAAGCTTAGTAGCTTTAAGCTTCTTGACATATGCTTCATAACCCCAAAGCTTAATATGATTAAGACTTGGCCTTCTCCCATGCCATATCTCATAGGGCGTTTGTGAAACTGACTTGGAATGTACTCTATTAAGTAAGTAAGTTACTGTATATAGAGCGTATCCCCAGAATGTTTCAGCAGAACTCATCATAGAACGAACCAAGTTTATTAAGGTTCGATTTCTCTTTTTAGAAACTCCATTAAGTTGTGGAGTTCCTGGTGGAGTCCACTGCGATATTATTCCACAATCTTTGAGATAATCTAGGAATTCGTTACTTAGATACTCTCCCCCTTGATCTGATCTTAAGATCTTTATCTGCTTCCCAGTTTGCTTCTCAACTTCATTCTTGAATTCTTTAAACTTTTCAAAGGATTCTGACTTGTACTTCATAAGATACACATAGCTAAACAGAGAGTGATCATCGATGAATGTGATATAGTATGAGAAGTCTCCTCTCGAGGTAGTAGACATAAGTCCATATACGTCAATGTGGATTAACCCTAGAATTTCAGTGGCATTCTTTCCATTCCCAGTTAATGGAGATTTGGTCATCTTCCCTTTTAAGCAACATTCACAAGTACCCATTTGGTCATTACCTAATGGGCAGAAATATCTGTCTTTCGACATCTTGCAAATCTTATCAAGGTTCGTATGTCCAAGTTTAAGATGCCACATCTTTTCTTGGCTAACATCTTTTTTAGCCCTTTTGGGTCTTGAGGTATTCTCGCTTTCAATACAGTGCATTCCACTACTTGTCTCTAGGTGAAAAACACCCTCTATCATATTACCATGAGAGATAATACAACCACTCAAGTATAAAGTGCAACTCATTTTGTCAAACAATACTGAGTGCCCATCTCGTAGAAGCATAGAGATGGAAATCAAATTCTTTATACATGAAGGAAAATAAAAACAATTTTTAAGTTCCAAGACATCCCCAGAGGGTAGTGTAAACATGTAAGTGCCTACTGCTTTTTCAGAGATCTTAGTACCATTCCCAACCTGCACAATTATCTCCCCATTGCGTAGTGTCCTGCTCCCTATTAGTCCCTGCAACGAATTGCAAATATGTTGACTAGCGCCTGAATCAAATATCCAGGAATTAGAGCTTACTGTAAAAGCACTCTCTATGACAGAAATAGTCCCTTCAAAAGTTCATGTCATAAAGCTCACAATGTGCACCCTGTAATTATTCTTCCAATATTTATCCTTTCCACAATGAAAGCATGTTCTTTTGGATTTTCTTGCCTTCTTCTTATGCAACCTTTTCCTTGTGATTGCATTCTCACTCCCACTGTCCTTTTTGAAACCTTGTTCAAACTTACAACACATGTCAATCATCTCAGAAAGAGTACGATCAAATCTATTCACTTTATAGTTTACTATAAACTTAGTGAAATCATCCGAGAGAGATGCAAGGGAAAAGTCTTGGGTTATTTTCCCATCGATGGAAGTTCCTAAACTCTCAAGATCCTTTCCATTTTTGTCCATGTTTTTGGACCAATGTTCCCTTTGCCATTTTGGCATTCAATAGACTACAAATTTTGAGAATCGTACGTTACTTGTCTCAATGTCATGCATCTTATGCAAACTATCAACCATGGCACAAGAAGTGTCCATGTGCTCATGTAGCTTCTTAAGCTCCTCACTAAGTGAAGTGAAGATTAAGCATTTGGCTTATAAGTCATCCTCAAAGTGTTTAGCATAATTTTGACACTCCTCCTTTGAAGATAGTTTCATAGGAGGTACATGAGGAGAGGATTGCTTAAGCACATACGATATGCCATTCATCTTTGAGACATTCTCAATGTGATGATACCAAGCAAGGAAACGTTGGCCTCTAAGGCGTTTTTTGTCAAGTATAATGGTAGGTGTAATTTTAGGTATGTCGTTACAGAAATCGTATTAGATTGTTGATTTTAAAACTACTTGGTTGGCTCTTAAATCAAATAGTACCACCCACTATTTTTGGCAAATTCCACATCCTTTAATGGAATCCAAGAGTTATGTTGAACTCGTAGTAGGGTATGGGAGGCTTACCATTACCAAGCCCACCTCACAATGATATGATGTTGGTTAGCAACAATAGTGATGAGAGAATAACGCTTTAGTCATTTACAACTCTTGTAATTACCCATCTAGTTTGGCCTTTAGAGAATGATGCCTCAGAATGATATGATGTATGCACCATTGCACTTAGTTAAGTTTTTCCCACCATGGAAGTTCGTGTAGGGGTTCAAGAATAGCCTCACAATGATATAATGTTGGCCATCCTTGTTGCCTACCTCACCACATCATGTATGTACATATGAATTCCTGCTGAATGTAAGCACATACTTTGAACTTCCCCATGATAGGGTGAAGCCGGTGTATAAGTCACAAACGATTGAAGCCCACCACAGTGGAAGGCCTACGAAGAGATGTTCAAAGCATCTCTCACTTATCAACTTAATATTTGTTTTGTTGAGGGAGTAGTGTTGGACTACATCAATTTCATTTTAATCTTGTTAAAAGAACTTGGGCTTATCACAACCATTGGTCCAAGTTTATATGAATTAGTAGTATATAATACTCCCACTATTTCGATGAAACAAACGAGACTATATGGAACTACTAACTAATGCATCGCATCCTCATATGGACTATGTACTCATTTTAGGTCTTTGGATGATTATGAACTGTTTGATTTGATCCAACACGAGCTTTGTGTTGGACCTTGGGTCTAAGGTAGGTAGTTGTTGATTTTAGTTACGCGTTTAATCTAATTAAACTGTCATTTCCTATTGGGCGTTGGACCCAAGTATTCCAATTTGCATGCAAATAAACAAAAAGAAATACTTGAAATAAAGAGAAGGGCTTGGACCCAACTATCCCTATTAATTGTTGGGATTTTTCATTTTTGACATGTGATTGCCCCATTTCATGCAAACGATCTTGAGCATACCCTGACAACAAGATCAAAGCTTAACTTCATGTTGGAGTCCCTTGCTTTAAAACTTATTTTTTTGCTTTATTGGACACTTCTCTTTCTCCTTTTATATTTGTAGAAGCGTCTGACAGACTCGCACTCTGTTTGTTTAGAGATAACTTGTGGTGAGCGTTATCGGATTGCAATAAATCCTTAGCTTCATTTGTGCACCAAAACTCAATAGATCACAAGCTCTCTTGTCATTTTTTTCTTTGAAAGACCTTTCTTCTTCCTTCTTTTCTTTTTGCATTACTTGAAGAATGGAGCAGCAATCAAAGATAAAGTGTCATCATTGAGTTGCACATTTCTTCTTTCAACAAGTTTGGAAAAAAACTTGTCGTTATAGAAAATAGTTTCCTATGAACTGCCACTTTAGTATCTAGACTAGGTATATCTTGATAGCCCCATGCAAACGCGCCTCGGTAATCTTGGAGAAGACATTTGTAGTCTTCTAATTCTTCCAGTGTTAATAGGGCACTTAAAAATATAGGCTTGGACTCATCATCTGTTCTGAGATTGATTTCTCGAAGTTCATCCATAGTGGCTTGCCCTCCATTTTCTATTTGAGGTGGTGCCGGTTGAGCGTTGTCAATAAACTCAGTTGATTTGTCACCATTCTCATCTTTTTCATCTTCAATGGTGACGCAATTTACTTGACCAACATCACAAACTTCTTCTTCTATGCTCGATTCCTCATCCACTCTATAAGCTTCACTTCTTAGAAGTGGAGGTGTACTGTTAAGGGTCCTGAAGCTTGCGCAAATACAACTTTGCCTATTTTTCTTTTTGACAGGAAAGCAGGTGGGGAAGTGTTTAACAAGCTCAATTGGCTTGTTATCAAATTCCTTGCTTCTTTCTTTGCTACCGATCATGCTAACTTGAACAACATCTTATTCATTTTCTTGCGCATCATTATTTTTGTCTCGGTTTATCGTCACCTTTTGGCTTTTGACTCTCCACTTTTTGCTTTTATGAGATTTCTTAGGTTGAGAGTTGGTGATTTTACCAAGTCGTTGGAAGATAGAAACTTGAGGTGGCTTGTTATTTGACTCTTCTCTAGCCAACATTGCATTCTCGAGATCAGTAAAGCCTTCAAACTCATGATTCTTGGTTTCTGAGACAAATGCTTTGAGCATGCCATTTCCTTGGTGCACCATGACATTGATATCACTTTATTTAGCTTGATGCCTCTTCGTTTTTATCTTTAATGGAACCTTTGATGAGGACTCATTTCTTTTGAATGAAACAATGCGGCCATATCGACCATTATTCTTTTGCAAATTTGTTGAGACTATCAAATTGCCCCCAGGAATTGATTGGTTGAATTTGCGCAAAAGGTTTGTGTAGTTGGTCACGAGCACTTCAAATGCATTTTGGATTTGCCCTATTACCTTCTTTTCAAGTTCTCTTTGATCTTTCAATGAACGGTTGAAAACTACTTTTCCGGATTTTAGAGTTTTAGAACTCGCGATTTTGACTAGCCTCGACGACTTTGCCTTTTTCACAGCTGGTGATTGTAATTTCTTCTGCACTACTTCATCTTTTGTTGGTTGTGAAAAAGTGACTTTTGGTTGTTTGTAGAATTTTGCATCTACGTAATTCATTTCTTCACGCTTAAATAGGTCGCTGTCTGCTAGAACTTTCTTGACTTCGCCATTTACCAAAAACTTGAAGCATTGATGGAGTGTAGAAGGAATGACGCCATATGTATGAAGCCACAGACGTCCTAATAAAACATTATAAGATGTGTCGACATTGATTACATGGAAAAGGGCATCGAAGTACAACTCCCTTATCTCCATTTGTACCATTATTGTTCCCATTGCTTTTTGTCTGACTTGATTGAAGCCTTGAATAGTTAGCATTAATGGTGTCAGTAGACGAACATTCATCCCAGAGCTCGAAGTGTTCAAAGAGGAAACATGTTTACTGCTGATCCACAATCAAGCAAAATTCGATTTATTAATGCATCTCCCACTAGTCCACTGACGTACAAGGCTGATTGTGGTACTCTTCTCCAAGTATAAGGTTATTTTCGTCAAATATGATACTTGTGAGGCAGCAAGTGCAATACTTTGGCGACATCGTATCCACTTCTGCAATTTTGAAGCTCGTTTCAAATACTTCAGGATTTGTCAAAGTCGTAATGAGTGCTTCTCTAAGCTCATTTGACATTTTCAGAGCATCGTATACACTGAGAAGAGATGAGATGCGCCTAAAATGGTTGACTATGTCGTATTTGCCATCTTGGGACTATAGTACATCTTTTGCATGTTTCTTAGAAGTACTTGCTTTTGTGGTTGAGATTGAAATGTTAACCGCAGGCTCCACAGTGGTAATGACTGGAACCTCTCTTGCACTTGGTTTGTCTGAATGATTAACTGAATCAACTGCTTCTTTACCTCATTTCTTGTTCGTAGACAAGATCCTATGGCAAGAGCGTAGAGTTATTTCATCTACCTCATTATCATTACGGATTTCACCTGAGGTCGCGCGACAGTTTCCAATTTCTTCCTCACTTCCCTTACTCTTGAAAAGTTTTAGAGGGAGTTAGTCTCCGAGGGTTATTGGTGCTCTAAAAGGCTGCTTGTACTCATCATCTTGAAAGACTCTAGGCCTTCTCTGAGTACTTTTCTTCTTTTTCTTTCCATCCTATGGGGGCGGTCAACTCCATAATTTTTCTTTTGATCGCTTTGTGGAAGAAAGACGTTTAGCAGTCATTTTTACCCTTTTTTCATTGACGATTTGCCACTTGTCTTTGGATTCAAGTGACGACTCCAATGAATCCTCCCAAACATCAAAACTCGATGCCGTCATAAGCTCATACAGAGTTAGGATCTTTGGATTTCTGGAATGAGGCATGTCAGGATAAGATGGACAACTGTGGTTGCATTATCGACATAGAATCCTACAGGGATTACCCTTTCTGGTAATGGAGCGAAGGGTGTTATTTTTCCTTCGATCATATTGGACATTTTCGTCTAATGTTTTGAGGATAAATCCACCTCAATCTCATGCTTGTTGATCTTTTCTTGAATTATATCCTTGAGGATATAACAATCCTTTATCGTATGGTTGATGAGTCGATGATACCAATAATACTTTAGATCATCGGTCTTATTTACTTCAGCGGGACGCTTTGGTTCAGGAAGTGTGATCATCTTTGCTGCAAAGAGTTCATCGAAGATAGTTCCAACATCTTCATCATCGAAACTATATTTAACTTCTTTTCTTTCTTTAAGTAAAAGCCTCCTCGTCCCTTTGGTTTCTTCTTTTCTTTTTACATTGTCATTTTTCTTGTCTACTTTGACAAATGTCGCCATACAATCTCCCTTCTTCGGTATTCTTTTTTTTTTATCTCCTTTCTTGGGGTTAGACTTCTTTTCTAAGTCTTGGATCATCTTTCTATTCACATTTTTCTAGGACATTTGCTTCTCCACATTACTTGCCTTGGATGCCAACTCGTCGAATGTTCGAGGCTCCATAATTCCTACAAAGGTTGCAATCTTGGGGATGAGGTTGTTGTAATGTAACATATTTGCACTACAAAAAATTCAGAAATATTTTCCACGCATTGTAGGTTTAGACTCCTTCATCTTGTGAAGAATTCACTTGCACTTTCTCCGAGACTTTGTGTTGTTTGAGCCAAATCCATTAATGTGACTTTTTTCTTTGAACTGACAAATTAAGCTAGAAAAGCTCTCTGCATATCATCCCACGTTAGAATAGATCATGGCTCTAACTGAGTGTTAAAAATAAACAATTAGGGATAGTATCAATTAATTTGTTAGCGTGCTCAATAAAAAGATTTTTCTCGCTTGAGTTGCTCAACCGCCCCTTAGCCCAGTGCTTATGACGCGTTACGGAATCTCCACCGTGCCGGGGGACCAAGCAGGGCATAACTAGTGGCATAGGAGCCGACTTAGCGTCAGCGGCTTCGTGCCGCACTGGAGTGATCCAATATGTGGTTCCGCACATTCCACCACTTCTCCGTTCATTTCCAATACCATGTGAAAGCAGAACCTTTGAGTGACTGAACAAACTGTTGAACCAATAAGGGATCTGACTACAATGTTTCCCTACAAGCTGAGTAAAAATGAACTAAGTGTTCTTGACGAGAACCACTTAAACCATCAAATTTATCAAAGATCAGTTTTTGATACCCTTGGGGAAATGCACTGTGTCATAGGGAGCTGGATAGGGCTTCCGATATTCGAGAATTAGTGTTGTTAAAGACATTTGAAATTCACAGATCTTTTCAGCGAAAATTGCATTGATATCTTGATGCGTAAGCTGGCTACCAAAACTTTCTCCTTTCGTTTCTTTCCTTGCTTTGTCTTTCACTCTAGCATTATTTATGCTAACTTAAGCTGCTAAAGTCGCAATTTTCGCTTCCTTATCAGCCACCAAAGTTGCCATTTTTGCTTCTTATTTTGCTAGTTTCTGTTGCATTTCTAGTAGTTGTTCTTCCGTGTTTGATGCGCTAGTCATCAAAACTTGCATGGTCTCAGATTTGACATCTTCATTTATCTCCAACTTTTGGAATTAAATCATTACTCTAGGAATCTCTTCTTGGGAAAAAGATTCATTTCCTCCATGAGTGTCTCTAAGGGAAGATGAACTCTCGGGAGAGCGGACTGCCAATGCTCAGGCCTTTGCAAGCATGATAGGCCCCTCGAATTGAATGTTGTCACCTTCCTCAACAAGTTCGTAGGCCTTGGCCTTTTGTTGAACATTTCCGTACACTATTGGTAGGATTTCTCCATCTTCGTCGACGAAGGTCACCATAACTGACTCCTTTGTAGGTAAAGTAACCAGGATTGTTCCAATCATGATTTGAGTGATGAAAGGAACCTTGGTAGGCAGTGATGATGTCACTTTGACAATCTTGCGTCGAGGCACCTTGGTGTCCTTAGATGAAACAACTCCAAGAAGCTCCATTGAGATGATTTCAATATCTTTGAGTAAACGCTCCTTAGCGATCTTCTTCCTAAGAGCTCGTGCCGCTTTCTTCCTTCCATTCCTCAGGGCGTTCTTAGACGGACATTTCTTCGGCCCAACTTTGATGACTTTGACAGCCACCTTGCATGTCTTTGTCGCTATCTTAGTCTTCACCATGTTGCATATAGTTGGTGCTTAATCGATGGGGAAGGAGATTCGGCGACTAGCACGCCTTCCACGTCCAAGTTTGGATTCAGCAGTAGGGAGTTCATGGAAGTAAACAGTAACTTGTGGCACCATGCTTCCTGTTACAAAAAAAAAAAAAAAAAAAAAAAAAAAAAAACACATAGCACATTAATTATCTTCGAAATCAGAGATGAAAGGGAAAATTGATCCCACCGGGAGTGCCAAAAATCATGTTGAGCAAAAATTGTACATAATATGTAAACAAATAATTCACTCAACACAATTTCACCCTCGTTCATTTTTCTGAGAAGGGTTTTATTAATTCGAGTTTGACCCATTCTAACTATGCGTCTATTAAGTACAATCCTTCATTAAAAGGAAAAACCCTTTGATTCCAATATGAATAAATCATGACTTGGGATTTGCGTGTTTATTTGATTTTGTGACTGCACCTAGGTTGAGCCCTAGATTGCCTACGTACCTTCGTTAAGGAATCAAGTCACTCATAGTTTCTTATGTATTTGTTGGGGTTTGATGCCTTATGCATTTTCAACTCGTGCAGGCAAGGAGCATGCGAGGATTTTGAGCCATTGAAGTGGAACGTAGCTTCGTGACTTTTGAGACTCATCCCGGCTTTGTGCCATTTGCTATTTGATATGGCTTCATGCCATTTGATATACTTCTTCAGCTTTGTGCCATTTGGGATTTGATATGGCTTCGTTCCCTTTCAAACTTGACGTGACTTCGTGCCACTTGAATTTGGAGCGGCTTTGTGCCATTTGAATTTGGAATGGCTTTGTGCCATTTGAGACTTGTCTTGGCTTTGTGCCATTTGACCACTTCAGGAATTTGAAATTAAATTTGACGTAGCATAAGTCCATCGAGCTTGGTGCTTTGAGGTAGTTCACATTCACGGTATTTTGCATCCACGAGTTTGATGTTGACATTGTCTCCACCCCTTTTGTTTTAAATTGCTTGAACTCTGTGTGCCTCCCCCATGCGATTGACGTCTTGCCCACTTTGGTCTTTTAGTTTTTTTTTTGGGGTAGATGACACCCTATTAATTGTTGGGATTTTTCATTTTTGACATGTGATTGCCCCATTTCATGCAAACGATCTCGAACATGCCCTGACAACAAGATCAAAGCTTAACTTCAAGTTCGTGTCCCTTGCTTTAAAACTTATTTGTTTGCTTTACCGGACATTTCTCTTTCTCCTTTTATATTTGCGGAAGCGTCTGACTGACTCACACTCTGTTTGATTAGAGATAAGTTGTGGTGAGCGTCATCGGATTGCAATAAATCCTCAGCTTCATTTGTGCACCAAAACTCAATGGACCGCAATCTCTCATGTCATTTTTTCTTTGAAGGACCTTTCTTCTTCCTCCTTTTCTTTTAGCATTACTTGAAGAATGGAGCAGCAACCAAAGATAAAGTGTCATCATTGAATTGCACATTTCTTCTTTCAACAAGTTTGGAAAAGAACTTGTCGTTATAGAAAATAGTTTCCTCCTAATTATTCTTCTTTGTGCTCAATGAGAATTGTTGCTATTTGATATGGCATCCTCCCTCCACATTATTTCTTTTTGAAATAATATGATATTCTTGAGTTCCTAGTGTAATAGAGCAGCACAGCAACTTGTAAAAAAAAAAAGTCTTTGAGATGTTTTTTTCCCTTTTGATTTTCACGTGAGTGCCTTTCCCAAGGGACGTTGTCACCGAGCTCCTTTTTTTTTTGTGAATTTAAGCTTTCCAAGTTCAAATAGGACTTTGCTTCTGCTGCACCTTCTTCCTTCGTCAGATTTGATGCAGACTCTCCAAAACATCTTCGGTATTTCTTTAATAAACAGGGATAACTTTTTTGTTCTTCCATGCCGAGCCGCTGCAATCACCGGGAGAGACCGTGATGATCTGATTTTAGAGAGCATCAGTTGAGGGTTTGTTGCATGTGCGAGTACGGACAGCGGGGACAAGTTTCTTTTTTTATCTTCATCCGCTGCAGGGTCATGGATGTTTGTGGGAGTAACGAAACGATGGAAACACCATTTCTGCACCATTGCCTTGTTGCTTGTAGAGAACCATCTTCTACGACTTGGTGCACAGAATTTTGAGGTTGTTTCTTGGTTGTTTTTTTTTACGGGACAAAGCATGCACTATTGGGCAATTCGGACGACGACTCGACGATCTTCTTCCTGGTAGCCTTTCTATAGGGACCGGGTCTTCAATGGCTTCCGTGCTGTGTCAGTAATGGCTCTTCCGTGCTGTGTCAGTAATGGCTCGGCGAGACGGCTGAGAGCACCTCTTGCAGGAATGAATCGCATGACTGATTTTGGATTCGAGTTTCATCCGAGTGATATAGGCCATTCTTAGAAATTCAAGAAGGCATCATGACAGGGAGCTTCTGGTTGTGAAACATGGACAGCAGCGGCACGGACAGGAGACTTTGGTTCGAGCGAGAACCCTTACGTAATTTTTGCAAGTATTGGAAGAATAAGCCATCCTACAGCCGTCCTACAGCCGTCCTAGCCGTCCTACAACCGTCTTACCTTGTCCTACCTACACACTAGCCGTCCTACAGCCGTCCTACCTTGTCCTACCTACACACTAGCCATCCTACTGCCGTCCTAGCCGTCCTACCTTGTCCTACCTACACACTTGTATCATGTATATAAATCCTTGTAATCTTGTAGAGAAAAATAATGAGAAAAAGCATTCTCTTCCATATTTTCCACATGGTATCAGAGCTGGAACCTTAACCGGCCTGACTCCATTGTTGTCCCTTCTCTTCTTCTGCACATTCGTTTCGATAATGGCAGAAGATAATCTTTTTGGCTCAGAAGCTGAAAGCTTCACAGCTCCTCGCCCTAATTTTCCAGAAGCTGAAGTCAACCCAAACCAACGTTTGTGTTCTGTGTTGTTAAATGAGTTTAACTATCTTCCATGGTCCAGATCAATATCTCTTGCCCTTGGAGGAAGGTCCAAACTTGGATTCGTCAATGGAAGTATTGAAGCACCTGACGTCGCATCGCCGGAGTATGAAGCATGGCTGTGCAAAGACCAGCTGGTCATGTCGTGGCTCCTCAACTCCATGGATCCTAAGCTGTCTGAAATTTTCAGTTTTTCAGAATCCTCTAGTGCTCTTTGGAAGGCAGTCAAGGACATGTATGGAAATCAAAACAATGCTGCTCGAGTGTTCCAGCTTAAGAGGAATCTCGCAAGTCTTCAACAAGGTGATAAATCCTTTGTTCATCATCTCGGTTGCATGAAAAACATGTGGAACGAACTAGATATGTATCGACCACACACTATCGATGCTGCCGTACTGTTAAAAAGGTCCGAGGAAGACAAAATCTTTCATTTGCTTGCAAGTTTGGGTTCTGAATATGAAGATCTTAGAAGCCATATTCTAATGAATCCCGAACTTCCATCATTTGCAAGTGTTTGCACTACTATCCAGCGAGAAGAAGTACGCAGAAAAGTCATGAATGTTGACGTAAAACCTAGTGTGTCTGAGGCTAGAGCTTTTGTGAAAAATCACAAGTCATTTGGAGATAAAGTATACAAGGGAAAAAGGCCAGATCTGAAGTGTCTACATTGTAATAATGTTGGACATCTAATAGATCGATGCTGGATATTGCACCCTGAGTTGAAGCCAAGGTTTGAGAACAAGCATTTAAGAGATCATAAGGGCTCACACGCTAGACCACATACAAACAAGTACCATGCTGCTGCTACTACATCCATCGGTGGGTCGATGAACTTTACAGCCAATCCGGCTGACTTGTTGAATGAGTTCTCAACCTACCTTCAAACCAGAAAAGGAAGCACAGGTGAAACGTTGACTGGGGAAAGTCAAACTGCTCTTCTTGGACAGTTTGCAGGGTTCTTAGCTGAATCTGGTCATGTACCTCAAGGAGACATTCCAGGTATCATGTGTGCTCTTTCAATTGCTCTAAATGTTAGTCACTCTCATGATTTTTGGATTATAAACTCAGGTGCCACAGATCACATGACAAATCAATATTCAAAGCTATACGATTTTGAAAGCTACACTAAACCATCACTAGTTTCTGTAGCAAATGGTAGAGGTGTGCCAGTTCTAGGTAGAGGGAAAGTTAAACTGATCTCAGAAACTGTTGAGTCCACAGCGTTATATGTTCCATCTTTTCCTTTTCAATTATTGTTCGTAGGAAGGATTACAAACTCTCTAAACTGTCGTGCAATTTTTCCCCCCCCACAATGTTGTTTTTCAGGATCTAGCCACCAAGAAGCTGATTGGTGAAGGTCACTACCTAAATGGGCTGTACTATTTTTCAGAGGACCTCAATGTTCCAAAGGGGTTCCAAGTCAGCTCAAACCTAGAACATCGGTTGTGGCATCAACGCCTAGCACATCCCTCAGAATCTGTGTTGTCTACGTTGTTCCCTAGTTTATGCAAATCCTCCCTTGTATGTGAAATTTGTCATTTGTCAAAATCTACTAGACTCCCATTCAATTCTTCCATGTTTAGGACTAGCAAGTTTTTTGAGATGGTGCACTCCGATGTTTGGGGACCTGCACCTCTAGAGTCTTTTGATGGTTATAGGTACTACGTTATCTTTGTTGATGATTTCTCAAGAGCCACTTGGTTGTACCTCCTAAAATTCAAAAGTGAAGTTATGGATGCTTTCAAGGACTTTCATAATCTTGTCATGAACCATTTTTCGTCCCAAATCCACATACTAAGGTCTGATAATGGCACTGAATATACATCCAAAAATATGACTAACTATTTGAGCACCCATGGAATTATACATCAAACAAGTTGTGTAGGTACTCCTCAGCAAAATGGAATTGCCGAAAGGAAGAATAGGGACCTACTTGAAAAAACCAGGGCGCTAATGTTGCAAATGAATGTGCCTAAGAGGTTTTGGTCTCAAGGAGTTCTTGCAGCCACCTACCTTATCAACAGACTGCCTAGTCGTGTTCTGGATACAAAATCACCATCTGAGGTTATGCAAAACAAAAAAATTAATCTTTCCCATCTGAGAATCTTTGGATGTACCTGTTATGTTCATATGAATGTGCCTAAGAGGTTTTGGTCTCAAGGAGTTCTTGCAGCCACCTACCTTATCAACAGACTGCCTAGTCGTGTTCTGGATACAAAATCACCATCTGAGGTTATGCAAAACAAAAAAATTAATCTTTCCCATCTGAGAATCTTTGGATGTACCTGTTATGTTCATATTCAATCCCATCACCGAGACAAGCTTGATCCCAAAGCTGTCAAGTGTGTTTTCATGGGATACTCCTCCACACAAAAAGGGTACAAATGCTACAATCCGTGCTCTAGGAAGACGTTTGTCTCAAGAGATGTACGGTTTGATGAAAACCAACCATATTTCAACAAATCATCAGATCAAAATCGTCAGGGGCAGCACTTCCTAGATCTATTCCCATTGCCAAATCCAGTCAAACCAAGTGACTGTGTCTATTCACTGCCTCACAACCGGGACTCTCATGCAACCCTTAATGACAACCTGCTTATTGGAGACGACACTGAAGCCTCAGAAGCACAGGTAGTTCCCCATGACCATAACACAACATCTATACAAGAGAGTAGAGCTGAACCTATTGTGATCCCAGCTCAACCCCGCAGGAATCCGACTCGAGATCGACATCCACCATCAAGGCTGCAAGACTATGAAACTTACCATGCAAGGTACCCTATTCACAAGTTTGTAAATTACTCCAAAGTCTCTCACTCTCATGCAGCTTTCCTCAGTAAACTGTCCTATGAAAGTGAACCAAGGAACTTTCAAGAAGCCAATTGTCAAGTTGTGTGGAGGCTAGCCATGGAAGAAGAACTCAAAGCCTTGAATGAAAATAAAACCTGGAGTGTGGTTCAACTTCCCAAAGGCAAGAAGGTGGTAGGCAGTCGGTGGGTCTATAAAATCAAGTTTAATTCTGATGGCTCAATTGAATGACACAAGGCAAGATTGGTGGCTCGCGGTTTTACTCAAACTTTTGGAGTGTACTATAAGGAGACATTTGCTCCTGTGGCTAAGATGAGCACAATAAGGGTTTTGTTATCTGTTGCAGTGAACCATGAATGGCCATTGTATCAAATGGATGTAAAAAATGCTTTTTTACATGGAGACCTCGAAGAGGAAGTCTACATGCAACTACCCCCGGGTCATCCACAAGCACAGAATTCAGGTATGGCTTGCAAGCTTCATAAGTCAATCTATGGCTTGAAACAATCTCCTCGTGCCTGGTATGCCAAACTGAGCTCGGTACTTGAAAATTTTGGGTTCAAGAGAAGTCATGTTGATTCCTCCCTGTTTGTTCGAATAGGATCAGTTGGCAAATTAGTTGTACTAATCTATGTTAATGATATCATCATCACAGGTGATAACATTGATGAGATTCACACTCTTAAACATTCTCTTCATCAACAATTTGCCATTAAAGACTTAGGAGTTTTAAAATACTTCCTTGGGATTGAACTGGCCACTTCCCCCAAGGGACTTTTTTTGAGTCAAAGGAAATATGTGATTGACTTACTTCAAGAAGTGAAGATGATGGATTGCAAACCAACTCGTACTCCTCTTGATAGCAAATTGAAGTTGGACTTGACAGGAGAACCTCTCAGTGATATCAGTTACTACCAACGATTGGTGGGTAAGCTTATATATCTTACCATCACCAGATCGGATATAACTTACGCCGTCAGTCTTGTAAGCCAATTCATGCATGCACCCACTGAAGCTCATTTAAATGTTGTTAAAAGAATTCTCAGATACCTCAAAGGCTCCATTGGTCGGGGAATCGTCATGAAAAACAATGGTCATACTCAAATCATTGCCTACACCGATGCTGACTGGGCAGGGAATGCTATTGATAGAAAATCCACTACTGGCTACTGCACGTTGGTTGGAGGAAACCTCGTGACATGGAAGAGCAAAAAACAAAATGTAATTGCTCGCTCAAGTGCCGAAGCTGAGTATAGAGCCATGGCTTCCACTGCATGTGAACTCATTTGGCTTAAGGGCCTTCTCTCGGACTTGGGGTTCTCAATCAACACACCTATGTCTCTTTTCTGTGACAATCAAGCAGCTATGCATATTGCCTCCAATCCGGTGTTCCATGAACGCACCAAACACATTGAAGTTGACTGTCACTACGTTCGGGAACAAGTTCAGTCCAAGGTAATTCAAACCACATTCACTCGAAGCCAAGATCAACTTGCTGATATTTTCACGAAGTCTCTTACTTCTCCTCAGTTTCAAAGTCTGCTCTCCAAGCTTGGATCAATTAACCTCCTTGATCCAGCTTGAGGGGGAGTATTGGAAGAATAAGCCGTCCTACAGCCGTCCTACAGCCGTCCTAGCTGTCCTACAACCGTCCTACCTACACACTAGCCGTCCTACAGCCGTCCTAGCCGTCCTACAGCCGTCCTACCTTGTCCTACCTACACACTTGTATCATGTATATAAATCCTTGTAATCTTGTAGAGAAAAATAATGAGAAAAAGCATTCTCTTCCATATTTTCCACAACAAGTAATTTCTTCTTTGTCGACATCTCGAACCACGGATGCGCCTTCTCCTACTTCAATAATCAATGGTCTTCTTCTCTGCAGAACAGAGACACCATTTTAGGTGGATTGTGCTTCCCCTTATTCTTTATCGTTAGCAACCTCTCTTTTTCTTAACGCCAAGACAACAGTTGTGATGGGGTTTGTTTTTTTTTTTTTTCCCTTTGCTGGAAGCATCCTTCTTTTTCGTGGGGACATGGTGCCGCTGCTACCTCGGTTTGAACTTCCGTATGATGTCGGCAGTTGTTGCAGCGCTATGCGAGGAAGGGTTGTAATGCATAGGTTCTTTGCTAACCAAAGTTTACCCAAGAAAACACCCGCCTGAAAAAAAAAATTATTGGAAAGAAAATGTAGAGAAAAGAAACATAGGTTTTGTACCTTCTGATTGTTGTTTGTAGTTTGTTCTCCATCCCTAAAAGACTCAGTTCAGAATCGCCGGTTATGGAATTACTTCCTCTCCTCTCCCAACAGCACTTTGTTGCTTCTTTTCTCTCTCAATTTCTGCAGAGTCTCTCTTCTTTTTTCTGTTTTCTTCTTACTGCTACTGATGCCTATTTATAGACATCCTTTGAGGGTTCTAGAGTTTTTACGTGGGAGAGATAGAAGCCATGTCTTCAGCCATTTTCTCTTAACCTGATCTCTCACCAACTGTCCATTCTTCCACGTTCTCCTATTGCAGAAATGAAAGTTCTAGGATGGTACAAGTTTAACCTAGAGAGGGATGAATAGGTTCCAACTTAAAAATCCAATTCAATTTTCAATTTAATTTTCAGTTCTCAACTTAAATTCACATTCACATCACATATCAAACTATCATACTCATATGCAATTAAAACGATAAAAAAAAGTGCACAAGGATGTAGGATTTAACGAGGCAAAACCCACCACTAAGAAAATCCTCGGGCTCCCAAGCCAGGACAAATACTAAGAGAAATAAGTACATAAAGACTTACAAAACTCATCAACTAGACACGCATACTAGTAGGCAGTTTTGTCTCCGCGCTTTGCTACTCGATCTCTCTTCAGTCTTCGAGTGGAAGTGGCACGACACTAACGCGGCCGTCAATCACTGTGTCCTCGAACTTTGCAAGATACTAACTCAATCATGTAAAATGTATGTAATGAAATGATTTTTGGAAATCAACCAATTATCAAAATCACAAGGCACATTTTCATAATTGATTTCAATTGAAGCACATGAAAAATCAGTGAACAAAAACTAATATTTTCTTTGAAAAATAGTAGGCAATAAACTGATTTTTCTGAAACGAAAAATAACTCTCATTGCACTTAGGGCTGCTAACAAACGTTTGCTTTCAAATTATATATCATGTGGTAAAAGCAAACTAAAAAACACTCTGATTTATCAAGATGAAAATATAAACCGACTTAACCCTAGGGCATGCGGCACATGAATTTTCTATCTGTTTAATGCATTGCTGCTAGTGTTTATATCATACGGAAACAACCTACATGCATATGCAGCAGCACCAGGAAAAACCCTAAACTGATCTAATGCATGCGGCAAACAAAACATAAAAACATATTCACTCGATGCTGATGCTCTGTTAACCAGTTTGTGTTATGCGGCAGCACCTCCAACCAGGTAACTAGGACTTCTATTTATATGTGCAGCAGCTAGACTCTCTTATCCCTATCATATACGCGTGAGCCACAAGCCTAATAAGACCTAATCACTTACCAGTTAAGATATAATGAGATAACTAGGTGAAGGGATATAGATGCAAAACCAGAGACATTAACAGCAAGTTAAATTCTTAAAAGCAAAACAAGGTTATGCGGCAAGACTAGGATCCCAAAGGTATATATGCATATATATGCTAGGGTTTTAAGTTGACTTAAAATTATGGGCTTAAACTAAAGCATAGTTAAACTAAATGGCCCATTGAATGCAAACATAGACTATATGAATATGCATGTCAAATTTACCTGAGTGGATGTCTCTGAAAATGCTTGCCATTTTGTGATCGAGAGCAGGTGAGACAAACTTAGACTAAAATAATTACAACTGAAAACAAGCACTAGTCTAAGATTACATACTCAGGTGTTTTGTTTAGGAATAGCCAATTTTATCCTAACAATCTCCCCCTTTGGCATTTCCTAGACAAAACCCTTAATCACAATATTATAGACAACTAATAAATTAATGACCATGCATGACATTGAAGTCCGTAACCTGCACTCACTCAAACAAGAAAACCTGTGACATACAAAAGATATATGTTGCTGAAAATGAAAGCATTTATCTATAAAAGCAAGCAACCAAAAAAAACAACCAGGTTATCAAAATTCTACTTCTCCCCCTAAATATAAGCATCTCAAAATTCTACTTCTCCCCCTAAATATAAGCATCCTACTTCTCCCCCTTTTTGTCTTGAAAGGTCAAAGGCCTTAGAGGTAACCATCAGGTGCAGTCAACGGAAGATAAGCAGAACATAATAAAATGTGACGAAAAATGATTTCCTTTCTGTGAACTAGAACCTCTTCGAAAGAATAAAAGTGGGGACAAATTAGGAAGGAAAAAGAATACCGATGCAACAGTAAACATGAAAAGAAATGCATCTTTCGTATTGTGAAGCTCCCCCAAAACAAATGCTTAAAAAAAATACAATGAAATGCAGCATGCAAATGATATGAATATTTTTTTTTTTTTTTAATTGTATGAGAAGCATATGATTGTACCAACAAGAATGAAAGAGTGCAAAAACACATGTAGTTCTGAATCCTCATTCACAAACTAACATTGTCTCTAAAACATAACATGTATGAGTGTAGTTGCAAGTATAGCCGAAAGTTGATCCTACACAAATGTAATTAAGTCTTACATGACCAACTTAACTTTAACCCTTAAGCTCACAAGATATACGCTCAAATTTTCATTCAAAGTGTTTTGGGGTAAAGTGTATACGCTCAAAAGATCATTACATGAATGCTCTACCATAGGCTTGCAGATTGATCTTATCTCCACACATCAAAAATTACCTTTTTTGGATCAAGTAGGTCTTTGTGAAGGGTTGCAATGGGTCTTGGGGTACTTGGTTAACGAAATGAAGGATATAGGAAACACAAAGTCTAGGAAAACTAATAAAGTAGTTGGAAATGAAACCAAGAGAGAAATACAACAACGAACCAGGTAACTTAGCACTCAATTGAGTGGTTGGATTTGAGACATGAACGACATACAACCGCACAATTCATTTCAGATGATTCTTGCTCTTTATTTAGACCAACACACTTGATTTCTTATAATGCTGGCAGCTCACATGTGAGTCATAGTGACTTCTTTTCCTCTTTTCTTCTTTTGCTCTTCATTTGTAGTTGGATTTCTTCACAAAATTTTGCATCTTCAACTTTTAAATAACTTTGAACTCTCTCCCTTGAAAAACGTACTCTATTAGCTTCTTAGTAGGGTAGGGAATTTTTAATATAAGAGGCTAGGCTAGAAAAATGTAGGTTTAAGAACAAAAGGCTTACATATAGGCTCAAAAAGGTTAACTAGGGGAAAACATGTAAGGCACTGGCATATATGGCAATGATGGTACGTCCTAATGCCTACTATCTTCTCCAAAATAGAATAATATATGATACAAAGTTTTGAGAGGTCTCAAAGCAAGTTCTAGAGAAGCAAAACACATAAGATCGCACACATGAACAAAATAAGAGTGGATGAAAAATGCACACACTATATTTAGGCACAAAAGCTCACATGGGTGCGGGTTTTACTCAAGTTAAACATGTTCAACTCATTAACATTGAAATATTATCAACAAGAGGCTATTGTCCACAATAGGGTCAAACATATCATGCTAGGGGTCAAGTTATCGAGTGAACAAAGCTAGAACTCATATGAAATCATACTTTTCATTTTACCTCATACATTTTTTTTTTTTAACAATAAGAAAAAAAATGCAGTATTTATGCTATATGAACATGCAAGCATACATTAATGAAAACATTTGCAAAGAGAGAGCTCAATCAATATAAACAACTTGAAGGTGGAGATAAATTGACAAGTACACCATTTTGATTCTCTTTTCTTCTCCAAACTTGTCTCACTTTTGGAACTACTGTACTTGAAACAGATATAATTCTTGCATTCTGATTAATCTCTTTCAAATAAGTCACAAATTGTTCCTTAAGATTTGCTTTTTCAAAGTTCCTTGAAACTTTTTCTTGAGAATAATTTTTCTTTTTAAGCTTATTGCACTTAGGCCGGATGTGACCAGGAATCCCACAAAAATGACAAATAGGAATGAACTTCCAAGATTGTTTGGGTTTGTTAGGATTAACTAAAGCCTTGACAGGATTTGATACATTTGCAAAGATTGACGTAAGACCTAAACATTTATCGTCACCTACTTTCAAGCTAGGAGTATCAGAGGCTTTGACAAATCTTGTGACAGAAGAACTTGTAGTCTTTGCAGACTCGAATCCTAGACCTCCTTTGTCTCCAAAATTCTTTCCATAGCTAAGCATCTTGTCAATTTTTCCCAAACCTATGCTTAATTCCTGAACTTTGTTTTTCATCTCAACCTGTTCATCCTCAAGAGCTTTCTTATCAGACATAAGAGTGCTTATTATGGTTTGAAGAGTATGTATCTTCTCTAACAATGACTCTCGTAGTTTCTCTCCATTGTCCAACTGAGATTGATGCTCAACTTCTGCTTCTTTCTTTTCACTTTCAACAAATGCAAGTTTCTTCTTCAAGTTAGAGTTATCCTTCTTTACTTGCACACTGATGTCATAGAGATCAGAATATTTCTCAAAACTTCTTCCAAGTCAGGTTCTTTAACAAATGATTCTTCTGTGTCATATCCATCAACAGTTCCTATAAATGCAATCATATCTTTCTCAGATTTCGATGTAGATGCATCTCCTGAATCACTATCGCTCTAAGTGACCTTCATTGCCCTATTCGTCTTCTCTTTTCTCTTAATAGTGTTTGCACATTTAGAAACAATGTGTCCATAGCCTTGACACTCATGGCACTAAACCCTATTATTAGAACTCCTATGTTCACTAGTTCTAAATGATCTAGAGGCTTTGTCATGTGAGACATCCAGAGAACGAAAGTTTTTTGAGTTCAAACCTAAGTTGGTTCGTTACTCACGACCCTTGGAATTTTGAGACTTAAGAAACATTCTAATTTGCATGGTTAATTCAACTAATTCATCTTCAGACAAGTCTTCAATTGAGCCATCATTTTCTTCTTCTTTGACAGTTTTGAGGGCAAGCTTTTCATCTTCTTGGAATCAGGAAGCTCTAACTCATATGTTTGCAGAGACCCAATCAATTGCTCAAGCTTGTAGGTGTTTAGATCTTTCGATTCCTCAATCGCTGTCCTTTTAGCATGAAATCTCATAGCAAGTGATCTTAAGATCTTTTTCACAATCCTATACTCTGGAATACTATCACCAAGATTGTGGCAGCCATTGACAATTACACTAAGCTTAGCATAAAAGTCAGAGAAACTCTCATCATCAGACATTATGATATTTTTGAATTTTGTGATGAGATATTAAAGCTTGGATTCTTTAACAGTTGAGTTACCCTCATGAGTAACTTCAAGAATGGCCTAAGTTTCTTTCGATGTTGTACACTTACTTATGTAATTGAATTGTTCAGGCGAAACGGCAGTGCATAAAGCATTCAAAGCCCTTTGGTTAAAAGTGCTAGAGCTACGCTCATCATTGCTCCATTCTTTCCGAGGCTTAAGCTTAGACATAGACACAGATGACTCTTCTTTACCTTTAGTTTCTTCAATCGTCGGAGGTTCCCAACCTTCTTCAATACCAAGCCACACCTTGTCATCTTGCGCCCACAAAAACGATTTCATTTTCGCCTTCCACGCAGCATAGTTGTCACCATCAAGATGTGGTGGATGAGAAACTGAACCCATAGCACGATTCATCCTAGACTACCCACAGATCTCACTAGGTATTTGTAGTGACATGCTCTGGTACCAATTGAAAGTTCTAGGATGGTACTAGTTTAAACTAGAGAGGGGTGAATAGGTTCCAACTTAAAAATCCAATTCAATTTTCAATTTAATTTTCAGTTCTCAAATTAAATTCACATCACATATCAAACTATCATACTCATATGCAATTAAAATGATAAATAAAAAGTGCACAAGGATGTAGGATTTAACGAGGCAAAACCCACCATTGGGAAAATCCTCAGGCTCCCAAGCCAGGACAAATACTAAGAGAAATAAGTATAGAAAGACTTACAAAACTCATCAACTAGACACGCATACTAGTAGGCAGTTTTGTCTCTGCGCTTTGCTACTTGATCTCTCTTCAGTCTTCGAGTGGAAGTGGCACGACACTAACTCGGCCGTCAATCACTGTCTCCTCGAACTTTACAAGATACTAACTCGATCATGTAAAATGTATGTAATGAAATGATTTTTGGAAATCAACCAATTATCAAAATCACAAGGCACATTTTCATAATTGATTTCAATTGAAGCGCATGAAAAATCAGTGAACAAAAACTAATATGTTCTTTGAAAAACACTTGGCAATAAACTGATTTTTCTGAAACGAAATATAACTCCCATTGCACTTAGGGCTGCTAACAAACGTTTGCTTTCAAATTATATATCATGTGGTAAAAGCAAACTAAAAAACACTCTGATTCATCAAGATGAAAATATAAACCGACTTAACCCTAGGGCATACGGCACATGAATTTTCTATATGTTTAATGCATTCCTGCTAGTGTTTATATCATACAGAAACAACCTAAATGCATATGCAGCAGCACCAGGAAAAACCCTAAACTGATCTAATGCAAGCGGCAAACAAAACATAAAAACATATTCACTCAGTGCTGACTCTGTTAACCAGTTTGTGTTATGCGGCAGCACCTCCAACCAGGTAACTAGGACTTCTATTTATATGTGCAGCAGCTAGACTCTCTTATCCCTATCATATACGCGTGAGCCACAAGCCTAATAAGACCTAATCACTTACCAGTTAAGATATAATGAGATAACTAGGTGAAGGGATATAGATGCAAAACCAGAGACATTAACAGCAAGTTAAATTCTTAAAAGCAAAACAAGGTTATGCGGCAAGACAAGGATCCCAAAGGTATATATGCATATATATGCTAGGTTTTAAGCTGACTTAAAATTATGGGCTTAAACTAAAGCATAGTTAAACTAAATGGCCCATTGAATGCAAACTTAGACTATATGAATATGCATGCCAAATTTACCTGAGTGGATGTCTCTAAAAACGCTTGCCATTTTGTGATCGAGAGCATGTGAGACAAACTTAGACTAAAATTTTACAACTAAAAACAAGCACTAGTCTAAGATTACAGACTCATGCGTTTTGTTTAGGAATAGCCAATTTTATCCTAACAAGAAAAATAGGGAGGCCTTGCTTTGCACGTTACTTCCCCCTTTTGTAGGAAGAAATACATATTTTTTTTATTTTTTTTATTTATGGATGTTGATCTGTATGTAAAGCCCATCTTCACCTTTTAGGCTGGATTACATTTTTGTTTTGTCTTGTAACTTGATCCAATTTGTATGGACTTTATTTTTTTTATATGTTATATTTTTTGTCGTTCAACAGGCAGTCTTCTGGAAACCGTAGGCTACCTTAGTGCACTCGGTAACAACTTTAGGGTTCTAAGGCAATCGTCCATAGGGCGTACTGCATAATGTGCCTCCTCCGTCTTTGAGGCCCGGTTCCCCACGGATTAGACCAAAAGATCCAAAATCCTTCAGTTAGCTAAGCTTTGAAAAAAACCATTGTGGCTACTTCTAGGAATCCCAGCGCAAGCCATCGTGCACCTACTTATACCAGGGCAGCCCGACTCATCCACGTCTGGATATTCAGAGTGTAAAGTTTATCCTCCTGCATTGGAGAGCTGACCCATGTGGGTGTCAGGAGATTGGTTTATCCTCTTACACTAGAGAGCATGGTTGGTCCCCAAAGGGGTGCAATTATTATGATAAGTCCCTAAGAAGGGCATGATCTTCTTTTGAAGTGTAAAAGTGATCAGTCGTTGTAAGCATGTAGTCGAGCCAAGTTGTAAATTACTTCTGAATTCCTCATTGAAAAACGACTGAAACGAATGAAAGCTTAGCTGTAAGGTAAGAACTGCATAACAACTGAATAATCCTCAACTTTGCGTGGTGGTGCCTATAGAGCTACTTGAGTCTTCGGGCTTTGATGTAGCAAGAGGTCACGCATGGTACTTCCTCAAATTGTAGTCATTCCACTATTTTTCTATCTTTTTGTCATTCATGGTGGCAAAGGTGTAACTACCCTTGCTGCCTACTTTGCTGATCTTATACGGACCTTACCAGATGGGATCTATCTTTTTGGAGCCTTCTCTGCGAGCAGTGATGAAGGCTTTTCTTAGGACTAGATCTCTAGACTGGAACTATTGGACCTTGGCCCTTTTGTTGTAGTTGGAAATGAACTGCTGTTAGTAGGCTGCGATGCAGGTGATGACCTTCTCACGTTCCTCTTCTGCCAGATCTAGATTTGTGGCCATCTCCTTTCCATTCTGCTCAATGCTTTGCAATATAGTGCTAATACTTGGCACAATGACATTAGGAGGAATGATTACTTCTAAACCAAATGTCAAAGAGAAAGGAGTTTCACTGATTGCTCATCGTTTAATTGTGCGAGATGCCCATAGACATCTGGGAAGTTCTTCTTGCAATTTTCCCGTCTTGTCGGAGAGAGACTTCTTAAGGTAGTCAAGAATCGTCTTATTGGACGCTTCGGCTTACCCATTACCTTGGGGATATCTTAGCGTGGACATATGCTGTTTAATGCCATATTTCTGAAAGAACTTTGCCGGATCGACAAATGATGTTCTTCCATATAAAGCGCTCTATGTCTGTCTGAGTTGTGGTTGTCATGGGCATTGCTTCCATCCACTTGGTGAAGTAGTGAGTTGCCACCATCATCATGCCTCTACCCCCAGTATGTTAGAAATGTGCCCAAAAGCCAATCATATGATGATACTTTACGGACATTTCGCATGTTAAACTAATCTAGTTTAATATAAAGGGCTAAGATTATTGTTTAAAGTCATTTCATATAAATGTTATATGCTTAAACGATAAGTCCAAGGAATATGTAATTTCATATAAATGTTATATGCTTAAACGATAAGTCCAAGGAATATGTAATTGGGAGAATGTGATCTAAAGAAGTTAGATTCATGAGACCATTCTCTTTCGTATACATATCCTAAACGTTCCTGATCATAAAATTGCCAATTAGGCATTGACAGTCTATTAAGATCAGTATGTGTTATGTCTTCTCTTAGGGAGAGTGACTGGTCTCGAGTCCTTGGAGTGACTGACATCAAGACAAGCATGTAGGTGCTCAACGGAGAATGAGTCCACTGAACATGATTAACAAGAAGTTCTCATACTCATGTCACATGAGAACTCATGGTTGGGATAATGCAAAGTAGTCCTTTGACCTGATGCATCATAGTTGTCTTGTGGTTAGGACCTTGATCTTTGACTATGTCAAAGTCACCTCGTCAAAGGGTGTCTACGGCATAGTTGGGGTTAAGTCACTTACCCATGGAGGCAAGTGAATGCGCAACAAGGGATCTCTAACAATGAATGAGAATACTTTATGATATGATTAAGAATCTTTGGCCAAAGTATGAATGAGATTTAGGAAGTCATTCCAAATTACATTCAAGGTAATCATATAAGTAAGAGAATCACACTGGATAGTAGACATGAATAAACTATCAAACCAAACAATGTGGTCAAGAGTATTGTATTAGAGAAAACCATATTGCATTGTAATCCAAAACTGAATAGGTTCTCCATCTCTTCTGATTAGCTTGGGTAGCCATGACATACTGCTAGGTGTCACTCATGGTTTGTGGAAGCCCTAAAGGTGTGTAATCACTAAAGGGAGAATTGAAAGTAAGTTTCAATTCACAATCGATTTGAAGAGTTCTGATCGCCTACTGCCTCGCTAAAAGGAGCCTAATGGATCGTATACCGTGTAAGGTAGAAATTGAAGAAATAATGAAGATGAGTAAGGATAATTAAATGGTTTAATTATTTATGGTAAGGATTAATTAATATGATGATTAATCAAACGAATAAGTTCGTTTTAGACCTCGGGTTAGTTTTGGGCCGCAAGGTCCAATGGGACTTGAATGTTAAGTCCAATAACTCAAGTTGTATGACAACTTGAAAACACAAAGGTATCTGCGTAGGTCACTCATCTCTTCATCAATGCTCTCCTTGGTGTGGAGACTTAGAGGTTCTCTATTTTGGGAACTTGGAGAATCCATTCATCCATCCTCCTCCAAGAAATCCATAAAGCTAAGAAGTAAGGAATAAAGGCATTCTCTCTTGGGTGATTAGTCTTTGCTTATGCAAAGAGGAATCAACAAAGGTATAAGATTTCTCAACTCACTTTGATTTTTGAGTTGAGTCTTGGTTGACCATAACTACTAGGCTTTGAATTTCATGGGTAAAGTTTTGTTTTTGAATGCATACAAGCATGATTCCACCTTTTAATTTTTAATAGCATGCATAGATGTATAAACGTGCCCCAGAATGTCAATATGGGGCCCAAGTAGATAATAAAAAATTTTAAAATTAATTAAAAAAATAAAAAAGATTGGATTGGCCGACTGACCAGTCTCCTACCGTGCGCACACAACCCCCCCCCCCCGGGGCCCCCTGTCCTTTCCCTCATCTACACAGATTTCCCAGACCCACCCTCCATTTTCTCCTCTACAACTAGTACCTACCTCTCCTAACTCACATCACCCCAGCTCTCTCCCTTATCTCGTCTGCGCCCACTCAACCCTCTATACCTAACCCACCTCCACCCCCTTCACCTCCCCTCCCTTATCTCTCCTCCACCCTCTTCACCTCCACCTTCTGCAAAATCCCTAATCCCCAAAATCTGAGGAACACGAATCTGAAACCTGATCTGGAACAGATCTGAAATCTGTTTAGTGAAAATCTAGAGCATATCCGCAATCTGTCTAGTTTTCAGGCAAAACACACACAGAGTCCAGCAAAATAGCGGGTCCCATGCCATTTCCTGACTGTGTCTGACTGTCTTTTGGTCTAGCTTCAGGTAGAATCGTAATCCTCGCGCTACTAGCTTCGTTTTGATATATATATATATATATATATATACATATATATATATATGTACGTATGTATGTATGTGTGGGTTGTAATATTTGGCTGAATTTTGAGTGAGTTACTAATTTTCAAAGTTTCCGACCTTCTTCTTCGCAAATTCGACAGTTGTGAAGTGTCGCACGGTTGGGGAAAGGGGCAATGGTCATTGCTGGGTATTTGAGATTTGGGGAGAAATGAAAGAAAGAGAGCAGCAACGCCAAGGGTTGATGGGCTGCTGTTTATCCCCACATTTTTCTATTTTATTTTTATTTTTATTTTTATTTTTTTGAACTTTTTAATTTTTTTAATTTTTTAATATTCATATGGGCCAGATTGACACGTGGCGCTTTGTTACTGTCCATGTAGGCGTCAGATCATAAGTTAACAGCTGTTTTAACAGAAAACTTAGCATAAGTATGAAAGTGTTCCAAAATTTTGACTTTTAAGTACTAGACTGGGACGAAAAAAACTTCATATACTAAATATTGAAAACCAAGAAACTAGTAAACTGAGATTACCCTAAAATAAACGTATGATGTGTTCTATAATTGCACCTTTGGTTTTTCATTTGAATTGGCACAATTCAAATGTGCTCAAATGTGATTAATTTTCTCCCTTCCTATTTAAATAGTTACGATTAAACCACGTCAACATCTTATACTGATTTCTTATTAGAGAGATAAAGACAAAAAGAAAACTATGAGATAAGGGGAGGGAAGAGGATGAGAATAGGAGGGGATAGTTGTTTCTGGTTGGTTCCTTCTTACGATGCATGGACACGAGGAAAAGCCAGCGTATCCCGTATCTGACACGCAAGGATACAGATACGCACAGGATACGCATGGATACGGGCCCAATACGTATCGAAATGAATGGATACGTTGTTTATTGATGAGATACGCGTATCATACTTTTTGGATACGTTTCAAACTAAATCAGAGGATAATCATAAAAATAAAAAAAAAATAAAAAAAATTCAATAAATCCACACATAATCGTGATTGATTCAAATTAGCTAAATTGAAACGATTGTTTGACTAAAAACCAAAACGATTTTGAACCTCAGAAATCAGACTGATCGTCTGCAACTACTCCGTCCGTCCGTCGTCTCTATCATCTCCATCTACAACTGCTTCGTCATCTCCATCTACAACTGTTGGTGAGAGCTTTCGACTACGATTTCACTTTGTTAATTTTGAAGCTCATTCTGATTCCCATAACTCATCTCTGAAACTAAAAGGAAAGCCTGCTTTTTTGTTTTCAACTTCAAAGCTAAAAGATTCTTTTGCTTTGATTGATTTAATGACTTTTAGGCTTTAGCTTATCTATTGTGTTATGTAAACTGTAAAAGCTGAAAGCCCTTTTTGCTTTTTGTATATAATATTATTATTATATTTTGTATGCTTATTTTAGCTTATCTTTCTTTTTAGAGTTTATTGAAATAAATTTAAGTTTGAGTAAAAAATTTGAATGCTTATTGTATAATATTTGAGATATATTTATTTATTTATATATATTTTTAATTGTCGTATCCTTGACGTATCATATCTTCGGTTTTAGAAATTTGACGTGTCCCTATGTCGTATCGTATCGTATCCCCGTATCCATGTATCCTAGGTTCCTTCTTACCTGGTAGAAACTGAGAACAAACCTAGATCTTCCTTTCATAGTCACTGTTCTAAAAATTTCTGTCTAGTGCCACCTAGGTGAGCGGCTGACCGTTGTCCCGATTAATGCCCAAACATTTGAAAATTAAAAAAAGGCACCTAGACCTGCTAAGGCGCCTGTCTAAACTGCCTAGGCACCCACCCAGACCCTCATGCCTAGGCTGCGACTCACTTAAACAGAAAATAGATAACTTTCATTTTACATTTTATTTTTCTCAATAAATTGTAAGAAACTTGTTGAATACTTAATGAACATACATTATATGCTTGTTCTTCATGTTTTCATTATGTTTCAATACTTCATAATATATATATGTCATTTTATTTTGTAGTTTATGATGTAATTATATATATTTTAAGTATATATATATATTTATTTACACAAAATATAATAGATTTACTTAAATCTCTTTAGTCCACCTAAATGCTAAACCCCAATTTACTGCCCGACTAACGCCAAGCATTTAATAGAACCTTATTCACAGTAACTCAAATTAGTGCGATCTTGATATAAAGAAATCGAAAAATTGAAGTCTGATTCACAAAAATTTGGATCACTCTCATAAAGTAATAAATCACCGTGAGACGCAATAAAATAATGAGTCTAAACAACAGGAGCAGTCGATGTATTTGTGTCATATTACAACACCGACTGTTGTGAGGAGGGTGTGTCGGTGTCGGTGCCAACATGGCCTAATGTACAACCGACATTTTTGCTGCAGTCATCACTTAATTAGAAAGAAGGGAAAATTTGAAATAGATCTAATTTTATAGACTATCTTTTTAAATAGATCTAATTTTTAGTGATTTTTTACTTTTGAAATAGGTCCAATTTTTAGTTACTTTGGATCCATTTCAAAAAATCCCAAAGAAGAACCAAGTGCTTTCGCTGCTATGAAAAAGAAGGAAGAAAAAAAAATGAGAAAAATTAATGGGGTATTGGTGTACGTAATTATTGATTGTTTATTTACAAGATGGTGCTTGGTTGGACAAACACTGGCTGGTTGGTCTGGATGGTGTTTACCACACTAGAAGAAAAACAAAAAAAGTTGCAAAAAAAAAAAAAAAAAAAATTATTTGTGAGGTTTTCGAAAAGGTTCGTGTTAGTTCTACCATATCAAGAGCTCTATTCAAGCTTTCGAAGAAAGAAGAAAAAAAAAAAAAGGAGGAAAACTAATGAAAAAGGCTTGAAAACTTTGGGTTTTAAGTTTAACGATAAAGATAAAATAAAGGGTAAAGTGAATAGTACCAGATTTGACTTTTTAGTGTAAAAATGTGGTTTTTCGTTAAAGTAAACAGTATCGTGGGCTTTTTATTAAAACTTCCAAAAAAAAGACATTTGTTTTAGTTGAGCTTTCGAAAGATCAGTGTTAGTTCTAATTGGATTTTTAAAAAGAGGCATTAAATCCGCGAAATATGATTTGTTAGCCGGCCTTTTGAAAGAGGCATTTGTTCTTGTTGGCCTTTCAAAAAGGTTGGCACTAGTTCCAACTGGACATTTGAAAAGAGGTGTTAGCTCTAATAGATTATAATTTTTTTGAAAAGATTAGCATTAGTTTCAGCATATCAGTGAAGATTTCATGCACGTATGGATCACTTAATACGTGGCCATGTAGGGCCAATGTTGAGTTTTTCTTCCTTTTTTTTTTTTTTAGGTCAAACGATAGATTTGTTTAATTATATGTCAGATTAAGAAGCCAATGAGGTTTGAACTCATGTCGTGGTGTAAGGGTAACACTCATCTGCACCACAGTGGTCGATTGCCACTTGCTTCAGTTTGACCTCCTTCTTGGCAAACTCTACGTTATGAGTTTGAGGGTGTGTGCGGTGTTGGAAAATATAAAGAAAAATATTTTACAAATGTGATTTAACTAGGAATTTGATTTGAGTTGGTCTAGATTTTTTTGTCTGATAGACAAAGATTTGATTTTGGTTTATTTCCGTTTATTACTCATAACAACCTCCCTATGGAGAATAATAGAATTTTGAAGTTTGTGAGATTATTGAAGAATTTTTGTCTTCGTCGTAAACCTTTTATTTTCGACTGTCCCATGCTTATTTTGAGATTTAATATGTAGATTCATATCAAAGTCCGAGTCCTATACTCCTTGGTAGTTCTCTGTTGATCACAAATTCAACTTAAAAGTATCGATTAAATTTAGACAAATTTATCCTGCAAGCACACAATTAGTTAAAAGTCTTCGCACAAGTACAACTTTATTAAATTATGAAAAGAAAATAAATACAAATCAAATAGAAAAGATAGTGCGGACAAAAAAGGGTTTTTAGCTAAAATAGTCTTTGCGATTTGCATAACTCATTATTTTGGTTTATGAGATTTGAAATCAATAGAAGTGGTCCCTAAGTTTGTCCATCATCAATCATTTTAGTCATTCCATAAAAAATTATATTAAATAAAAACCAAAATGACAAAAATACCCTTAATTTAATAAACAGTGGGTCAAATTATTTGACAAAAATTGAGGTATTTTTGTGTCACATCCCGGCCCGGGCGGCACCACTTCCCGAGCCCGCTCCACCACCGTAGTACGATATTGTCCGCTTTGGGCTTACCATTCCCTCACGGTTTTGTTTTTGGCAACTCACGAGCAACTTCCCAATGGGTCACCCATCATGGGATTGCTCTAGCACCCTTCTCGCTTAACTTCGGAGTTCCTACGGAACCTGAAGCCAGTGAGCTCTCAAAAGGCCTCGTGCTAGGTAGGGATGGGAATATACATATAAGGATCACTCCCCTGGGCGATGTGGGATGTCACAATCTACCCCCCTTAGGGGCCTGACGTCCTCGTCGGCACACACGCGACCAGGGTTAGGCTCTGATACCAATTTGTCACATCCCGGCCCGGGCGGCACGACTTCCCGAGCCCGCTCCACCACCGTAGCACGATATTGTCCGCTTTGGGCTTACCATTCCCTCACGGTTTTGTTTTTGGGAACTCATGAGCAACTTCCCAGTGGGTCACCCATCATGGGATTGCTCTAGCCCCCTTCTCGCTTAACTTCGGAGTTCCTACGGAACCTGAAGCCAGTGAGCTCTCAAAAGGCCTCGTGCTAGGTAGGGATGGGAATATACATATAAGGATCACTCCTCTGGGCGATGTGGGATGTCATCCCGGCCCGAGCGGCACGACTTCCCGAGCCCGCTCCACCACCGTAGCACGATATTGTCCGCTTTGGGCTTACCATTCCCTCACGGTTTTGTTTTTGGGAACTCACGAGCAACTTCCCAGTGGGTCACCCATCATGGGATTGCTCTAGCCCCCTTCTCGCTTAACTTCGGAGTTCCTACGGAACCTGAAGCTAGTGAGCTCTCAAAAGGCCTCGTGCTAGGTAGGGATGGGAATATACATATAAGGATCACTCCTCTGGGCGATGTGGGATGTCATCCCGGCCCGGGCGGCACGACTTCCCGAGCCCACTCCACCACCGTAGCACGATATTGTCCGCTTTGGGCTTACCATTCCCTCACGGTTTTGTTTTTGGGAACTCACGAGCAACTTCCCAGTGGGTCACCCATCATGGGATTGCTCTAGCCCCCTTCTCGCTTAACTTCGGAGTTCCTACGGAACCCGAAGCCAGTGAGTTCCCAAAAGGCCTCGCGCTAAGCAGGGATGGGAATATACATATAAGGATCACTCCCCTGGGCGATGTGGGGTGTCACATTTTGTCATTTTAGCCTGATTAATCTAGATGTTTCATGGAATGACCAAAATAATTGATGGTGGACAAACTTATGGACTACTTCTATTGATTTGAATGTTAGGGATCAAAGTGAAGAGTTATGTAAATCTCAGGAGTCATTCTAGCCAAAAAACCAACAAATAATGATAAAGATCGGAGCAACTATGGCGAGATAAAGAATGAAGAAAGGGAGCATTTTTGTTCACCACCATAAACTATGATGTATGCTTAATATACGTCTTATCATCTGTCACGTGTCTTTTCACCTAATCCTGGTTAGCTTTCATATTAAATATTCTTTTTATTCAATTTTGAAAAAAATTAAACCAAAATTAGGTCGAAATGCACGTGGTAGATGATGAGATGTATAGTGAGCATAAACCATAATTTATCGTGGTGAGTAAAAATGCTCCCATGAAAAAAGAAAAGCGTTGGAAATGAAGATGAGGGGCTTTACACACAAAATTCAGTTTGATTTGAATGAGGCAAGTTATTAAAAGAATAAAATTAAAAGCAGTTATTTAAATAACAAAATTCAGATTAGTGATGAGTCGATTTTATGTTATACATTTTATCTAGACCTGGCAATTTCTTACACGACCCGTTAACACGACACTTGAACGACACGAAAATAACAGGTTTCAGGTCGATACGATAACTAATCGAATCGTTACGGGGTCACACGATAAGAACCGATTAATAATGGATCATTAACATGTTTACACGAGAGTGACAAGTGGCTAACCCATTTCGACACATTAAGAAAAAATTTGTTTTGATGATTTTAATTTTTAAACTACTTAAAAAAACTTACTATAAAGTACAATAGCAATAGTGTGTATGTATATATTGTATATTAAAATATGTATTATTGTATTATTATTCTATATAAATTTAAAAATAAGTTTTATTTATTTTTATAGTATGCTATAGGCAAAGAGTGAGATTAAAAAATTATGAAACACATTAAAAATAAAAATATCAAGTAATTTAAAAATACCAAACATATTAAAAAAATATAATAATTTATTTACAAGTGTGCAAAATATGAAACAATATGCAAACGCTAGTGATCGAATCCTCTACTCTTTGTGGATGGGTACATCGTTGTCTAACTTTTTAAAACCATACAAACCCTCATGAATTGACACACCCCGACTGGAGTCGAGGTATGCTGGCCGTCACCCGAAGGTGGCGTAACCAAAAGTGTAAGTGATGTAAAAATGTGAATAAATTAAAACTGAAACTAGAACTTATTTAAACTAATAAAGTGAGTGCGCAAGAGTGGGTAGAACCCATAGAATACAAATGTTCAGAGCATAGATGACAAATAGTGCAGTCGAAACTAGTTAGGTACTTAATGCACAACCGGGAAAAAATCCCTACATTATTTATGGTTATTTCAGAACCGCCGGATATTCCTCGTACGCCACAGAGTAAATCAGCTAACTAGGACCTGGAGAGGCGAAAAACAGAAGGGTGAGTGGGCAAAAACAAAAGTTCATAAAATCCATTTATTTTCTGAACATATTAACCCCTTACCGTAAAACATATATGGTTTCCAGAAAGTCATACTACGTATAGGTATGAAATCAAATGCAAATCAACAATAAAACCAAAAGTATGCCACATCACAATATCTCAAGAGTAATATAAGTAAAATCAGGTGTTCAATCAATCTATACTAGCACACAAGTTGAAGTCGCCTAATGTGACCTGTACGACTGAATTGATGCTCATCAATCTATGTTAGCACACGAGTCGGAGTTTCCTAATGCAACCTGTACGACAGGACTGGGTGTAATTATAATATACGATCTAGTGCTACAATCATGTGAAGACTGGCGCTATTCGTGGTCACCTACGAGTCAGAGTTGCCTAATGCAACCTATACGACAGAACTGGCACATACTTGGATCCAAGGTGAGCGTGCGGTGCAGAGGTGAACATACACATGAAAGACTAGCCCTGACCCTGGGCAAGCACTAACATTGGGGTGCATTAATGATGAGTAGACTACATAAATATAAGCATGCCATAATGATTCAATAATTCTAGTCAACATAATAAACTTACATGCGCATCTCGTAGGATTATTTTAGCATTTCACAACAGTGCAACATTTCTTATAACGTTATTTAATCATGACATGATATGCATTAATCAATTCAAAAGTATTTGTGGAAACTATAAAGTTTATATATATATATATATGCAAACAAATGCACACTGACTGATACGTGGTCGGATCGTAACTACTAGCCGTGCTTGACCTCGTGCGTCCTCAGGATAATTTTCACCTATATGTGAAATAACTAAACTAATAAATTAAATAGGACATATTCAAAAAGGTTAGGTAAATCTCCCATATTTTGCTCAAACGGAAAGTTTAAATATATGAAAACATTTTACTAGACGTCACGGACCCGTATGTGTCAAGCAATTGTCGACCGGAGGCTGAACTCGCCCTTACATGCCGCCTAGCCCACGGCCACATGTGTGCCCACACGCCTAGCAGAGACTGACAGAAGCCAAGAATATTCCATTAAACAGTTAACAGAACTTAACGGCGTTACCAACAGAACTTTGACGGAATATTCTTCGTCTTTTCTAGTAGAACGCCGCCATTCATCGCCGTCTGGTTTCGCCAGAAACTAGGAAAATATTGCCGATTTTGGAGAAATTTTAAAACACCATAACTTCTTCATTTCTCAACCATTTTCGGTGCACTTTCTATAGAAATGAAGCTTATGAAGAATAGAACAAGATTGTACCTTTCAAAATCCAAAAAGTGGACGGACATGGCCTGAAAAAGCCTTGAAAGGTTCAGCCTATTTTTCGACTCCTTGAAAACATGTGTTTACATTGGTTCCACTTCAAAACTAGCCTAATGGCCTTGGAGAGTTGACTAGGTGCTTCCACAACCTTCAAAACATCGTAACTCGGTTGGGATCACGTCGTAGCAAACTCGTCCGAGTCGAAGCTTCCGAGTTGGCGAGTCAAAACTCGTCCATTTGAGAATCGGTTGGTACGACTGGTTCGTGGGTTCGAGATGAGTGTGATCGTGGTGTTTTTAAGCTCAACCTGCAAGCTTTGAAGCGTGTTCTTGGTGGTTGTAGAGAAGAGAAAGTTACAGTGAGGAGAGAAAAGGAAGAAGATGAGAGAGAAAGGAAAAGTGATTTCTGATTGGTCCAAAAAGAAGGAGAGTGAGTAATCTGATTGGGTAAGGGGAAATAGGAAAAAAAAATCTGATTGGTTAGTGAGTGAAATGGGGAACTCAGGACAGATTTTTAAAAAGGAAAAAGGGATAGGTTGTACAATTGAAATCCGACAAAATCTTACGAACCTTATCAAAAATAGTAGTTTCCTACACTGATACATTAGCATACACGCGTGTACAAATCTACCCATTGTTAACGTACTTTAATTAAGTGTAACTTTTTCGTTACAAGTCCGATTCGAGTCTAACTTGTGCTCACACGTTCGTAACAACGAGTACTAATTAATTACAATACAGGAAAAGTAATTAAAAGCTAAATAAGTACGTCCACATCACTTTGCCAACAAGGGCATAATGTCATATTACACACTCAGGGAGAAAATTACATAGAAATTTAGGGACAGGTCGTCACATGAATAGTACATTTAAGGGAGTTCAAAATAAACCAATATCATTTCCCTTGGTGATTGATGAAATTGAAGGGTTTTATTGTAAAAAACGTGCAAGGTTTCCCCAATCGTGAAATGCAGCTCCTTTCATTTTGCATATCCTTGAACATTTGGTATTTTGTAGTAAAGTACTAATGTTTTTTTCATTAGACTCTTATTTTGGGGTACGTAAAACTTAAAAGACAAATATTGTTTTTATGTTTTGAAGTAATATTTATGTGACAATATGATATACATATACAAATTTAGTATTATGTTTTCAACTTTTTTGGGGTCAAATTATGTTTTTCATTTTCATTATTTATTGATTTAAAATATATTTTCCTTAACGGGTAACAGGTCGGGTCATATTACCTGATAATATTAACAGGTCAATTTCGAGTCAGGTCATATTACCCGTTTACTTTAACGGATGTTACACAACACAACCCATTAAGATATCTAGTATGTCACGAAAACAATGCGAATATGGAAAACATGACACCAATGCCAGGTCTAATTTTACCCTATTCTTAGTAAATTTTGGTTATTATGATACTTCGCTTTATATTTTCAATATAGGACATTCTCCTCTAGAGCAAAAATTGATCAAATTGACGAATTTATGAGTGATTCCAATTGGAGAATGTTCGTGAGTGTTTCTTGTCAATGTTTCAGACTTTTCTACCAAACAATTATTTTATGGCGATTAAATAAAGGAGTAGTGCACGGCGTTGGAAAAGTGACATTTTTGGGCTTAATTGTTTTTGGAGTTCAAGATGGCCTCTTTTAGGTTAAGTCCCTTCTAGAGAAGTGTTTAGAATGTTTCAAGCTTTAAATATAGCTACCTTGGGCTGGGTTTGGAAGAGATTTGGGCGTGGCTTGATCAGATTATGGGCAGATTTTCCTCATCACTTTAGGATTATGTTTCCTAGTTTATTTTAATTTATTTGGTTTCATAGTCTTATTCTAAGACCTTTTCTAGGAAGGATTTATAATTGAGTAGTATAAATAAGCCTTTTGGCCGGACCTAGTTGGTTCTTATCTATGAAATTTTTGGAAAGAGGAATCCGGCCATAGTTTAGAGATTTCAAACTTTTACATTCAAGGTGTTTTCAATCTTTTTCTATTTCAAATTCATTTTGATTTGAATTATGATTATGTGTAATTAATCTCTTTTGCTAGGGTGAGGCCATGACCTTTGGCAAGGATATGTAGTTTCTCTTCAATTTGCTTTTAAAATTATGCATGCATGTTTTGAATTATTAAACACTGGTTTAAACTATCTAAGTGTCTTGATGATTCACAACCATTAGGATATTTAGAAACGTAATTTGGTGCAATTTTTGCTGGAGGTTGGTCCCTAAGATTGCCTAAGGCTTCTTATGGTTTATAATTGTAATTTTACTTAAGATGAATACCACGTCCTAAGAGTTGCATGGTTTTTCACAATGCTTAACAAGTCTTGCATTTTTAGATTTAATTTGAATACCACATATGGATTTAGACCTGGCAATTTCTTACACGACCTGTTGACATGGCATATGAACAACACGAAAATAATGATTTCGGGTCGAAACTATAACTAATCGGATCGTTATCAAGTCACACAATAAGAACCCTTTAATAACGGATCCTTAACAGGTTTACACAAAAATGATACACGGCAGATAACCCATTTCGACACGTTAAGAAAAAAATTATTGTAATGATTGTAATTTTTTATACTAAAAAACCTCACTATAAAATACAATAGCCAAGCAATACATGTGTTCATTGTATATTAAGTATGTATTATTGTATTATTATTCTATATAAATTTAAAAAATTTAAGTTTTATTTATTTATTTATTTATTTTTATAGTATACTATAGGCAAAGAGTGAGATCAAAAAAATTATAACGCACATTAAAGCCTAATGAAAACATCGCCAATATAACTCTTGGAGACAAAATATCAAGCCAAAATTCCAATACCATTTTCCTTGGTGATTGATTAAAATTGAAGGGTTTTATTGTAAAAAACGTGTAAGGTTCCTCAACCTTGAAATGCAGCTCCCTTTATTTTGAATATCCTTGAACATTTGGAATTTTGTAGTAATGTAGTAATGTTTTTTCATTGGGCTCTTATTTTGGGGTATGTAATACTTAAAAGACAAATGTTTTCTTCATTTTTTGAAGTAATATTTATGTGACAATATGGTATGCATATACTAATTTAGTATTATGTTTTCCAATTTTTTTTTAGGTCAAATTATTTTTTTCATTTCATTATTTATTAATTTAAAATATATTTTATTTAACGGGTAACTGTGACATCCCACACCTCCCAGGGGCGCGATCTTTAAATGTATATTCTCATCCCTACCTAGCACGAGGCCTTTTAGAAGCTCACTGGCTTCGGGTTCCGTAAGAACTCCGAAGTTAGTCTCTTAATGCCTATAAACCTTCATGACAAAAACAGCATGTGTCCCTGTTAAATCCCATCAAACTACTAGAGCTTTATCCATCACTACTTACTAATTATCCAATTGTCTTACACACTGCATGCATGGGATGCAAATACAGCTCATCCAACTTCTATAATATTATCCAAAATCAAGGATGAGGATCATCTCCGGAGCAATTACAACTGGATTCTCGGGATCAAGGAATCCTAACCGTTGTAATAGATCGTGCGGTAAAAAGTAAACCATCCCCTTCCCCCTCCTCTGTAATCACCAACTTCCTTCTTTGAGCCGTATGGAAGTCGAACTCCGGAGATTCCATACGATTTCGGCCTCGTCTTCTCCTTCCCCGTCTTCTTCTTCCCCTTCCCCTTCAGCTTCCCCTTTCCTCTGCGATCAATAACCTCCTTTTTCGAACCTTACCAAGCCGAACTCCGACGATTCCATACCATTCCAGCCGCTCCTGATCTGGCTTCCGCTCTTGGAGAGTGCGAGAAAAGCAGAGCTAGGGGATGAGTTCAGGAGGTGACCGACACGACGTTGACGTGTCGCCGTCGTCGGATGGGAATCAGGTCCCGATGGAGGAAAACTCTCCTTTCCTGATTTCAATATATAATGTGTTGCCTTTATCCCCCAGGTTTAGGATCAAATTGAAGCATAAAGAAAGAGGCTGGTGATTGCAGGGAAGAGGGGAAGGGGAAGGAGCAGACGAATGAAGAGAGATTCATTTCTGGCCACACGATCTATTACGGACGGTCAGGATTCATTGATCCCGAGGATCTTGATGTAATTGCTCTGGAGATGATCCTAATCTGAAAATCAATCCTCATCATGCGAAGGCGGCATGCAAATCCATGCAAAATACAATCCTCATCCTTCTTTATTAGAAGCGTTTTTCTCACCGCATCCTAGAGCTTGACATCTGTCATTTAATTTAATTCTAGTCAACTTTTTAATTAATTACTTTGTATAAATTTTAAAACATATTTAAAAATTTTAAACTTAACATAAAACAAAAATAAGAAAATTCAGTATTGTGCGCCACAACCCAACCAACCCATCCATCTCACCCTTCTACCCCCTCCATCCATCTCCTTCTACTAGGCAAGCTTTAATATTTTCATTGGGCAAGCTTTTATTAATTTTTTTTTTTCACTCTAATTCTTCTTCTTTCTACTGGGCTCGCAGCAGGCAAATATTCGATGATGATAACGATTGTTCAATTCTACAACACCTGCAAGGAGGATTGGTCTGGGGTAAACTATTATGGGTGGGATTCAAACGTATTAAACGATTTAGATGTAGAAATTTATGGGTGTTTTTGCTTGTTTTGTTGAATTTCTGAGATTGGCAACACGAAAGAATGAGGAATGTGCAACGTGAACGAAGGCATGGAGGGTAATGGCGGTGACGGAGCTGGTATGGTGGGGAAGGGGTGGACGGTTCTCAAGGTTCGGTCTGTTAGGTTTTCTTATTTTTATGGATAAACTACATTTTACCCCTTCAGGTTTCGATACAATTGCAACTTCATACAATATTTTTAAAACATTTCAATCTCATACATTTATTATTATTTTTTTTCAATTTCATACAATCATTACAATGTCTATTAAATTAACCGTTAAGTGATAACATGACAAATATGGGATCTTATTTGTGTTGTCGTGGCTACCAAATTTGTACTATGTGGCTAAACACTTAATAAAAAAAATTTAGAATATTAAAATAATTAATTATCAAAAAGCAAAAAAAATAAAAATTAAAAAGGAAAACCAAAAATCCCAATCTTCATCTTCCCTACCATAGCCCACCCCATTCTTCCATCTCCCATCACCCACCCCTTCCCCATTAATTATGCACCTCCATATCTAACCCGAAGTTCCAAATTCCTTGCTAGGGTTCTCATGGATGCCCTTGTCGACAAGAATGCCCCCGAATTGTTAGTTTAGAATATGTATCGATCAAACAAATCGAGACCCCACTGAAAGCATCGCTGTGCACAAAACTTTTGGCTACCTTTAAGAATTTGATGGAGGTGGAGCACAGAAGTCTTGCACCGCCATCACGGTAAAACTTCGATGTTGCTGTTGCCTGATTTGGACCCACCAGCCCGACCCGCAACTCAAAGAACTCAAATCTGAACCCAGTTCCATCTGTTACTTGACCAACCTAGATCCGAACTCCCTGCTAACCCATTTGTCAAAAACCTGCTTGTTTTGCGTGAATTGAAGAAAGTCTTCATTCTGCGTGGAATTTATTGGAAATTTTGGGTTAGAGAAGGTGGTGAAGAATTAATGGGGGAAGGGGTGGGTGATGGGAGATGGGAGAAGGGGTTGAGCTTGGGTGGGGAAGATGAAGGGGGATTTTTTGTTTTTTTGTTTTTTTGTTTTTAATACTTTTATTTAATTAATTATTTTAATATTCTAAATTTTTTATTAAGTGTTTAGCAATATGGCACAAATTTGGCAGCCACGTCACCACAAATGAGGACCCCATATTTGCCATGTCATCACTTAACGATTAATTTAATAGACTTTGTAAATGTTGTATGAAGTTGAAATAAAATAATAGTAAATGTATGATATTAAAATGTTTTAAAGATGTTGTATGAGGTTGCAATTTTACCGAAACCTGAGGCGATAAAATGTAATTTACCCTTTTTATTTTTTGGTTACGTTTAATTTATTTTCTTAAAAATGTAATTTATCCTTTTTTTTTTGTTACGTTTAATTTATTTTCTTAAATTAAAAAATATATATATTTAAAATATTAAAGTTAACTTCTGTTAGTTAGTGGGAGACATGACAAGCTATAAGGGGTGGTGAGCGTAACCTAGAGTTAATGTGGTAACCAAAAAGGCCAATATATAAGCTTTATCATGTTAACTTTGTGCTAATCCCATCAGATTGTTATTGGATGATGGTTATCTCATCACCACCACAACTCTGCATCTCCCTCATTAGATAATCTTTCCAAACCTTACTCCAATCCCCTAGCTCTAAATATATTTTCAAGATAATTACTATGATTAAAATCAATAGTAATGTCGAGAACAATATCTTTATTTTTGGAGTCATCCAATGGCCTAATTTTCATGAGCCAATGGTGCAACATGGGGTCCAAATATAGGCGTAAAGCAAATTTTGCAAGAATTCGAAGTTGAGAATTGACAAGCTTCCAGACAATAGTAAATGAAACAAATATAATATCGTAAGGCATCTCTCCATTCAAGTAAATGAATGGTTGTTAGATTTGGCTTTGGCTACATTAACTCAAGAGAAAGCGAGTAATTGATGAATTGCCACTGTAAAAAAAATGTTGGAAGAAGAATTTGATCACTATGTACCAAAAAAAAAAAAAAACATCAATTTAGAAACACGACACTAATTAAACATATTTGATAATTATGCAAGAGGATGCTGGCAAAGATATTAAATGTAGCAATACTTCGACTTCAAGTCAACAAATTACTTCATAATTGATGAGTCCAAATTGTACTATTTGTTTTGTCCCGAATACTAAAGTTTCTTGTGATATATTGCACCTAAATGAACAAAATTACATGTTTTGTGAGTTGAAAAAGTTCCTACTAGTTTCTTCAATTTTTAGTCAAATCACATGGTTGGAGTTTTGTATGAATTAAAAAGGATGTCCTTGACCAATTATTTGAACAAGTAGGTTTATGTGTCATTGAAATTCAATATTTTATATTTTCAATATTTACTTATATGCAGAATGATAAAGAAAGGATTTGCACGTGACTGGCTATAGCCCTTTATCTTTCCATTTGCACGGAAAAAAAGAAAGAAAGTTTTGCTCTCTCTTTTAATTTGTATGAGCAGCACGCGGACAACACTAGTTCAAGAAGAAATTAAGCTGAGAGGATTTAGAAAGATAGGCACCCAAATTTCCATCTCAATTTATAGTTCATGGGTTCTTAACAGGAGCATGAATTTGAGTTATTGGTTCATTACTTATTGGTGTCAATTGATTTGGTGATTTAGCCACTTCATGATTTCTTAGAAGTCGAATTAGGCGATGAATTTTCAGTTACTAATGAAATGGAGAGTCCAAAGAATCAGCGGCATACTTTTACCACAACGAGTAAACCCAAGAGGTACAAGATCAACAATAAAAGGGCTTTAAGGTTAAGTTATTTGTCGGTTACAGAGAAGGAATGAAAGAAGCAGGAGAAGGCAAATGACACACCCTGACCTAGAATGTCCACCTGGACTTCGAATCGAGTTGTGTTGGCCGACATCATAAAGGAAGCCATAAAGTGTAGTGATATAGAAATATGTAAATTTAAACCTAAAAGTGATTAAATGCAAGAGTGCACATGTGAGTGGGTATGAACACATTTCACACATGATGTCAGAGTATAAGTAAAGTATAGTAAAAGTAGAATGAGAATTATACCATCGAAGGTAATCTCCTATTCCAACATTTGTCAAGAATCCTCGTCAACATGAAAGCTCTGCCACTAAAACATGGAGGGGCGAAAAATAAGGGTGAGTGGGCCTAAAAATAAAACTTTGCAAAAACCTTTTCAAAAACGTATAACCCCTCGATGTAATAAAAGTATAGTTTCTAAATATATATACTACATATGGCATGAAAACACTTATCGTAAACAGTAATACTTCAGAAATACAGTCAATCACAATATTTCACACATAAAACATATAACATCCGATAATGACAATATCTCGTGTAAATGAACATATAATATCAGGTGCTCATCAAGATATGCTGACACACGAGCTCATGCAAAGGTATGCTGACATGAACATGACTGGGTGTAATAATGATTTACGCTATAGTACTACAATCACGTGAAAACTGGTGCTAAGCGTGTCACATATGAGTCCTAATTGCCTATATCAATCTAGGACATGAATAACACCTACAATGGATCCAAAGTGAGTGTACTGTGCGATGTGAACATATATGTGAAGACTGGCCTTGGCTTTGGCGAGTACTAACACCAGTGTAGCACACAATGAGCAAATAACACAAATATGATCATGTACCAGTAAATCGATAATTCTAATCAATGAAATATTATTCATGACCGTAAATACAATTAAGGCATCCATAATAATACGCATACATGTGCATCCCGTATGACATAACATAATTTCATAAATTTTGTCAATACGCTAATTTTATAAACATTAATCTAATCTAGGAATAACGTAGAAAATACTTTATCAAATATATAAGTGGAAACTAAATAAATGTATAATGTTTAACCTAAGCATGATAGAGACCCGTTAGTAAAACTCAATTTAAACATTTAAATTTGGAGAAACGGATGACGGATTTGGAATCAGCGCGTTAGAATACCCTAAGAATAGTCCAAGGCAATTTCCGTAAAAAGTCCACAAAAAATCAACAATCAACAAAAAAGTCAACTGAGTTGCTGAGGTGGTCAACTACGGTAAAACTTTGAAATTTCAGTAAATGGATGCCAAAAATGGACTCGAGATATCAACATTAGCCTAGGAGGGTTTCTGAGAAAATTTCAAAAAAGTCAACTAACGGTCAACAGTTAACTTTAACGGAATATTCTATCCTCAAACGGAATATTCTGTTAAAGTTAAGTGGAAGTTAACGGAATATTCTTTGGAATATTCCTTCCAAATTCTGAAATGGATTCAGGTTTGGATCCCTTTTTAAGCATCGATCACCAGAATTTGCAAAAAAAGGCTAGATTTTCTAGATAAACTTTAAACAACGATATCTTACTCGTTTCTCAACAGTTTTTTAAGATTCAAAAGCCAAAATGAAGCTTGACATGAGGGGAAGAGATTAGTACTAAAAAGAGACCGAGTCATAGCTAGAGTTGGACGAAAAATGCCTGCAAAATGAGGTCCCCTCGCTGGAAAACTGGGGAAGGCTTTCCCTAAGGTATTTCTGTGTCCAAAGATCACAAAACTTCTCAAAACTACTCCAAATGTACACCAAAACACAATCTTCTAGGTTCTAAAGTGTTTTTGAATGTTACCTTTGTCAGGAACAGCGAGAACTTGTCTGAGGAATTTTTGAACAGTGATTATGAATAGTGCAGCAAAGGAGAGGAGTTTAGGGGTCCTCATTCGATCCTAGGTTCGTGGGTTCACAATGGTGATGGTGGAGTTGTTGTTGTTGTTTGTTTATGCCTTGCCAGAGAAGGAAGGTTATAGAGAGAGATGAGAGAAAAGAGTGTTAGGGAAAGAAAGAAAGAAAGTGAAGCTAAGATAGATGGACCGAGAAATTTGGAGAAAGGGAGACAGGACAAGGTAAAAGTGGGGTGTGGGTCCCACTCAGCTCACACTCTAATTCTATAAAAGACAAAACAGAAAAATATCTCGCGTAAACGTGAAATTACCAAATTGCCCTTCACGTTCGTAAGTCTGTATCGTAGCTCCAAATTCGATTCTGTTAGTACCCATTCATTCTTATCGTCGAGTACTACAAAAATGCGCTAAAAGAATGGGTCATACATCTCTTTAAACGATGGTCAATGAAAGTCAAAATCCCTACCTCTAGGGGCATTTTCATCAATTCTCTCTTTTAAAATTAATAAAATCTTACAGGGACGGGTTGTTATAGCAAAGAAACAAAAAAGGAACTAGTTGGAGTGCTTGGAATTAATTCATCAATAATGAGGTTGATCATTTTTAATGAAGAAGGAAGGAAAGCAAGAAGGGTACAATAAACTTGGTGTGGCAGAGCAAAGGGATTTTCAGGCCTTTTCTAAACTAGTTTTTCTTGTTTATTTTATGGATTCAGTACTAAGTTCGATTATGTCTTGGAACTAATCTTTTTTCATTGGGGTTACGATGTAGCCTAACTATGAATTCTTAATTTCTCAATTTAATTATCATGAATTTTCATTCACTTTGAGTATCATTTTGTTGTGCTTAAGAACTTGATTTTAATCCTAGCGAATGGCCACCACTTTTGTTTAAATTAAGTGTATTTGATGCAAATTATCGCAGATGCTATGTTGTTAATTCTGTTTTAGCTCTTGCAAATGGTACCATGAATTCCTTGATGTAGATGCCATACACTAGGTTTCATGCGGTCCCTTAGTTAGTTCGCAAATTGTTAATGAATTTGTATTTGTTCAGTAATCTAGATGTCATAGATTGTTAGCACATATGAGTATACGTGATAATCTAGATGCCTTAGGTACTATATGAATTAGGAGAATTAGACCGTCAAATTTGGTGATTACTTACTAATAATTAATTGTTGGAATTAAGTTGGATTGGTTATGGTGAATCGGATGCCGTAGTGTCTTTCACAATTGAGTTATAAGTTGTTTTCTTTGTTGTTCACCTCACATATTAAAGCTCATTTCATGTTATTTACAATTCCAATTTCAAAGTTCTTTCTCAAATCATCAATTGTTTAATTCAATTCAAGTGCAATTTAATTAGGTTAGATAATAGACTTTTATGAATCTTAGTTGGAATGATCTTGTGCTTGCCTACCATACTACTTTACGATTTGTACACTTGCAAGCGTTAAAATTTGAACTTAATTGGGTTGATTTCGGTTAATCTAATTTTGGCAACAAGTTTTTGATGCTGTCGACGAAGATTGAACTATTTCTATTTCTAGCTTATTTGTGTTGATTTAAATTTTTGTTTTTGTTTTCTTTTCTTTTTAGGTACTTTTTGAAGTTCGTGTACGGCCGCCGTTCTCGGAGTTTAGAGCTTCTACCGTACGATTCAGAAATTGAGAGAACTTTCTGACATCTACATAAAGCGCACACAAAGCCACAAGAACGGACTGACGAAATTTCTCTCAATCTGAACGAGAATCGAATGTTGATACTTCTGTGTGACAATCTCACCTTCATGCATCGTTCGTTCACAAATTGTTGCCAACAATTTCAAGTTGAAGTCGTCTTTCATTCAATTGATGTCGTCATTTTATGGCTTGTTATCCGAAGAGCCTAATTTGCATATCAATGAGTTTCTTGAGATTTGTGACACACTGAAGATCCACAACATGATTGATGAACCCATTAGATTACATTTGTTCGCGTTCTCACTGAAAAACAAGGCGAAGACTTGGCTCCAATCCCTTCCACCCAACTCAATTACAACTTGGAATGACTTGGCAAGCAAATTTTTGCAAAAATTCTTCCTTCCTTCCAAGACTGCTAAGTTGAGGAATGACATAATGACTTTTGGTCAATTCCATGGTGAGCCTTTTTATGAGAGTTGGGAACATTTCAGAGATGTGCTGTTAAATTACCCACATCATGATCTACCAGAATGGCTGCAACTTCAGAATTTCTATCAAGGTTTAAATTCTGATAACAAGCGGATGATAAATGCTGCTAGTGAGGGTGATCTAATGACAAAGACCATTGACGAAGCTTCTACACTAATCAATACATTGGCCGCTAATTCTCAAATTTAGGGTACATATAAAGAATTATCGAAGAAAGCCGGAGTACATTAGATTGACACCTTGTCGGCTATGGTTGCACAAATTTCTAGTTAAAATGATAGGTTTGATAATTTAATGACTGTGAAATATGTGAAATCTTTTGATGTCATTTATGAAATTTGTGTAGGCACATTCAGGTATCAAGTGTCCAATTAGCAGTTCTTTTTCAGAGTTTATTCAAGAACAAGCCAATCAAGTAAACAACTTCAATAGCCAATAGTTTGATCTATTCTCAAATAAATATAATCTTGATTGTAGTCATCACCAAATTTTGTTTGGAAGAATAATCAACAAAATCAAATGAACCCACCTTTACCGTTCTAGAACCAATAAAGGCAAAAAGAATTCCATAGAAGATATGATAGCTCAACTGGCACAAACTACCAACACTTTTCCTTAGAACACCAACAATTTCATGCAAACAACTTAGACTTCTCTACAAAATTAGCAAGCATCCATATGCAAGCTAGAGGATCAGGTTGGTCAAACTGCCAATGCAATGGTTGAGAGACAAAAATGCAAGTTTTCGAGTTAAATTGAGATCAATCCCAATAATCAAGAGCAAGTAAAAAACTGTCACACTTCGGAGTGGTAAAGTTGCAGAGACAAAGGGTGAAGGAAAAGTGCAACCAGTTGAAAAGTTTGAAAATATCGTCACTGAACTGCAAGAGGAAGAACGAGTACATGAGAGCAAATTTTCCCCTCCTATTCCGTATCCTCAATAGTTACAAAAGGCTAAGAAAGATCAACAATTTTCTAACATTTTTTATTTGTTTAAAAAAGTTCACATTAACATTTTTTGGCTTGATGCAGTGGAACAAATTCCGAGCTATGAAAATTTTTGAAAGACATGCACCAAGAAGAGATTTGCTGAGCATGAGACAGTGATGTTGTCTAAAGAATGTAGTGCTGTGCTACAAAAGAAATTATCACCCAGATTGAAATATCCAAAAGGGGTTTTACTATACCTTATACAATTGGCAAATATTCTTTTGAAAAAACTTTGATTGATTTAGGAGCTAGCATTAATTTGATGCCATTTACTATATTCAAACAACTTGGTTGGGGATAAATGAAATCAACTTTTGTTTCTTTGTAGCTTGTTGATCGTTCAATTACCTATTGAAAAAGGATCATGTCAAGGTTGATCAAGTTATATTACTGGCAGATTTTCTGGTACTTAGCATGGAGGAGGATAGAGAAATTCCTATCATTCTTAGCTGCCCATTCATGGCAACTGCTGGAACTTTAATTGATATTAAACAAGGTCATCTCACTTTGAGGGAACGAGGCAAAGAAGTGGTCTTCAAGGTCTTTGAAGCAATGAAACAATCAAATGATTTGAAGAATGTTTTCTAGTTGATGTTTTGGAGGATGTTGTACATCATAAGTTTATGGAACTACATTTTGAAGATCCATTGAAAGTATGCTTAGCTCGTCCAAAATTGAGTACTAATATGAACAAAGACATTGTTGTCATTTCTTCCATGCCTAATTTAGCCATTCCACATAATCAGCAATAAAAGATTACTGTGAGGAGCTAAAATCATCCACAATAAGAATTAAGCCATTTATTGAGGGTGCACCAAAGAGAAAGTTAAAGTTATTGCTGACATACCTGAAATATACGTTTCTTGGTAATGCCGAAACTCTACTTGTTATCATTGATGTCAATCTCAATGAGTTGGAGGAATGAACTTTTGATGAAAAATGTATATTTCCATTTGAAGTTGTAGTGGGAAAGTAGCAGGTGCTACTTGTTTTGTTGGGTTTGCTTCCAAATTAAGGTTGTTGATGTTGGGAAACTTCTAATGTGTACTTTTTCAAAAAGTTTTCATTTCCATATTTGTTCTTTCATTAGCCTATCACCCTTAACCCCATTATAACTCGACAAAAGGCCTCTTGATCCAAAGAATTACTTGAATTTGATAGCGAGTTAGGTGGACAAGCAAGCATATATGTTTTAATGAGATCATTTAAGTGAAACACATTAACCCAGAAATATGTGTGAAAGAGTATGCTGGTGAGAAGGTCATTTGTTTGCATATGATGACGTTAAAGAAGTTTGGAATTCCATTGCCATGACTATTACACCTCAAGGATGATTGAAAGGTATTTGCTAACACTTGGAATATGGTAGATTTACTTGCTTTGTGCTTACGAAAATTCTTGATTGTTATTAACTCTTGATTGAGATTCTTTGAGGTCCACATAAGAGGAATGTAACATTTTCCATGCTATTACTTTTTCATGTTTTTTTTTTTATTTTGCTTGATGACTAGCAAAATGTAAGTTTGAGGGTATTTGATGAGTGCAAATTGTACTATTTGTTTTGTCCCAACTAATACATTTTCTGGTGATATATTGCAACTAAATGAATAAAATTACATGTTTTGTGAGATGAAAAAGTTCCTACTAGTTTCTTCAATTTCTAGTCAAATGAGATGGTTGGAGTTTTGTTTGAATAAAAAAGGATGCCTTTGACCAATGGTTTGAACAAGTAGGTTTATGTGTCATTGAATTCAATATTTTATATTTCCAATATTTAACTTATATGAAGAATGACAAAGAAAGGATTTGCAGGTGACTGGTTGTAGCCCTTTATCTTTTCATTTGCACGGAAAAGAGAAAGAGAGCTTTGCTTTCTCTTTTAATTTGTACGAGCAGCACGCTGACAAACCCAGTTTGAAAAGAAATTGAGCTAAAAGGATTTAGAAAGATAGGCACCCAAATTTCCGTCTTGATCTATAGTTCGTGGGTTCTTAGCAAGAGCATGAATTTGGATTATTGGTGCATTGCTTATTGGTGTCAATTGATTTGGGGATTTAGCCAATTCCTAATCTCTTGGAAGTTGAATTGAGCAATAAATTTTGATTAAATGGAGAGTCCAAAGAATCCAAAGAACCAACAACATACTTTTACTGTAGCTTGTAAACCTAAGAGATAAGATCAATAATAAATGGGTTTTAAGGTTAAGTTATTCGTTAGTTACAGAGAAGGAAAGAAAGAAGGAGAGGGCAAAGAAACATAAAAGGAACCAATAGTGAGGTTGATCATTATTGATCATTGAAGAAAGGAAATAAAGGGGAAAAGCAACCTGATCACCATTCAAGAAGGAAGGAAAGCAATAAGACTACAACAAGCTTGGTGTGGCAGAGCAAGGGGATTTTTAGGCTTTTTCTAAACTAGTTTTTCTTCTCAATTTTTATGGATTAAGTACTAATTTCGATTATGGCTTGGAACTAATTTCTTTTCGCTAGGGCTACGATGTAGCCTAACTATGAGTTCTTAATTTCTTAGTTTAATTGTTCATGAATTTTCATTCACTTTGAGTATCATTTTGCTGTGCTTATGAACTTGATTTTAATCTTGGCGATTGGCCACCACTTTGGTTTGATTAAGTGTATTTAATGCAAATTATCACAGATGCCATGTTGTTAATTCGGTTTTAGCGTTCTGCAAATGGTACAATGAATTCCTTGATGTAGATGCCATACACTAGGTTTTATATGGTCCTTTAGTTAGTTCCCAAATTGTTAATGAATTTGTATGTGTTTAGTAATCTAGATGCCATTGATTGTTAGCACATATGAGTATGCGTAAATCTAGATGCCATAGATCCTATATGAATTAGGAGAATTAGACCGTCAAATTGGATGATTACTCACTAATAATTAACTGTTGGAATTAAATTGGATTGGTTATGGTGAATCGGATGCTCTAGTGTTTTTGCAATTGAGTTATAAGTTGTTTTTTTTGTTGTTCTCCTCACTTATTAAAGCTCATTTCATTTTTACTTACAATTACAATTTTATAGTTCTTTCTCAAAGTAGGTGGTGGTCATCCCATGGCGAGAAAAACATATGAGAGAACCCCAATCAGGTATTTATAACCCTTGTTGCACCCCATAGGTTTTTCTAGCAATGGGATGACCACCACCTAATCACGAGTTGCAACTTGCGATGATCACCACCCTCGTCTTCGCCATCAAGAACCACGGTCCAGACTCCATTCGTCCACCATTATCCTCCAAACCCTTATGTAATTTATGAATTAGGGTTTAGTTTCCTCAATTTCGTAGTTGGTCAAATTTGGGTTTTAGTGATTTTGGATTTGGTAAATTAAATTAGCGATTTTGGTTTGGTAACTTGGTTTGCTAAATTTTCCCTTATATCAGTTGTATGATTTCATTGTTGTCTAAAGTTCCCCTGCATTTGGGGCCCTAGTTCGTGCTCTGTTTATTGTCCTTTTTTGATACGTCAAAGCCTACACATATCAAGTTTACAGACAATGAATGGGAATCAGAATCATTTTGATTCTTGAGTTCCATTGTCTATTAAAATATAGGTACGTAAATCATCTCACTTCTAAACTTTCCCTTGTGTTTACTTACACGCAAGGACTGGAAAAAGTGTTAGCTTCTCTTGCAAATCTGTAATCAAATACCTAAAACTCATGAATTAAATCAACTACAAGGGCTAATTGATCCAATTCTCTTCCCTTACTCTCTCTATTTCTAAGTTCTCCCATTCCTTACTTTCTCTATATCTTTCTCCGGGTTGTTGTTATCCATTTATTTAAAAATTTGCATCTTGGTTACACTTTTCCAGAAGTGATTTTTATACCACCCAACGTGTATTATCAGCTTAACGGACTATGCAGACGTTATCCATACCTTGATGGGCTTAAGAGCCTCTATTTCACGGAGCGCTCAAAAAAGTCCACAATTAACAGGCCCTGAGGTGCATCTCGCCGCCATACGACCTTTAACATGAACGACCTTGATATATTGTCGGCTTATACATTATTTTTTATTAAAGTACCCTACACGGACACCCATGACTCATCAAATAGGACAAGCATGAAATAGCGTTACGCCGTTACCCCCCAAAAACATTGTTGTTTGTTCTTCTAGTCTTTTGGCGCTTGAGTGTCTGCCGCAATTAACAATCGACAAAAATAGGTTTGTCGACTTCACGCGCTGTTTGTTATGCATCTCCAGTGGAAGCCCAGCGCTCCACTGCAAACCCCGCGCGTCGCGGAAGAGATTAAAGTGCATTCTCGTCGGCTGTCCGAATCGAAACCCCTAAAACACTGTCGTTTTCGTTTCACAGCTGAACTTCTCCACCCTCTCTCTCTCTCTGTCCCTCCTTCCTTGTTTGCAACGACGGCAGAAGCAGGAATCCAAAGAAAAGCACTTTTCCTTTCTTCTCTCTCTTCCCATTTCTCTTTCTCTCTCAAGATTTTTACTTGCTTATTTTATAGAGTGTTAGATCATCTCAACTGAGCAGGGTTTTCTGAGGTATCTATCCATCTATCTGTGTCCTCCTTTTTTGTTTTTTGCTGCCAAATTAATGCTGTTTTGAATATGATTTTGCCGTTTTTAGAGTTTGGATCTCATTGAACAAGTTGAATTGCCTTCTGTTTTACCTTTTTTTAGATCTAATTGTTTGTGTTGTGATGCTTACTCTGAACTTGGCCTTGGATATTCCCTTACTTTGATGAAGGGTGGAGTGTTTCGAATGCCGACAAGCCAAGGGTTTAGCTTTAGAGTTTAGCGTTCATAGTTTAGTATTAGGTGGATTACCAATTTCCAGAGAGGCCTATGAGGCTAGGAGGTTTTAGATTCACTAGGTTAAAGACCGAGTACTAGTCGAATATTCAAATGCCGGTTTACCAACCTAGAGAAAAGTGATTGAGGAATTTTAAAAACTTTTAAAGAGTGAAGTGATTGCTTTTTCCATCCCGGATTAGTGTCGGCTTTTTCGTTTCGGCCAGTTATTGTTAGAATTGAATACCTTAAAGTTGAAGTGAGAGCCTTATGGCTGTGTTTTAGGGTTTAGGATTAAGCGTTGGGTGGTTTAAAAATCACTGCTAGAAAAGTGTAACCAAGATGCAAAATTTTAAAATGAATGAACAACAACAACAACAACACGGAGAAAGATATAGAGAAAGTAAGGAATGGGAGAACTTGGGGATAGAGAAAGTAAGGAAAGGGAATTGGAACCCCCCCCAACAGTTGATTTGATTCCTGACTTTTAGATATTTGATTACGGATTTTAAAGTGGTAGCTAACACTTTTCCGATTCCTTGCGTGTAAGTAAACACAAGGGAAAGTTTATAAGTGAAATGATTTACATACCTGTATTTTAGTAGACACGGGGAACTCAAGAATCAAAATGATTCCAATTCCCATTCATTGTCTGTAAACATGCCCTTATATAGGAACTAGGTATTGGGATAGTATGGGTTTAGGGTGGGTGTGGAATCATATTCGTAGATGAAAAATGCATTGGTGGCATATGCTGCTGTTTATTTATAGTTCTTCGTATAGCTTTATGATTACTCATGAAGATAATTGTTCTGACCCAGTTTGAATTTGAATTGAGAGGAAATGGAGGGAGTAATTTTGGTAGCACTTGTAACCTGCTATGTTTTTGTTGGCAAGAACAAAATTGACCTGGGAGCACTTGTAACCTGCTATCTTTTTGTTAAAATCATAGTAGTCATCGTAGGCAATGCGATCTAGGAACTAATAGGACAATTTTAGAAAGAAATTTGGTGGAATAAAAGAGAGAGGATAATGAAGCATGGGAGGTAGGTTCTTTTGTCTCACTACCATATGTTTCGTTTATAATGTTTTTTGATTGGGTAGTCTTGGATATTCTTATTTTAGTGAAATCCACTCCTAAATCTTTTTTTTTTTTGTGGGAATCAGAGTCAATTATTTTCAGTTTAAAGGATTTAAACATGTGGACCTTTTTGTACTAAATAAGGAATTAAGCATTGAGTGGTTACTTGCTGTTGCAGTATTTTCCTTTATGTTATTATGTTTACTGTTTCTTTTTCTTATAAATGCCAAGCTAATATGTTAAAAAATGGTTTATTGGTGTAGTTATTTGATTCAGCTAAGAGATGAAGAGGTGACCCGCCCTGCTTTGTATAACATTAAGTTGTAGTCTGAACATGGATAAAGTGTCTTCTGACTGTCCATACCCAGGATGTTTCTTTTGTGTCATGAAGGAAGGGAACCCAAGTAAGCGAAGAGCCAGCATCCTGAAGTTCTTTAGAGAGCTTCCTGCACAGGATGACGATGGCCAGGTTCTTCCTATCAGTGGCCTTTGGAACACTGCCATGGCACATCCGAATGACCCTGAATTCATCGAGCTTGGCATCTTTGAGTGTATGGCTGCATTGATATGGAAGGGTCTAAAGAACCGTCGCTGGCTTTCTCATGACCAGAATATATACATTCCTTATTATGCTGCTCATATTATTGGATCATACACCATGAACATGGAAGAATTTGCTGCAAGTGCTGTTCATGCTGGGGTAATCCCTCCCTTAGTTGAACTTTTGAGAGGAAGGTTAACATGGGTTGAACAGAGAGTAGCAGTTCGAGCTTTAGGGCACTTGGCAACCTATGCCAGCACTTTTCCTGCCGTAACAAGTCATGGCGAAATTCTTGAGCTTTCGATTCAACTAGCAATGAGCTCACTGGAAATAGTCTATTCTCATTTTTACCAGTATGTTGACAGAAGGTTAAGCTATCACTGCGATCTGCTCACCCGCGGTATGGGAGGTGTTGAAATGGAGTCCAGAAAGGCAGAAGAGTGGGCGAGTCAGTTGCAGTGTTGGTCCCTCCAGCTCATTAACTGCTTTGCCTTTAAACCAGAGTTTCTTCCTACCATATGCAAGCCTGAATTCTTAACGAAACTACCTGGCATGTGGGGTGGGCTTGTTAATGAAAACTCACCAGCTGGTATCGGTTTATTAAGGACAATTTGCCATCATAAGCTTGGTAGAGGACCAGTTGCTGGCTGTCCCAGTATCATCGAATCTTTGTGTAATATATCTCGGTCATCAGATGATTGGCAGTATATGACCATTGATTGCCTTCTGTGGTTGCTTCAAGACCCTAGTACCTGCCATAAGGTAATTGCATCATTAGTTTTTTTTCATCTTTTAGTTTTTGTATTGTATGCACATGTTACATGTCATATAACTGATTTTTGATTAATGAGATTTTCATTTAAACTGCACTGCATAAATTAACCATTTTTTTTTTTTTTTTTTGCTATTTTGAATGATATCTTAATTTGTGAATTATAACATAATTAGTGCTACTGAAATCATTAAATAGGTCGTTGATAAGGCTGTACCTGCACTTGTTGACCTTGCGGAGATTACAACTCTGGGTGATCACAAGAAACTAGGAGATTCAATTGTTAATGTTCTTGAGGAATGTGTCCAGTCCCAAGGGACAGGACGTAATTCTTTTAGTAACCGAACGAAAGAATTGATCGAGGAACTTTTGAATTCCAGACAGAGATTGAAATGGGAAAAGAATATGCCTAAAGAGGATCTCCATATTAAACAGGCTGCAGCACTAGTGGTCAAGCTTGAAGGAAATTCTCTGTTCTCATCAGGAAATATATCTGGAGCTGCATCAAAATACTCAGAAGCTCTGGCATTGTGTCCGATGAGATCCAAAAAGGAGAGAGTTGTTCTGTACAGTAACCGAGCTCAGTGTCATCTTCTGTTGCAACAGCCCTTGACAGCTATTAGTGATGCTACTCGTGCACTTTGTCTTCACAACCCACTGAACCGTCATGCCAAAAGTCTTTGGAGAAGAGCGCAGGCTTATGACATGCTTGGGTTTGCAAAAGAGAGTTTGCTAGATGCCATTCTGTTCATAAACGAGTGCTCTCAGTCAAATGATCCTGATCTCTCATTGAGGCAAAATAAAGTTCCAGACTATGCTGAACGACTGGTTAAAAAGCAGATGCGTGCAGCGTGGTTATTTAGAGAAGCAGCTATCAAACATGGGGGTGTCCATTGTGAGGGTGATGCTGGTGACATCTTTGGCCGAGAGACTGATGATTCTGAATGGGAGACTGCAAGTGAGAGTGATATAGGAAATGATGGAAGAGATGAAATGGGAAATGAAGAGGAGGAGGATGATGATGATGATGATGATGATAGTGAATGGAAGAATAATGATGAGAGGAAAGAGAAATATGATAAGTCTTCAATTAAAGGTACCATTTAATGTGTTCAGTCGTGGCATTTAAGATTTCATTCTTGGCACGTTTAAAGAATTTCAATGTTTTAGATGTTTTAGTGAAGTAATGGTGGAAAATAAGCAAAAAGCCGGAATTAATATTGCACCACCAAACACGTTTATGTTATCAGTTCCTTCATTTCCTCTGATCCTGCTTGCTTCACCCTTCCAGTGCCTGACCATCATTTTGTTGTAGCTTCCTCTGTCCGTAAAGTAGCTTTTTATAGCTAATGTGATTGAACCACCTAATATTGTTTAGTGTATGTATATTACCACTAAGCCCTCTTTTAAAACCAAGAAAAAAGCAAAGGTACTTGCACACATGCACACATATGTGTTATTCTCTCTCTTGTTCTCTCTCTTTCTGTTTACGTTGTCCTGTAAATTGCCCCCATCTACTTTTAGATCACGTGGGAACCACATAATATGTGAAAATGTAAAAAGTTGAGTGAACAAAAATTTAAAATATAGGAAGTGAAGAAGTGTTCGATTTTGAATTATGACCTCTAACTGGCTTTCAATTTTGTGGACGGGCTTTATTAATCTTAGAACTAGTTCTCTCATTTGTATTTTCAAAATAAGTTAGAATTTTGAACCTTGATGTTCAAGCTATAAGAATAATAAATTGATTAGCCTGATGTATACCATCTGATTTACTGATTGATTCAGTTTGCATACTCCTCCAAAAATCGGTGATGAATGTCAAAGTTAACTCTGACATAGATTTTTAATTTTCAACGATTTTTTTTTAACCAAATCTTTCTAAGACTAATAGATATTTGAAATTTTAATCTTTGATGTATATTCTGATAGAATTGTCTAGCATATTATGTATCATTAACTGCAAACAATTCCATTGTTATATTTTTCATATACTTTCCAGCCAACAAAGAGAACAAAACAAAGTTTCCCGGCTCAACCCCTGCTTGGTGGTGAGCTTCTCCATGAGTTGTTGCCAACCCTCATAACCAAAAATCATATTCTTGTGCAAGTAGTATATCCATCATATAGGGCTACCCATCGTCTTGTGTCTTGGAGATTTCTAATATCTAATCAACAAAAGCGGGCTCTCAGAGCTGTCATGTGCATGACCATAATCTGACTTATTCTTGTGTTCCCAGTAGAAGAAACTTTGTATTATAAACTTTTAAAGTGATTATCACTTGTGCAAATACCATGCTTATGTAGCAATGACATAGATTACGAATTGCTGCATCTATCACTTCTGACTTCATATTAGAGTAGGTTTAATGTAGATTACATTTATGTGTTTTGGCTGCCCGTTTGCAGTTTTCTCTGTACACTAGTAGTCGATTATTCAGGCAAGCTTAAACTTGTTATTTAGAATTTTGGCTCATATAAAGTTGTTTGACATTGATGAAATTTATGTTTGGCTGCCTGTTCACAGTTTTCTCTCGTTTTTGGTCCATTAATTAGCCAAGCTTAAACCTGTAACTTAGTATTTTATGGTGTTAAAGCGTTCACCTAGCAGTCATATGGTTCTACCAGTTGATGATGTTATTGAGGTTTTTCAACTTTGAAGCTTTGTTGCATCTTACCTTGATTCCTTGTCGTGTCTATCATTTATTTTCTTCAGTCAACCTTTTGTTTTTTTTATTTTAAGCTTTAGCTAAATGTACCAAGCTTTGCTAAACGTACCGATGTTCAAGCCCGAGCCAATCCTTGCATTTTAATGGGGAAATATGAGATCATTGAACATCTAAACATTCTACATTGGAACCTTGATTTGTTACAGACCTAAAGCATGGATACAATGTGCAGCTTGCGGAAGATGAGCCATGAATTTGGATGCGGTTACCACTATTCAGACTAGAGCATGATGCAACGACAAGGACACAATGGAACCTTGGATGAATCTTTGATCCGAGTGATTGCATTTTCAGCACCACCTAGCCTTCCAGAAGTTTCAACCGTAATTTTTCGTGAGGGATTTGTCTTGTAAGAATGTTGAAGGAAACATGTTTTGGCCAATTTGTGTCAAATATTTAAGCTTGTTTGTGTTTATTTTGTTGTTGCTCTCAATTTTTTGTGTAAAAGTGTAGAAAATATGATATTTTTGAGCCTAGAGAGGAGGTGAGATAAGAAACTGTGGAGGTTTGGGTAATTTAAGAGGATTGTGTATACACAACTTTTGGGGGGGTTTTGCTTTGACTTTTGAGTGGCAATTGTGATTTTATTGTGCTCTCTCCCTATCTAATCTCTACTATTGCACCACTTCAGACTTACTTGTCCTACCAACTATATAAAAGTGATATAACGTAATTCACTAAAAGTGTGGTCTCCCCAACATTATCCTTATAAAAACACTATACACTAGGATTGTTATATTAACTACAGTAAAGAAGGTATGAAACCATCCAAATTACAGTGAAACATAAAAGATGAATAAGATGAAGGTTAGCGCTAGCTTTGCATGTATGTTAATGGGCATTAGATAAACCTATGCCTTAGAAAACAGAAAAGCATAATTGTTTGTGATCAAATTAACATATGCCTTATGGGATTGATCAGACCAATTAATTGGATGCAACTATGTTTTGTATGTGACGCGTTTAACATCAGCTCTACGAGTATGTAGTACCAGAGTGTAAATTATTACACTCAGTTTGTTCATGTAGCCACTTTCTACATGACTTGTATGTCTACATATTTTGATGAGCATATGATATTACTTGTTGAGATATTGTGATTTATCATACACTAGAAAATATTTGATTTTTACAGTAATTGATTTTCATCCTATTATGTATTATGATTTCGCTACGAGCATATTATTTACAGCTATTTAGACATTATGGTTACCTCGTATAACGCTGAAATGACAGTTTTATGTTGATATTGGGTTGTCATACTATAGATATTATGATAGTTTGGAAACTATACATGTTTTACAGCGAGGGATTAATATTTTACGAAAAACAAAGGTTTCTTATTAAACCTTTATTTTTGTCCACGCACAACTCTCTGTTTTGGGCCTCTTTAGGTCTTACGTAGCTGATTTACTTGGCGAGCAAAGGTTCTTTGGCAGTTCTGACATCCACACCAATCAATACAGGAAGTTTAAATTCCTATATTTTCTTTTGTAGTATTATCCATCCTACCCAGGATTAGAATATTCATACTGTTTTTGCACTTCCATCTATACTTTGACATTACATTTATGTAATATTGGTACACCTGCAATCAATACTCTCACTAATAGTTTTATATCTTGTTTTAATTTATTCACATTTTTACCTAACATTTCTATAATATGGCTTTGTCACCTTCTAGGTGTCAACTAACATTCCTTTACACTGGCGTTCATTGGATATTCAATCGCGGTGTGCCATCCTTTTTTTTAGGTTAACTCTCGGTGTGTCATCTTGGAAGTCCATTATCAAAAACTCAAATTGTTTCTATTATTTTGACATATGAACTAAAAATTGTTAAAAAGAATTTGACAGAGTGTAATTTGAGCCTCTTCCAATTGCTTTGCTCACAAGAACTTTATGTTTTTCATCCCTTTTAAAATGTCTACTAAAGGCCACTTCAAACTACATTATTATGGCTAGTCTAGTGTGAGGCTTATCTTACTCCCCTATCCCTTAGTGTAGATAATATTGTTTGTTCAAAAAATGAAATGTCCACTATAGAGCTTTTATGTCTTATACATCAATAATGCTCTTACTATGATACATCCAAAGACAAGATTATTCTACAAAATAAAAATTTGGATTAAGTACCTAATACCCTTGAATATATTTTAGTGTTGTTTGTACCATACTTGACCAATCCCGAAACTACTGAGCATCGGTCAACGTCATATCTTGAAAGACCCACTGAGGGGTTCATGTTGAGGAACCCTTGCCGAAGCACAAGAGTTTCCCTCCAACCAGGAGACCAATCAAAGCTCGACACATGTCAATGTCAGAATAAAGCTTATAGCGTCCCACATCGACCACAAACAAAAGCTAAAGATTCTCCTCAGCTATAAAAGGAGACCATTCTCCTACAATGAATCCCTAATGTCATTATTGTACTTAAACTAGTCATTAGAACTCACTAATGATAATTATGCTTGAACCAATGTATTTGTGTAAACCCTTCACTATTAATGAGAACTCCTCTACTTTGTGGACGTAGCCCAACTTAGGGTGGGTGAACTACGTACATCTTGTGTTTGCTTCCCTATCTCTATCTCTTTACATATGTATCCTCACCAATAACTGAAGCAACCGAGCGAAGGTCACAAACTTGACACTTTACATTGTTCCAAAGTCTTCACTGATTTTGTGCATCAACATTTGATGCGTAAGTGGGAAAAGACACTTATTCCTACTCTTTTCAGCTTCGTCAAGCTGGTTTCCATTGTTTGCACACTCTCTTTTGACTAGGCATCCTTCTCTAATATGGGGAGCGAAGGAAGCCATAAAACACAGAACGACACTTACTTCATGCCCAGTGTGAGGCAGCGAAGGAAAGAACGAAAGAAGTTTGCTCTTCAAGCTAAAGGCGAAAAGCTGGAGGCTTAGAACAAAAAGATAGCAACGAAGAACGAGATCCTCCAGGAGTAGTATGAGAAGCACTTCGAGATGCTCCACAAGGCTAGGCATACTCAGTCACAAGAGCCCCTTGCCCTTGTGGACATAAACCATCACCTGGGTACCTCCCAACATGGAGGGTCACCGGTCTTCAATATGGATATTCCTAATGAAAAGCAAGTTACTCATCAATGTGTTGATCAACATGAGACTTCTCTCAACCCAGCTGCTTTGACCCAAAGCAGAAGAAGTGGAGGGAGGCACCTCCTTGCAGAGGGAAGAGAAAGATCGAAAGCTGTTTATCGCAACTGTCGAGACTTCCTAAGGCAACGTCGAGAGAACCCTATATATATAAGCTCAAAGATTAATGACCCAAGGGTCTCTGAAATACTCGGTCATCTAGCACGGCCCAGGCCAGCTACCAATCCAGGGAAAGAGCGACAAGTCCTAGAGGAACATAAGGGTATAGGGGACTCAGAGGTCTTCTAATAGACACACCTTTTAAGCTAGTACAATGAATCCAAGGAAAAACCACATGCCCTTGATCAAACTTTCCTACTTCTAATAGGTGATAGAAACTTACGAAGGAAAGCTCCAATAGTACATGACTCCACTCAGGACCCTCTTGTCCTACAACTCTTTGAGGAAGTAAACAAATTGAAGGCCGAACGTCAAGCCGAGATACCTGATTGGAATCAACCAAGGCCTAACCCTCTTACAAGGAGGATCCTTGACACACCCCTTTAAGCAAAAACAAAGCAGAAGCTCGGCTTACAACTATATATTGGAAGGGAGGATCCGATTGAACACCTTAACCTCTTTGAGTCAACCATGGCATACCAGATGCATACTAATGAATAATGATGTCTTATCTTCCCCTCCACTTTCTCTGGTGGAGCTCTGAATTGGTATTGCTACCTTCCACCTGAGATAATAGATTCCTTTGAGGAGCTGAGGAAACTGTTTGTTTCTTAACACATTTTCCAAACCAATGGCTTGCACTCTGCAGATAACTTGTACATTATTCGCCAAAAGCTAGATGAGTTACTACATGAGTGTGCCAGCTGCTTCAGCCATGAATATTCTCGTTGCATTGAGGTAGATGACAAGATTGCCCTCAAAGCCTTCACGGCGGGCCTACGTGAGTGTTTCTTCAAGTACATGATCAATGCCAACACTTAGAAAACTTACTTTGAGCTGATGGCACATGCTTACAACCATGTATCCGTCGAAGCAAAGACATATTAAGGGAAACCCCCTATGGCCATCCCCTATCAACAAGTGGGAAATGGGAGCCAAATCCAACCAAGTGAGAAAACCTTGACCTTCCAGACAGTAGTTGCATTTCCCCTTGCCTTACCTAGTGTGTCACCGGGACAATAGAAATATCAATCTTAGGGCAAGAGGAAGGATTTCCATCCCCAACATTCTCATTTTAATAAGAAGAGTAAGGGACACTATCGAGATAACCAAGGTTATCGCTATGATAACGCCCGCCCTTTAGCAACCAATGCAGTAGGCCAAACGCAAGTTAAGACAGACCCTACCCCAAGGTATGAGACATACATACCTTTGAATACCACATGCGCAGCCATTTACCCCAGTGTAGCTCACTTGATACCAAAGCCAAAGTTGAGGCAGCTAGATTATAAGTCCACAAAGAACATGGGCATGTTTTACTGTTACCATGAGTATAACGGCCATGACAGCGAGAAATGTATCACCTTCCATGACCATATCGAAGCTTTGGCACGCGAAGGGAAAATTGAACAATTCCTTCTTCACCTTCCAAGGGATAACTGTAACTAACGCCAGGTGAATGTGATATATTTTATCAGCGGTGGTACACCCTTTTCTAAATCTTCCAACAGGGCCATGAAAAACAGTGAACGAATTTTAAGGTCTGGCCACCAGGTGTTTCATGTGGAAGACATCAAGGGAGGCAATTATCAAAAGCCTAATTGGGATCCGATATGTTTCTACCCTGAGAAGGAAAGAGGCATCATCTACCCTTGCAACCGTTACATCATAAGAGAACAACTTAGTGCAACTTAGTGCACGATCATGCTACAACATTTCAGTCAAGCAACAATGCTTGCATGTGCCCAAAGAGACCTATATATATGGAAAGTCATAAAGACCAGCCCGGATGAAGCCAACTTAGCTCTTCGTGATGACAACAGTCAACCCGACAATCCACGAGATGACTCTTTCACCCAGTAAGCATAGCCTACTGAAGAATTCGAGAAAGTTTTTATCTTAAAAGACTATCCGGATCACATGGTGAAGATTGGCACCATCTTGTCACCACCCATTCGATTAGGATTGATCTCCTTTTTGCAAGAGAACGCCTAGATCTTCGCTTGGTCATACGAGGAGATCTCTCCCGACATCATCTGTCATTGCTTAAGCATTAATCCCAAGACTAAGCCGGTGAAACAAAAGCGAAGATCTTATGACACTGAACGATATGAGGCAATGAAGGCAAAAGTTGAAAAACTCAAAGACATAGGCTTCATCCGTGAAGTCAACTATCTAATGTGGGTAGCAAATGTTATCCTTGTTAAGAAAAATCTGACCAAGGAAAACCTCATACTTCAAAAGATTATGTGGAGAATGTGTGTCGACTACACTACCTCAACAAAGGATGCCCAAAAGATAGTTTTCCCCTCCCTCTCATTGATAGACTTATCAACTTAACGATAGGGTGTGAACTCTTGAGCTTCATGGATGCTTACTCAGGGTACAACCAAATCTTCATGTATCATTTGGACCAAGAGCACACAGCTTTCACTACTGACAGGGAACTATATTGCTATAAAGTCATGCCTTTTGGCCACAAGAATGGAGGTGCGACTTATTAGAGATTAGTTAACTCAATGTTCGCCGAGTAGATTGGCAAAAGCATGGAAGTTTATATTGATGATATGCTAGTCAAGAGCAAGCATGTTGGCCAACACATCACCAACTTGTCTAAAACCTTCACCATCTTGAGGAGGTACCAAATGAGGTTGAACTCTAACAAATGTGCCTTCTCCGTGGGCTCTGGTAAATTCTTGGGCTTCATGATTAGCCAACAAGGAATTGAAGCTAACCACGAGAAGATCAAAGCAATCCTTGACATGAAAGAACTAGTAACTTCAAAAGACATCCAAAGCTATACTAGCAAGGTGGCAGCCTTGGCCAAGTTCATCTCTAAGGCCACAAACAGATGTGCCCTTTTCTTTAAAGCGTTTAAGGGAAATAAGAAGTGCATTACATGGACTGATGAATGTGCCAAGGCATTCAAGAACCTAAAGGAGTACATGAGTAAAGCCTTTTACTCTTCAAACCTGAAGTTGGTGAAGTTCTCATTATCTATTTATCTGTTTCAGCTTTAGCAGTCAATTTTGTTCTCATTCGAAATGATGGTAATGTTGAATGACCCGTCTACTATGCTAGCAATGCCTTACAAGATACAGAGACATGATACTCTAACATTAAGAAATTGGCTTTAGCATTGATCATGTCTGCTTGAAAACGCCGTCCTTACTTCCAAGCACACTTCATCATCATGCTTACCAATAACCCATTTCGACAGATACTCCAAAGTCCTAACATTTTCGGAGGAATGATCAAGTGGGTGATAGCATTGGGTGAGTTTGACATCTCTTACCAACCAAAGCCAGCTGAGAAAGGTCAAGCAGTTGTAGACTTCATCGCTAAATTCACACATCCAATTGACATTTCTCCTACACCTGAGGCATTAGCTTCATTACCCTCAGAAGCTCAGAAAGTAGAACTAACCTTCCCAGTATGGTCTCTGTATGTTATTGGCTCATCCAACCAATAGGGTTGTGGAGTAGGACTAGTCTTTACTACTCCTGACAAAGTTGCAATAGAGTATACTTTTCGCTTCAAATTCAAGGCGTCAAACAATGAGGCCGAGTATGAAGCCCTCTTGACAGGCTTACATTTGGCCAAACACCTTGGAGTTAAACAACTTGATATCTTTAGCGACTTTCAGTTGGTGGTTAACCAAGTCACGAACAACTTTGATGTTAAGGATAGCTCCATGGCATCATATCTTGCCCAAGCACAACTTTTGCTCAGTCACTTCCACTACTAGATCACCCAAGTCCCTCGAGTGGCAAACAGCCATACAGATGCCTTGGCCCGCTTCACCTCAGCAGTGGAAGACGAGATTGGAAGAAACATTCATGTTGAGTTGTTGGCAGTACCAAGCACCATGGTCATGGAAGTGTGCAACTTACAACAGGGTGATAGTTGGATCACCCCGATCTATAAATTATTTTCTCATGGCACCCTCCAAGATGATAAAGTCCAAGCTAAGCAAATTCGATACAAGTCTACCCGGTACCTGATCATCAATGATCAACTCTACAAGCGAGGTTTTACCCTACTATACTTGAGGTGTCTTACACCTACTAAGGGGGAAATTTTCCTTTGAGAAATACATAAGGGAGTAATTGGAGATGTTGGATCTCGGTCCGTAGCACACACGACTTTTCGCCAGGAATATTATTGGCCAACACTTTTCACCAGGATGCCATCAAAATATCTCGCTCATGTGACAAGTGTAAATGCTACACAACTATTCCTCACTCCTTTTTTAGCCTCTCATTTCTATGATTAGCCCTTGGCCCTTCACCCAGTGAAGACTTGATTTGATCGGCCCAATGCCCACAGAAAAGGGCAAGGTCCGTTATGCGATCGTTGCAATTGACTACTTCACAAAGTAGGCTGAAGTAGAACCATTGGCAACCATTACTAAGGCAAAGATAGAAGACTTTGTATGGAATAACATCATTTGCCGATTTGGCATTCCCAATGCAATTGTCACAGACAATGGGCAACAATTTGGCAACAAGAATTTCAGGATTTTCTGTTCTAAGTTCAACATTAACTTATGTTTCGCTTCCCCATCTCATCCTTAGGCTAATGGACAAGTTGAGGCCATTAACAAGATAATCAAGTGCACCTTGAAGGCTAGCTTGGATGAGGCTAAAGGTTGTTGGCCAGAACTTGTACCCCAGGTTCTTTGGTCATACTAAACTTCGTATCGGATTTCAACTAAAGAAACTCCATTCTCACTTGCCTTTGGTACAGAGGCAGTTATCCCAGTTGAGCTTGAGTAAGCAACATACCGGGTTAAGAACTGCATGCAAAGAGAAAATGATAAATAATTCACCCTCAACTTAGATCTAGTTGAGGAAAATAAGGACCATGCTCACTTAAGGAACATCGCTTACAAGCAGCGCATCTCCAACTACTATGACTCTAGGGTCAAACCTCGCTTTTTCAAAGTAGGGGACTGGGTATTGAAGAAAAGACTACTCTATGATAAAGACCCAAGCAAAGGCACACTCAGTCCAAATTGGGATGGACCATTTGAAGTTGTTGGCATCAGTCGCCCTGGTTCCTACAAACTCAGAAGTTCCAATGGTAGACCCTTGGCCATCCATGGAACACTAATCACCTAAAGTACTAGTACAAGGAGACTCATATTGTACAAATGTTGAGCTATAGCCATTTAACATCTTTTGTAAGGAAGGCCATTTGGCACGAACTTAATAAAGAGGTGATTTAGAAAACTTTGTCCTAACTCTTTTACATTCCTAGCACCGAAACACTTGGTTTCACCCTGACCTAATAAAATTCTAACTCAAAACCTCAACTCAAATGACACCACATACTCGAGTTCGAAGCTTCAACATGAATGCTTTCAACATGAAATAAAGTCTAAGTATCTGTCAACAAGACTACGCAAATAAACAAACATCTTCAAGGTGTATTCATTCAATTATACCCAAGTCATGGGTTGTATCCAAATAGGGGATCTATTCGAACATAGCCAAGTACTAATAAATGATAGCGCAAATACTTGACACTTAACATCAAAATAAAAGGTGCAATGTCATAAACATCCGTACATAACAAGCCCTTAGGCACCTAACTTAACACATAACATCCATGCAACAAACTAGTGCATGTAGGAAGTGAAGACATTACGAACCATCCTTATCTGAGGTCGAACTCTCGACAATATCATGTTGTGTCTCACCTCCATCTCCATCACCGCCATCATTAGCATTTCTGGGACCATCCTTACCCTACTGAGTCTGCTCATCAGCATTGATGGTATCCTCAGACTCTTCACCACTACTAGGTTTGAGTTCGAGGATAAAGCGTTCACCTTTTAGTCGATGCTCCTCCACCTCACAGTATTTGTCAAGAATGTCTCCGCGATCGTATGACTCAAGGATGGCCACGCATTTCCTTTTCTTAAGCCGAATATCTTGGGCACAGTGGGGCCTGATGACATGACAGAAAACCTGGGTGCCTAAGAACTCCCGCACAGTAGTTTCCCTGTCAGTTGGAAGACTCTTCTTCAGCTCTTCAACCTTAGCTAAGGCACTATCCTGTTCCCATTTGACCTTGGAAGCCTCAAGGATAGTCGCCTCCAACTGCTTCTTCAGCCGTAAGTTTTCATCATTTCACCTCTTTAACCTCTCCAAGGTTTGGTCCTTAAGCTGGATGGCCTCAGTCCAAGCTTTGCTCTTCTTTCTAGCATCATTTATAAGTTACTTGTTTTTTTGAAGTTTCACTTTTTATCATTTGACCTATCGCAGTCTATCATCGTCCTCAGTCATGACCTATATGACAAGATGATCATCAATACCGAAGGAAAATGAAGACAAAGAAAAAAGAGGAGAAAGTAAGGAAATGACAAAGTAACACTTACATAAGCAAACAACCTCATCATCCAGTCACGATCTGATTCATTCTCAATCAGAGGCTCACCGAACTCGTCAATAGTGGCTCGGTGCCCTGCAAGGCAATTGTTGACAAACCTAAAACTATTTGGCTATATGGCAACCTTCAAGTTATTCTAAGGGATGTTACCAGCCTCTTCCTTGTATTTCCTCTTGCGACTGGAGCTAGGGACACCTTCTTAGCCAACGTACTCTATGACTGGAGGAAAGACGGGATCGATGTTAGGAGGAGGAGGCAACAATTGTCTTTCCTCCCCTGCAACTATGGTAGCAACACATCTGATGGCCTCAACTTCAGCCCTCTTAGAGGTGGCAATCTTGAGGACCTCCTCTTGAGACTTAGGCCTAGAGACTGGCTTCACCCTGTGCTTGCGAGCTTCCTTGTGAAATAGAATGTTGTCTACGGGAACTAACATGGTTGTTTTCCCTTTCTTGGTGCTAGTTTCCCCTTTCTTGCACACCTTCTCCACTGAACAAGGAAAATCAAAGTAAGGAATACAACTTTGTTTGAAGAAATACAACTTTATAAAAATAAAAAATAAAATAAAAAAAAATGAAAAAAGAAAAAAGGCAAACTTAGGATATGACTTACTCACTCGTCTCTGGCACTCGGACAGCAAGGGCTGGAAATCATACTTTTGAAACAAGGGTCGTAGCTTGTCCAAGTGTCTATTCTCTTTTGGTTGCTTAACACTTTTTGTACATCAGCAAGCTCTTGTCCAGACAATTTGATAGCCTTCTTCGACACTACATAAGGCAAAGTGTTAGAACCAAGTAAGGATCACAACAAATAACAAAGTATGCAAACAATGGATGCATTACAACCTATGGTCTAGAAATGGGTAAGAATGCGTTGCTTAGGCATGATACTTCTATCGTGCTCCCAACCCTTGTAAAGGAAACACCAACGGTTTTTCCAAGTAGAATATGATTTTCTCTTACCAAAAACTATATGCTCTTTCTCACTCCGACATGCACACTCAACATAGCCTGTGGATGACTTGGCCAAACGCATCTTATAACAATACTGCCATTGAAGGAAGGAAGGTTCACCTAGACCACACTCTATCCAAATGATGTAAGTCCCAATCAAAGTCTCCCATAGACTAGGATTGAGTTGCCCAGGCGCGTATCCCATGATGGTAAGCATCTTTTGCAACCACGGATGCAATGACAACTTTATCCCCAACTTCTCTAATATTTGGGTATAGAACATGACATGACCCTTAGGTGGATCAGTAGGCAATTCTTCATCACGCACCAAGCCCATCCCTATGTTGTTGGGTATACAACAAGACTCCCTTAAGGCATCAAGCTGACGTCTACTATCTAGCAAGTTCTTATCTAAGTGGTCCACCGTAAACTCGGAACGAAAGATGGGTATAACATTGAGGATACCCTCCTCAACTAATGACACATGGGAAGTGGATGCACCAATATCTAAGGCTCTGTCCCTGTACCTATGCTCTTCACCTGCCTCTTCATCAAATGGAAGGCATGTTTGGTGGTCATGAGGATCACCCAACACTTCATCTTCATAAGACTCTAAGGAAGAACTTGTCGGCTTGAACCAAGAGCCAAAGCTAGAGAAGCCATCATCAACCTTCAGACATCTACAACAAACAGAAACACACACCTCTATCACTACATGGAGGATTGAAGTCTAAAATGCTCCTAAGTCATGATGGAAATTCAACTAGTTCATCATGTTCTTAGCCAAATGCATAGAAACTCAAATAGTTCAGCAAGAATGGATGCATTTGATCTAAAGAAAGGGCTACTAAACGACGAATGGTGTCAATCACCGTCAAAACCCCTCTCAACCAGAGAACACTCTATCTTCAAAAATCACTACACCAAGGAGCAAATGAAAGCAATGTAAGAAGTGGAAACTCATCCTTATTATATAGTCCAACATGGGCAAAGAAATTCAAACTCAACCCTTGAGAAAGCCCCACATGTCAAGCCTTGGGACTTCCACATAAGCTAGGAAAATCAAAAATTTAGAAAAAAAATCCCAAAAAAAAACTCCGAAAAAAAATCCAAAATTAATTAATTAACTAATTAGTAATTATTTTGATAATTATTAATCAATTAATTAATTGTTCACTACTAATTAATTAATTATTAGTCAACTAATTAATCGCTTAACAATGATTAACTAATTTTAAGCATAAGGAGGTCAACAAAAACTTCAACATATAGATTGCCTTCCACACTCTTGCTCAAAAGTATGGAAGCAAAATCAACTTATGAGGTCCTATATAGATCTTCCCACACCCTTGAAGGGAGAGAGCTTCCCACGCCCAAGGGAGAGAGCTTCCCACATGAGCTTCTCATACCCAAGGTTATGAGCTTCCCACACCCTTGAAGAGAGAGAGCTTCCCACACCCAAGGGAGAAAGCTTCCCACACCATTGAAAGGAGAGAGTTTTCCACACCCTTGAAGGGAGAGAGCTTCCCACACCCTTCAGAAAGCTTCCCATACCCAAGGGAGAGAGCTTCTCACACCCTCGAAGGGAAAAAGCCTTCACACACTTTAAGAGAGGAAACCTCCCACACTTTGAAAGGAGGAAGCTTCACACTTTACCAAACAACAAAAAACCAAAAAGCCTTCCACACTCTTGCTCAAGAGTGTGGAAGCAAAATCTATTTATGTGCTCCAAAAAGCCTCAACCAAAAGCTCCAACAATAAAAATTCAAAAAGCCTTCCACACTTTTGCTCAAGAGTGTGGAAGCACAATCTATTTATGTGTTCCAAAAAGCTTCAACCAAAAGCTTCAACAACAAAAATCCAAAATGCCTTCCACACTCTTGCTCAAGAGTGTGCAAGCAAAATCTATTTATGAGCTTCAAAAAAAAAAGCTTCGACCGAAGGCTTCAACAAAAAATTCAAAAAGCCTTCCACACTCTTGCTCAAGATTGTGGAAGCAAACCTATTTACATAGTCTCTCACACATTAAATCACTCAAAGTACAAGTTATACACATGAAGAAGCAAAAAGCTACAACCATTAACCTTCACCCATTACACTGTAAAGCATAAACTTTTACATAAGAAATCATTTTGAAACCCTCCCAACTCCTGAACCAACCAAGCTACAGTCACTTTAATCCTATGACAATATAAACTCAAATACACAAATATTCAACAGAATACAAACACAGGGTACAACATTAGACAAGAGCAGCAAATTAAGTAAAAATTCGAAGAACATAGTCTCAACCTTTCACTCATTTAGCTACCAATCAAGAGCCTTTAAGTCACATGGGTCCAAGGAAAAATCTCAGTCATCTGAAGCAATAAATTCGAAACACTGAAACATCTGAATCAATGAATTTGAAACACGGTCCAAGGATTAATTGTGCCCCTTTTACTACCCTATGCGCCTCCACAGCACCTTCAGAACTTCACAAAATCAAGCCTCTAAAATAAAAAATTCAAGCTTTAGTTGGTCCCACTCTATCTTCAAACCCTGACCACAAACCCTTGTTCTCAACTTCACCACTGACTGTCTCAATAGTCATATTAATATATACAATATATTCTATATTAAATATATATATATATATATATAGTTTTGTATTATTATTCTATATAAGTTTTAAAATAAAAAAAAAATTAAAAAACACTTTTTGACATTATTTATTTTTATTATGAGAGTTCCTTATTATCATTACTAGGATAAAGTTTACATAGCATGTTGTTGTCCAAAATTAAAATAAACTAGTATAATATATGTATAGGCAAGAACTAAGAAGACATACATACAAGTATGAAAAATATGAAAGAATATATAGACACTCGTGATCATCATCATTCATCCACGAGTAGATAATGGTTACACTTACATTATTGTTTAGATTTTTAAAATCCTCCAAACCCTCATGAATAATGTTTTTTATTTGAGGGCAAAATTAATAAAATTAATAATAATTATTGTAGAAGTGTAAAAAATGTTAAAAAAAAATATACAATCACTCATAATGACAAGCTTTCGTGAAGGGATCAACTTCGAAATCCAACACTATAATCCATAAACCTTAAATTTATATTTAACGGTCGATTGTCATTTACGCTTTATTCTTCTTACTAAATTTTATTTTTTAAATTTTATTTTTTGAAAACATGATCATCTGGTGGATGTAAGAAGATGAACGGTTCAGATCTTTGATATCACGTTTCGATATTTACGGTTAACTGAAATATGAGTTGATGTCATATAGTTTGTAGAAATTTTATAAACATCATGCAATATTTTCACTAACCGTAAAACTCTAAATATAATATCAACAATCCAAACTGTTCATCTTCCTGCATCCTCTAATCGATCATGTTTTCAAAAAAAAAAAAAAAAAATCTTAAAAAACAAAATTTGATGAGAACAATGAAGCATAAATGTAAACATCAATCAGTGGTTAAATTTTGATCTATGATTTATATGATAGTTGCGAATTTCGAAGTTAAGCTCTTCATGAAAGTTGTAAAGCTTGTCATTAATAGCGTTTATACATTAATTAAAAAACTATTAAAGACTTTACTTAAATAACAGTTGTAAGATAAATGAGAGTAAATCTGTACCGTTGGATTCTATTTCACTTATATTATTAGAACTTTTTTGGACCAAAAAAAAAAACCTTCTCTATTCCAATATTTTCCAAGTTACCATTTGATCAATTTAGGTAAGCGAAAATAGACTTAAAAGAAAATTGTCTTTTTATGTTTTGGATGTGACAATATGGTATGTATGTGACAGCCCATCCCAAAATATTTGTATCGATGGCGTGGAATGACGATTTTGCCCTTGGACGCTAGTTGGTGTCATAGGTGATTTGTTTCTGGTTGGTGACTCAGCTGGACATCACACACACACACACACACACACACACACACACACACACACACACACAAACCCATACCCTTTCCCATAGACTTTCTCTCTCCTATCTCGGATTTTCTTCCATTTCCGTACAATTGTATGGACAAACCTCAAATCAACCCTTCAAGTTGCAGATCGAGATCGTTGTTGGTGTTTTTGAACTCCTTGCAAGCCTAGGAATTGATCTATACCTTTGGTTGGACATGAAACTTTCGAAAACCATTGTTTCTCGCGAGCTCCGATTTGGGCACTATTCATGCAATCGTGATCGTGAAGTTTTTAAGCTTCTATGGAGCTTTAGAATGTCTTCACGAAGCTTGGAGAAGAAAAAGAAGTGTTTTGGACGTCGGGAAGCTTAGGTTCGAAGAATTGCAATGGTGGCCAGATTATCGTGGGTTTTTCCAGTGAGTTTTCATTGGATTTAAGTCCTAAAAGTGGTATGGTTTTGTTCTACTCGTTGTAAGCTTCATTTTGGTACAAATGTCATGGATTTTGGTTAAGAAATGAAGAAGATATTAAGGTTTAAAGTTTTTCCAGAAACTGGCGAAATTTCAAGTCGCAGATGGCGGCGCTGGCGGCAGCAGACGGCGGCAACAGCGAGGCTCGCCGAAGAAGGAGACGAATATTCCGTCAGAGTTGACGAAATATTCTAACGACATCAGGTAACTGCCGTTAACTTCTGTTAAGGTTTTAACGAAATATTCCTAACGGCGTTAACGGTTACCGTTAGGCGTGCCAAGCACGTGGCCACGCGTGGAAGCGCCTCTGGTGATGCCTTGGCCGGCGCATGGGTGGTCGGAAATTGTTTTTAAAAATACAGGGATGTTCGTGGTGTCGAGTAGATCACGTTAGTATATTCAAACACCCCATTTGAGCAATGTATGAGAAGTTATTACCTAGTTTTGTTTATGTGCTTTAAATTGACGTTTATATAGTTGTTTCGCATATAGGTGAGACCTATCTTGAGGACAAGCGCAGTCACTCGAGGCTCGGGGGCTATGACCCTTCCACATACCAGTGAGTGGGCTTTTGGTTTTCAGTATATATCTATATACTTGATTTTTCCCATAAATTCATTTTAAATGAAAGTATGTTTTGAAGTACCATGCCAAGTATTCATATGTTTTATACATGCATTAATAGTTGCATATATTTATGGTTGACGTTGTGGACGCACAGGTAAGTACCAGGTGAGTTATCGAATGTTTATGTAAGTTGAGGATTATGTGAGATGTTTAGAGAGCTCATTAACCTGCACCCCAGTGTTAGTGCTCCGCCAGAGTTGAGGGCCTAGCCTTCATGTGATCGTTCACCTTTCGCACCACACACGCTCAACTTGGATCCAAGGCAGGTGCCAGCCTGTTGTACATAACACTTTAGGTGGTTCCGACTTGTAGGTGACTTGCGATACTTCGCACAACCTTCACGTGATTGTAGCACTATATCGTATTTATTTACACCCAGCTTGTTGTACACACGCTCGACTCGTGTGTAGGCATATTGTTGATCAGATATATATATCGTTGCTGAGATGTGGATTTGAGCTCTAGATTCAGCCGTGCAGCTTACGTTAGGTGACTCCGGTTGATATATCATTTGCATTGATTTATATCACCTGGATTACATATTTCATATTGAGATATTTGGCATGGCATATTCATGATTAAAGCTTGTTGAGCATGGTTTTGAGATATGAATATATTCTATTTTCTGGGAAATTATACAAGTTTTACCGTGAGAGGTTACTAGTTTTGATAATTGAAATGATTTTGAAAAGCTTTGTTTTTGCCCACTCACACTTTTTGTTTTGCGCCCCTCCAGGTTCTAGTTAAGAGTGCTTTTTGGTGGCTTGCAAGGAATCCACAGCAGCTCTGATAGATTATCACCATTGTATGGTCACCTTTGGGTGTTGTATAATTAGTACTTATCTGCCTGACTGCACTTAGGCTACTTATGCTCTGGTTGTGTTTATCACATTTAATCTCTCATTAGCATGTTATCCTAGCTAGTATTTCTAGTAGTTTGGTTTTTTGTTCACTCGTATTTCTTATATCTTTATCGTTCCGCACTGTGCACATGGTTACGTCACCCACACGTGACAGCCAGCATGCCTTGATTTCGGTTAGGGTGTGTCAATGTATATACTTATTTAGTATTATGTTTTTCATTTGATTATTTATTGGTTTAAAATATATTTTCCTTAATGGCCAGCGGGTCGGGTCATATTACTTGTTAATATTATCAGGTCAATTTCGGGTCAGGTCATTTTACCCATTTATTTTAACGGGTGTTACATGACACGACTCATTAAGATATCGGGTATGACACAAAAACGACACGAACACGGAAAACACAACACAAATGTCAAGTCTAACTGTGACCCTGTCGTGCTTTTGCCTAAGCCCATCTCTGCAACAAACAGCTCCAAACCCACAAAATTACCCAGATAACAAACACATCACAGATTCAAACACCAACCATCAAACCTTCATCCACCAGCTACAACCTGCAACCCAACCTTCAAACTTTCACAGCCGTATTATTACGCACAAGCTTCACCCCTAGACCCTTAGCCCACCTACAAACCCATCACTGACCCTCCTGTGAGTTTGCAGCCGCCTACGATACAATCTAAAGGTCTACCGCAGACCTCTGAACAAAACGGGACGGCCTAGTCATGGGGGGCAAGGTTGAAAGGGGTGGATGACAAGGTTGAGGGCAATCAACTGGACGGTGAGTGGGTAACGTCAAAAGCGTTAGGGATAGCATGTTTAGAAGGGATAGCCTTGAGCTTGTTTTCTGGAAATGCTAAGGGAAATGGGGAAGAAGGCACAGGTAGGGCAAGGATGAAAGGTTAAGGTTTCAAACAAAGGTTGGGCCTCGGGTTGGTTTCAAACAAAAGTTGGGCCACTCTTCGCTGGGCCTCAAAATCTAGGTTGTTGACTCATCACCCAAAAAAAAAAAGAAGAAGCTAATAAAAAAGAGAGAAAGGCTACCAACAAGGAAAATAGGCGTGGGCCTCATTGACAACTAAACAAAAACAAAAAAATAAAAAAAAAATAAAAAAATGGGCGCGGGCCTCCTCTTCTTTGGGCCTAACAACCTTCATAAAAAAAACATATAAGAAATGGATTTTGGGCTGCCACTTAGAAAAGAAAAGGGCAAAGCTTTGTTATTTTGACAACTTGGCTACTAGCAAGACACCTCATTCGGTAACTCTCGTCGCCCAAAGACTTTAGGGACTCCTACTATATGCTACTACATCTCGGTACTCAGAAGTTTCGTGATTACTCAGTGACTTGGATTTGTCAAGTCCCCAACTGAGAAACTTTCCTCACTCAAGAACTTAGGGGAGCACTGTTTGTACTATACTTGACCAATCCGAACCTACACAACACCAATCAACATCATACCTTCAAGGACCCAATGAGGGGTTTATGTTGAGGTACCCCTGTGAAGCAGAAGAGTTTCCCTTCAACCAGAAGGCCAATCACAGCTCAACACATGTTAACGTCAATAAAGCTCAGAGTCCCACATCGATCGTGGACAAAAGCTAAAGACTCTCCTTAACTATAAAAGGAGACCATTCTCCTACAATGAATCCCTAATGTCATTATTATACTTAAACTAGTCATTAGAACTCAGTAATGATGATTATGCTTGAACCTATGTATTTGTGTAAACCCTTCACTATTAATGAGAACTCCTCTACTCCGTGGACGTAGCCAAACTTAGGGTGAACAACGTACATCTTGTGTTTGCTTCCCTATCTCTATCTTTTTACATATTTATCTTCACCAATGACCGAAGCAACCAAGCGAAGGTCACAAACTTGACACTTTTACGTTGTTCCAAAGTCTTCATTGATTTTGTGCATCAACAAGTGTCATTCCAAATTAGTCTCAACATTTCTAAATATTCCAAATAAGTACCCAACCTATTAAAAATGTTACATCCGTTAATTTTTCAAACATAGGTTATGTAATATGAAACCCAATAAACAAATGGATATTGAATTGAATCAAAAATGGACCCAAATTGAAATTATATTAGGAGGGCAATTCTTAACAAATGTGAGGGTTTAGAATTCAAATAAGATTTCAAGGAGCTTGTTTCTACTCACATGGTTTCCTCTGATTCTCAACTCGTAAAGCTTCCAGTTCTTCTTTGTGGGTGGTGAAGGTGATGGTGGCCGCATCATGACAATTCATATATACAAGTTGACAGCTCAATGTTGTAGGGTGGAGGCTCTGCTTCCCTGACCTTCTTCTCGAAGTTGACGGCTTGAGTTGTAAGGTGGTATGCTTCCATGATCTTCTATTGATTTTGGAGACAAAGCAAGCCCTAGTTAATTTAACAGATTTTTAAATGAGGCTTAACGGATATAACATTTTCAATAGGTTGGATACTTGTTTGGAACGTTTAAAAAGGTTGAGACTAATTTAGAATGAGACTAAAATGTTGGGGAGTTTTAGGTACTTAATCCTAAACGTTTGAATTTATATACTTAGTTAAGGTACATGTATTTACTTCACACGCTCACCTTCTAACAGTCAAATATGTAATAAAAATAGGGAATATCATATATGACTATATTCGGCCGTAAGATGATGAATGCTAAGCAAATATATGTACCATAACGAGTTCCGGAATTCACCTCATTCAAAGAGAAAAAAATTGAATTCACTTAACAGAGACTCAAACTGGTAATTTAAAACAACGCAACAGACGTATTAAGACAAGAAAGCATTCTTCATATCAATCAACATATATATGCATGTGGTCCAACATTTTAATGAATAAAGTGTTGAGTTTCTATTCATACATCACATGTTCGAAATTCTCGTCCTAAATTATTGTAATAGTAAAAAAGTTTAATAATATATATACACACACACGACTTTTCTACGCACCTCAGCTAGTTTTCTCTATATGGTAACAGACATAAAATCCACCTCTCTCATCATCCAATATCCAATTAATCCATGAATCTCTTAATTAATCATATAATTTTCTGGACGTGCTTGGCCAACGATGCAAGTGCAACGTCCACGGCGTCCCCAAACCCAAGATTAGTCGCATTCGGATGCGCGTAAGTCAGACTTGGGATCAATTCTATGAGCTTTTCTCGCATCGCCGTCACCTTTTCTTTCGGAATCTTCAGCAGCTCCTCTTCGATTCTCTTACTCGCGTCGCTCTTCTCGTCAATGTAAACCGAATACGTGCTCTCGTCACCAGGTAAAAACCACTTGTACTGAGTGTACGCCGTGTGCGGCGACGAGAAAACCGGTATGCAGCCGGCAAGCACCGAGTCGAAGGTTGACCGCCGGGTGAACGAGTCGCCGGGCGCTTGTAAGCAGAACTGCGACTCCGTCATCACCTTTAGCACCTCGCTGGGCACGTGGCATTTGCTGGCCCCAGACCCACATTTTAAAAGCATGCAGCGGGTCGACTCACCGCATTGCCTTATGAACTTGTCCCGAACGGCCGCTTTTTCTAACCCCTTTCTGGGCCCACCAATGAAAGAAAACAAGTGGGGTCGGTCCATTCCCCTCACTCTGTTCTGCCACGCCACCATCTCCTGCCAAGTGGACGGGTGGAAATAGGAAGGGTAGGGCAAGCCGTGTTGGTTTGACCCTTTCCAAGGTTGCCTCTCCACGGTCAGCACCGACATGTTTTTAACGGCTGGTAGGTTGAGGAGGGAGTTGAATCCGAAATCAGGACCATCGGTAACCCTCATGAAATCCCACGCGGTCCTCCCAAGGGTGATAAAGTGGTCTCTACCTTTGTGCTTCTTCCACCAAGGCTGGGACTGAACGTAGTCGACCAAGTCAAAGGCGAGCTCGTCGCGAGCGGTGAGGTTGGCTTCCTTGAACTTGCTGGAGGCGTAGAGGCCGCCGTAGAAAGGAACGTAGAAGATAGCGGCACGTGTTGGATCAAGAGTGCGGCAGGGGTGATTCTCCACTCGTGCGTGGAAGATCACCTCGGCAATGAACTGATGGGTGGCGAACCACAAGGCGGCGGAGCCTAATTTGGGATGCGGCTGGCCGAGGCCGCTGTTGGCCACATAGGGACACATGTCGGTATAAAGGTTTAGAGCGTGACAATGGTTCAGCAATCCAAGGTTGAACTTGGCCGGCAAAGGGTATACATAGACGGACAGGCTTGGGTCGCACGTGGGAACTTTGAATGGGGATTTTGAGGTGCTGGTGGTGTCGACGGTGGCGGCGGTACTAGTTTTGATGTTATTGGGATTTCGGGTTGTGCGGATGAGATGAGGGTGGACATTTTGTTGCTGCTGTGGTTTTTGGACAAGATCAACACCAACCTCAGCAATGGGTCTGGTTTTGGGAGGGAACCAAAGGAGGAGAACAAGAAGCCAAAGAGAGAGAGAGACAAAAACCAAGGCACCAAATCGGAGGTAGGGATTGTTAAAGTGGGTGTCTTTGTTTTTGGAGTAATCGTAGTGTTTTTCTTTCTCGTCATCAGTCCATGGAGGACTCGGAGGACCTTGCTTTCTAGGATACATGGAGAACAAGAACAAGAAGACGACGACTTGGAATTAATGTTAGAAGAGAGAGAGAGAGAGAATTGGTTTAATGGTGGTGTGAATTGAAGCAGTGACAGAGAAGACTTGGTTTGATTTGGTGCCCTCTTTCTCCAAATCTCTGATAGCTCTAAGCTTAAATCATTCTCCTCCAACTTGGCTCTCACTCCAAAATAAATTAACCAAACAATGAATAGAGAGATGAACAATAACAGGTTTTCCATCCAATTCCAAATCTCTAATAGCTTAATCCTTAACAAATCATCCTCCTCCATTTTTAGCTCTGACTCCAAAGCAAACCAAACAATGAATAGAAAGATGAACAATAACAGGTTTTATACCCATTTCCAAATCTTTAATAGCTTAATTTTTAACAAATCATCATCCTCCATTTTTGGCCCTCACTCCAAAGCAAACAAACAATGAATAGAAAGATGAACAATAATAGGTTTTGTACCCATTTTCAAATCTCTAATAGCTTTAAGCCCTTAACAAATAATTCTCCTTCAACTTGGCTCTCACTCCAAAGCAAACCCAACAATAAATAGAAAAATGAAAAATAACAGGTTTTGTACCTTATTCCAAATCTCTAGTAACTTTAAGCCTTAACAAATCATTCTCCTCCAACTTGACTCTCACTCTAGCGCAAACCAAACAATGAATAGAGAGATGAACAATAACATGTTTTGTACCCAATACCAAATCTTTAATAGCTTTAGGCCTTAACAAATGATTCTCCTCCAACTTGGCTCTCACTCTAAAACAAACCAAAAAATGAATAGATAGATGAACAGTAACAGGTTGTGTACCCAATAACTCAATTTTAAAGACAATCAGACTAATTTATTTTGTTATCTATTTAGATATGGTTGGAAGCACACAATCAAAGATACTCGACAAGCATTGCCTTGAGGGGCAGCATTTCCCATTTTGGTACCGTAACTTCAAGATTCTCTTTAGACTGGAGAAGATTGCTTACGTACTAGAAAAGGCTCCACCTCATCTAGCTCATGGCACTGATGCCATTGAGAATGAGTGTGCTAAGTTTGACAAGAATGTTGAGGATGACATATAGGCCAAGTGCTATCTGCTAGCTTCCATGAATGTTAGCTACAAGGACATGATGAGGACGTGGACTATGCAAGCTCCATCATACTCCATCATACGAAGTAATATGGTGAAAGGATGCACAATCGTCGCTTCAACACTGTCCGTAAACTTATCAAGACTGAAATGGTTAAGGGAGTCCTAGTGCATCAGCACGTACTGAAGATGATTGAATTCATTGAGCAATTGGAGAACTTAGGTACTCCTCTTGACGGGGAATTGGCCCAGGACTTCCTCTTGGCTTCTCAATCTGATTTGTTCTCACAGTTTGTCATGAACTACAACATGAACAAGATGGATAGTACTCTCTCTAAGTTACTAAATATGTTAGTAACCGCTAAAAACACTACGAAGAAATAGAGCATTGTAGTGACTTCAGTTGTAGACCACAACAAGCCATCATCTTCCAAGGCCAAGCCAAAAGGCACTAGAAAAGGTAAGGCGAAGAAGTCATCAACTGCCAAAGCCCAAAGAGAAGTGAAGAAGAAGAAAAAAGAAAAGATACCCAAGGGACCTTGGTTCCACTGTGGAAAGGACGAGCATTGGAAGAGGAATTGCACGTCTTACCTCGCATCTTTTAAGGGCAAACCTGCAGGTACAAGTTTGTTCTTATGTAAAATTCTAATTGTTAGATCTTCTAGTTTTTATATGAGATATAAAATGCTAATCACTTATGGAATTGTCTGTAGGTGAAGGAGCCAAGTAGAAGATGAACAAGCAAGAAGGAAAAATGAAGTGGAAGAGTTCAGCCCACTTCTTATTTTGCTAGCTACTTAGGAAGTTTGTAGCAGACTTGGTAATTTCTTACATGACCCATTAACATGACACGAAAATAACCGATTTCGAGTCAATATGATGACTAATCGGGTCAGGCTATAAGAACCCGTTAATAATGGGTCCTTGATAAGTTTACACGAAGATGACACGTAGGTAATCTGTTTCGACATGTTAAGAAAAACGTTATTTTGATAATTTTTTTTTTTTAACTAGTAAAGAAACTTACTACAATATACACTAGCCATAATTTGATAATTTTAATTTTTTAAACTACCCAAAAATAAAAAAAAAATAAAAAAAATAAAAACTTACTATAAAATACAATATCCATAGTGTGTATGTATATATTTTATTGTATTACTGTATTATTATTTTATATAAAGTATAAAATATATAAACACATTAAAAAAATTCTAATAATGAATTCACAACTGCGAAAAATGTGAAAAAATATGCAAACGCTCATGATCGTATTCTCTACGCTTTGAGTATGGGTACATTGACGTTTAAATTTTTAAAACCATTCAAATCCTCATAAATAGTATTTTTAAGTGAGTCCAAAACAAATAAAATTCATAATAGTTAATGCAAAAGTCTGAAAAAATATGAAAGCATATATAAACGTGCAAGGTTCTTCAACCTTGAAACACAACTCTCTTCATTTTGTATACCCTTGAACATTTGGTATTTTGTAGTAATGTAATAATGTTTTTTCATTAGGCTCTTATTTTGGAGTATGTAATACTTGAAAGACAAATATATATATATATATATATATATATATATTTTTTTTTTTGTGTTTTGAAGTAATATTTATGTGACAATGTAGTATGCATATACTAATTTAGTATTATATTTTCCTTTTTTTTTTGACAAATTATGTTTTTCATTTTCATTATTTATTGATTTAAAATATATTTTCTTTAACGGATAGTGGATCGGATCATATTACCTGATAATATTAACGAGTCGATTTTGAATTGGGTCGTAATACCCATTTACTTTAACGGATGTTACACAACACGACTCATTACGATATCGGGTATGTCATGAAAACAACACGAATACGGAAAACACGACACGAATGCCAAGTCTAGTCTGTAGGCATTTAAAACAGACTTTAAACTTTCTTAATTTTGTTAAGAACTTATTATGTGGCTTCATATGATGGAAGACCCATTTTGGTATCTATGTGAAGGCATATAATTAGTCTCTAATGTTAGAGCTAATTATTTATAAACTTATTGATGCTTCACTAATCATATTAGTGTAATGTGATAAATGTCTTCTATTACATTTGTTCCTTAAAGTAGTTTTGAGAATTGAATGTTGTCTAGGTATTCCAAATGGAATACAAAGTAATATATCACTTTGATAATGTGATAAACCAACTTTGAATTTATCAATTAAAGATAGATCTGACACATGTTGCCCATAGATGGATACAATGAATCTTTGGATTTGGTTCCAATTGCCTACATATAAGTTTTGTAAGAATTGAGAAAGTCTAGAGATTCATTTCTTGTAGGAAAGGAAGATCAAATTATAATAAGTGTACAGTAGTATGGAAGAGTTTCTTATATGGTTGTAACTCACTTGAACACAGTCACCAAGATTGCTCTTGGTTCAACTAGTTGTTTTGTACAACTAATTGGACACTCTTCAATTGTTTTAAGATATTTCAAGTGTGTTAGTAGTAATCAAACCAAGAATAAGTGTCTAAAATCTACAAAGAGTTTAAAGACCTTATAAGTCACTTAATAACAAGACATCCATATTGTGGAATTAAATGATAAGCTTAAAAGGTTTGAAGCTTCTCCACAATGTCCTCTACTCATGTACTCCATAAAATAATAATACCCTTTGAATGTATAATGCACTTTCTCATTAGAGTCATGAGAAACAGGAGGAAAGGATATAAGCTTAAATATGATTAGTTTATAGTTGTCTAAAATTAAAGGTAAAACACCAAACTTTATGAGCTTGAAATTTTAATTGTTAAAATCTCTAACTCTTCAATTGTTAAAGAATGTATGTTATGTAACATCCTAAGGATAACCTATGGATGTTGGTTTCACCAACCTAACATAAAATGGTTATATGTAGGGAAATGTCCATCATTGTCTTTTACAAGAACATGCTAAGATCAATACAAATGGATAAATTGATGAAACAAAAGGGAATAACTTCAAAAGGACTCACAACATAGTATTTAACAACTAGACAACCCGACTAATACGCACTATGTAGCTTTATGAAGAATTAAATCAACCACTAGAAGATATGGTTGAATTCCTATATCATTAGTAGGAACCGTGCTTCCACTAATGACTAGGATAACTCTTAGACTACTTGAAATGTCGCACCCTGGACACGGAGTCAATGGGAAAAAAAAAAAAAAAAAAAAAAAAACCTTCTCCTATAAAATAACTCCAAAATCTTTACAGAGTGTATAAATAATAAAATGAAACCTCTAAATTTCTCGTCTAACAAAACCTCAGCTCGTCTACCTTTCATTAATCTTGTAGGAGCCTACAAGGTTTACAACGTATAGGGTGAGCGAAACCACAGCTCAGTAGTGACATAAGTCTTATCAAGAATGATTGTCAAGGCTAAACTAAGTGTTAGGCAACATGAATCAATTATAACAAATTCTCATTTATCAACATTTAACTAATAAACCATGAATGCAGCTTAACTTCAATTAACCAACCCATTAATCTATATAGTAAAGCACGTGGACTGATGCGAGATTTACTTGACACTCAAATTAAACCCTCGTTTGACAATTGTAGTAAAATGGATAAGTGAGGGATCGTTCTAGACCGGGGATTAGGAGGGCTTGCTAAAACCTTCTAAATTGACTTAAGAACGTAAAAACAATATAAAACACTAAACTAGACTCAAAGAATGCAAAACTAAAATTTAAAACATTAAACCAAAAGACTCAAAACTAATTTTTGACGAATTTAAGATTATGGCTTGATTCAAAATACTTTAAAACATAAACTAAACAGATTCTAAGCACTAAAGAACAAGAAAGTAAATGGGGGTGGAAAAGTTTTGATTTGACGAAAATTGAAATAACAAAACAAGTTAATAAACTAAGCGGAATGTAAATATGAATTTGTGATGGAATGAATGGAATGAAGGCTAGCTATGGGGTTCTTCTCCACACATGTTATACTTGCATACAAGATTGATTCTCAGTTGGTCTTTCGATAAATTATGAAACTCAACACTCCGGATTAATTAGGTCCGCTTAAATTAACCGTCAAGTTTTCCTTAAGTTAATGAATTGGATGGGTTTGCGCAACGCAATTCACAACATTCTCCAAAAGTCCTTTACGTGAACAGCACAATAAAGATACAATCAAAGATCATTAAGCATTATGAAAACTATAAGTGTTGACGAGGCATTCGTTACTATGATGAGCATGAAACTCGTGCCAAGAATTCATTTAACGCGATTGTTTATAAGCAACCTCCACTACTTGTGAATATAAGTTCATAACGATTAGGTGAAATTCACTTATATTCTAGCGTCATATTTATGCATGAAAATTAAGCGCGCATTCTTAATAAACATTCATAAATAAGTTATCAATCAAACGGTTAAACAAATTGAATCCACAACTTATGAAATTCCAACGAAAGTTAATCAATTCATATTGCAAATATAAACATAGTTTCGAATCACCCCCTAGCTAAAGGGGGTTTAGTTCCTCATAACTTTGAAATCAAAGAAACACCTAAACATTCCAACAACTCAAACTTGAATTGTATGAACGTTTAGGCACTCTTCTCTTCCTTGTTGTTGTAGCACAAGGTTTAAGGATAGGTTGTGTGATGGTATGAAGTGTTTTTGAGGGATGGGAAGTGTGGAATGGAGTGGAAATGGAGGAAATGGAGAAGGGGAACTCACGGCAACAATGGGAATTGGCTGCAATGGGATTTGCGGCTGGATGAATTTTTAAGCTTATGGTGCGGATTCCCCCTTAAACATGAGTGAGTGATAGGTATATATAGGTGGAAGTGCACGAATTATGGAGAGGAAATGGGAGATAATGGCTTAGGAATAAGAATTAAAAATGGGATGGTGGCTGATTAATTGTAGGTTGTTTTTGGTAGTGCACGGATTGATGGGAAATTAGTGGCTGCGGCACAAAAGAAAGAAAATGGGAATAATGGCTGATTAGTGTGAATGATGAATGGCTTAGAATATTTTATTTAGGGTTAGTGGAATGCATGGTTTAGGTGGAAAATAAATGGGATAGTGCGGATGGAAATGGAATGGTGGATGCATGGCTAAAGTAGATGTAGTTTAGGGTTTATTTGGGTGAATGTGGATAGAAATTAAGGTTAATTTTGATAAATGGGGGGGTTATGGAAAGGTGCGGCTAAGGTTAGGTTAGGAGAGGGAAATGCACGGCTTAGGCTAGAATTTGGGTTAGGGCCTTCGTTTTGTATCCTAAAGCGCCTACATGGACTTCAAAGTGGCTAGAAAATACGGACGTTTAAGATTAGGAAAGGTTACCAAAACGGGAAACTTAGGGTTAGCTTTCCTAAAATAGGAAACCTTGTTTGAGTAGGATTCCTCGTTTTGGTAAGAATTCATCGTTGGAGTAGGATTTCGTCGTTTCTTCAAGTCTTCAACTCATTCGTTCCTCTTTCGCTCCAAAAGGCTCCAATTTGCATCTTCTTGCACACTTTGGCCTTATAATCTGAAAATACACAAAAGTGGCCTTAAACACTAAAACAACTAAGTAAACACAACATAAATGCACGAGAACAAGCTAATTAAGTCGCATGAATATGCTCCTATCAAATTCCCCCACACTTAACTTTTGCTAGTCCTCGAGCAAAACAAAACAACTAAACAAAACGCAACAAAACAAACAAAACATAACCTAAACCTTCCAACGTTTGTCTCAGGGATTTCCAATGAAACATGACATGTCTAAGATCATTACACACATAGCTTTTAGTCTTCTTTCCCCTCAAGCACATACTTACTCATAGTCACCATTCACTAGTTCGCATTTAATCAATTAAATCACATTTTGAATGTAGTAACATGCCTTAGAGAATTCCCTCAATTCCTCACTAGTTATGTTCTCTATTTTCACTCAGATTTTCTGACTACACACCCTACACTAGTTATATGTGAGAAGATTGATGTAAACATGAAAGACTAGTACTCACATATGTTATAACAAAGAACGCAATTTCTGTAGTAATTAAACGTGTTTAGATATGATCTCATGAATGGAATGCTACTACTTAGATGCGAGAACCAGTGACACCATATGCTCATACCAAATTCAACCTCCACAATTGAAATGCACAACACTCAAGATAGAAGTCAAGGGTTGTAACGGGGCTTGGGGTATTGGCTAACAAGGAAAGGTAAGGATAAACAAAAGTTCTTTAAGCAATAGTAAGTAAAGTAATGAAATTAAGACCTAGAATTCCCTTAGAATGCAGAAATCAACTTTTTAAACAAATAGGGGAGATTCTAACAACTCTTAGGGCCTAATTCATTGTTTTGGGCCCTTACTTCAACAACCAATACTTTTCAATTTCATCATTTTTTTTCTCTTTTCTTTTCTCTTTTTTTTTTTTTTTTTTTTTTTTTCTAACCGTGCCTATGGCACATAAACTCACATCAATAATCTTTCCCCCACACTTATTTCCTGCAACACATTAATCAAAAGGAATTCCTTGCTTACTATGTTTTAAGAACAAGGGTAAGGATGGTCCTAATCTAGGCTAGGTGAGGATAATGCGGGTTAACAAAGAATATGGGCTAACACGACTCAATGGGGTTAAACTTAAACACAAAATGAGTGAAGGGCACATGGCTGTTTGGCTTTGATGGTAGTCACTACACAACTTCATCTTGAATATGTGGTATGCAAATCAATGACATGCTTTGAATGAAATGGCCATGAGTTCTAGCATTTGGAACTAAGTGATGAAACGCCTTCTAAGTAGTAACCAAGCAAAGAATAATGAGATCATGCAACGACTTTAGAAAACAATGACGCACAGATTATTACTCTCCAAATAACGTTTAGGCTCAAGTCTCACAGGGATGTAGCGTTTGTTTAAGTTTCTTCCTTCAAGCATGTTACAAAAACTAATTTTTATTATTTGTGATTACATGTGAATTCGTAAACTATAACGACAACCAAGCATAAACCAAAGAGTATATCAAACGTCCATCCATGTTTGTAACTTTCTTTAACCATCATGCAATTAAAAACCAAATCCTCATCATTGTGTTGGAAGGTGACCTACGACACAAACACACAAAAACAACTCTTTTTGGGTTTTTCAAAACAATTTTCCAAATTTTTATGGTATTTTCGGATTTTTAAGTCAACACACACTAAAACAGTTTAAAAACATTTTAAAACAGCAAGGAACAACACTTGAAATTATGGGTGATAAAATCCAAAAAATTTTCATCAACATACTTAGTTACCCCCCCACACTTAAATCAAACATTGTCCTCAATGTTTTAAGCTTAAAACACACCAAACAAAAGAAAACATATAAAACAACAACTAAACATACTAAACATGGCAGAATGTATCTATCAAAGAGAAGAGTTTTAGAGATGCAAATCTGGTTATGGAGTGTAAATTCCATCTTCTCCTTGGTGATTGCAGTGAGGCTTCATCTTGAGTGATTCCACAGGCTTACTCTTGAAATGCGCTGCTCCCATCGTTGATTTTCCTTTGTGCTACTCGTGAACTGGGTAGCAGGCTTCCTTTGGTCTCCCCCGAAGGTCTGAGCTTCCTCCTTTTATCTGTTTCTTTGTTCAATCTCTCCAATTCGTATTGAAGAGGGTTAGAAGATAGCTCGGCAAAGCTAGGTAAGCAACCAGGGAATAGAGTCCAGATAGACTCCAAGTGCCGGCTGATTGCTTCTTTCACTTTGCCATGCAAGTAATATCAAGGACAAAGGAAAAGACAGGGAAAGAGCATGATATGAGATACCTTTGCTTTTGCCCTTGATGATATGAGATACCTTTGCTTTTGAAGAAGCGGTGAATGAATCAGCACATGTATTTGTGGTGCTGTTTCCTCCTGGGTCATCTGTACTCCAGGCATCTGGTATCATCTTTGGGGAAGAAGAAAGAATGGAGTATTTCGAAAGGCTTTGCTGGGAGTGCGCCCTCAGAGGTGAGAAAGAGTTGGGCATTTTCTTCAGTTCTGTCTTGCCAAAAAAAATGAAGGTCGACATATATTGGGAATTCAATAGCAAGTGGTGATACTGTTTTTTTTACCGTTGTCGACAAACATTTTGATCCCGCAAATCCGGCTTTTTGGAATAGTGACGACGCTTCGATCTTTGAAGACGCCTCTTCGATAAAGCTGCACGCGTTTTCTGAAAAGCAGATAAAGCGTCGCCGATCTTTGCGCTTGTCGGCTAAAGACGTGTAGTTGCGATGATGGCCTCCACGTGTTGAACGCGATTTCTGAAAAGCCGAGGCTTTTTGAATTGGTGGACGCGTTGCCTTGGCTTTTTATAGAGCTATCGATCACGGCCAACTTACACACTCTGAAGATTTTCCATTCTTGAAACTCGTCTCCGGCCCTTTTGAAAATCTACTCCGTCCACCCCTTCTCTTTTAACTTCGTGAGCAATGGCTAGCTCATCCAACCCATCGAACCTTTGCTTAGATTTGAGTCTAAGCAGTGATCCGGTCGCGTCTCGTCAGGGTAAGGTATGGTGCCCGTCTTTCTTATCTTCCCATGGCCCTCTTACAGATGAGGACTCTGTGATGACGGATCCCACAACGGCTACGATAGTGGCTCGGAACCTCCTCACTCCCAAAGACAGTCAGCTGCTTTCAGGACGGTCTGATGAGTTGGCCGTTCAAGAATCCCTGGCTCTGAGTGTTCAGTGCACTGGCTCTGTGTCCAACATGGGCCAACGCCTTCTTGCTCGCTCCCGACAGGTTGAATCCTTGATGGCGGAGGTGGAGAGTCTTAAGCAGGAGATCAAACAGCTTAAGTACGAGAACCGAAGTTTGCACGTGCTCGCCAACAATTATTCAACAGGCATGAAGAGGAAGCTTGATGAGCTTGATGACCGTCAACGGTTTGCAGCTTTTTTCCAGAGGCACCTCTTTCCTGGGTCATCCAGCGTTCCACCAAGGTTTGGGGCCTTGAATGATCTATCTTCGGTGCCTCCCGCTCCGATACCTTCCGCTCCGATACCTCCTGTTCCGATACCTCCTGTTCCGAGAGTGTTGCCACGTAGTGGGGCCTCAAGTACACAACCTTTGTGAAGACTCCATCTTTCTGCCATGTTTTTTTTTTTTTTTTTTTTTTTTTTTTTTTTTTGTAATCACTCGGAAATCAATAAACAAGCTTTATTCACTGTATTGGGTTGCCTCCCAAGTAGCGCTTTCTTTTACGTCTTGCAGCCGGACGAAGAATCCATTTACTCCAAATTGGAGCCCACGGTACCCAAGGGGGTGTCATCCACGGTGTGCTCCACAAAGTTCTCATAATAGGCCTTCAAACGATACCCGTTCACCTTAAATTCCTGTCCCGTTTTCAAGCTCTGGATTTGGACTGCACCATGAACAAAAACATTAGTAATAACAAACGGTCCAATCCACTTAGAACGTAACTTACCGGGAAACAAACGTAAACGGGAATTGAACAATAGCACTTTCTGCCCAATGGAGAAGGATTTCCCACGGATCATGTTGTCATGGAAAGCTTTGGTCTTTTGCTTGTAAATGCTTGCATTCTCGTACGCCTCGTGCCGTATTTCATCAAGCTCATTCAATTGGAATTTCCTATGGCTTCCCGCTTCATCTAAGTGCATGTTGAATTTCTTGACGGCCCAAAGAGCTTTATGCTCCAACTCCACGGGAAGATGGCACGCCTTGCCATAGACAAGTCGAAAAGGGGACATCCCAATGGGGGTTTTGTATGCCGTACGATACGCCCAAAGTGCATCATCTAACCGTAAACTCCAATCCTTTCTTGTTGGCCCAACGGTCTTTTCTAGGATTTGCTTGATTTCTCGGTTGGAAACCTCGGCTTGGCCATTTGTTTGAGGATGGTAAGGTGTAGAAACCCTATGGTTGACACTGTATTTCCTCAATAATGCCTCAATGGTCCGGTTGCAAAAATGAGACCCTCCATCACTTATGATTACTCTCGGCATTCCAAACCTAGCAAAAATGTTAGTTTTCACGAAATCTGCAACCACCTTAAAATCGTTAGTACGGGTGGCTTTTGCTTCCACCCATTTAGAAACATAATCAACGGCTAGCAAGATATAAGTGAAACCATAAGATGATGGAAAGGGACCCATAAAGTCAATACCCCAAACATCAAAAATTTCAACATTTAGGATAGAAACCTGCGGCATTTGGTCTCTTGCACTAATACCACCCATTCTTTGGCATTTATCACATGTTAGGCAAAACGTTCTAGCATCCTTAAAAATACTAGGCCAATAAAATCCACATTGTAACACTTTGAGGGCCGTGCGTTGTGTGCCAAAGTGCCCTCCACACGCATATGTATGACAAAAACTCAGAATTGAATGACATTCAGAATCATGCACACAACGACGTATAATCTGATCGGGACAAAATTTCCATAAGTACGGATCATCCCATACATAAAACCGTGCATCATGCCTAAGTTTGTCACATTGGTGCCTATTGAGCTCATTTGGAAATTGTTTAGCCACCAAGTAATTCACTAAATCTGCATACCATGGTTCACTTACCTCAATGGATAACAGCTGCTCATCGGGAAAAGTTTCAGGGATAGGTACGGCATGTTCATGCTCCTCGTGGATCATTCGGCTTAAATGGTCAGCCACTACATTCTCGCTTCCTTTCTTATCCCTGATTTCAATATCAAATTCTTGAAGAAGAAGAATCCAACGGATAAGCCTCGGCTTTGCTTCCTTTTTCGTGAGCAAGTACCTCAAAGCTGCATGATCAGAATAAACGATTACTTTAGTACCAATTAAATATGAACGGAATTTATCTAAAGCAAAAACCACAGCTAGAAGTTCTTTTTCAGTCGTGGAGTAGTTCAATTGGGCATCATTGAGAGTCCGAGAGGCATAGTATATGACATGCGGTCGCTTGTCTCTTCTTTGTCCTAGAACAGCTCCTAATGCATAGTCGGATGCATCGCACATGAGCTCGAACGGAAGGCTCCAATCTGGAGGTACAATAATGGGGGCCGAGACTAGCTTTTCCTTGAGTTGGTTAAATGCCGAATTACACTCTTCATCAAACTTGAATGGCACATCTTTTTGAAGCAATCGGCAAAGAGGGTTGGACATCTTGGAGAAGTCCTTGATAAAACGCCTATAGAACCCTGCATGGCCAAGAAACGAACGTACCTCTCTAACCGAAGTTGGAGAGGGTAAGTGGCGAACAAGGTCTACCTTAGATTTATCTACTTCAATGCCTTTTTCGGAAATGATATGGCCTAGAACAATACCTTGCTTAACCATGAAGTGGCATTTTTCCCAATTAAGTACAAGATTCGTTTCAACACAACGTTTCAAGATTAAAGTCAGATTATTCAAGCAATGATCAAATGAATTGCCAAACACGCTAAAATCATCCATGAATATCTCAATAATCTTCTCCACATAATCAGAGAATATACTCACCATGCATCGTTGAAACGTCGCCGGAGCATTGCACAAGCCAAATGGCATGCGTCTATATGCAAAAGTGCCAAAGGGGCATGTAAATGTTGTCTTCTCTTGGTCCTCCGGAGCGATCACAATCTGGTTATATCCGGAATATCCATCAAGAAAGCAATAAAATTCATAACCGGCTAACCTTTCCAACATTTGGTCGAGGAATGGTAATGGAAAGTGATCCTTCCTTGTCATGGCATTTAACTTCCTGTAATCAATGCAAACACGCCAACCAGTCACAACACGAGTGGGGACAAGCTCTTGTTCTTCATTCTTCACCACTGTGACGCCAGACTTCTTTGGAACAACCTGCACAGGTGACACCCAACGACTATCAGAAATAGGATATATAACACCACAATCAAGTAATTTTATAACCTCCTTTTTCACTACTTCCATCATAGGTGGATTAAGGCGACGTTGAGCTTCACGAGATGGCTTGGCTTCCTCCTCCAAAAGGATGCGATGCATGCACGTGGTGGGACTAATGCCTTTGATATCCGCCAAAGTCCATCCAATGGCAGATTTGTGCTCTTTTAACACCCTTATCAACTTGTCTTCTTCTTGAGCCGTGAGTAAGTTTGAAATGATGACGGGTAGCGTTTGATCTTGGCCCAAGAACATATACTTCAAGTGACTAGGTAATGGCTTTAACTCAAGTGTAGGTGGCTGCACAGTTGATGGAAGTAACTTGTTAGTCAAAACCGAATCTAAAAGTGAGATTGGAGACTTACCAGAGTGGGGGGGGTAATGACTCGAGGGCAGCGACCATTTCAAGTACTTCATCACAAGGGGGCACGGCAATATGGTCAGATTGCATGCCGTGGGTTGCCAAGACTCCCTCACACTTATTTCTTGTTCCTATGCCGTGGACTAAGGCTACCTCAAGTGCATCTTCGTTCATTTGATCCAAATGCACCTGTGCCAAAGAATCAACAATATCAATAGCAAAACAAGAATGGTCCTCAATTGGATGTTTAATGGTTTCAGAAAGATTAAAATGAATAATGTCCCCATCAAACTCCATGGTCAATGTTCCCGTATACACATCAATCTTTGTTCTTGCTGTTTTCATGAAGGGACGGCCTAGCAAGATTGGCAATGATGGAGCATGGCTTGAATCCTCCATGTCTAAAACATAGAAATCTGCGGGGAAAATAAGGTGATTGACCTGCACTAAAACATCCTCAAGGACTCCCTTGGGATAAGCGTTAGAACGATCGGCCAATTGAATTATAACGCCATCTTGTTTTAACTCACCAAGGTTCATTGATGCATAAATGGAATAAGGCATGACATTTATGGATGCACCTAAATCAAGCATGGCATGTTCAAAACGATTATGTCCAATCACACAAGGAATCGTGAAACTACCGGGGTCTTTGCATTTGGTAGGTAGTTTACGTTGCAAAACAGCGGACACATTCTCGCTTACCTTCACTACCTCTTTGTTTGCCCTTCTTCTCTTTGTATTGCATAGGTCCTTGAGGAATTTAGCATACTTTGGAACCTGTTTGATTGCATCGAGAAGCGGTATGTTCACTTGCACCTTCCGGAACGTTTCAAGAATGTCCTTCTCACTTTCTTCCTTTTTTTCTTGCATGAACCTGCGAGGAAAAGGTACATTGGGCAGATTAGGACGTGAAGTACATGAATTTGAACTTAAATTACCTGATTTGGCCGAGTTAGGGTGATTGGGGGCCTGCGGCATTGGGTTTTTCACTCTTTCCGTGGGTGAGCTAGACACTTCCTCAGGTTGTGTCGTCTCTTCATCTGCTTTCTGGGCAAATTTGGGATTGTTTGGCTTGGTCCCAACTTCTTTTCCACCCCTTAGGGTGATGGCCTTGGCGGATTCGAATCCTCCCTTTGGATTGACTGTGGTTGAGCTAGGAAGCTTTCCTTGCTCTCTAATCTGTCCAAGGAACTCAGAAATCTGCCCTATTTGTTTCTTCATATCCATCATCTCCTTCTCGTTATTTTCTATCCGGTTGTTTTGATTTTGCAACCCCTGCGAAATAGAGGTTAGTAATTGCATAGCTTGATTACTTTCCAAGGACGTACCTGAATGAGATGATGCCGAAGGTTGTTGGGATTGTTGGGGTGCATACGGCTTGGAATAAAAACCAGGGGGGTTTGGCCTAAATCCTCCTTGTTGGGCAGCTTGTTGTGGTTCCCTCGATTTGAAGTTTGGATGGTCCCTCCATCCGGCATTGTAAGTGTTCGAATATGGCTTGTTTTGATTTTGTCCTTGGAAACCAATTGCATTGGCAGATTCCCACCCACCATTCTCGATTAGTTGAGGGCACTTGTCGGATGGATGCCCTTGAATTGAGCACACGCCACAAACTTGGTGTTCTTGTGCTTTTGGACCAATCACAACCTGAGAAACAAGAGAAGTAAGATTAGCAAGTTGTGATTGAATTTCAGAAATAGCACTCACCTCATTTACACTTTGTTGCCGTGGGGCTTCTCTTTGGCCCACTCCTTCATATTGTTGAGCGTTGAGCGCTCGGTTGGCTATGAGAATCTTGGCATCCCTTGGTGTTTTGTCCACCAATGCTCCTCCCGCTGAGGCATCAAGCATTTGACGTTCGATAGGAAGGAGGCCCTCATAGAAATATTGAAGGAGAAGTTCCTCCTTCATTTGATGTTGAGGACATGAAGCTACAAGGCCCTTGAAGCGCTCATGATAAGCCGGGAATGTCTCACCATGATTCTGTTGAATACCACTAATTTTCTTCCGTAGGAGAATCACTCTCGAAGTAGGGAAGAATTTCTCCAAGAAAGCACGCTTCATACTCTCCCACGAAGTCACAGTTCCCGGGGCTAGTTCATAGAGCCAATCTTTGGCCTTGTCCATAAGTGAAAAGGGAAAGGCCTTCATCTTCAATATACTCCCATCCACAGTGACGGGGGTCATGCTCGAACAAACCACCTCGAACTCCTTCAAGTGTTTGTTGGGGTCTTCCATAGACAAGCCATGGAACTTCGGAATATGGTGTAACAAACTGGATTTGAGTTCAAACACCTCAGTCGTCCCCTCTGCAGCCGTGGGGTATTGGATACAAAGAGGCAATGCATTATCCAAACCCGAGGCCGAAAGCTCCTTGATGGTTCTATTATCTGCTGCCATGGCTTGTTCTTCTTCAAAAATCTGATCCGTGGGCTTTTCTTCTATACCTACTTCGTCCTCTTCAAGCCCAGGTTGTGGTGGAGGTTGTGGTGGCTCTTGTTGACTCCTCGTTCTCCTCAAAGTGCGTTCAAAATCACCGTCAAAGTCGGAGATGTTCTCTATAATAGGCCGAGAGCTACGAGTCATACACAGTACCTGAAAAACAAGAAAACAAACAAACTAAGAATCTGAAATAAGAATGCACGAAAAACAAAAAAATAAAAATAAAGACAAAGGATTAGCAAAGTTGCTAATCCCCGGCAACGGCGCCAAAATTTGATGTGAGATTTACTTGACACTCAAATTAAACCCTCGTTTGACAATTGTAGTAAAATGGATAAGTGAGGGATCGTTCTAGACCGGGGATTAGGAGGGCTTGCTAAAACCTTCTAAATTGACTTAAGAACGTAAAAACAATATAAAACACTAAACTAGACTCAAAGAATGCAAAACTAAAATTTAAAACATTAAACCAAAAGACTCAAAACTAATTTTTGACGAATTTAAGATTATGGCTTGATTCAAAATACTTTAAAACATAAACTAAACAGATTCTAAGCACTAAAGAACAAGAAAGTAAAGGGGGGTGGAAAAGTTTTGATTTGACGAAAATTGAAATAACAAAACAAGTTAATAAACTAAGCGGAATGTAAATATGAATTTGTGATGGAATGAATGGAATGAAGGCTAGCTAAGGGGTTCTTCTCCACACATGTTATACTTGCATACAAGATTGATTCTCAGTTGGTCTTTCGATAAATTATGAAACTCAACACTCCGGATTAATTAGGTCCGCTTAAATTAACCGTCAAGTTTTCCTTAAGTTAATGAATTGGATGGGTTTGCGCAACGCAATTCACAACATTCTCCAAAAGTCCTTTACGTGAACAGCACAATAAAGATACAATCAAAGATCATTAAGCATTATGAAAACTATAAGTGTTGACGAGGCATTCGTTACTATGATGAGCATGAAACTCGTGCCAAGAATTCATTTAACGCGATTGTTTATAAGCAACCTCCACTACTTGTGAATATAAGTTCATAACGATTAGGTGAAATTCACTTATATTCTAGCGTCATATTTATGCATGAAAATTAAGCGCGCATTCTTAATAAACATTCATAAATAAGTTATCAATCAAACGGTTAAACAAATTGAATCCACAACTTATGAAATTCCAACGAAAGTTAATCAATTCATATTGCAAATATAAACATAGTTTCGAATCACCCCCTAGCTAAAGGGGGTTTAGTTCCTCATAACTTTGAAATCAAAGAAACACCTAAACATTCCAACAACTCAAACTTGAATTGTATGAACGTTTAGGCACTCTTCTCTTCCTTGTTGTTGTAGCACAAGGTTTAAGGATAGGTTGTGTGATGGTATGAAGTGTTTTTGAGGGATGGGAAGTGTGGAATGGAGTGGAAATGGAGGAAATGGAGAAGGGGAACTCACGGCAACAATGGGAATTGGCTGCAATGGGATTTGCGGCTGGATGAATTTTTAAGCTTATGGTGCGGATTCCCCCTTAAACATGAGTGAGTGATAGGTATATATAGGTGGAAGTGCACGAATTATGGAGAGGAAATGGGAGATAATGGCTTAGGAATAAGAATTAAAAATGGGATGGTGGCTGATTAATTGTAGGTTGTTTTTGGTAGTGCACGGATTGATGGGAAATTAGTGGCTGCGGCACAAAAGAAAGAAAATGGGAATAATGGCTGATTAGTGTGAATGATGAATGGCTTAGAATATTTTATTTAGGGTTAGTGGAATGCATGGTTTAGGTGGAAAATAAATGGGATAGTGCGGATGGAAATGGAATGGTGGATGCATGGCTAAAGTAGATGTAGTTTAGGGTTTATTTGGGTGAATGTGGATAGAAATTAAGGTTAATTTTGATAAATGGGGGGGTTATGGAAAGGTGCGGCTAAGGTTAGGTTAGGAGAGGGAAATGCACGGCTTAGGCTAGAATTTGGGTTAGGGCCTTCGTTTTGTATCCTAAAGCGCCTACATGGACTTCAAAGTGGCTAGAAAATACGGACGTTTAAGATTAGGAAAGGTTACCAAAACGGGAAACTTAGGGTTAGCTTTCCTAAAATAGGAAACCTTGTTTGAGTAGGATTCCTCGTTTTGGTAAGAATTCATCGTTGGAGTAGGATTTCGTCGTTTCTTCAAGTCTTCAACTCATTCGTTCCTCTTTCGCTCCAAAAGGCTCCAATTTGCATCTTCTTGCACACTTTGGCCTTATAATCTGAAAATACACAAAAGTGGCCTTAAACACTAAAACAACTAAGTAAACACAACATAAATGCACGAGAACAAGCTAATTAAGTCGCATGAATATGCTCCTATCATGGACCTACACATCTCATACCATGCATTTTTGCCACTGTGGCAGTGGTATAGATACTCTATTATAAAAATTAAACCCCATAACTCAATCATCCCAAGTACCCATTTTGTTAGCCATCGTGTTCTTCTCTCAGTCGCCATAGTCCCCACTACTTCATACCATTCCTATAATTTCACTTTTGTCACCCTTGTTGGTACCTACAAGAGTCGAACAACTACACAAAAGAATATTTCCATTTCCATATTCCATTCTCGAATAAACCAATAAAATCCATCTGCTCTAGTATGAAATGATATGCATATAATCAACATTATTTCGATATCCACATTATCAGCAATAACAGTAATATGAATATCATATTCTAAATACACATATTATCAATTATAAAGATACATCAAGTGTAACACATATTTCACAAAGTTTAAACAAAATAGATACCCCAATAATGATAAGTTTCTCAAGAAACCCTTATCTCAATTCCAAAGCTAAAATGAAGATATACCACTACCGTAATAACTAGACTCCACGTACTTGAACAAATTCCTTGATCACTCCTAATGCCATATATATTTCCACTCATATATCTTCTGACTCCCTCTTTATATAAATTATATACATATATACATAAGCACAAATATTAAAACTAATACTTTGCCTTCAAGCTACATGTCACGCACAACATATTATGGACAAATGGCAAAGAAAGGTAGGAAGCTATATATAGTAGGCAAAGGTCGGCTGTAAAGGAAGAAATAGGCATCTAGATGGGCTGAGAAGAAACTTTGGTGCAATTCTCAAAGGAACACGTGGCTGATGACTCATGGAATGCAAGGCCAAGTGGCAGTTCATGATAAGGTAAGTGACACATCATTATGTGTCGTACATTTCATATGGCTAGGTAGGAAACTTGATAAATATGATATAAAGATGGCTTATGTGTGTCAAGCTTAAAGGAACTGGGTGGGTGAGACGCCTAACCACGTGCAAATTATGAAAACATATACCTTAGTCATTAGACGTGGTGTAGTCACTTCAGGACATGGTGAGTCGACCGCCATGCAAAAATGAATATATGAATAACAAAAAATAAAATATAAATGGACAAACAATATAAAGTCTCCTATTGGCTGGAAAATACTAGTACAAATTCAGGGTTTTACATGAAAAGTCTTAGTATGACTAAAACTTGAAGTATGGTATTTGACACCATATGTTTTAAATTAAAGGACTTGATAAAACAAGTCACAATTTAGTATTGGATGTACATTTAATGCTGATGGATTGCTAGAGAAGAAATCCTTTTGTGTATGTTCATCTAAACAATAAACTAATGAATCTTGAAGATTGTCAATAGATCCAGGACAAGTTAGTGGGAGCTATGTGCACTTAAATCAAGAAAATTTAAGTGTTAAGGTTTTCTTGAAGTTTCGAGTGAATGCTTAGTTACAACAAGGTCAGTGGGAGTAATGTTAAACTTTTGAGCAACAAAGTTTTCAAATGAAATCTATTTGGTAGACGTAGTGAAAACAATTGTAACTCAAAATGACAAAAGTTGACATGGTTAATTTTGAAGCATAAACTTAAAATTAGACTTAAAATAAATGAAGTCAATTGAGAGAGGACTAAGTCATATAGTTGTCTGTGTCAAATATGTTGTATAAGGTAACAAAATCAAATGCTGAAGATTTCTGAAAGTATTTCTGTGTATGATAGAAAACTACGCCCATGATCCTTAGAAATAATATATCATAAAATCACAAAAGTACACATGTATGGACTTGTGATGCAATATCCAAAAATGAATGACAATCATGGAAATCACTTTAGGATATTAATGAAGCCCAGGATCAAAACCACAGTAACTAATAGAGTATTACCTTCGAGAAAGGAATGTCGGAGTGAGACTCTAGAAGCATGCATTCACTTAGGTCCTAAACCAAAGTGACAATAACCTATTTACAAATGGAACTTCATGTTAGATGAAGTATTAATCATATGAATTTATTGTTAGTATGGTATTACAATAGTCTCAAGGTTGAAACAAAGTTTGTATAAAGTATACAAATGAAATAGATATTGATATTTGCATTAAGGTTTTGGAAATTGCTTCAGAAGGTGTTACAAATAGAAAGGGTTCATCTTGAACCAATGATTGAATCCAACTCATAACACTAGTAGAAAAAACAGCTTGCACGACGAACAATATTTCGCCACGCAAGACATACTTGCGCGACGAAAAATACACTTCCTCCCTCAAAATAGAAAAGAGAGGAGAAAAAAAAAATTTGCACGACGAATAATCGCTGGCGTCGCATAAAGTGAGCAAGAAAACGCGGGGTAATTTTGTTTGGCACAAAAAACTTGCGCAACAAAGGCTTCGTCGTGCAAAGGTCCTAACCTACCTATAAATATTCGTTTCTGCTGTCCTAATTCTTCACAATTCTATTATCCTTATTCTTCAAAATTCTGTTCGTGCTAGGATGGCGGATAAGAACAAGGGTGAGAGTGTACGCAATGCCAACCCGCATGATTTAAAGAATCATTTTGAGTTTGTGTATGCGATCGTTGTAGCCATAGGGAATAATTGTCCCACTGGTGAGTGGCGTTCTTGGGAAGATGTGCTCGGGAATGTGAAGAAGGCTATGATAGATGAAGTATTAGTAAGTATATTATTCTTGATGGATTAATAATTAAGGTTGTGAAATTTTTAGTTATATGTTGAAATTAATTATTTGCATATATGTGTAACAATGTAAGTATACTCTTGATGACGAACAGTTGATGAAGTTGATGGATAATGCGTTGGAGGGAGGTTACAATCGATGGCGTTATGAAGTTGTAGACATCGAAATTTCAGTGAAATAAATGTTAACCAATGTATTAAAATTACAACATTTATTTATTTCACCTACATCACACACTCATTTCACCTACAACTTCCACTTATTTCACCTACATCACACACTCATTTCACCTACAACTTCCACTTACTTCACCAACCTCACACACTTACTTCACCTACCAACTCCATTTACTTCACCTACAACATCCACTCACTTCACCAAAAAAATGAATGGTGGTGATTCACTCTCAAAGCCTATAAATAGGCTTCTCTATCAAGAGGAAGGGACACACACCAAAACCTTGAAGCCTTAAAGTTCTAAAGCTCTCAAGAAAATCCCGAAGGATCAAGAAAGCACTCTTCGTTCTTCGTCAAATCCTCCTTCAAGATCAAGCCCCAACAGCCCTTGAAGAACTCCCACCAATTCAAGATCAAGCCCCGACGGCCCCTTGAAGAAAGTGTTCATCATTCATCATCCGTTCATCCTAAGATCAAGCCCCAACGGCCCTTTGGATCAACAACCTCAACAAACCCATACACCCATTCTTCAAGATCAAGCCCAACGCCCCTTGAAGATCCATTCATCAACTGTTCATCCTTAGATCAAGCCCCGACGGCCCTTTGGATCAACAACTCATCCACAAACCTACACCCTACGAAGATAGAATCGGAGGATCAAATTACAATGAGGTTGTAACCCCAAAATCATTAATACAAAAAATATTATTTTGTACACGTATTCTTGTTTCTTATTTCAGGAATTTTTCGTGTTTACAAATTTGGCACGCCCGGTGGGACAATCTCTACCTCTCATCTCTGTCTCTGTTCAAGATATTCACGCACACTCCATGGTTTCAAACAAAGAACAAGTCATGACCATCTGCGCTACCTCCATTGAAAAACAGCTGGTTCAGATGAAGGAAACAATTACAAGGCTGATAAAGACTGTGGAGGAGAAAAACTTGCAAACCACCGGACTCATCAACCGTCTGGAGGCGCAACATGGCGTCAAAGTGAAACCAAGCTCTCTTCCAACTAAGAAGACTGAAGAAGGCTTTAACCCAAACACCTACGAACTCATGTCAAAGGCTGGGCATGACTTTGCTTTCTCTTCAAATCTTGGAAAAAAGGTTTCAAACATCGTCAACGACAAAGATCGTGACCTCACTAAGGCTCAAAAGAAGTTGAAGGAGCATGATTACGGAGTTGAGAACAACAAAGCTGGACTTAGCTTCACACCAAATGCACCCGTGAAGATTTCAAGCAAAGTGAAGAAAGCTAGCGCTCAACACATCAGCGTGAGCATTGAACAAAATCAAGAGGAGCCTAAACCTCTCATTCAAGTGTCAATCTTCGATAGGCTGAATCATTTAAAACCCAGAATTTTGGCACTTGATCACATTGGTGGGCAAGACCGAACTTCTGTGTTCAAACAGCTTAACAAGCCAACATCCCAAAGCTCTATTTTTGAAAGGTTGTCAAAGCCTAAGAAACAAAGCAACACAGCTATCTCTCCTCTGCGACGATCAGCTTCGGAAAGATTTGAAGATAATGAGAAGCCTTTTGGAAAGAGGAAGACAACACCAAAGGAAGAAAAGTTCGATGGGTTAGCAGAAAAAGGCGACGTTCGAAGCTTGATTCCTTCAAGGATGAAGCGCCAAGCAATCCTAGAGGTCGACACAAAGGGACCACTGAAAGTAAGAAGGCGTACTATCATCCACACCAGACAATCCTTATGCCAACAAGCTCGAGAAGACATCACTGAAGAGGAGGTCCAAGATGTTTTCCACATCACGGTTCAAGAAGGTAAAGAAGACGAAATCCCCGAGGAAGATGTCACTGCTGCACCACCACAGCTCGAAGATGGGGGGCAAGCCACGGTCGATGATCTCAAGGAACTCAACTTAGGTACAAGTAAGGAACCAAAGCCTATCTTCGTAAGTGCATTATTAAGTATGGATGAGATAGATGAGTATTATCAGCTGTTGTTAGAGTACAAAGACGTCTTTGCTTGGACCTACAAAGAAATGCCCAGCCTGGACCCTATCATCGTTGTTCATCATCTTGCGGTCAGGCCTGGAACACGACCGATAAAGCAAACTCAAAGACGCTATCGATCTGAGCTTATCCCACAAATCGAGGTCGAGATCGACAAGCTAATCGAAGCAGGCTTTATTCGAGAAGTGCAATACCCCAAGTGGATCTCCAACATCGTCATTATCCTTAAGAAATCAGGACAAATACGTGTTTGCATAGACTTCCGAGACCTCAACAATGCTTGCCCAAAGGATGACTTCCCCTTGCCAATCATTGAAATCATGGTGGATGCAACCACTGGCCATGAGGCATTATCATTCATGGATGGCTCTTCTGGGTACAATCAAATTCGCATGGCCCTCGAAGACGAGGAACTAACAGCCTTTCGTACTCCAAAAGGTATCTACTGCTACAAGGTGATGCCCTTTGGTCTAAAGAACGCTGGAGCTACGTATCAACGCGCAATGCAAAAAATCTTCAATGACATGCTACACAAAAACGTAGAATGTTAAGTAGATGATGTGGTGGTCAAGACAAAGAAAAGATCAGACCACTTGAAGGATCTGCGAATAGTGTTCGAAAGGCTGCGAAAATACAACCTCAAGATAAACCCGTTAAAGTGTGCGTTTGGCGTCACCTCTGGAAAATTCCTCGACTTCATCGTCAAGCATCGTGGCATTGAAGTGGACCAATCAAAGATCAAGGCCATTCAAAGCATGCCCGAGCCAAGAAACCTGCACGAGCTGAAAAGTCTACAAGGACGGCTAGCCTTCATCAGACGCTTCATCTCCAACCTTGCAGGGCGTTGTCAACCGTTTAGTCGCCTTATGAAGAAAGATGCTCCATTCGTATGGAACGAAGCATGCCATAATGCTTTTGAAAGCATAAAGAAATATTTGTCAAGTCCACCTGTCCTGGGGGCACCTGTGCCCGGGAAACCGCTCATATTGTACATTGCTGCTCAGGAAAGTTCAATCGGAGCACTCTTGGCACAAGAGAATGAATCTTAGAAAGAATGAGCACTTTACTACCTCAGTCGAACTCTCACCAGTGCTGAGTTGAACTATTCCCCAATAGAAAAGATGTGCCTCGCTTTGGTGTTTGCCATTCAGAAGCTCAGACATTACATGCATGCTTACACCATCCACCTCGTTGCTAAAGCCGACCCTGTCAAATACGTCATGTCCAAGCCAGTCTTAACAGGGCGACTCGCCAAATGGGCTTTGCTTCTTAATCAATATGAGATCATCTATGTCCCAGCTAAAGCAGTCAAGGGACAAGCGCTAGCAGACTTCCTTGCCGATCATCCAATCCCGGCTGATTGGAAAATCTCAGACGACTTGCCTGACGATGAGGTGTTCTACATCGACATCTTCCCGACATGGACGATGTTCTTCGACGGATCCGCACGAGCAGACGAAGCTGGGGCAGGAGTAGTATTCATGTCGCCACAAAGGCAAATACTACCTTACTCCTTCCAACTGAGTGAGCTATGCTCCAACAATGGTGCTGAGTACCAAGCATTGATCATCGGGCTCCAAATGGCGATCAACATGGAAATCACAGCTCTTGAGGTATATGGCGATTCTAAGCTCATAATCAATCAGCTCTTAACTGAATATGAGGTGAGGAAAGATGATCTTGTCCCATACTTCCGGCTGGCGACTCAACTGCTACAAAAGTTCGAAGCCGTGACACTAGAACATGTGCCAAGAAAGGAAAATCAAATGGCAGACGCTCTTGCCAATCTAGCCTCGAGTATGACAATAGGAAAAGATGAAGCTGCAGACGTGCCAGTTTGCCAAAGATGGGTGATTCCGCTCGTTAATGAAATGTCACTAGATGATACAAATGTCATTTCAGTACTTCCAGTCGATGCTGAAGAGTGGAGACAACCGCTGATCGACTACTTAGAGCACGGAAAGCTTCCAGATGATCTTATACACCGTTCCGAAATACGTCGACGAGCACCTCGCTTCCTTTACTACAAAGGGACACTCTACCGACGCTCTTTTGAAGGAGTGCTCCTAAGATGCCTAGGTGAGGAAGAAGCTAATCAAGCCATGGAAGAAGCACATTCAGGTATGTGTGGGGCACATCAGTCTGGACCAAAGCTACATTTCCAGCTTAAAAGAATGGGTTACTACTGGCCGAGCATGGTGAAGGACTGCCTGGAACACGCCAAAAGGTGCCAAGCCTGCCAATTCCACGCCAACTTCATACATCAACCGCCTGAACCATTACACCCTACAGTTGCTTCATGGCCGTTTGACGCATGGGGATTGGACGTTGTAGGACCAATTACGCCAAAGTCATCTGCAGGAGAAGCTTACATCCTAGCTGCAACAGATTACTTCTCCAAGTGGGCTGAAGCCATACCTTTAAGGGAAGTCAAAAAGGAAACTGTTGTTCGTTTCATCAAGGAGCATATCATCCACCGATATGGTGTGCCTCGCTACATTATCACTGACAACGGAAAACAGTTCTCCAACCGACTCGTGGACGAGCTTTGCGACAAATACAAGTTCAAGCAGCACAAGTCTTCCATGTATCATGCTCCAGCCAACGGCCTCGCAGAAGCATTCAACAAGACGTTGTGCAACCTCCTAAAAAAGGTAATCGGCCGAACAAAAAGAGACTGGCATGAAAGAATAAATGAAGCACTTTGGGCATATAGGACTACATACAGGACTCCTACCCAAGCTACGCCTTATTCTCTTGTATATGGCGTGGAAGCTGTGCTACCGCTCGAAAGTCAAATCCCCTCACTAAGGATGGCTATACAAGAAGGCTTGACTAATGAAGAAAATGCAAAGTTGCGCCTTCAAGAGTTGGAAGTGCTGGATGAAAGAAGGCTCGAAGCTCAACAACACTTGGAATGCTACCAAGCACGACTATCCAAGGCATTCAACAAGAAAGTCTGCCCAAGGTCTTTCCAAGTCGGAGATCTCGTGCTGGCATTGCGTAGGCCTATCATTACAACCCACAAGACAAAAAGCAAGTTCACATCAAAGTGGGATAGACCCTACGTAATACAAGAGGTCTACACCAATGGCGCCTACTTAATCATGGCAGAAGACGGCTTGAAGATTGGCCCCATCAACGGCAGATTTTTGAAGCGCTACTACCCCTAAAGCAAACGCACCACGCTCCTGGCCCGCAAGAGCATAAACTGTGTACGGCAAAATTATCATCAAAATCACCAAAAAAAAAAAAAAAAAAAAAAAAAAGAGGGCAACAGAATTATTGCAAAGAAGAAAATAAGGGAAGGAAGGTGCACGGCACCACTTGCAAAAGTGAAAAAAAAAAAAAAAAAAAAAAAAAAGAAAAAAGAAAAAAAGAAAGAAAGGAAATAACACATCTTGGTGATATATATGTTTTATCTGTATTTAGCACAATACACTGAATAAAATAAAGCATGTCCATTGATCTCCGAGAAATTACAAGTGCGTACAAAAAAAAAAAAAAAAAAAAAAAATAGAAAGATGGAGCTTTCACAAAGGTTGTTCACGTGAAGCCCCACTACTTGGCAAAACTCCAGGAGCGGGAGGCATCAAAGATAGATCATTCGAGGCCTCAATACTTGGTTGAACGCTAGATGACGAAGGGAAAAGGTGCCTCTGGAAGAAAGCCGCAAGCCTTTGACGGTCACTTTGAATTCGACCTTCAGATTCTTGCAGCTGATCAAGCTTCCTCTTCATGCTCGTCGAATAATTATTTGCAAGCACGTGCAAACCTCTATTCTCGTGCTTAAGCTGTTTGATCTCTTGTTTAAGATTTTCCACCTCCGCCATCAATGATTCAACTTGACGGGATCGAGCAAGTAGGCGTTGGCCCATGTTGGACACAGAGCCTGCACACTGAACACTGAGAGCCAGGGACTCTTAAACAGCCAACTCATCGGACCGTCCTGAAAGCAGCCTACTATCTCTAGGAGTGAGGAGGTTCCTAGCTACTATCGTAGCTGTTGTTGCATCCTTCATCACGGAGTCTTCACCTGTAAGAGGGCCATTAGAAGATAAGAAAGACGGGCACCATATATTACCCTGACGCGGCGCACCCGTATCACTGCTGAGACTCAAATCTAAGCAAATGTTAGATGGGTTAGCCATTTTCAAAGATGTTAAAAGAGAAGGGTTGGATGGAGTAAAATCTCAAAGGGCCGTTAAAACAAAATACACCGGAGACGATTTTCACGAATGGGCAATCTTCAAAGTATGCATGTTGGATGTGATCGATACCTCTATAAAAGGAGAGGCGGCACAACCACCGATTCAAAAAAATTGAAGAGACACCACTCTTCAAATCTTAAAAGCCGGATTTTCCTGCGTAAAGTTCGTCAACGCTCTTCAGACACAATCTCGGCTTTTCAGATAACGCGTGCAACTTTGTCAAAGATCTCTGACAAAGTTGAAAACGCGTGGAGGTCATTATCCCAACTACCACACTTTTGCCGACAAGCGTGGGTGACAAAGCCGCATCCGCACTATTACTTGCCATTAAAATTCCTATATATGTCAACATTCATGGCAAGGCATACATCCAAAAACGCATGACTCTTCTTCTCGGCCGAGAATGTAGCTGCAACCAAACCTCTCAACATGCTCAATTTTCTTCTTCCCTTGAGAACACCTATTCAACCAAGTCTTCGAGAGCAAACGTATCCCATATCATTAGGGTCGAAAGCAAGAGTATCTCATAGCATGCCTTTCCCTCATCCTTTCCTTTGTTCTTGTTCTTCCCTGAAAGACAAAGAGAGAGAGAGATATCAGTCGACACTTGGAATCAAGCTTCCCATTTGGAGCCGACTGCCTGGAATCCCTTCCCTGATTGCTTATCCAGCCCTGCTCTCAAGTACTCATCTTCAACTATTGATGTACCCCCAAAGAAGATACCAGATGCCTGGAGTACAGATGAGGCAGGAGGAAACGGTAGATCGAAGCATGTGGAGACAAGCACAACAAATATATGTGCTGATTCATTCGCTGCTTCTTCAAAAGCAAAAGTATCTCATATCATCAAAGGCGAAAACAAAGGTATCTCATATCATGCTTTTTCCCTGTCTTTTCCTTTGCCCTTGTTCTTGCCTCCAAGACAAGGAGAAAGAAAGCAATCAGTCGGAACCCGAAATCAAACTTCCGATCTGGAACTGATTGCCCAGAACCTTTGCCTAGTTGCTTACCTAGCGTTGCTCTCGAGTGCTCGTCTTCAACTGTTGGTGAGTCTTGAATTCCCTCAGCGCATACTTCAAGACAGGCGACGGAGTGTCGGCTCTTTACACTGAAGCTGCCAAGCATACATGAATTGCTGAGAAGTGATGCCTTGAAAGACCATTTAAAGGCAAAGGGTTGCGCACCACCTCGGCTATGTAAAAGAAACAAGCAGAGAAGAATGCGGTACAAGGAGCTGGAACAAACTGCTGGAGCACGACGTCTTCCCCTGCAGCACCATCCAGACAGAAAAGTTTAAGTCAAATCTAAGCTCAACATCACTGTTCTAATCAAAGAGCTCGAGAAGCCTCAACAACCCTCCGCTGGCGCCGTCACCAAAGAGCAAAGCCTCGCCGCGCGACGCCGTTAAATCATCAACACTTCTTCAAAAAGCAAAAGTATCTCATATCATGCTTTCTCCATGTCCTTTCCTTTGTCCTTGTTCTTACTCGCAGGGCAAAGAGAAAGAGAGCAATCAGCCGGCACTTGGAGTCAGTCTTCCGATCTGGAACCGACTACCTGGAATCTATTCCCTGGTTGCTTACCTAGCGTTGCTCTCGAGTAGTCATCTTCAACGGTTGATACACTTCCAGAGAAGGGACCACATCTGCTTGGAGAACAGCTAAGACGAGTGACAATGAAACATCAATCTTGTGGATCGTCAGCAAACGCAACAACTGCATATTCTGAGTCATCCTCTAACCTTCTTCAATATGAATTGGAAAGATTGAACAAAGAAACAGGTCATCACCTCCACCTCGTGCTTGCCTGCCATGTGTCTGAATCCTGAAACCGCTCATGGTCCTATTTTCACTCAAGATCAAGCCTCGATGGCCCCTGAAGAAATCACAAGTCCGATTCAAAATCAAGTGTTCACCACCCTTGAATCAAATTCAACTCCAGATAAAAGGAGTAAGTTCAGACCTTCGAGGGAGACCAAAAGAATCCTCCAGCCCAGTTCAAGATTAAGCCTGTGGAAAATCAACGATTGGAGGAAACCAGAAAATCTTCCAGTCGAACTCAAGATCAAGCCTCGATGGCCCTTGAAGAAATCACAAGTCCGATTCAAAATCAAGTGTTCACCACCCTTGAATCAAATTCAACTCCAGATAAAAGGAGTAAGTTCAGACCTTCGGGGGAGACCAAAAGAATCCTCCAGCCCAGTTCAAGATTAAGCCTGTGGAAAATCAACGATTGGAGGAAACCAGAAAATCTTCCAGTCGAACTCAAGATCAAGCCCCGACAGCCCTTGAAGAAATTTCCAGCCCAATTCAAGATCAAGCCTCGACGGCCCTTGGGTTGACATCTACATTAAGGGACTTCAAAACGCATCTTCTACACGTGACAAGCACATGTCTACGACGAGCCTTGAAGTGGGGGCATTTGTAGACATCGAAATTTTAGTGAAATAAATGTTAACCAATGTATTAAAATTACAACATTTATTTATTTCACCTACATCACACACTCATTTCACCTACAACTTCCACTTATTTCACCTACATCACACACTCATTTCACCTACAACTTCCACTTACTTCACCAACCTCACACACTTACTTCACCTACCAACTCCATTTACTTCACCTACAACATCCACTCACTTCACCAAAAAAATGAATGGTGGTGATTCACTCTCAAAGCCTATAAATAGGCTTTTCCATCAAGAGGAAGGGACACACACCAAAACCTTGAAGCCTTAAAGTTCTAAAGCTCTCAAGAAAATCGCGAAGGATCAAGAAAGCACTCTTCGTTCTTCGTCAAATCCTCCTTCAAGATCAAGCCCTAACGGCCCTTGAAGAACTCCCACCAATTCAAGATCAAGCCCCGACGGCCCCTTGAAGAAAGTGTTCATCATTCATCATCCGTTCATCCTAAGATCAAGCCCCAACGGCCCTTTGGATCAACAACCTCAACAAACCCATACACCCATTCTTCAAGATCAAGCCCAACGCCCCTTGAAGATCCATTCATCAACTGTTCATCCTTAGATCAAGCCCCGACGGCCCTTTGGATCAACAACTCATCCACAAACCTACACCCTACGAAGATAGAATCGGATGATCAAATTACAAAGAGGTTGTAACCCCAAAATCATTAATACAAAAAATATTATTTTGTACACGTATTCTTGTTTCTTGTTTCAGGAATTTTTCGTGTTTACAGAAGTCTTGCGGAATGGACCAGGATCATCCAAATAGTAGTTTTAAATTGATGTTTTGTATGACAATATTTAAATTTAAGGTGTTTTTTAATATGTTATGTATTCGGACTTAATTATGTTTCAATTATGTATTTGGACTTAATTAGGTTTCAATTCCTGTTGGTTTTTTTATTGAAACCTAATGTAAGCACCCTATCCTCGGTTTATATGTGTTTACAATCTTCAATGAATATCGTACTTATGCTGAAAATAATTGTATGGAGTAAGTAATTAATTATATATGGGCTAATATTTAAGGCATTAATTATTTATAGAATAATATTTCAGGTATTAATTATTTATAGAATAAATAATTAATATTTTACTCGTTACACAATATATTAAGCGACAATAAATTTGTCGCGTAAGGAATCTTTGCACGATGAATACATGTGTTTGTCACGTAAAGCATGGTCAGCATGCGTTCAAACCTTCCAATTAATTGCTCATTGATGACGCATTTTTCGCGACGAATATGTTCATCGCACAAAGGTGTCCTAGTGCTACATAAACACAATTTCAGAGCCCTAGTTTTCAAAAAAAATTTGTTTCAAAAAGAATGGCCGATTCTGGATAAGGTTCTAGCAAAAAAAAAACTTGTAGTGCAAATAGAGAGTTATCGATAGAAGCAAGTGCCGTACTTTGAAGGCAAAAATTTGGCTGAGGCATATGCCGAATTTAAGTATGACATTGGGAGTTTGGTGCGGAGGGATTGTTCTACCGAGTTTGAGTCTTGGAAAAAGGTCCCTGAGGAGTTGAAGAAGTCCATATTGGGAGAGTTATCAGTAAGTTTGTGGTAAATAATGAACAATTATTTTTGTTAAAACGTAACATTTTTTTTAAATTACTAGTTTGTTGTTACTGGCATTAATGTAGGTTCATTGGGATGTTGATGAAATCGATGAGAAGCAACGGATTTATGTGGATGGGCTTTTCAAGCAGAGTTTTCGGCAGTGGAAGTTCGATGTCTTGCGGGCGGAGCATTAAAGTTGATGAGGGTTGTTTTTTTTTTTTTTTTAAATAAGATTTTGTGGACTTTATATTTAATTTAATGAATAAATATATGTTATGTGGATGAGTATTAATATTTGCATTAATTATAATTTCTATTTGGGATAGTAAATTAGTTTTGTTAATTAATTTAATGTTTAATTAGGTTTGAGATAAAAATTTACAATACATACAAATAAATAACAAAAATAGAAAAAAAAATTAAAAAAATATGCATTGCGCAACGATACATTCATGTGTTGAAAAGAATAAATTGTAAAGTAAAGGACATAAAATAAAAAAAAATGGTAAACTTGTGTGATGAATGCTTCTTTTTTCGTCGCGCAAATGACATTTGCGCGACAAATACCATATTCGTCGCTCAATGGGTGTTTGTACGACAAAGACGTTTTTTGTCGCGCAAAATCGTTCATCCAAAAGTGAACTTTTTAATCTAGATTCATCCATGTGCAGAGGCAAACTGCAAAAAAAAAAAAAAAAAAAAAAAAAAAGAAAATTGCAATTTGTGCCTCTGCACTCATCCCTTCAATTTTGCTCAATCCGTCATCCGTCATTTCCATTTTCTCTCAATTTCATCATCTAATACTCCCTTCATCTTCCTCTATAGGTTGATCGAGCTATCTCAGTGTGTCTGGTAAGCATTTTTTGTCGTTACGGTAAAAGTATTAATGTAAATTCATACTAACGCCATCAATTGGTGGAGAACGATTGAGAAGGTATTTTCTTCGTTTTATTTTTTAAACATATAAAACTAATTAAATTATGTTGAACTTAGTTTGTTATGTTAATATTGTGTTGTGAAATTATATTTATATTATGTTGTTAAATTTATACATGACGTACAAATATGTGTTGTGATGTACGGAGTTAATTGAAATTAACTTCGTACTTGTTTTTTACTTTTAGTAAAACTTAGTTTCCCGTTCGAGGATTAGTTGGATTTTGCACATGGATGCGAAAGCATGATTGCGGTCCAATTAATTCTTAAATTGTCCCGTTATTTGGATAGTTTGTGAATGCACAGTTATGACGCGTAGTTTATGGTTGAAGGATTAGGTTTTGATTGTGGAGATTTCAATGTCATATCTATACATTCTTCGGGTTGTACACCTGAAGAACTGTATCGAGATGCTGCCAAAATTCATCCACGTAGAAATCTAATCTGATGTAGCCGTAAATTACGTGACATGAATATGCATTCCCGAATGGGATAGGGCCTTTACTGGAGGCATAAGGTGACATTATCATTTTGTATGAAGTTGTTGTGATTGTTGTATTGTTATTGTGGTTCCAGGAATTATGGACAGAACGTGGATACAAAACTCGAATAGATGCGTGGTCGAATACTTTTATGGAATCAAGGATTTTATTGACTTTGCACGTACACACAACCCGGGTGCAATTAGAATCCGGTGTCCTTATAGGAGGTGTAACAACACGTTAAGAGAGATAATTGAAAATGTTCGATTTCATTTGGTAAGGAATGGAATGATTGAAACATATAATACTTGGAACCATCATAGGGAACAATTAGACAATGCTTTGTCTTCAAATGCCACAACAGTGGATAATCTTAAACCTATTGTGGATCCTAATGAACAAGCCATGGATATTATAAATGATGTTTTTCCATTTGCATTGACAAACACAAATCAGGAGGGGGAAGATGACGTGCCTACACCAATGGACAGTGCAGAGTTCGAACAATGTGAAAAACTATTAAAAAATGCCAACCAAGAGTTATACCCGGGGTGCGAGAGCTTTTCCGCTCTCACGACCGTTATGGAACTAATGCATGGAAAAATATATTATCGTATGTCGAACTAGTGTTTCGGTTACTTTTTGGGGGTTTCCAAGAGAATGCTTCTGAAGGACAATTGTTTTCCGAAAGACCATAGACATGCGCAAAAGGTGTTGAATGGTCTTGGATTGGGTTATGAAAAAAATCACGCTTGCAAAAACAATTGTATTTTAGTCTACAAGGAGAATAAAGCATTGGATAAATGCCCTGTATGCAATGAGTCGAGGTTCAAAATGACATCTCAGAATAGAACGACTAAGATCCCACAAAAAGTTATGCATTATCTGCCCCTGAAACCTACGTTGCAGCGATTGTATATGTCGACGTATACTGCCACAGACATGAGATGGCATAGGGAAAAACAGGTAGACGACGATGTAATGCGGCATCCTACAGATGGGGAGGCATGGAAAGAGTTCGATTGACCGTTCCCCGAGTTTGCTACTGATTCTCGTAAAGTTAGATTGGGACTTTCCACTAACGGATTTAATCTGTTTGGGGTTTTAAACCAACACCACAGTACTTGGCCGATTTTCGTATTTCCGTATAATTTACCACCATGGAAATGTATGAAAAAAGAATACATGATGATAACTCTATTGATAACTGAGGATCCTAGTAGGTCAATCGATGTGTACTTATGGCCGTTGGTTGATGAGCTAAAAGATTTATGGACACACGATGTGCGCACATACAATAAATGTACTAGCATGATGTTCACTTTGTAGGCTGCAGTGATGTGGATTGTGAACGATTTCCCTGCATATGCAATGGTTTACGAGTAAAGCACTAAGGGTTATATGGCATGCCCTGTATGCAAGGAAGACGTAACATCTAGTTGGCACGCCGAAAAGGTTTGTTACCTTGGTCATCAAAGATGGTTACCTTGGGACCACGAGTGGCGAGAGAAAGATAAAGAGTTTGATGAGGAGAAAGAGCATCGCCTCAGACTCACACAATGGTCAGGTGCTCAGATTTTGGAACAGCTTAACCATTTGGATTTTGCTCCTTTTGGGACCAATGTCAATAGGACAAGACCTTTTACACATATGAACTGGACGCACAAGTCTATGTTTTTTGAGCTCTCGTATTGGTCCAAACTAAAATTGAGACACAACCTCGATGTTATGCGTGTTAAGAAAAATGTATTTGACACATTGGTCGGCACAATCCCAGATATTGAGGGCAAGACAAAGGACACGATCAAAGCTCATCTTAATTTGGAACGAATGGGAATATGACAGGGTTTATGGATGAATAAGGACAATGATAAAGCCATAAGGGATCTTGCATTTTTTTCAATGAAACCGAATGACAAGAAAGAATTTTTAAAGTTTTTATCGTCTGTAAAGTTTCCCGTTAGGTATGCCTCAAATATCACGCGTTGCGTGAGCATTGACAGGGGTAAATTAGCTAGCCTAAAGAATCATGAATAGCATGTGGTTCTACAATGCCTACTTCATGTGGGTATTCGACATCTCTTGCTAGCCGATGTAGTGAAACCAATCATGTTGTTGTCCAGTTTTTTTTCGCAATTGACGTCAAGAACGTTGCGAACAACGAACATTAATCAGTTACACCATGAAATTGTGCAAGTTTTATGCATGTTTGAGATGATATTTCCTCCAGCTTTCTTCACAAGTATGATACACATGATGGTTCACTTACCAGATGAGGCATTACTTGCTGGACCATGGATGTATCCAATAGAAAGGTATATATTCCTCATCATTGTTATTAATCAATATTAAATATATTACAATTAGTAATATCTGTATCATATCGTTTTCTTTTGGTAGGCTTCTCGGAGACTTGAAGAAAAGTGTACAAAACAAAGTGAAGCCCGAATGATCCATTATACAAGCTTGGGTGGCATATGAGACTCTTACATTTTGTGGAATGTATTTAAAGGATGTTGAGACAACTTTCAATCGTCCTCCTCGCAATAATGACGGGGGTGTGAGAAAGGAGAAACTTTTAGTTTTTGCCCAAATCGCTCGACTATTCGGAGATTCGATTTGTGGCTAGTCGTTTTCCAAGAAGGACATGGAGGTAGCACATTGGTTCGTACTCAACAATTGTGACAAGACACTGTCATACCTAGACATGCATGAAAATATGATGAAGCAGGCACATCCTTTACATTTATATGCCAAGAAACACCGTGAATTATTTCCGCAATGGTTTGTCAAATATGTAAGTTTGAAGTATTTTGTATTGGACATATATATTGTACCAATTAATTTGCTCGAACTAACAAATTTAAATTTTTGTCTAATATTAGGTGAATCAACTGAAAGCATCGAATTCCCCTGCGTATAATGAAGAGTTATATAACTTAGCGTTCGGACCAATTCGCGTTGAATTGTACTCGGGTTGCCATGTCAACAGTGTCAAGTTCTTAGTGGGTGCATGAGATGACAAGTTGTGTATGTAAAACAACGGTGTTCATGTCCTCGAGGGAGGCGAAAGTACAAACATTGAATTCTATAGTAAACTAACAAGTGTCGTGCAATTGCTTTACAAAGACCGGTGCCAAGTGATCCTATTTAAGTGTCGATGGTTTGATACAAACCCAAATAGGCATGGAAGTGTGAAAAGAGATCATGGATTACTATTAGTGAACACTACCAAAACTTGGTACGATGACGACCCTTACATCTTAGCAACCATGGCAAAACAAATTTTGTATATAGATGACCCTAAAGTTGGGAGGGGTTGGAAAGTTGTTCAAACGATGGATCATAGAAATGTGTATGCTATACCAGAACAAGACCATATTGACGACGACATCGACAATGTTGTTGACCAACGTCTTGAATCTTTGATGGAAAGTGGTGCGAAAACACTTCGAGATACTAATCTTATCCAAAAACCATTTCAGATAGAAGGAGTATCTTCAATCGAAATATTGATTCAGTCGATCACAATTGACCTCGGTAATATTCCACGATACGATGGTCCAGTGTGCACAAACGACGATGGTGACATACCAATCAATGATGAGGAATAGGACACTAAAAATGATGATAGCGACGAAAGTGAAAGTTATTATAGTTCGGATGAAGAGTAAGGCAATTTATTTGTAAAACACATGAAATGGTTAATGCATTATATAAAGTGATGGAAAAAATGGTATGAATGATTCCCATTTTATATGTGAATTACTTAGTAAATAAATTTGGTATGTTTGTATTTTATAATAAATTGTAAACAAAATAAAAAAAAATTAAAAAACCATTTTGAAACATAATTGCGTGAAGCATAACAATTTTTAGTCGCGCAAGCTAGGCCTGGCAATTCCTGACACAAGTCAAATATTAATTTTATAACTTTATAACCCTAAAAGAAATTACTATAATAATTATATATATTAATTTAACAATTTTATGCCCCTAAAAACCATAAAAATTATATATATATATATATATATATATTAAATTAAATTTAAAAAATTAGTGACCATTGGATCGGCTTAAATATATATACCATTCAACTTCTTAAGTGTTATACGCACAAAATAAATAAATTTAAATCTACTAAACTAATTTCAACGATCTAACCATCAAACTTGTAAGTATATGGTTCGAGATCGCATACGCCAAAAATCGCAAACAAACATTCAGAGATCAAGTAACGGTACAAAACTTTTCGATGGTTAGAAACGAAAAATCACGATTTAACGGTTAGTTTAACTCCGATTTTGATGATTTTTTTACAGCTACACTCTTTGACCCTATATGAATACAATGAATGAATTTGATCTTCAATTTAAACTATTTACACTAGTGGATACCACAAAATCTTATGTTATACTTAATGAAAGTATAATAAAACTCTGAAGAGTTAGTGAATCTATCTTTTTTATGGGATACGCATTGCACGAAACTAATTTCAAAGATCCAACTGTCAAACTTGTTTGTATATGGCTCGAGATCGCATACACCAAAAATCACAGAAAACGAACATTCAGAGATCAAGTAACGGTACAAAATTTTCGACGGTTAGAAACGAAAAATCACGATTTAACGGTTATTTTAACTCCGATTTTGATTATTTTTTACAGCTACACTCCTTGACCCTATATGAATACAATGAATGAATTTAATCTTCAATTTAAACTATTTACACTAGTGGATACCAAAAAATCTTATGTTATACTTAATGAAAGTGTAAAAAAACTCTAACTGTTAGTGAATCTATCTTTTTGATGGGATATGCATTGTACGAAACTAATTTCAATGATCCAACCGTCAAATTTGTTTGTATATGGTTCAAGATCGCATACGCCAAAAATCGCAGAAAACAAACATTCAGAGATCAAGTAACGGGACAAAACTTTTCGATGGTTATAAACAAAAAATCATGATTTAACGGTTATTTTAAATTTGCGTGGGAATATTGCACGACGAATACATATATTTCATCGCTCAAAGTGTATTTGCGCGACGAAATATATGTATTCGTCGCACAAGTATCTGAAATTTCAATTAAGGCGTTTTTTTTTTTTGCGAAAATTTTAAAAAACTTCCGCAACGATTGTTTAGCCTTGCGAGACAAAGACTTTGTCGCGCAAGATTCTATATTTTAACCCCCTCTCTCCTTCTTCCCCTCACTTCCCTCTTCTTCCTTTTTCCCTGCATGATAATCTCCTTCTCATTCCTCTGTATCTTCATCTTTCTCTCCATCCCTCTCTCTGGCCATCACGACTTCGTCTCCAAGAGGTAATTTCCTCTTTAGTTTTTTTTTTCAGTTTTCTTTATTTACAAATTGGGGATTAGAATTAGGGTTTTTTTGGTTTTTTTTCTTTTTCAAATTGGGGGTTAGAATTAGGGCAGTCGGGTTAGATTAGGGTTCGTAAATTAGGGGTTACATTTAGGTTCTTAAATTAGAGTTTTTAGTGTTCTTAATTGGGGTTAGATTTAGGTCTTAAATTAGGGGAACGATTTTGGGCAGTGAGGTTAGATTAGGTTTTCTTAAATTGGGGGTTAGATTTAGGGTTCTTAAATTAGGGGTTCTTAAATTGGTGGCGATTGTCATACTGTAATCAAGTTTATGTCCAAATGCTCAGGAAGGGTTATCATAGTGAGGGATAACAATAGGTTTCATAGGTTTGAGGATGGAAAGTGCACATGCGAAGATTAGTTCTGTAAACTTCCATGTGCGTCCCTTTGTTTTTGTTTTCTCACTGATTGCACGTTGCTCTCTTCATAAAATATGCAGACATAAACACATCTAGAACATGGGTTGAGCGAGTTGGCATTTTTCATATTTCAAAATTTCATTTTCTGGAGAAAGGGTTCAACAATTTGGGATTTTTTTTTTTCATCCAAATTTGTGTTTCATGGAGAATGATATTGTGTTATAAGTTCTTATATTCTAGATGACTATTTATTTGCTCTCTTGAAGAAATTTGTTTAATTTTTTTGCATACCAGGTGAGGTTTTTTGTCAACAAATACTTTCATTGCTAATATTGTCATTCTTTAACGAAAATACTTTCATATGATAAGATTGTCATTCTTGATTTTTTTCAATTTTCAAGAGAAAAATCCAATAGCATTTGGACGTACACTTTGGTCACCTGCATTACTTTATGGTAATTTTAATTACTCTTTCCATAATTTTGTTACCTTCCATTGCTTTCTAGTATTGTTGCTTGACTTTAAGTTCAAGTGGTCAGCTCGAAAGTAGTCCCATGGATTTTGATATTGTTGTGGTTGACTTGCTTTTTTAAGGTTCATTTGATGAGAGCTTACATATCAGAATTAGATGTTTTGGTTACTCTCTTTTCATTGGTTTTCTAATTGTATTCATTGACCAATACTGTGCTTCGATTTTTGAAAATAGAAGGTTATCATCTCTGCTTCTAGGGAGATGCAAAGAAGGTTATCAGTTATCCTCTGCTTCCCTTTGTTTTAATTGTGTTATAGCACCTGTTGTGTGTATTGGTGTGATATATTGGACTTTGTAACTCCTAAGATGTGTAATACTTTGTTTTTCTAGCTATGATGCTTGTATCCCTGGTTATTGTTGAATATGTGCCATACTTTTTTCTTTCCATCCATTAACTTGGGTGCATGTTCTTGGTTTCTGCCTACCCTCGAGGAGCCAAATTGCTAGCTTGTGGCTTATTTGTCACTTGAATTCCCTGACACACACAGAGCACGTACATACAGATTTTGCCTCCAACTACTCCTTTATGTTAGTTTCTTCTTATAAGCTATAATTGCTAGGTCTATATCCTATCTGAATTGATTCATTTGTGTATAGTATATTAGTTTTAAGTTTTCTTTCTGCCAAACTTGAATTGGGTTTAGAATTAGGGTTTTTAAATTTGGGTTTTTAAATTTTGTTTTAAATTTAAGTTGAAATTATTAGCATGTATACGGTAAGTTAAATCTTTGTGTACGAAACAAATTGATTTCCAATTTTGTAGATGTCACACCTCATTAGAACCCGAAGGGCGATGACTTCTACACCTAGTCTGATGGCTACACCTAGTTCGATGGCTACACCTAGTCCGACGACTACACCTACTACTGTTGCCACTGCTCCGGTAGAGAAGGACCATAGGCCGGTCAATCCGGTTAACCCAGTTGGTCCTCCAGTCCCACAAGTATAGGCATCGTCAACTTCTTTGGTGGCGTTGCCTGTTAGCGCCCGACGTACTCACCGATGCCCCGCATTACAGACCATATGTCATCATCAGGATCCACAATCAATGCCTCGGGTACACGGCCAGGTATACAATCCTAGTTCACTCCTTCATTCCCATGTTAACTTAATTTTGTTATTTTAAGTTCAATTTTTATGTCATGTCATGTAAGGATTAAAAAATTTCCATTGTTTTCTCTTTTTTTGTTCGTAATTTCTTCACTTTCAGAAATGGGTTTTGTCATGAAATCGAAATTGTGTGTATTTCGTAATTCATGTCTGTTAATTTTTATGTTTTTGCAATTTTTTGTTAATTTATGTGTCATTTCTTAGTTACTGAAATGGGTTTCTCATGGAATTGAAACGATAGTGCTATGGAAAAGATTTGATGCTGAGGGAATGGCAAAAATGTTTAACTGGGAAATGAAAACCTTGGTAATTATCATGAAGGAAAGTATTTAGAGTCGTAGAAGTTTCAGTTGTGACTATCAAAGTCCTACAAATGTCAATGTGGATGACATTATATGGAATTGTTTGCTACAGCAGCTTAGAATTCTTTGCCAAGCCTGTTGCCAGCAATGTCGAGAGCCTATGTATACAAGCTCGAAAAATTGGCTTTCTTGGATGGCAGTTGTCGCCATTTTTAGAAGTTTGTTGTGGTATTTGAAAACACTCGAATTGGAAATATGTTCTAATTAGGAGAAAGGAAATAGTGGCCTCAAACAGAGAAGTACTTATGATGCTCAATAAGTAACTTTCAAGAGAAATAAAGGAAGAAAATGTATGCTAATGTTAACTGATCAGTTTTGTTATTTTAGGTTCAATTTGTTAAGTTATGTCATGTAAGGATTAAAAAGTTGTCGTCGTTCCAAACCTTTTATTAAACTGTTGTGATCATTATGTTAGATGCATATATTGTTTTTGTTATTTTCAGGGTTTTGGGAAATGTTTTAATTATAGGGGAGGTTATGCCGAAATTTTAGTAGGATTTGTTATTAGTTTTGGGTTAATGATTTTTTTTTTCATCTCTTTGTAGCGAAGAAAAACACCTGGGGACCTTGTTGGCAATTGAAGACGGCGAAGGTCACCCGGGTGACCAACAGTGGTATCCCAATCAAATACGATGAGCGACATCGAGCAACACAAACAGCAGAGCAGCATAGTGCATTGGCCCACGACATTGGGCATGTCGTGCGGATCTTTTGCCCTATGCCGTGGAAGTCTTGGAAGGCGATGCCAGAGGAGACGAAGAACACGATGCGCAATCAATTGTCCGTAAGTAGTGTTGCCTTTTTAATGCTTTTCATGTAAAATTTATATATTTATATTTATTACTGTTTTTTATTACTAATACTTTCAAAATATTTGTTACACTGCAGACAAACTACAATTTGGAGGACATGGACAAAGACATGTTCGCGTACCTCAATCGGCTCTTCTCCGAACGCTACAAGCAGTGGAATAGTGACCTGCGCCAATGTTTCCAGCAATTTGATGATCCGTAGGTCGTTCTTAAGGAGGGTTGTCCGAAGGAGTTGGAAGACCGACAAGATAGTTGGATTTGTCTTTGCGGTCATTTTCAGGAGACGGGTTATGTGGTGCGTTTTTAATTACGAGTATTTCAATTTACTTTTTTTAATTTTTACTAATGTTTATTATTATTATTTTAATTTTCTTTGAGTATTACAACTAATACGTTTATTTTTTTTATAACAGAAGAAGGCGAAGGTGAACAAGATCAATCGAAAGAAGAAGACTCTTCTCCACTATTCGGGTTCGAGGCCTTTCTGCTATAGGATGGAGGCATGGCAAAAGGTATATATTACATCTTTCATTTCCAATTTTAATATGTCTCTAATAATTTTTGTTTTCTTACTAACGTTTTCCTTATCTTTTCAAAATTTCCGGAGATTGACGTCTTTGCTGACGTTTATGTTCAGCCTGGGGATGAGTTGACTGAGTCCCTTCATGTAAGTAATTTCTTATGCATTCAACATTTATACTAATTATTTCAAATTGTTTTCTAATAATAATCCATGTTTTTTTTTTCACAGGCGACTATGGTGGATAAGAGTCAGTCGATGCTTTAAGAGTCCGCCTCTCAACTTCCCTCGAACACGCCGATTGAGTCTGTGGATCCCCCTAAGGATGCAGGGTTTCACATCATAACAGAGACGTTGGACCAGACTTTCGATCGGAGGCGAGGGACTTATCGTCGGGGGATGGGAAATGCCAGGCGGCAAGAGAGTAGAGCTTCGTCATCCTCGCAGTCAAAGGGCCAGGTTACTTCTTTGACGCAAGAAGTCGCTGGCCTAAAGAGTGAGCTGGCATCGTACAAGTCTCAAATGTTGATACTTGTACAAGCCCTCAATTCCTTCGGAATACATCTCCCCCGGTTTTTCTGCATCATCACCCTCACAGCCCTTCCACACCGAGCAAGCATAACAATCAGGCCCGCCGACCTCCGGCCTTGTCCCCAACCAGCAGCAAGATCCTTCGAACAACATTCCTATAGATTTTTCCATTTTTTTTCATAGTTTTGTTCCTACTGTCTTTTAAAACTTTATATTTGTACATACATTTTTACTTATATTATAAATAAAAATTGTTTTTTTATTCATTAATTTGCTTTTTTCTTTTGTCATTAGAATGAATTTTATTTTTTAATTTTCCTTTTACTCTATTTATTTTTTTTAATAAAAATTACACTTGCGCGACGACTGCAAAATTAAGCGTGTCTTATAACTTCCTCATGCAAACTTTTCAAGACGAACTAGTCACAAAGTGCACTTGTACCCTTTTATATCATACGATGAAAACTTTTGTCCGTATAACTTTAGCACGACGAGTAGTAAAGCGTCGCGCCATTTTTTTTTTTTTTGCGCGACAAGTTTGAAATTGTTCATCGCGCAATGTCTTTTTTCACGACTTTTGCATGACAAAATACGCGCAACGATTTTCTGGTCACCATAGTTTTTGTGCGACCTAATAATGATTTGTGCAACAAAATCTTCCTCGTCGCGCAAGCTATTTAATTTAGTAGTGTAAGGTCGTTAGTAGTATACTGCAATGTAATGAGGTGATAGTTCAAGCCATGGAATCAAGGTCTCATCAAAGCATTTGACACAAAAAGAGACAACATTATATGCTTCGGAAACATTTAATAGTAAATCTTTTTCTAAGCTAAAAGGATTAATACATAACCTAGTTAATCTACTAGCTGAAGTTCACTTGTTTAACATCTTCAAGATGCAAAAGCGATTGACTTTAGTGCAAGTGGGAGATTGTTGGAGATATGCCTTGAAAGTCAATCTTGAGAAGAAACCTTCAAGATAATGTTTGAATGTACAGTTATGTCTAATACAACAAATGGGCAAAGTCACTCAGATATCTCAATTAAACGATATATGTACAAATATGGAATCCATGGGAAATGGATTGATGGTAGAAGTAATATAAATAAATTAGACAATTGAGACCTTCTTTACATAACTGTAATTTCCAAAAAGGTTCTTCTTCAACCACACTATCCAAAAAGGTTTATGTTCATCGGATTGTTAAAGGGACGTTGACAATTAATCCGAATAGACTAATACATACTATGTCTGCTTCAATGGGAAGGATGGAAAGTCTCAAAGCATTCGTGTAGGGACACCAAGACAAGTATTTAGGTGCTCGTTAAGAGAATGGGTCTACTGAACACAATCAAATGAGAGTACTTTCATGGAGTTTTACATACATGCCAAGCAAGTAACCCAACCAATAGGAATAATATAACTAGTCCTTTGACTTGAGACATCATAGTTGTCTGAGAAATACGTTGCTAATCATTTGACAATGGGACATGACCACATCTCATTTTGGATGTGTTCTATGCATTGATGGGGTCACTAATTTATTCTTAGAGACATGTGAATGTATAACAAGGAATTTATTATCTTTAGTATGAGAGGAAGAATACTCTATACTATTCAGGAATCTTCGGCCGAAGTATCAAACGTTATACTAAAACACATTTCTATACGACACAATTGAATCATATAAGTTAGTATAATCACATTAGAAGTTTAACGTAAAGTATCCATACCTTGATTGTGACATCCCACATCGCCCAAGGGAGTGATCCTTATATGTATATTCTCATCCCTACCTAGCACGAGGCCTTTTGGGAGCTCACTGGCTTCGGGTTCCATGGGAACTCCGAAGTTAAGCGAGTAGCGCGCGAGAGCATTCCCAGGATGGGTGACCCATCGGGAAGTTCTCGTGTGAGTTCCCAGAAACAAAACCGTGAGGGCGTAGTCGGGGCCCAAAGCGGACAATATCGTGCTACGGTGGTGGAATGGGCCCGGGAAGTGGTCCGCCCCGGGCCGGGATGTGACAATTTGGTATCAGAGCCTAACCCTGGCCGCGTGTGTGTCGACGAGGATGTCGGGCCCCTAAGGGGGGTGGATTGTGACATCCCACATCGCCCAGGGGAGTGATCCTTATATGTATATTCTCATCCCTACCTAGCACGAGGCTTTTTGGGAACTCACTGGCTTCGGGTTCCATGGGAACTCCGAAGTTAAGCGAGTAGCGCGCGAGAGCATTCCCAGGATGGGTGACACATCGGGAAGTTCTCGTGTGAGTTCCCAGAAACAAAACCGTGAGGGCGTAGTCGGGGCCCAAAGCGGACAATATCGTGCTACGGTGGTGGAATGGGCCCGGGAAGTGGTCCGCCCCGGGCCGGGATGTGACATTGATGTTGTGATTAAGAGTATTGAATTAGTAAAGGATTGAAGTAAAATGTAATTCCAACTGGATAGTTTCTCCAACCAAATTCTACATTAGCTTGGGTAGCCACGATATATATGGTTCGATGTCACTCATGAATTGTGGGTCCTTGATTAAATAAGTAATCATCAAAGTAGAGGGAGATCTAAAGGTAAGTTTTAATTCCCTATGTGATTGTATAAGAACTAATCAATTGGCTTGATGCCAATCGTAAAACGATTGGACACCGATGCACTCGTGTGGTGAGATAAGTAAAGGATGATGGAATTAATTAATTAGATTATTAAATTAAAAGATGATGGAATTAATTAATTAATTAATTAGATTAATTAAGTAATACGATTAAGCAGAATGCCTAAGTTAATCAAGGCAATGGGTTGTGGTGGTAGTAACAATGGCGGCGACAACGGTATGTGGTGAGCGTGATGATAGTGTTGGTGTTGGTGGTGATGGTGATGGTGGTGACGGTGACAAGGGTATATGGTGGTGACATGTGGCATATCGGTGTCAGTGACCACTCATGGTTGAGTTTTTTGAAATTTTTTTTTCTTTTAAACTCATTAATTTAAATTTGAAAATGACAACTATTTACATGAAATTTAAACTTGGGAATTGGAGGGTCCCAAATTTCAAATTTTTTTTTTCCGCATGAGAATTTTAACTCCTATGTTTGTAACTCCAAACGATTAATTAGTGCACGTCAATTTATAAATTCTCACATTTGTTCAAATCCTAAGTTTATTTTCCTTATCTAAACATAGTGTAAGAGTCCCTGTTAGTGCTATATATGTTACACATAATGTTTCCCATTCAAGTAATGTGAATTATTGTGTCGAAAGTAACAGAAGAACTCTGCCAGCAAATGACCCCTATTTAAAAAGATGAAAACTAAAACTGAAAACTAAAAATTTATCAAATGACCCCTTAACTTATATACATTTCACATTAAAAAAATTTGTTTCGTTGCATATGAATACACATGATGAGCATTTCATTTCTACAAGTATCAATTTTTAACAAGAATACTTTTGTTCCCTATCTTTTGTTCTTAATTGATTCGAGGAGTTGGTAGGTTGGCTGTAATGTGATTCCTCTTTCCTACATACATCCAAAAGTTATGAGAACAAGTTATGGTGGCCTTCGTAGGATTTTGCCTTGTAGCAATTGTCCATTGATTTTTCTTCGCCGCATAAAAGAAATGTACGCAGTGTGGTTGCAGGCTCCCTCGTAATTTAAAAGTACTACAATTATGAGTTATCGACCTTCTAAGAAACAACCAGTTCTAACAACAATTCATTTCTTCATCTATAAATTGCGCTTCTTCTATCATCAATAAACCAATATCCCAAACTTAGCCAAGTACTAATTTATTCTAGCTCCGTCGATTTTTGTTAGCAAATATTCGTCTAGTTCAAGTAGTAATTCCGCCGTGGCAATGGCAAGCCCTCCCCCACCTTATTCAACTGCACCGGGTCCTTATTATGTGCAGGCACCGCCGCCTGCCGGTTATCCCCTAAGAGAAGGACCTTCGTATGCTCACGATTATCAGGGACCTGTAGAAACCAAGTCCAAGGGGTGATGACTTCTGGAAGGGATGCTGTGCTGCCTTGTGTTGCTCTTGCCTCTTGGATGTTTGTTTCTGAAGTCACATATATGATCTATATGTATACATCATCAGGAGATTCTATATTCTTGAATAGGTTTTTATCACAAATGATCTTTGAGATTGACTAAACTCATCATTTTGGTTCTTCACTTTCAAAATCAATCAATATCCTCCCTGACATTCACTACCACATATCAATTTGGTCCTTCAGTTTAAATTCATCAATTATTCTGTTAGTTTGTATGTGGAACCCACAAATCCAATAAAATGATGGCACGTGAATTATACAAAAGAAAGGTTTTTATCGCAAATGGTTGCTCATATTAACCAAACTCCTCATTCTAGTCCATGACTTTCAAAAATCGATAAATTTGGTCCTTGACTTTCACTATCGCACATCAATTGAGTCATCCCATTAAAATTTCGTCAATATTTTTTGTTAGTGTGTTGATGTAGTCCCACTAGTCCAATCATATGGCACCAAGTGGTTCAACTATAAGAAACATTTTTTTTAGGGTAAACCAACTGACGAGTATTCCGCGTTGGCATTTCTCTCACATCCCACAATCCCAATTGGGAAAAGAAAAATTCAATCTAAATTCGATAAAATCAAAGTCCATTCAATTCAAATTTGATAGGATTATAACTAACTAGAGAGAATGAGGAGTGAGTTCAAGAAGACCAAGAGCTTCAGTGGTGTCATGGTGCCTTCCTTTTCTTTTTTAGCATACCAAGATGAAGACAATGATGTCTTTTTTTTTCCTTTTAGTTTTGGCTTTTAATTTCTTATTTTACTTCTAGTTTTAAATCTTAAAAAATAGTTTTTTTATAGTTAATCCATGTGGCGCCATATGAGTGGATTAGTGGGATCATATTATCACACTAGCAAAAAATATTGACAAATTTTGAAATGACTAAATTGATGTGCAGTAGTGAAAGTCAAGAACTAAATTTATTGATTTTTGAAACTCAGAGACCGAAATGAAAAATTTAATCATGTCAGGGACCATTTGTGATAAAAACCCTTCTTTTGTGTAATCCACGTGTCACCATTTTTGTGGGTCTCACATACAAATTAACAGAATAATTGACGGAATCTAAACATATTGACGGAATCTAAACATAATGACCAAATTGATGTACAATAGTGAATGTTAGGGATGACATTGATTGATTTTGAAAGTGAATGACCAAAATGATGAATTTGATCAATCTCAAGGATCATTGGTTATAAAAACCCTTCTTGAATAATTGAATCCAGCTCGATCATCTTATATTCTCTTTATTCATTTGTATACCCCTATTTTATACACGTTTTTATTTTGAGTAGTGTTACACTTACTATCTATTTGTACCACTTTTTGTATTATTTCTTCAATAGAAATAAGCCCCCTCCAATACGTGTGGATCTCATCTGTTTTAAAGAGATGATACAAATTACAGGATAAATAGATAATAAAAATAGTATTTTGTTTTTTTTTTTTTATTATACGACGAAAGACCACGTCCCAATACCTTGTAATAAAATAGAGACACTAGCAGCTGCCCAATTCTTCTTGTTGTATAATTTTTGTTATATTATAACACCTTAATTAATTTGTCGTCTGCAAAATACACTTTAATTTGAATACTGCACTGATATTTTAACTCCCCATACCAGTTGTCCAACACGTTGGACATGCTATTTTCTGGGCCGGATTAGGAGACAGCTTGGGACGAGTGCCAGCCTATTAGGCTGGGCTGGAGGACATTGGAACTGTGCCGGGCCATTTTTGGTGCAGTGAGCCGGCCTACCCCATTGGGGTGGACTTCCTTTTCTGAAAGAGAAAATTAAAATCTCGTACAGTTTTTTTATATTATTTAAATTAAACATTTGTACTTTTTTAAAATTTGATTAAAGTGGTTTGACCAATAATCACCTTTATTTTTTAAAATTAAAATAATATTCGAATTTATCATTTTATCTGCATGATGCACTTTTCTTTATTTAGTAGAGATATTAGTAATTAAACTATATTTTCTCTTCCAAATATGTTTTTTTGATCATAGTCTTTTTTTTTTGGTTATACAAACATTTAATAGGTACAATATATTACGTATATATTATCTGCGGGTACGTTTGAATTTACAAAAATCATTAATTGGTACGTTTATTTGCAATTTTGATACGTTTGATTTGATACATATTGTTAATATTGGTACATTATTTTTATTTTGGTATGCTTTATTTTCTACACATTGTGTATTAGTACGTTTATATTATTATCAATCCTATTTTTACTTAACGTACTAAAAAAAAACTTTTTTCGGTACGTTTGATTTTGGGGGATTTAAAAATATTTTAAACTATTTTGAAAAGAAAATATCTCAATCGTGGATAATTATTGCTAAATTGTAGCATTATTGTGAAAATAAATTGAATCTAACCAACTTTTTTTTTATATAGGAAATTTGTTACAATATGCATATAGCACCAAAATTATGACCAAAAAAAAAAGTTTAATCAAATTACTAAAAGGCATGAATGTTTGATAAAAAAAAATTCAAAACTGAGACGGCCATATCAATAGATCCCCTTATGAAAACTCAAATCATTGTTCAACAATGTCCAAAAAGTCAAAATTTTCTATAGCAGCACGAAACAAAATGGTAATCAACGCATTATTTCACATGATATTTGAGCATCTCCAAATATTTCAGCTGCACAGACAACATTTGGATTCTAATTATATTTCTAACAAATATAAATATGTTCTTTTTTTAGTGAAAGAGATGTAAATTTTAAATATGTACAAAAAATGTAAATGTACATAAGTTTATTGCAATTTTTCAGTTAAACATGTATGTTTGACGTCCATTAACCCTAAAAGAAAATTGTATGTTTACATCCATTTAAAATGTCCGCTAAAGAGCTTCTATGTCTTACACATCAATACCGATCAGTAATGCTCTTACTATAATACATCGATATACAAGTTTATTCTACAAAATAAAATTTCGAATGTACAGACTTAGTTAATGTATATTTATTTACCTCAACGTTCACCTTCTAACTGTTAATTAAAAAGATAAAATATCATATATGATTATATTTCGCCGTTAAATAATAAATGTTAAGCAAATGCATATGCCGTAACTAGTCTCCGATTTTACTTCATTAAAAAAAATGAAGTTCGAATTCATTAACGAAGACTCAAACTGGTAATTTAAAACAGCTCAACGTAGTATTAAGACAAGAAAGCATTACTTTCATCAGTCAACATAACATGCCACTTTTCTACTACATAGCTGACCAAATATTTTATTTTTGCCCTTTTATTGAAGAATTAAATAAAATATTTCTTTACAATAACAAAAAATAATAATAATAATAATAATAATAATAAATAATAAATAATAATAATAATAAAAAAGCACTCAATAGACACCTACGACTGTCGGCAGGGTTTGTTTGAGAAAGCTGTGGTGTTTGTCCAACTCCACCTTCTACGCACCTTAGCTAGTTTTCTCTCAATGGTAGTACACATAAAATCCACCTCTCATCATCCAATATCTAATTAATCAATCAATTTATTTATTTATCATGTCATTTTCTGCATGTGCTTGGCCAACGATGCAAGTGCAACGTCCACGGCGTCCCCAAACCCAAGATTAGTCGCATTCGGATGCGCGTAAGTCAGACTTGGGATCAATTCTATGAGCTTTTCCAGCATCGCCGTCACCTTTTCGTTCGGAAACTTCAGCAGCTCCTCTTCGATCCTTTTACTCACGTCGCTCTTCTCGTCAATGTAAACCGAGTACGTGCTCACGTCACCAGGTAAAAACCACTTGTACTGAGTGTACGCGGTGTGCGGCGACGAGAAAACCGGTATGCAGCCGGCCAGCACCGAGTCAAATGTCGACCGCCGGGTGAACGAGTCACCGGGCGCTTGCAAGCAGAAGTGCGACTCGGACATCACCTTTAGCACCTCGCTGGGCTCGTGGCACTTGCCGGCCCGAGACCCACATTTTAAAAGCATGCACCGGGTCGACTCAACGCATTGCCTAATGAACTCGTCCCGGACGGCCGCTTTTTCTAACCCCTTTCTGGGCCCACCGATGAAAGAAAACAAGTGGGGTCGGTCCATTCCCCTCACTCTGTTCTGCCACGCCACCATCTCCTGCCAAGCGGACGGTTGGAAATAGGGATGGTAGGGTAAGCCGTGTTGGTTTGACCCTTGCCAAGGATGCCTCTCCACTGTCAGCACCGACATGTTTTTAACGGCTGGTAGGTTGAGGAGGGAGTTGGCTCCGAAATCAGGACCATTGGTGACCCTCATGAAATCCCACGCGGTCCTCCCCAGTGCGATAAAGTGGTCCCTACCGTTGTGCTTCTTCCACCAAGGCTGGGACTGAACGTAGTCGACCAAGTCAACGGCGAGCTCGTCGCGAGCGGTGAGGTTGGCTTCCTTAAACTTGCTGGAGGCGTGGAGGCCGCCGTAGAAAGGGACATAGAAGAGAGTGGCACGTGTTGGATCAAGAGTGCGGCAGGTGGTTCTCCACTCGTGCGTGGAAGATCATCTCGGCAATGAACTGATGGGTGGCGAACCACGAGGCGGCGGAGCCTAATTTGGGATGCGGCTGGCCAAGGCCGCGGTTCGCCACATGAGGACACATGTTGGTGTACACGTTTAGAGCGTGACAATGGTCCAGCAATCCAAGGTTGAACTTGGCCGGCAAAGGGTGTACGTAGACGGACAGGCTTGGGTCGCACGTAGGAACTTTGAATGGGGATTTTGAGGTGGTGGTGGTGTCGGCGGAGCCAGTAGTATTAGTATTGATGTTGTTGGGATTTTGAGTTGTGCGGATGAGGTGGTGGTGGACATTTTGTTGCTGCTGTGATTTTTGGACAAGATCAACCTCAACCTCAACAATGGGTGTGGTTTTGGGAGGGAACCAAAGGAGGAGGACAAGAAACCAAAGGGAGAGAAAGACAAAAACCAAGGCACCAAATCGGAGGTGGGGATTGTTAAAGTGGGTGTCCTTGTTTTTGGAGTAATAGTAGTGTTTCTCTTTCTCGTCATCAGTCCATGGAGGACTCGGAGGACTTTGCTTTCTAGAAAACATGGAGGGCAAGAACAAGGGAATTAATGTTAGAGAGAGAGAGAGAGAGAGAGAGAGAGAGAGAGTTGGGTTAATGGTGATGCGAATTGGAGCAGCAGTGAAGGAGAAGACTTGTTTTTATTTGCTGCTCTCTGAGTCTCTCTCTCCCCCAAGAGGAAAAGAAAAGAAGGAAGCATTCAAAGCAGTGTGATTGGCTTAATGCATGGCCACAATGTGGCAAAAAGTAGTCAGCAACTATGGCAAGAAATTTATCACGAAATTAACAAACTTCATGTGGGGGAAGACCAACAGTGAAATTAGCTTCTCTATTATTGTCAGGATATTAACAAACGTCAAGTGGGGAAGACCGACAGTGAAGATAGCTTCTCTATTATTGTCAGAGGCCAAATACTAGTGACAAACATATAATTTGTTGCTTACACCCCATTTCTTGGCAGCATTGAAGATCATATGTTGTTGCGATATTACTTGCTTGCAGGGATGCATATATTTTTTTTATTTGTGAATAATGTATTTTTATAGAATAAATTATCGATTAGTCGTTCAATTTATTAATCTTCATTTGAAGATGAATAAAAAATCACTTGAATTTGAAATCGTTTAATTATCCAAAAGTATTAAATAAATTGACGGTTCATCATAATTATATTATTTGGTACCTACATTGGAATTTTTTTTTTTTTTGTTTTTTTTTTGTAAGATTGATCTTGAATTGAAGATTAAGAAATTAAACAGTTCCGATTGTAAAATTTATATCGTCAAGATATGTGATTCGTAAAGTGGGAATGAGTTCATCCCCAAAAGAATAATGCATGTACTATCCTAGTATCATATAATGTCATAATCGAGGAATTGCCAAAACAAATCTTTTTAAGATTTATGAATTATTGTTGGAAGAATGATGTATTTAGCTTAAATTAGAAAAGGATTTGAGGTGACAGGCGGTCGTTCTATCAGGTAGTTAGTCATTTTTAATCGCTTTAAGTGAGAAGGAAGTAGCCCAATTGTGTATTTTTTTATTTTTTATTTCCAAAGGTAAGAATTCTATTAAATTCGAATAGAGAGCTTACATCAAAAGCCAACTTATTAAACAACCATTCAGTCTCGTGACCATTCCAACTATGAAAGCCCCCTTCTCTTACCACAAATGAAGCCACTAATGTGCTGCCTTGTTACAAGCCCAAGGTGCAAAGATAAATTCTACTGACCTCAATTGTTGCTTCAAAAGTTGAATACCGAAGAGGATCCCTTCAATCACAACATTAGGTGCATTTTCCCATTGAGCATGTCCAGGAGACATTTGGATTCTGACTCAACCTGAACAACCTCAAAGTCCTTATCAATACAAACCATTGTGATGGAGCTTGGATCAAGGAGTCAAGACAAGGTGGTTTTGGATGGGTGGCATGAGATTTTGCAGGCTTTGTGGCAAAGGTGGCGTGCTTTATGAGTCTAGCTTAATGGCAAAGACGGAAGCGACACGAGAGCCTAATTGTATAATTGATGACTGTTCTTCGTAAACCCCTTAGGTGTGCTAGAGAGTAAGGTGCTACTTAGTTGCCCGATGACTCAAACCCTATCAGAAGTTTGACTCGCCTAATTCTTCAACTTCTTCATTTTTATCAGTTTTCTGTTGCTCATTTTTTGTATAGCTCATATGACAAAGAAAGTGTCTATTCCCAGGAATTATATAGCTCACCAACTTGAATGAGACAAAAGCGAAGGGGACACTTTAACACATACATGAATGTACGTGTCCTCATCTTGTGAGAGGAGTTACTCATAGTAAACACAGATGAAGACAACTATATAGTTCGTCCAAATAAAAAAGAAGGTGAAAGATGGGGAAGAAGAAAGAATATGTTTTTAAGAAAAAAGTTGGCTCGTGGAACATGTTGTGCTAGTTGCCTATCGATCTATGATTGGGAAATATTTGGAACGAGAATAACGAATGACATTCGAAACATCATCATAAAACTGTGATTGAAATCTACGCAACAAGTGTGTTACACTTTCACGCAGCTCGATTAGAATAGAGAATTTACATGAACAAGAGATTTTTCAGTGTGACCATCATACGGAATGGTATATTACGTGTCGTTAAATAAATGGTTAGATATAAGTGTTAAAAAGTTAATAACTTAAAAAATAAAATTCTCCACCACTTACATAAAAACATGTGATGTACCACCCGTATTCCCGTCACAACTAAAAATTTCTCCACATGAACGTGTAATGATCAATTTGTCCGGAAAATTGCGTGAGCAGCCAAATTCGAAAAGCCATTGCAACTGTCTAACATAGCATGGACATGAAGGTTTGGGTGCTCATGCCACAAAGGTTCGGCTGCTCAAAAGCGAAAGTGCAATATTTGGGCCAAGAGCAACATCAGTTTACGTAAGTTCAAGGTGCTCCAATCCAAAACAACAATAGCCCAGCCGAGTTCTTATAACTTAACTAATAACAACGCTAAATAAACTAGAATAGAACAAACAATTGGTTTTTGGATCCATATAATTGATTTTCTTGGAGCTAAACAAAATGAAAATCACATTCTCATTTAAAAGGACAAAACTATCTTGTGTTCAAGCTAATTTGAGCCAACCTCAACCTTTGGGTCATTATGCATAAAACACAAATTTTTGCGCTCACTTTGTTAATACACAAAAGTCCACAACTTCATCTTATTAGAATTACAACCCAAAAATTTCAACAATTACAAAAACTTCATTAAAAGAACAAAATAATTTGTCCTTGCTTATTTTGGACATTTATGTAAAAACATAAATTTTTGAGTCGAATCGCAAATACACAAAAGTATCAAAACTTTATGTAATTGCAAGAAAGTATCTCACCCACTTGCAAAGGGTGGCTGGTTCTGGTGTGTAAAGAGTGGGTGAGATATTTTTCTTTGGTGTGGGTTTCAAAGTAAAAAGGATTTTCATCACAAATGATCTCTGAAATTGACCCATTTAGGGATGTTTATGTACGGTTACCGTACCAATTACCATACCAAAATTAATAACCATTACCATGCCAAATTTTTGGTATATCGAATTTTGGTATTACTAAGAAGGTTGTGGTCTAAATAGTCATTTCTGAGTTTATTGTTTTCAGCGCAGTGGGTGCTTTTACAAGACCAAAAAAGGTATAAGTTTCAAACCTTATGAAACTAAACCAAGAATTAAACACTATTTATAAAACTTCACCAATAAGTAAACATTATTCATGAAACTAAACCAATAAATAGACACTATTTATGGCATTGGACCAATAAGTAGACACTATTTATGACACTAGACCAATAAGTAAACACTATTTATGAAACAAAAACAAGAATTAGGTATTATTTCTAAAACTAAATCAATAGGTGAAAACTATTTATGAAACTGGAGTAAGAACTAGACAATATTTATAACATAACAAAAAATTAGACACTATTTATGAAAGTGGACCAATAAATAGACATTATTTATGAAACTGGACCAATAACTAGACACTATTTATGAAATCAGGCCAAGAAAAAGACACTATTTATAAAACTGTATCAAATACTATACATTATTTATGAAACTGAATCTAATAACTAGGCACTATTTATGAAACACGACCAAGAACTAGAGACTATTTATGAAAGTGGACAAAAAACAAGGCTCTATTTATGAAATTGAACCAATAAATAGTATAGTACCGTTCAGTTTCATAAATAGTGTTCAGTTTCATAAATAATGTTCAATTTCATAAACAATGTAATGACCTTGCGCGTTAGGGTTTTTTTTTTTTTTTTTAATTGTGTCCTTTTCATTAAAATTTAAGTTTTTTTTCCTTTTTATTAAAATATAAGGACTTTTCATTAAAAAAAAAATTGTCCTTTTTATTAAAATATAAGGGGTTTTCATTAAAATTTAATTTTTTTTCATTAAATAAAGTTATAGCATGATTTTTTGTTGAAATAAACTTAGCTCAAACCATTTTCATGAAAGTTCCCTTCTTTTTTTCACTTTTTTGGGTTCATGTACTGCTCTCCCAGTCTATGATCAGAAATGTGGGATTGTGAAGATGGCCTTGGAGTGGTACAGAAATATTGTAGCAATAGTATCGAATACCAATACTCTACTAAAAAAATTTCAGTTTGGTACAATAGCGTGCCAATACTGATTGACACAAAATCAGTACAGTACGGTTGGTAATTCGGTTAGCACAATAATTTCGCAAAAAAAAATTCACCCCTAGACCCACTCCATCAAGATGGTCCCTCAAATTGAAAATCGATCAATGTAGTCCCTGAAAATTGATGTCACAAATCAATGTGGTCATTCTATCACAAATCTATCAAAAATTATGTTGTGTGCTGATGTGATACATAATTGGGTCCCACCACAAATCTAATTGAATATTGCCCCATCTTTATCCCCACATAATACCTTGCTTATTCCAGCATTACCAAACCATCTTTTATAGTTGGTCAAGTTACCGAACTATTGGACCGCATTGTACAAATGTTTTCAATTTTTTGTTTACTTTAGGTATCAAGACTCGGGAAATAAATGGGCGTAGTACTTAAAGAAGGCGGTTATATTATAATGATGACGTAGCATCCGGTTGAGTGAATCGAGTTCGCAGTTGTGGCAATGCAAAGATTAAAAAACTATGGTTGTGTCTCATACCCTGTGAGTTTTATTAGAACAATTTCATTTGATTTAGTTCATCCAGATGTATGGGATCCTTCCCCTGTCTCTACTCAACATGGCATACTGTGGTTTATTACTTTTATGGATGATTGTACCAGGATGACCTGGTTGTACACAACAAAAAATAAAAGTGATGTTGGATCGGTTATATTATCCGCACTCAATTTTCTCATCCTATCAAGGTTCTTCGATTAGATAACGATGATGTATATGTGAACTCAAAGCTTTCACAATTTTTTCAAGAAAATGGCATTCACCATGGACTACCTGTCCTCAGAGCCTACATCAGAACGTAGTAGTTGAGCAGAAAAATATACACATTTTAGAAGCTGCACGAGCTTTTCTTATTTGTGCATCAGCTCTTCAAACCTATTGGGCTGATGCAGACACATATATCATTTATATGATCAACCGAATGCCTACAAGGGTCCTCGACTCCCGTACTCCTCTGGCGGTATTAGCAAATCATGTGTCATTGCTTTCTTCACTCAATCTTACTCCGCATATTTTTGTTAGTCAGTGTGCATCTCCATAAGAACCAACAAAATAAGCCTGATCCCCGTGCGGTCAGATGTGTGTTTCTGGGCTTTGCTCCCCAACAGAAAGGATATTGATGTAATCCTCTGTTAACTCACCGTCTTTATGGCACTATGGATGTCACTTTCTCTGAGTCCGAAAATTTTCTCTCTACTAAAAACCCAATTATGCCCCTCAGGGGTGAGTAGTAATGATGGTCTTAATTGGTGTAATTCTGAATACAGTTGGTGCTACGGAGTCTGCCAGTGATCTCCCTGCCATCGAGTCACCCACTCCCGAGCCATCTGCCGCCGAGGAGGAACAATTCCCTGAAGCTGCCACTCCGGTTGTAAACAAAGATCATGATCAAGATGAACCTCCCCTCTCAATTCACTAGTACCACTCTCTCTCTTGTGGATATATCCCTGAGGCAAGTAATTCGGAAACTAGTACTTTATCTAATCATGTTGGTGTTGAACAGTTTTATCGTCTCCCTCAAAGAAAAAAATTGTGGGAAGCCTCCTGTTAGATTCTCCTCAGAAGGAAAGACAAGGTATGCCATTGCTCAAAATGTATCTACCCATAGACTTTCGCCAAAGTACCAACCTATGGAAAGAATAAAAAATGCCGACAAAAGTTGAAGAAGCTTTAAAGGATCCGAAGTGGACAGAGGCTATACAGATAGAGATGGAAGCACTGTAGAAAAAAAAGGGACTTTGGAACGTTGCATCACTACCGGAAAAAAAAAAAAAAAAAAAAAAAAAAAAAGAGCCAATAGGATGCAAGTGGTTGTGTACTATCAAACACAGCGCAGGTAAGACCATTGATTGATACAAAGAGAGGTTTGTTGCTAAGGGGTATACACAAACATGTGGTGTTGATTAGTAGGAAATGTTCGCACTGGTTACAAAAATAAGTACTATCAGAGTTTTGTTTTCTTTGGAAGCTAATTTCGATTGGTCGTTGAAACAGTTTGATGCTGAAAATACTTTTTTGCATGGAAATTAAGGTGTGTCGATTTTGTGAATAACTTTATTATCTGAATGACTCTCCAAGAGCATGGATTTAGGAGGTTTTCTCAAGCCATGAAGAAGTATGGCTATCATCAAGGTAACTCTGATCATACCTTGCTAATTATATATGTAGATAATATGGCTATTACAAGTGATGATACAGAAGAAATCAAGAGATTCTAGGGATACTTGGTTTCGGAGTTTCAGATGAAAGACATTAGAGGACTAAAGTATTTCTTGGGATTGACCTGGTGCAGTCTAATGGTGGCATATACTTGTCTCAACAGAACTATGTGCTTGACTTGCTGGTAGAGACAAGTATGCTAGCTTGCTAGCCGACGGATACACCGACTGTTCATAATCATCATTTGAGTATTTATCTGGATAAAGTGCGTATTAATAGGGGCAGACATCAGAGGTTAGTTAGGATGTTAATTTATTTACCACTTATACGTTCAGATATTGTGCATGTTGCTAGTGTTGATAGTCAATTTATACATTGTCCTAATGAGGAACATATGACAGCTGTAATGAGGATTTTGAACTATTTGAAGTCTGGTCCTGGTAAATATTTGATTTCTAGAAAATATGGACATTTGAAGGTTAAGGGGTATACTGATGTAGGCTGGGGTGAAAATGTGACAGACAGGCGGTCTACTTCAAGGTACTTTATGTTTGTGGTGGGTAACTTGGTTACTTGATGGAGCAAGAAACAAAATTTTGTTGCTCGGTCTATGATAGAGGCTGGGCATAGAGGATTGGCTCACGACATCTATGAGCTTTTGTGGCTTCGCATATAAGGGACGAAAATTGGTTTCAAGCCTCGAGGTACTATGAAATTTTATTGTGCTAAATAGGCGGCTAGAGAAATAGCAAATAATCCTGTCAATATGATCTTACCAAACATGTGTAGGTATCCCATTTGTGAGATTCAAAGAGCAATTAACAGATATGTTGACCCATGATGTGACAACAAGGGTGTTTATTGACTCATTTGACAAGTTGGGCTTAAGTGATATCTACGCACTAACTTGAGAATATCTGTTGGCGTGAGTCAACGATTTTGTATTTACTATAGAGTTATAATTTCCATGTAATTAGGGTTTTTCCTTGTACAGTTAACTCCGAACCTTGTGCATCTTTTTCACACAGTGGAGTTTGTACCCATGGTTCTCAACAAAAAGGAATTCCACCAACGATTGAAAATTCCAGTGGTTATTGAAAACAAATTTATCTCATGCCAAGGTGGATCGGATACTTATAAGAAGAATTACTATATATGCATATATTACCCTTTTCTGTTCTGTGAAGCACATTCCCTGTCTTCAACTTCAACCCTTTGGCCAATTATCATGGCAACTTCCCAATTACTTTAAGATCCAAAGCATGAACAACTAAATCTGCTTTGTGTCAAACCTATTAATTATACAAAAAAGCAAAGTGGGGATCCTGGTCTGTATATTCGCGAGGATACAATACTCTCTTTTTATCCATTCCTAGTGCGTTGTAAAGTTAAATCTTCTTGCACTTTAGGATGCCAGATTTTGTTAAGCTTTTATTTGCCCACTTCAAGTTTGTGAATATAGGTTATGGTGCTTTATCGTCTACTTTTAGGTTGTTTATAGATAATTATTTAGCACCACAAGTTTCTAATCTTTTGGGCAATCTAAGGTGATCTTCCAAGTTGTCCATAACCAATGGCAAGAATCTAGGATCAAACATTGAAAATATGTGACACTTTAAGCCCACTTATTTATATATTTTCTATTTTTGTGGTGGGGAGAAAGTTACCTCAACTTGCAATGCCACTTGTATGCAACGGTAGGTGTGGGGGTTTTATACAAAATATCTGCTTTACGTGAGACCACCACATAGTTAGCCACACGTGTACCAGCACAAAACGGTAAATGTGGGACTTTCATACGAGAGGACTTATCGGTATTAGAAGTAGAACTCTACACTTACGGATTGTACTTTATTTTCTTAATGTCCCGATGTGGGACTTGTATTCAACAATCAAATGACTAGAATCAAATTTATTATATCTGCAAATTATTATGATTAATTTTAATTTTACTTAAGAACTAAAGTTTTGAAACTCCTTCTAGTTTTTATACATTATGTGCTTCAAATATGTGGAAAGTATAAATGAAAAAGAAGAAATGAAGAATGGTATTACGATGGAGGAAAAGAATAAAGAAAAATTGAGGAAAACTAAATCTTAAAAGTAAAAACAAACTTGAATTAATGTTGGATTTTTCGTCTTTTTTCTGTATACTCTTATACATCTCTTTTATATCTCTCCGGCGATCAGTCCTCCATCTTATTCATCTCTAATTTCCACCATATACTTTTCTATGATCTCAAAGACAAAAAATAATAGTTAAAACCAAATGATTATCAAACATGCTGTTAGCTTTAAGAGTTTTTTTAACTAAAAACAGTTGCTAAGCATGTTTTCCGTTTTCAAAAAACAGTGAACAAAAATAGAAAACTGAAAACGAAATGGTTATCAAACAGTCCCTTTGTAAATCTTTCAGTCTAGGGTTGCAAAAACAAAACACAAGTTGTACATCAAAGTATTCCCATGTAAAAAGGTAACTTATAATCAGTTTATTAGCAAATCCCACAAGAATGCTGCACGGTCTGATGAAGAAATCAAAATGGAAGTAGCAGTGGGAGAACAAAACACATAGAACAGGCACAGGCACATTCCATAATTTATATCCTTGCATGTACAATGTACACGTGGCAGGTCCAAAAGCGATGTAAGCCAACCCTGGGGATTGCAAGTAGCAAGTAGCAAGAAGCAGCAAGCAAATAAGGGTTGTTTATATGTAATCCAGCTCTTCAAGAATCTCAAAGGGCTTATAATAACTCATCAAAATCTTCCACTCAATCTCGCATGATTCCCCAATATGAAGCCTAAAGCATTATCATTTATAATACTCCACTTCTGATCTTGCACGCTATTACTATTAATTTATGCACAAAAGCAGCTTCCTCAAAAAGCAATTCCACCTTCCCTCCAATATCCCATACAGCATATATAAACCACCTTCCCTTCACCAAAGAATCCATCAGCACTTTCTCTTTCTATCTACAACTCTCAAACACACACAATGACTCCTTCAAAATTTTCTTCCCTTGGGTGTGAACTGAGGATCATACAAGCAAGAAACACTGAATTCAAGACCACCGGAAACCTGTTTGTTCGATGCTCTCTTTCGGCAGGAAACAACAGAAGAATTATGCTCAACACCAGAGAAATCTCCGCCAAGTCTAACCTCGTTTGGAACGAGTCCGTCTCTTTGGAGTGCTCTGGAACCGAGATGTGCTCCATGGACAACATCCTACAGCAAGAAACTGTGGTTTTCGAGCTCCGCTGGAGGAGCACTGTGCCGGTTTTTGGAAGGATTGGAGGGTCACAACTCTTGGGCAGGACACAGGTTCCATGGAAGGACATCCTTGAATCACCAAACATGGAGTTAGACCAGTGGGTCACGGTGCTTCCAACAACTAGGCATGGCCTTGAAGGTATCAAATCGCCTCAACTGCAAGTAGGAATCAAGATTCGAGTTCAAGCAGATAATGAGGAAATGGAGAAAAAGAGGCAGAAAAACAGAAGGCTGAGTAGATGGGATGAGTGTGGTTGTGAAAGCGGTCATGGTCACGGTTGCACTTGTCCAGATTATGAAATTTTTGCACTAGCAGCTGCACTAGAGGCTTTTTAGGCACAATAAAATCGGCGTGTGTGCACAAAGAGGGATTTTAGTTGGTGTAAACATTCTTTGCTGTTTTTTTATTTTGTTTTCCTACTAGTATCGTACTCACCCATTTTCTTGTAGGACTGATGATTGTCAAAATTTATCTTGTAATTGTATATATGAATCAAACCATGAAAGGAAAAATCCAAAAAGACATTTGACAAAATAATGTAACGAAATTGTTCCATCAATTACAAAATATTACTGAAGTCTAGGCAATTGTGGACAATATTGACTCAAACCTAGGTTGTGAACTTGTGCCTTCAAAAGCATTGTGCCAAAACACAGCTTTTCCCATGGAGTGTTCTCTAAGGAAATTTTCTTTTTCTGAAAAAGCTTCCATCTTGGCACAGTTTTGTTTAGCATATCAGTAACAGGTATGACTAAGACCTCAAACTAAGGAAAAAAAACAATGACCCTAACCAGTTTTTTTTTTTTTTTTTTTTTTTTTTTTTTTTTTTTTTTTTTGAAAGATTCTCCATTTATTTGTTTGGCAAATCAATTTCAACAATGGCTCAGTCATTTACCAGTTCATCAGATTCCAATTCTAAGTTTTCTTTCTAAATTCCTAATGAATAGAAGAAAATGAAATATATACAAATATCACCAACCTATAAACACTGACTGCCGTATGTAGCTTCCGTTGTTTGAGCTTCACATATGCCAAACCAGAAGTGCAGATGAACTTGTCACCTTAAAACTGCAGCATGATGGATTGTTCAACCGCACGGACAACAATGCAGCTCTTCATACAATTACCAAACCATCTCACCACAGCCCAAAACCGCTGGTTTCCTGTAATTTATACCGCCCATCCTTAGTTAACCAGCACACCCTGGTTAGTTGTGTTGATGCCTCAGAAAGCCTCAGCAAAATCAGTATATCTGTTAAGTTACTCCAAATGGTAGTAGAGAGCAATTCCAATAGATAAAAGTGGCATGACGAGATTTGTTTCCTGATCAAATCCCACTAAAGACTGATCATATATCATAAACGTACTTGGTCATCAACAACATGAGGGACCAAAAAACCTCACTTGACCAGCAAAATTACTCAACAAGCACTTACTAGTCTCTTGGATTCTTCAGCAGTCCCATACACCTTTGGGTGCCCCGGTCAATACCAGTCTCCAACACCCTTCACAGGCAGAGAGGTTTGTGCTATAGCATGAAATATTGAACCTATAAGCAGGCTCCCGGTGACATTGCATCGTTCATTTATGTTTGCTGCATTTCCTTGGTAATAACATTTTTTGACATTAGGCCTCTCTTTACCATATGATCCCAAAACAGGCGTATGATATCATTATCACTGGCATAAGAAGCACTAAAAGATCTATAGATCTTGCGTGTCACCATCAACCTCTTCTTGTACATTTCATCTAGCATCGCTGAAACTACACAGGACTTTCCTGCTTTCAGGTAAGCATATGTAAGACTAGTATATATTACACTGTCTCCTGATATACCTTTCTCTCGCATAAGATTGAAAACCTTTTCCGCTTCATCAACCCTTTCACGTTTACATAACCTTCTTATTAATGCCCTGTACATAGAGACATCAGCACAAAGACCTTTCTCCGGTAGTCTTATAACTGCTGCTTCATTCCCCTGGTTACAGTAACCATCTATAATCCATGTATAGGTGCAATAACTAGGAGAAATTCCTGCACCAAGCATGCTAAATAAAATATCCTTAGCACTGTCCATCTCCAGAACCTGGCAAAATCCATGAATGAGTGCTTTATATGTAAACTCATCCAGCTTCAGTCCAGCTGCCAACATCCTGTCCTTCACATTGACAGCAGACCTCATATCTCCTATCTTACAATAAGCATTAATCAATGTGTTACATGTGACATTGTCAGGTTCAACGTTCCTATCACTCATCTCATTCAAAAGTTTATTTGCATCCCTCATCCTGCCTTGTTCACACAACTTGCGAAGAATTGAATTATAAGTAACAACTCCTGGATACAGTCCCTTGGCCTTCATTACCTCGCACAACCTTAAAGCTTCTTCCAGGTCATTCACTCTACAATACCCATCAATTAATGTGGTGTAACTTATATGGTTCGGAGTAGCACCTTTGATTTCACGAAAAAGTCTTACAGCCTCCCTCATCCTACCTTCTCTACAAAACGCATACATAAGAGAATTGTATGTCACCATGTCAGGGCTAACTCCTGCTCTTTCCATTCTATCCTGAACAGACAAAGCTTCGTAGTGCATACCCCTTTTAGAATACAGCGATATCAACGTATTATATGTGAAAAGATCAGGAAAGACACACTTGAATTCCATCTCACTCAGCAAACTCTCTGCCTTCTCTACATCCCCAGACTTGCAACAAGCATGAATCAACACATTGTACAAATGAACATTTGGCACAACCCCGGCCTTGATCATATTCTTGTAAACTTTCCATACCATATTAGTCATCCTACCTTTAACCAAAGAACTCAATAAGGCAGTACAAGCATGCAAATGGGGCTTAAACCCATGAATCCTCATGAGCTCCAAAACCTGAATTGCATCTTGGGTCATCTTAGAATTAGCATAAAAGATCACAAGCCAGCTCAAAACATGTGAATTCACATCACGGTCATCATTGGTCCGAACCAAAGCATTCAAAACCGACGGAGAGGACAAGAAATCCTTAAGGGCAATTTTTTCAAGCAGTTGGTGTGCAGGTTTGAAGTGCGTGTGCTTGGTGAGGATGTGAATCATAGTCCAAGAACATTGCAAGGAGTGCTTGCAAGAGGGAAGTGATTCGACCCATTTGAAGAAAGCCCAGGAAGGAGAAAGGCCATAGCCATGGAATGAGAGTTGCAGTAGTACCTGGTGAATGGTTGCCGAGCTGAGAAGAGAATCATTGTTGGGTTTCAAGAGGTTGCTCCACTGACCCTTTACTACAATTGCACACACACTGTGAATGAACTGAGTCTCACCGGTCAATGAAATTAAAGCAGCCATAAAAAAACTGAGAAGTTTCGGTGAAAGCTGTGGCCTCCGTGGGTTTTGGATCTAAATTTCTTCTTTTTAAATTTTACAGTGACATCTCCATTTGCGTTCATTCATCTCCAACTGAAGATAAAAAGAACAAAAGGGGTGAAAATAGTTGGTTGTTGGTTGTTAGGGTAAGGGCAGTCGCAGCGGCAGTACAACAAGACTAAATTACACCCTCTTCTACTTTTATTTTCTTCTATTATTTTTGTTTTTTTTTTTCTAGCATGAAATACTTTCGTTAAAAAACTTTGATAATCTTTAACATTACTCCACAGTATCATGCATTCATCCTCAACAAGTTTTACAAATAATAGTAGTTGTCGACGTATGTTGGCATAAACTTTCAGCATATGTTGATAGGAATTAATAGGTGCCTACTAGGTGTTAGACGAAATTGCCCAATAATTTTTTTTTATTGATATTATGACCTCATTACTTAAAAATCCTAACTACACCACTAGTTAGGGTTGCAAATTCGATAAAATAAACTGTAAAAAAACATGTTGATTTAAAAAAAAAAAAAAAAAACAATTCAACTTGGGTTTAAGAACTAGACTGAATTGTTCATACCAATGCGGGTTCCAGTTTTCATCTTGCCAGAACCACCAAAACCGAACCAAATCGTTTATTTATTTTTTTTTTTAAATATCTGATTCATTTAGCCCATTTTTTGTATAGACCCAAATATTAAGTCCAAGCCTAAAAGCCATAACTAAACCCTAATGTTTAAAGCTGGCATTATAGTTTCTTTTTCATCTCTTACTCTGTTCTTCTTTTGCGCCACACCACTTTCCATGGATGGGCATAAAAACCGTCAAACCGGAAAACCGAATCTAACCATGACAATAAAAAACCGTAAAAAACCACATTGACCAAAAAAAGTCAAAACCGGAACAAAAACCGAACCCAACCGTTTCAAACGATTCCTGTTCCGGTTTGCAAATATTAAGAACCGAAAGAACCGGACCGAACCGCTTTTAATATAAATTATTGTTTTATTATTATTTTTATATAAATAAGACATTTTTCCAAGAAGACCATGTGCATAAGCCCAATATTTTCTTCACTTCTCTCCCCTTCCTTTGTTGTTTTATCACTTTTTTCCCCTACACTATTTTTCTCCATTCTTTTCTAGTATATTATACACTATGTACATTTTAGTTTTAGTTTAAGATCTACACTTTGGTCTTGATATAAGCCTTTCTATCTTTTGATTTATATTTATATGCACACTTTCTGTCTTCCGATCACAAATCTTGTAGATCTAGTAGTGAAAACTCAAATTTACTTGAATTTGTGGTTGAAATATGTGTTTGGTATTAGAAGTAGAATATTAGAAAAAAACATATATATAATTTTGGTTAAAACCGTAAACCGGCATGAACCGAACCAGAACCGTCATGAATCAAACTGTACGGTTTTAGTAACAAATTTAAGCAGAACCGCACCAAACTGAACCATTGAAATTTTCCGATTCCGATTTCATTTTAAGAGTGAATCTAGGCTGAACCGAACCGTGCCCATCCCTACCACTTTCTCATTTTCTTCAGTTCTTTTCTTCATTCTTTTTTTCCGTTCTTCTCCTCATCCATTATCCCAACACGTAACCTCCATCTTATTTTAACCAAAACATAAGTTTTCTTTTTTATGAACTCTGCTTGATGTTTTATAATGGTTTATTAGAATTTATTTTATTTAAGAGTGTTGTAAGAAGTAATTGTTAGGACTCATTAGTTGAATTTATACTTCTTGTTGACACATATTTGTGTATGTATGGCATTCTCTCGGTATTGGTGGAGTAAAACTAGCTAGAAGTGGACATAAAAATCGAGGAAGTAGAAGATTCTAAATATGTGTGTATATATATATATGTATCATTGTAAAGAGTTATGAACAAAATGAAAACCGTCATGAACCGAACCGTACGATCAATAATAAATTTGAGCGAAACTGTACGTTGATATTTTTCGATCCCGGTTTTGGTTTGAAAGTGAATCAGAGCTGAATCGGACTATGCCCTCTCCTAGTTAGGGTGTAGAAAATTTGTGGGACCCGTTCTGCACACCAAAGTTTGTAGACCTAAAGTGTTTCATACCGACTTTTTAAACAAGGAAACAAATGAAATTTGTTTTCGCAAATACACCTGGCCATCCTATTTTTCGCCCTACAGGTAATTTAAATTCAATCTAGACTAAATCTGAAAATTAACTGGCTTACTGTTCATAAATATAATGTAGTTTTAATTTATCCCTGTTTAATTTATGTTATTCCAATATTCTTCCGAAAACTTTAATGAAAAATTTCTGGTATTGTTCACTTTAACGAAAAATCATATTTTTACACTAAAAAGTCAATCCTAGTACTATTCACTTTACCATTTATTTTGTCATTTTCGTTAAAACTTAAAGTTTTCAAACCATTTCATTAGTTTTCCTTATTCTTCCGTTTGAGAAACCATTGTGATTCTAGATCGTCCATTTTTGGGGCACTATGCTCCAAATTAGTCCGTCTGTTTTATCTTCTCCTTCCTATGCTGAACATATTTACAGGAAAATAGAAGGCTATTGTCGATCCCAATAAACTTCTGTACTTCCCAAAATCAAGCTCTTCTCAAGTTTAATTTCTTGAAAACCAAAGTTTCATTATTTCAAAACTTGACAATGATGACCAAATTGAATCAATGCTTATTATCATCAGGGAGAGTCACTAATCAAGTGGAGTTACTCATTATGGGGAGTTTTCAACAATACACTTTAATGGACAAATGTGCACTATGCTTCTTTTTTTTTCCTTTCGACCAAGTTTCTAAACCATTAATTTTTCGTGGCAAGGTTTTAGCGAGGCAACATTATATACCACCAACACCGTATCAATGTTTCACAAATGTGGTGCCCTATTATTTCTCATTCGCTTAGGTTTTTTCCAACTGGATTTCCCAAGCAAGATTTTATCGAAACAACAATCCTTGATTGGTTAACATTCAAGTAAGAATATTGTAAATATTATATATTACGTGGTTGTTTACTTTTGGGTCAGTATGTAATATGTAATTAGTCAGGACATTTTCTACGTAAATCTTAATCCTATAAATGGCACTCTAATGAAAAGAAAAGTACACTTGGATTTTCTCCTCTCAATCTCTCACTCATGTCTCTCGTCTCTTGTTCTCTATTTCTTATACTTTATCTTCACGTCTCTTGTTCTCTATTTCTTATACTTTATCTTCAACACCCTAAATTATTATCTAGTCGTCACTTTATGTCCCATGTTGTGGATCACGTTTGTTCAATTCAAATTCGTAGTGTTTTGAGTTTGAGTCGTATTAAATTTGGTCATTTCGCACAAAATTTGTAGTTTAAGTAACATTCATCCTTACACCTGATATCCAAGATCTTCAATTTTCCTTTCTCTAATATCATTTGACCTCGTTTAGTAGCTCGTATAATAAACTGATAGTAATAATAATACAAATTCGGTTATTTGGTGCGCTTATATGTGAAATAACTACCTGATAAAATAATCTAACCCCACTAGTTTAATACACCTCACACCTGCTTACTTATCCTCTCCAAAACGTTGGTACATTTAATCAAAAAGGAAGCATGCTCACAGAAAACACGCTCGCTCGCTCTCTTTGTCCCTCTTTCGCGAATCTAGCTTGAACATCGTTCTCAAATCTCCTTCCTGTTGTCGTCGTTCAGCCATTATCCCTACCCCAAGTATTACCTGTTGAAATGTCCCACATCGACTGTATCAATGAGAAAATAAGAGTTTAAATATCCTAACCCTACTCCAACTAATACCAAGACTTTTTGTGATAAAACCCCACACCTGACGGATTGTGTAGTTGGTAATTACCAAGTTTTGGACATTATCGGTGTTGTTGGAAGTGAGCCGTATGGCTCGTCTCTCTGATAATTCTACATGGTATCAAAGACAAGGAGCGGGCCTATACTGTATTGTCATGTGATGGGTGGGTCCCCTTGGCCCCGCCCAATGATGGTGGGTTCCTTAGCCTCGCACGTAAGGTGAGTCTCCTTGACTCCACATGGTTATCGATGTGTGGATCTTTCACGTGTGACCAACTAATTGGGTCTCTCGTGAGGGGGCATGTTGAAATGTCCCACATCAACTGTATCAATGAGAAAATAAGAGTTTAAATATCATAACCTCACTCCAACTAATACTGAGGCTTTTTGTGATAAAACCCCACACCTGACGGATTGTTCAGGTGGTAATTATCAAGTTGGAGACAGTATCAATGTTGTTGAAAGTGGACCGTATGGTCCGTCTATCTGATAATTCTAAATTACCTAGGGTTATTGTGGCTCGCCTCTCTTCTTTCACAAAGTCCCAAACCCTCTACTACTCTGAATCTTCTTTTTTCCTTTTATGTTTCCTTAGTTAAGACATAATTTGGTGAGTTTATTGAATCAAGACATCCTGGAAATTTGTGGGAGGTTGACGCCAAAGTGTTTAAAAGTTAGGAAAAACATTTTGCCAAAGTTCAAATGCCATACTCTTATTTCATTTTACATCTTCTTAAAATTAAATTTTATTTTTTACAAATAAATAATAACGGTTTGAAATCCTCTTATCCAATAGAGTAACATTATAAAATTGTAACAATCCGTCCCTAATTTTACGATGTTATTAATTTTAAAAGTGTTAATTGACAAAAATGCCCTAGATGCGAGATTGTTGACTTTCGTTGACCATCATTTCATGACCTGTACAAGCTATTATTTTATCGTATTCTTGAAGTACTTGACAGTACGAACGTGTAAGCGTAAGCAGAATCGAAATCAAAGTTACGATGGAGGTTTTACGAAACTACAAATCCGAAAGATACTTTTGTAAAAATTAATATTTTATATTTTATGTACATCTTTTAATTATTATATTAATATATTATTATTTTAACATTTCTCTGTGGGGATATTTTAATATTTTAATAATATTTATGGCCTGTGGGGCCTTCACCCACACTAAACTCTCCACTCTTCTCCTGTCACGTGGCTTCCTCCCCATCTCTCTGGACTCTCAAACCCTTTCCTAAGCTCTCCTCCCTGAGCTATTATCTCTTCCCTCTTTACTCTCCTTCACATCCCTTATCCCTCTGCAACCACCGAGGTCGCCACCAACTCGTCGGGTCAGCGAGTTTTCAGACCGTAGAACCACCACAATCTTCAACCATAAACACTTAGGACACCCATGTCCCTTTCGTGTCAGTGGCTGCTGCCACTATTCCTCGTCTCTCCGATGATTTTTTCGGTGAACCTCGCACTCCCAACATTTGTAAGGACTTGCACCACTCTGTTTCGTTATGTTTTTTTATTTCTAGCTTGATTTCAAACTCACACGAGTTTTGGGTAAGTTTTACACAAAGTTCAACTCAGGTTCATTTTTCTAGATTTTCCATCGAAGTTCGAGATTTTGTAAACCATTTCCAGCTAACTCCGGCCACAACAGGAGACCACGATGGTATATTCTTGTTCCTAGCATTCTTACTTTCATTTTTGGTTTTTAAATCATTGAAAATGATTAAATTTTGAACCCAAATCAAGCTTTGGAAGTTTTCTGGCCAAGAAAAGCTAGATCTGGCTTTCTCCTTTGTTGGGTCTGATGAGGGCTGTGCGACCTGCATGTCCAAATGGGTCAACCTGACTTGACGAAAAAAAAATAGGCCTAAGCCCAAACCTTTAGGCCGTTGTTTTAATTCGGCCTAGTTCTAAGAGCTCAAAATATTCTTTGGAATATTCTTAGAATATTCCTTGTGTTTACTTTTTCAGAATTTTCTCGGAAACCCTCTTAAACTAAATTTGGACGCCCCAAGTCTATTTTTGATGTCCATTTAGTGAAATTCCAAAGTATTAAAGTAGTTGACCACCGGGGTGGCTCGGTAGACTTTTTACAAAATTTACTCAGGACCCTTCTTAGTGTATTTCTGTAACATCCCACATTGACCAACGGAGATGGGGTGATGTGCCTTATATGTACATGTTCTGCTCCTTATAGCACGAGGCCTTTTGGAAACTCACTGGTTTCGCATTCCATCGGAACTTCGAAGTTAAGTAAGTTTGGGCGAGAGCAATCCCATGATAGGTGACCCACTGGGAAGTTGCTCGTGAGTTCCCAAAAACAAAATTGTGAACGCGTGGTCCAGAGCGGACAATATCGTGCTACGGCGGAGCCGATCTGGGATGTGACAGAATGGTATTAGAGCCACTCTGCCGTTCAATGTGGATGTGCTGGCGAGGACGTCGGGTGGATTGTAAAATCCCACATCAACCAACGAAGAGAGAGTGATGTGCCTTATATGTACATGTTTTCCTCCCTATAGTACAAGGTCTTTTGGGAACTCACTGGCTTCGCATTCCATCGGAACTGCGAAGTTAAGCGAGTTTGGACGAGAGCAATCCCAGGATGGGTGACCCACTGGGAAGTTGCTCGTGAGTTTCCAGAAACAAAACCGTGAGGGCGTGGCCCAGAGCGGACAATATTGTGCTATGATGGAGCCGGTCTAGGATGTGACAATTTTGACACACTGATTTCGAATCCACCGCCAGTTTCTCCAAATTCAAATGTTTTAATTGAGTTTTACTAATGGGTCTCTATTATGCTTAGGTACAATTAACATCGATAATCCGTATTTACTCGTTCGAACGGCTACGACTTCGCAAGTATCTGTGAGTGGGTCTTTTCTTTTATATAGTATATATATTATTTGGGTTTTCATACATAGATTAATAATGCATTTTTTAAGTGATGCCATATTTAAATTGACGTTATAAGAATTGTCACGATGATGAAAATTGTGAGATTATTATGAATCCCACGGGATGCACAGGTGTGCATATTATTATGGGATACCTTATTTATATTTATGGCAGTGAATAGTATTATGTCAACGTAAATTATTGATTTACCATTGTATGATTTCATTTATGTTATCTGCTCATCGTTGTTGCACCAGTATTAGTACTCGCCCAAGCCAAGGCCAGTCTTTCACGTGTATGTTCACATTGTACCGTACACTCACTTTGGATCCATTGTAGGTGCCAGTCATGTCCTAGATTGTTATAGGCAATTAGGACTTGTATGTGATGCGCATAACGCCAATCTTCACATGATTGTAGTACTAGAGCGTATATTATTAACACCCAGTCTTGTTCATGTCAAAATATCTTTGCATGAACTCGTGTTTCAGCATATGTTGATGAGCACTCGATATGATATGTTTGTTTATGCAAGATTGTGTGATTACAGAACATTAGATGTTTATTTGTGTAATATTATGACGTATTGAATTCTTGAGATATTGCAAGTTACGGTAAGTATTTTCATACTATACGTAGTATGTTTATTTTGGAAACTATAGTTGTTTTACGGTGAAGGGTTATTATGTTTTGAAAAGGTTTTACAAAGCTTTATTTTTAGGCCCACTCACCCTTATTTTTTGCCCCTCCAGGTTTTAGTAGCAAAGCTTTTGTGTCGATGAGGACTTTCTGGCAAAACGTTGTTATGGAAATACTCTTGACGGTATAAATCTTATCCTACCTTACTGTACTTTACTTATGCCCTAACATCACGTGTGAAATGGGTTCATTCCCGCTTACATGCTCACTCTTACCTTTAGACACTTTTAGGTTTAAATTTATTCACATTTTCTACATCACTATACATTATGGCTTCATCACCTTCCGATGTCAACAAACACAGCTTAATTTCAGAGTCCAGGTGGACATTTTGGATCGGGGTGTGTCAGTTTGGTATCAGAGCATAAGTTTGGGCAGTATTGCGTTCATCACAGCGTGATGTAAGCATTCTCGATTTTTGAACCTAATGTCGAATCTTGCCACCTTGTCGAGCACGAAAAGATTGTTTTGGCAAATGCCTTTAGACTCTAAGTGAAGAAATCCCTTTTCAAGGAAAGATTTAGATCGAAGGCAAGTTGATCACCCTAAAGTAGGGCTGATGTATCGATAACGATGTACCATTAGAGATTTACCCATCAATCCCACTACTACTTTCCAGCCATCATTACCTATCCTTCCCAAATAGGAAACCAAAAATAGTTTTGATTCTTTAGCAGTATCTGTTAGAATACCACCTATATGAGTTCCTATGAAATTTTATATTTCGACGAAGTTTCTGGAAATGTCTCGAATGACAATGTAGTGCTAAAGTGGTAGCACTTGACTGAAGAACATCTGGGGGACAGTCACTTTTGCTCCCCGATATCACTAATCTTCTCACGCACACTAATTATAACTCCGAATCTTCAGGAGGAAGATCGACTTACGTTAAAGTCCATTCTAACGTAGGTTGTTAGCAAATTCCTTTTCCCGACCTTAGAACACTTCAACCAACACTAGTTCACAAAATTCATTTGATGTTGTATTCGTTAATTCGATGAGTATAGGCATGAGAGTATGAATTGTTATACCTTCGATTAGCAGTAATCAATTTTCTCTAGAATCAATGAAACCACCTCTTAGGATCAGTTCCTTACCAATCATCTGAAACCATTCACCCGAGTGGGCTCTAATATGTAATCAGCCTATGGTGGTGCTACTAATTGACGATACTATCCGATATCTAGAAGCTGTCAACCAATATCTTAGCGGTATGATTTCTGATACCGAACACATGGTAGTATCTAGGAGTGATACCTTCGTGCCAGAACGCCGATTCACAAGTTCAGGGTTACGAACAATATCAAAATATCTTAAATGCGTTAATTAGCGGCACGACTGATAGATTGATTAACAGTGATTACCTAAGTCGAAGAAATTAAAATCGTGGAAACTTAGGACCAAGCCTTGTAGGAGGACAATAAACTCGTAGTTGTTTTAACCTTATCACCTATCTAGGTAACCAAAACTTCTTCGACTAGCCATCTTTCCGATCACTTCCATATGCAAACATTAGAATTGTAGCACTAGTTAAATTCTCGTTGTAAAAGCGAAATGAGTATTAAGAAAGTTACGAAAAATTTGTAGCACATGTCATAGATAAAGGAAGTAGTATTGTACGTTTCGAGGATACATATCTATGGTGTCATTTCTTGAAATTCTACCTGAGATACCACCAAAGCGGAAAGTTGAGTATACCATCAATCCACCTTTCTAATACCACACTTATTCTCCTTGCTTCATATTGAACAACTCCGACGTCATTGAGAACGTTAGTTACAAAGTTTACCAATTAGTAATTTACACAATCAGGAACCAAACACTTTATCTTGGGAACCTCAAACCTATTCGCAAAGGTGAAAGATTGAATTATAGGATCGTACCTAGACTTTAGCAACTCAATCGAGTGATGATTAAAACAGTTAACCCATACTTCAAATTGATGGTCTTTCCGACCAACTTTTGGTGCCCTAGTTTTCTTCCATAGCTTGATGAATTCGTAGTAGTCATACCAACCACTTTCTCGCCAACTTCAGCAACGAGATCAAATTTTCTAAACATCGATTGTCAACGTTATACCAAATTTCTCAAATGTTAGTTTTGTTTAAATTGGTACTCTTCTTGGGAGACGTGATGTGAAATCCCGTTCATGGATTTCGCTATTTTAAACTACGTATTTGTATTAACGAGATTTTATATTATTTTCAGGAATTTATAATAAATTTTGATTTTGATTAAACTAATAACGAAGTTTGAATTTTGGTCAGTAATCATTAAAAAAAAATCATAGACCTTATGAAGTCAAACTAAGTATAATATTATAGTACTCATGGCTAGGAACCTGGGGGCACAAGATGAAAGAGATTTGGATTCCGAACAAAGTTTTTTCTGGACTTTAAAGTCAAGGGTATTTTTGGTAAAATTCCTTCATTTCTAGATAAATCTAGGGAACTTTAACTAAAAGTTTCCGGTACTGTTCAATTTAACGAAAAACCATATTTTTACACTAAAAAGTTAATCCTACTATTCACTTTATTTTTTATTTTGTCCTTATCATTTAAACTCAAAGTTTTTAAGCCATTTTCATTAGTTTTCCTATAAATGTATTGGTTATTTAGGTTCACGGCGACGGATCAGGATCCTTTCTCCTGACCTTAAAAAATTGAGCATGCTGAGCAGACAATTATGGCCGTTGAAATTTGATCCAACGGCTACAAACAAGGGGACCTCTAAAAGTTATAATAATTGTAACCATTAAATAAAATTTCAACGATTACGATTGCTTGCTTAACATACTCAGTTTTTAAGGATCAAGAGAGGATCCTAATCCCATGGGGACCAACCCCCTCTTTTTGGGATCCGACTTCTCTCTCAGCTAAAGGAGGGGGGAGAGAAAACAAAAGCCATTGGGGGAAAAAGAAAAAAGAAGGGGGAACCGACCTTCTTCCTGGGGGGAACAAAAAGGAAAAACGAAGGGAGAGAGAAGGGGAAGCTGCGATGGGATTGGGAGGAAAGAGATGCAAATACTTTTGACAAGTAGGTGGGCCTCTTCTCAATAGCCAACCTAGGTTCTATTCATTCTCTCAACCCAAATCTCACTCTTCTTCCGCAGTATCATGAATCTTGATGCTGTCAGATATTTATTATACAACTTCATTCCAAATAGAAATATCAATTGGAGGATTTGATCAAGTTAGGTTTTAATTTTGTGTAATGGGATGTTCTTCGGCTTAATCGGGGTTGTTAGAGTTTAATTGATATCTGATTAGCTCAATTCAGGGATTGGAGGTAAGGTTTTTCACTTTTGTTAAGTGTCCTTTTGATTTGATTATGCTGTTGCCAAGTTTCTTCCATAAATTACATACAATTGTATTTAACGGTTCGGTTCATCAACTACTAATCATCGTCAAAAGCTATATGCATAATAGCTAGTATATATTCATATTTCTTAGCAAGTGTGTGCATATGTATGTATATGTGTGTGGATGTATATACTGGAACTAAACGAAGCTAGCTTTCACGGCATGAAACTATACACGTGTGTATATTTTTATATTTATTGTTTCAGCTATTTCAAGTAAAACATTTGTTTGGAGTTGATCAACCAAAACTTCTTTTGAATTAGTATTGTGGAATTAGCTTCACAAATCCAACCCTACGAGATTTCTACCTTTGCAAGACTGCTTTATATACGATATTACTTTGGTTGCTAATTGATTGGTTTCAAATGCAAGAAAGGATTAGGGAACAAACTACTTCACTTGTGGTCAACCTGTAGCTTGCATATATGGGTAAACGTTCCAAATTTCTTTATTCTTCTAATGACTGATTGTAAGTTGTTATTTACAGAACTAATATGGTTTATGGTTCAGAAAAGTAGGAAGTAGTAATTAGAGGGAAACCCGATGGCTCTTTCTATTTTGATTCATTGCTTTACACACACACACACACACACACACACATAACATGATATGTGATCTGTATAATAGGGATTTACAGTAACAATTATATGCCTATTGGTTTTTATGTATAGAGGCCGATATGGAGAAGGTTGTATATGGTATTTACTTATCATTTAATTAATTTCAGAAGATAGCTTACTTATATTTGACTTTTACATGTTCCATGTTTTCTAAAGTTGTACTTTTACAAATGTTATGTCGTGACCATGCTATTATTTACATATTGTTAGGTTAAGTGGAGTCGATAGTGTATATCCGTGAAATTGAGATTCATGATGAACTGATGTATGTTATAGAATGTATGATGTGACTGCACCATGAAGTAGTGGTACAAGGATGATCATGCTTGGTATATCCGCAATAGGGGACCATACGTATTTCAGGGGTGATCATGCTTGGTATATCTACGATGAGTGATCACTGCCTGCACAATTAGACTATGCCTATGGTTCTGCTTGGTTTATCCGCAATGAGGGACCATACGCATTATAAGAGTGATCATGCTTGGTATATCTGCGATGGGTGATTACTACCTAGAGCTATAAGATACAGTCCTACTTGGTATATCCGCTATAGGAGACTGTTAGGGGTGATCATGCTTGGTATATCCGCGATGGGTGATCACTATCTACGTTAGTAGACTATGCATATAGTTTTGCATGATATATCCCCAATGAAGGACCATACGCATTCTAGGAGTGATCATGCTTCGTAAATCTGCGATGAGTGATTACTACCTAGAGTTAGGATGTGGTCCTACTTGGTATATCTGCGATAGGGGACCATACGTATTTTAGGGATGATCATGCTTGGTATATTTGTGATGGGTGATCACTGCCTGCACGATTGGATTGTGCATATGGTTCTGCTTGGTATATCCGCAATGAGGGACCATACGCATTCTAGGGGTGATGAGGATTAGTTGTACTAGGTACATTTCAATATGCGACCATATTTTAGTTAGATTCAGTTGAGTGGTCAGGAACCCTTACTCTTGCTCATTTCCATAAGGTTAGTCTGATCCTAGATTCGAGTGAATAGGAATTGCTCACAGTAGATGTTGTGTTGATAAATTAGTTTTATCATGTTATTACTTGGAATCTAGTAGGGAATTATGTATAATTCCTTTATTAAATTTCATGAATTGATATGTGATCTTATTGATTGATTAACGTAGTTAAATGTTAATATCGGGCATCTTTGATTCTTGCAATTGATTAATTGGAAAGTTATTGTGGAATGATGTTGGGTATGATTGTTATTACTATGATCAGATTCATTGACCAATGTGGCTAGAAAATAATGTTGTGCTTCGTTGGTTGTTCTTTGAGATGTTGCATGCTATAAATTGCGGTATTGTGTTGAAACATAGTGATTTATGAGATGGATGAAATGGAAATCTTGATGGTCATGAGGGTTTGTTATGTAGCCCTGAATCTAGTAATTCATGCTTGTCAAGTCCCAATAATTGATTGAGGAATGCAATGCCTTTTTATTAGAACGCACTGGGATAAATGTCTAAGTTTAGTGAATGATGAACTACGAATGGCTTGACCCCATCTTAGGGTACGTAGGCAGTCTAACGCTAAGGTTAGATGTAGTCATGAAATAAAAGAAAATGAATGTGTGGTTAAATCATTGATTAGTTTTGGTCTTGTCTCGAAGAAGAGACATGATAAATAAACAGGGATCTGTTGACATCATGTGTCGATCTTTAATGTATGTCAGGATCGGGGCGTGACACGTGATCTCAGTAGACAATATTCTTTTATTTTTCCCAAAAGGTTGTAACGGAAGGAAGTTGAAATCCTCACGAAGTGTTGTGAAATTCGAGATATCTTTGGTCTTGTCGATTTTGTCGACAGTTTATTAGCGATTTCTCAGCTATAGCGTTTTTCCCCACTTGTTGATCGAGGAAAGGTAGTCTAGTTTGTGATGTTGATTATGAATAAAGTTCTAACAACCAAACTATTGTCTCACCCCACATTTGTTTTACATCTTTCGATGACATTGATCATTTTGAAATCCACGATGATGTTTTCTCTGGATGTTTGGCTATGTAGATGCAGCATGATGGATTATCACTTATATTTTCCAACAGTTGGAACCGTACGAAATGAACCATCTTACCCATGACTTAGAGTCAACCGTTACAATCTTTATTTGAAAACCAGAAGACACTTCTTTGTGGAGAACGTGTCCAAAACCTTTACCAACCATAGACTTCTCAAATACATCTTCACTTGAAATAAGCTAAATTTCTGATAGCAGCGATGGAAGAACCAAATGAATGTCTACAATTGCATTATTGTGTATTACCCTGGTTATGTAAACGTAGTTACTATTTACCACAGCAAAAGACATATCTACCCTTGAACACCTTCATTTTGTCCTACCTCATTTCAATTGAAAATTCATGACTATTGATATGACGTTACCTACAAATCATCAGGAAATCATCCGAGTGGTTATAATCACTTTCTGTATCCAAATGGAAATGGGGAATATCACCATAAAGTTCCGATATGAGGTATCTTGTATGTATGGAGGTTATGGGGATGTTTCGGTGAATATTGATCGACTTGATAAGTTAACTCACTTTTCGTTGGTCCAGAGGGACTACATTTTAGACCACTTGGTGAATTTTCTCATTTTTGAATTTATCGGATTTTCTGGCATTTCAATCGACATCTACTTCAACCGTGATTCCATAGTCACCTCCTTGTGCCTGAAAGCATTCCAGTCAACCTTGAGTACGCATCTACCCTACTGCACTTCATATTATCTCTGGGAGAATCGCTTGGACATTGAAGTTTTAGTTGTGACCATTAATTCATCAATTACCCAACAAATACTTTGCTAAACGAATCCTTATTGTTGGTGATTGAATCTCTCGGAAGCTACCGTTGTAGTGAGATGTCATGCATTAATTCCAGTTACCTTGTATTCTAGATTTGATGGACTTGTTTTGACCCTCAAATCCGTGATTGTTCTTTTAACATTCTTAACATAATTTTTTTGCTAAATTCGAGAGAAATTCACTATGAATCTGCTCTTTAAGGCGTTATGAACTACATTGTTCGGTTACATGGTTTGCATGTGACTATTGTATTTCGTCATGATGTGCGGTTTACTTCCAAGTCATTGGAAGCCTACTTGAACGTTATGAGTACTAAGTTTTTGTTTAGTACCACATTTCACCCTCAGACTAACGGCTAGTCTGAACGAACTATCCAGACCTTAGTGAACATGTTGCTTTTATCCGTTCTACAGTTTTAGTAAGATTATAACAAACACTTATCCCTGTTATAGTTGTGTATAACTACGGTTACTATTTCAATTTTTGGTATAGCTCCGTTCGAGACGTGGTATATAGGGTATATGCATAATACACAATTGGCATAAGAGTATTGCGAACAGGTATTCGAAGGATCGAGTTTATGGTATAGGAAATTGCTTACTTTTGACGATGTCACCCTAGAAGGTAGTACGTGAGCGCGATCAATGCAATATTTGGTTGATTTATGTGTATTTCCCAATATTTGGTTGATTTATATTGCACCATCGGAAATTATTTGCTTGCTTATCGTGACGACAATGAGTTGTTGGTATTGCGAGCTACCGCTAAATTATTCATTGGATTCGTTAAGCAAGTGGATGAGTAGGTTCGTCTACGTTAGTATTGCTATTTATTTATTCATTATTTATTTATTGTTTGGACTTGACCCAAGTTACTACACACATATCTTCAGTGTACGTGACGCTACGAGTGTGTAATTGAAAAATCATTTCTATGTTTAGTTTTGATTTTAGTATAACTATTTTAATTTTACATTATTATAATTTTGACGTTATGTTGTTGTTGTTGTTGTTATTATTATTATTATTATTATTATATATAGGATGCTTTTAAGGGAAGGGATCCCCATTTTTTTTTTTTAAATGGGAATTAGTTGTGGGGTCCACACCACATCGAATTTTAACGATCAAAACCATCCATTTTTCAAGTTGTACCGCATAGATCATCCTTGCAAAATATTAGCCAAATCGGAAATATTTAAGACATCTAATTGGGTTCAAAGAAATGAACGTGTACTTTGTTATATAAGAAACAATGAAATTTGATCTTAATAATTAAATTGGTAAATAATTTCTGATTGAATTGAATTTTTACAAGGATGATCTATTAATCGAGACTAACAAAATAGATGGCGGTTCGGATCGTTGAAATTCGATGTGGAGTGGGTCCCACACCTAATCCTCATATATATATATATATATATATATTTTTTTTTTTTCTTTATTTACTTTATGTTCTTATGAAGGGATTATAGTATAGTATTGTACTGAAGAAGTGGGAAAATTTCAGTTTGGAGGCATGAAAGAGGAATCATTGCAATCCGATTGCGACGGAATGACAGTCTCTTTTATGCAACCGCTCTAGCTTGATTTCTTCTTTATATATTTTCTTTCTATCCTTGAGTATTTTATGTTTAGGAACTTATTTCAAATTTTGGGAACGAAATTTTTTTAAAGGTGGGTAGATAATATGGTCTTTAGTTCATACTACACCAAACATGAGTATTTAGACTATCTCTAACCGTTAGGTCAAAACCTAAAATGTAGGTTGTAAACTAATCCAATCTTTGTCCAATGGTTAGACCTAAATTGAGTTTTGGGTTAAAACCTAAAATTTGAGCAAATTTAACCAAGAATTTAGGCCAGGTTAAAAGGTTGGCCCACCAAATTTAGATTTTAAACTATTCAAATCATTCTCCAATGGTTAGATCTAAAATAAGTTTTGGGTTAAAATCTAAAATTTGGGTCATTTTAAAATTTTAAATACATTGAATTCAAGGACTGAGATCAAATATGAGCAATCTAATGGTAAAAAAAAATCTAAAACGGTCGAGTTAGATCCAACAGCTAAAACAATTATAAAAAAAATATTTAAATCAAAATTCATCCAAAAACTTTGTAAGTATATGTTTCATTGGTTGGTTTAGTGAATTTTCAACTTTTCTCGAAATCTAAATATTTTTATGTCCCTAAATTTTATTTTGAAAAAAGTTACTGAAAAAAAAAATTTAACTTAAATTCATTCTTTAATAATTTCAGGTTAATATTTTAACCTAGAACTATTGGAGCAAAAAAAAAAAAAAAAAAGGTTTTTAGGTTAAAAATATTAGTTTTTAACCAAGGGTTGGCAAGAGTCTTCTTTTTTCTTAGCAAATGATAGTATCTACACTAATGGGATTGGAAGCAAGTCAAGTCTTACAATAGGCTTGCCATAATAATGTGGTTAAACTTTGTTTTTGGCGAGAACCAAATTTAAGATATCTCACTTACAAGTGAAGAGGAATACCACTAGACTGTAATACTAAATGGCGGATTGGAGATGGTCTTAGAGAGTAGTATCTGATGCACAAATTAGTATATTCGACAAAAATAGTCAGAGCAGTTCGACATACTAAGAGCTAGTTTGGTATTGTTGTTCTTTGTAAAATAATTGCTTCTGTTGTGCTGTGCGAACAAGCAACTGTAAAATAAAGTTGTTGAGAATTTTGTATATTTTTTTATTTTTTGTAAAAGTGTTTTTAACAAAAAAAAAAAAAAACAGTGTTTGAATCTTTGGTAAACTTTTATATAAATTGTTGTAAACATGTTAAATGACTAAAAAGTATATGATATTTTATATGATATACTAATTGTCAAAGGGAATAATGTAGGACAATGATTTTAATTTTGTAATATATATGGGATATACTTTTCTATGTTTTTCTACTGTCATTGACAACAATATTTTTAAGAAAACGTTTTTTTTTACTAAACAAATTTGATGTTCAAAATTTTTTAATAAATTATTTTTTTAGAAGCACTATAATTCCAAACCAGCCGACATGAAATCTTTGTGTTGAATTTTATCATCTTGAGAGACAAACTCACCCACGTAATTCCCTGTACCAATTAAGAGCAACTCCAGCGTTGGAGCCCTCCCCCCAGGCAATGCACTATTCAATCCACCTAATGAATAGTAACTGCCCTTAATGAACAGTAATAGCCCTGGCAATAGCATTTGCATCTCCACCGTTACACTTCAATAGCCCTGGCAATAGGCAATAAAATATTAGTATTTTTTTTATTTATAAAATAATACAAAATAATTTTAATTGTAATATCGGATAAGATTTTTAATTATTTTCGTTGCGCTACGTGTCATTATCTGAAGTATTATTAAATAATACAAAATAATTTTATTTGTAATTTCGGATAAGATTTTTAATCGTTGTCGTTACGCCACTTGTCATAAAATCCGAAAAGACAATTATTGGGGATGGATTTCCGATAAATTTTTTAATCGTACTCGTTATGCCACGTGTCATTATCTGAAAATACAATTATTGGTGATGGATTTCTGATAAGATTATTAACCAATTACGTCGCGTCACGTGTCATAATCTGTTCACAAACTTTGAGGAGAGAGTTCCATCAAATTTTTAATGAATGACAGCATGCCACGTGTCATAATCTGTTCACAATCTTTGAGAATAGATTTCCATCAGATTTTTAACGAATGACAGCATGCCATGTGGCATTATGTACAACCTAATCCTTTCTGAATCTTCTATATAATCCACCATCCATCCTTACAAATCTCACACCAATTTTCTCAAGATCTCTATCATTATTCATAGTTTCTGCTTCCTTCTTCACAAAAATCTGTATCATTATTCATAGTTTCTGCTTCTTTCTTACAATGTCTTCTTCTTCCTCAAGGATGATGTGGGAATTCGATCAGGAAGAGGAAGAATTGTTTAACCAATCAGAAGCAATGTTCAATCAATAGGGGGTAAAAAATGATTTATTTTTTGCACCGGTTGAATGATTTATTTTTGCTTTTGGTTTTGGCAGCGTACCAAGCTTGTGCTTGAAGTTCCTACACAATGAAAATAAGTAACAAATAAATAATACAAATAAATAATCATAATGAAAATAAGTAACAAATAAATAATTATAATGAAAATAAGTAACAAATAAATAATACAAATAAATAATTATAATGAAAATAAGTAACAAATAAATAATACAAACAACATAATTATAATGTAAGTAGGTAACAAATAAATAATACAGACAATAAATAATAAAATAATGTAGGTAACAAATAAATAATACAAACAATAAATAATAAATTATGTAGGTAACAAATAAATAATACAAACAAATAATTATAATGTAAATTTGGGTATAAAAAAAAAAGCACATATTGTTACCTGATCCGAGTAATTTTCCCCACTTCGAATATTACTACTAGCTTGTGCCAAGGCGTCTCTCCACGTACTAAACGATTGGCTAAGTAATTTCCAACGACTGGACATTGATTTTTTGGTTCTTTGCCCACCAATTTTCTCAAGATAATTGGTATGAATAAGACTCCACATTTCTCGCAACTGCATCTCATTACCCGTAAGCGAACTATGAGTAACTTCAACCCAGCTAGTACACAACGCAACATCTTCAATAAGCGACTAATTCGTACCTGCACCAGTGGTCATTTTGTTGAAAAAAATTGGATTCAAACTTTGAGACAAAGAAAGGAATGTGATTGAAAGTAGTTGAGAAAATATGAAATTGTTGTGTAAGGTAGATGATAATGAGAAGGTATTTATAGAAAAGTAAAAACAATTTTTTTTACAATTTTTTTCAGAGTTTTCAGATTTTTTTTTGAATTTTTTTGAATTTTTTACAATTTTTTTAAATTTTTATTCAATTAATTAATCTCTGCCGTTGGATATAAAAAAATTTGAATTCCAACACTCCAGATTGTGCCACGTGTCACAACGGTAACTTTTCTTATTTTTAAAACTATTTTTTCTTTTATTTTTTTATTTATAAAGAATATTAATATCCACCGTTGATCTCAGATTGAACGGTGGATATTAAATCTGACTTTTTTATTTTTTTTGACCGTTGAGATCGAACGGTCCAAATTAAATAACCGTTGAGATCTAACGGACCGTGGGAAGCCACGTGGCTTCCCAACGGTAACTGACAAATTTTTTTTTTTTTTTTTTTTTGATTTTGTGTCGGCGACGCGCCCCCACATGCTAGTGGGGTGCACGCACCTGACACAAAAAAAATTAAATATTGCGCTGACGCCAGGCTGACGTCACATGGCCTCAGGCTCTCGAGCTGGCAATTCCCCACGAGCCCGGAGCTCGGGCCTCCACCTTCCCTCGGGCTAGCCCACGCTGGAGCTGATCCATCGGGCCTCGGGCCCTTGTTCTGTTCCCTGTCCCCCGAGCTATAGCCCACGCTGGGCTTGCTCTCAAGGCACTTGTCCTTTTTTCTAAAGAAAAACATTTAATCATCTACCGTCTCAAAGTCGAACTCCCTTTGAACTTTGACATGATGATGGTCCGAGACCTTTCTCTTCTCCTGTTTCGAAAATGACAAAATGTTATGGGATTTTATTACTTTTGCTTTATTTATTTATGAATACTATTTTCTATTCATTCAAAATTCAAAATTATCTCAAAACCCCAAATAGCCGGCCAAAGGACGAAGAGAGACTCAGACCAGAGGGAGAGGGAGAGACCGAAAACAATGGAGACAACACCACTGAGAAAGCCTCGCAGAGACACTGCCGATATGCTGACGTGGAAAGAGGTCCCACACTCCGACTCTCCGCCCACCGCCTCCTCCGCCCACCGCTCTCATCAGGTTCCTTTACTTTCCACTTCAACATTACTCAGTAGTCAATGTAAATTTCTTCTTGCTTTCTTTCTTGGTGATGGTGAATTAAGAAAGCTAATCAAGCTCAAGAGGTGCATTTTCAGCCGTCGGATGGAATCAGCAAGGTGCTCCATGGCGGTCAGATCACTGATGAAGAAGCTCAGAGCCTCAACAAACAGTGAGATCTCCTCTCAACTCAGATCTAGCTATTAATTTAGTGGTGCATGCTTCATTACTATAATTTTCTGCTAATTACCCATTAACCTGCTCAAACTGCTGAATGAAGGCGACAAAATTTTCTGTTTTCTGATCTGAAGAATATTTACTTTGATTGTTTTATATTCATGTGATCCTAATTTATGTTTTCTGATAAGACGATATTCTAAACTACTCTAATATCCGAGGCAGTTCACTGCCTTGCCCGACTAGCCTAACCCACGTATGTCTACAAATGCTTGCAATGAAACCCAATTTTTTTCCTTCTCTTTTTTTTTCAAATTTGCCCATCTTAGATCCACCAAGAAATCAGTACTTTTTTTTTTTTGGTAAAAAAAATCACTACTTTAAGTTTAAAGTATATGGTTAATGGTCAATATTGAAAATCTAAAACCCAGATGAAATGTGGTACAGGAAGCCTTGTTCAGGCTATAAACTGAAGGAGATTACTGGAAATGGCATATTTGCAGCAGGTTCAGGCAAGGATGCTGCACCAGAATCTAATAATGCTAGTAACAAAACAGGGCTTCGTATTTATCAGCAAGCACTCAATGGAATCAGCCAAATCTCATTCAGTGTTGATGAACGTGTCACGCCTAAGAAGCCTGTCACTGTTCCTGAGGTTGCCAAGCAGCGTGAATTGAGTGGGACATTGCAGTCCAACTCCGATTTAAAATCCAAGAAGAGTGGATCAAATGCCAAGTCAAAGGAGCTCACTGGAAATGACATCTTTGGCCCTCCTCCTGAAGTCGTGCCTCGATCATTGGCTGCTGCTCACACCCTGCAAACTAGAGAAACCAGAGACATTGGGGAGCCTGCACCCCGAAATCTACGCACCTCTGTCAAAGTTTCAAATGTGAGTTTACTGATTCATTTTGTTTTTGTGAATGAATGTTTTCATTCATATCTTCTTTTCTCAGCTTTAGTTATGATAATTAATCAATTAGGAAATATAACACTAGATAAATTAGACTTCCATAATTTTGGTTTTAAGTATGCAATTGAGGGTTCTCCTGTTTAGGGTTTGTTGTCAAATAGTCGTCTAGTATGTTAGGTTGTCAGACTGTTAGTTTGGACCATTCTTTCCAACAAGAATTAATTGGATCAAAGTTTCAAAATTGATAGCCTAGAAAGATAGCCTGCTGGAGAACGCTTTCCTGTAATCCAGGTATGTATTACTCTGCCGAGTAATCCTAGACTATCTTGCGAAGTAACATTTCTTGAATTGTTGTATTGAAATTTACTTTTTGTCACACAGCCTGCTGGAGGTCAGAGTAATATTATGTTCAGTGAGGAACCTGTTTCCAAGACTTCTAGGAAAATACATAACCAGAAGTTTGCAGAGCTGACAGGGAATGATATATTTAAAGGTGATGTTGCTCCAGGGTCTGCTGAAAAGCCCCTAAGCACGGCTAAGCTGAGAGAGATGAATGGCAGCAACATCTTTGCTGATGGAAAGGCATCATCCAGAGACTATCTGGGTGGTGTTCGCAAGCCCCCCGGTGGAGAGAGCAGCATTGCCTTGGTTTAACTCATAATCCCTGACTTGTTACTTTCCTTTATCATCAATAAAGTCGGTCCCATCATATGATTTCCCATAGCGGACTCTGTGTTCTGACTTGTAAAACCCTTCTTGCCCGCCCTGATGAGATGAGCATCTTCGATCTCTAGGGTTTTGGGGCGTTGGATGTGAGACTGAGTTGTAGCCATACAGTTATATGTGGGTAGTGCATGAAATGTAGTCAGAAAAATATGCAGGAGGTTTTGACTAATTGGTTATTACAAGCATGTTTATCTCAGTTTCAAGTTTGTGTTCACTTGTTTCTGGGCCTATTTCATTTACAAAATAGATGATAATTTAAGAATTTTTACACTCTTCTTCTACTTGCTTGGTCCAGCCATTGGTGTCAAGAAAATCTGGTTGAGATGCTGTTTTTTGGATTGAAAAAGGTGGAAAAGTTCGTAATTTAGGTTAATTTTAAGGGAAATTATTTCCGCACTTTCTTTTTCTCCCCATGCGCTACTCTCTCATTTTTTTTGTCCTAGTCACTGGATTGAATAAATCAAGGGACGTCAAGTGATGGATAGTTTAGAAATAAATTAAGAAGTGGAGAAAACGAGAATGCGAAAATGATTTTCCAATTTTCATTACTTGAAGAAAGTTTACAGTTCCAACTCTAGCTTATTAGATCCTTCTGAAAGAAAATGGACCTAAAGGGGCTAGTTTGTGAAAAAATAAGTTGTGTTTAATTTGCACCTTAATGTGGCTCTTGAAGCACAAAAAAACGAAGCCAATGAAGCACTCATTGGTGTGGTGTGTATACACCCCGTGGCGTCGGGACGTGACATGAAGGTTTCTCCTGAAGGGAGTTGCAAGTTTGGTCTCAAGAGCAGTAGTTTGAGGGCGAATCTATGAAAGTTTCTCCTGAAAGGAGTTGCGGGTTTGGTCTCAAGAGCAGTAGTTTGAGGTCTTCATAGATTCGCAGTGAACAACAAAATCTTAATTTACTAAATTAGTGAAGTTATTTTGTTAAACTAGAGATAATCGAACCCTAAACTCACCCTAAACTCGCTACCAATCTAAGAAAGAAAGAAAGAAAGAAAGAAAAGAGAAACGAAACAATAATAATAACTCATGGAAAATAACCCTTATGGGATCAGCAGCGTTACTCAAGCATCTTCATGTCCGATCAGTTACACAAGAAACTTCTCATAGTCCCCGCGAGTGTCCTTGACAATCGCATGGTCCAAACGAACCTTGTTTCTCCGGTAGTATTCTTCTTTGATGCGCTGCAAGTCACCTCAGCCCGAGTGGTAAGAACTCTAGTAAGTGCTCCTCCATCTGTCCCAAGCTTGTTGATGGCCTGTCGAAGAACCTTCTCAAAGTATTTCTAAGGGAAGGTCAAGCTTTTGGTTGTTTGTCTCAGTAGTTTGAGGAACTCATCATCTTTGTCAGCCTTCAAATCCTGCGTATCGGACATGTAATGGTCACGCACTTGTTTGATGTATTGGTAATTATCATCTACACAATTCCGTTAGGTGTTTTGGTAATTACCATCTCTATGTGTGGGGTTTTATCACAAAAAACCTCGGTATTAGTTGAAATAGGATCAGGATATTTAAACTCTCCTTCTTTCATAAATTATGTCGACGTGGATATTTCAACACGTCTCCTCATGTGGGGATTCAATTAGTGGATCACACGTGGAAGATCCACACATCATCAACCATGTGGAGTCAAAGGGACTCACCCTACGCGCGGGCCAACGGACCGACCACCCTCACGCGGGGTCAACGGGACAAACCTATCATGTAGTTGTATGAGCCCACTCCTTGTCTCTGATACCATGTGAAAATTATCATAGAGACTAGCCGAAGGTCCACTTCAACACTGATACTATCTTCAACTTGTTAACTATCACCTGTATGATCCGTCAAATAAGAGGTTTCATTACAAAAAGCTTGAATTTTAGTTAAAATGAAAGTAGGATATTTAAACTTTTTATTTTTTTTCCACAAATTCAATCGATGTAATCTTCTTCGAGGGATTTCTTGTACTTTTCTTTTGCTTTTTGCCGTGTCGCGGAGTATGTGTAGCTGTCTACCACTGTCCATAAAAGCCGACGATGCTTCAAGTCAACCAACGCCGCATAAGTAAGCAAACCATAAAAATTTGAATAAAAACATAGAAACCGACTTCACTGGGGATCGAACCCAGAATCTCTGGTTTCGTAGACCAGCGCCTTATCCATTGGGCCATGAAGTCCTTGTTATTCTACCTTTCGTATGTCTTTATCAAAATTATACTACTACCGCTGGCGTACTTCTTAGCCTTGGCGTAGGTGAGTCGCCAGCAGACCAGCGACCCCAACAAAGTACGAAAAAGAAAGGCCATAGCTGATTAGCTTCGAGCTCACTCTTTCCTCTACCCATCTTTTATTCATCAATCTAAAAAACCCTTTTCCCTGAATCAGATAAAGCTCAAAGTTTCCTTCTTTTTGGATCGACCCTTTGACGAACTGGTCGGAAAAAAGGAAAATCAAGAAATCGGGAGTATTTTGTCTGACTCAGAATCAATGGAGTCAGTCAGATGATTGATAGAGATGATGCTTGATTGGTTGGATAGATTATAGATGTCAAAGGAAGAGATGGGTAGGCCACGGTCGTTTCGGAGCAAGGCTGCCCACTTTGTATCTGATCTCACCACTGTCTTCCTCAACCCCATTTCTGACAAACCCTCCAAACCCTCTCCTCCTCCTCCTCTCTCTGTAAGTCCTCTCTCTCTCTCTCTCAATGCTTTCTGGGTTTTTTTTGGGTTTTATGATATAAATGGTTTGGTGTTTTGTGGTATTTAGTCTTCTGATCATTTGGCTGCAAACCCAGTTCATGCTGAATCTCTGTCTTTAACTTGGATTATGGGTTTTCTTGGATCTTTTCTTCTGGAGCTACATATGATTGTTTAGAGACTTCTGTTATTAGGGATTTCAATTTTGCTTTGATTAGTTTTTGCAACCGAACTGTATGTTACAACCAAAATTCAATACTAATGGTTAGGAACTTAGCAGTTTTGGATAAAATCTTGAAGTCTGGATAAAATCATGTCCATGGAAAACTAAGATCAATTTATAGTTGGGTTAGGAGGAGTATGGAGGCATTTTGTTATTTATTGGAAAACATCAGACTCTGTGTGTTCAATTAGCCTTTAAAAGTAGTCGTTTGAGCTCTGATTGGATAGTTCTTGTTTCCGCAGGAAGATGTGGATGACTCCAAAAGAAGTCAAAATGGATCAATCAGCGAAGAGAATCCCGCTAATGTTGTTGATGGGCCCGACACGTCTTCCTTTAGTGCATTCCTCTACTCACTATTGTCGTCTTCAGAGTCTGGAGATACTAATAAAAATTCAGATGAGCAGATTGATGATCAGATGGATAGGAGCAACCCATCATCTGATTCCGCAATGAAAGGAAATGGTGGAAAGAGAAGTTTGCTTTCGAAGGGGAAACAGTCGCTTAGTAAAGTTATGTTCCAGGCTGCTAGATTTGGTGGGTATCGGAGTCAAGAGCGCAAGGGTAACCCTGACATGAAAGTTGATGATGCAAATGATTCGAACTTCACTAGAGTTGAGATTAGGCCTATGCAGAAAGCCCCAACGCCTGTGCCTTTGGTTGATCACCCAGACATTTCTGAACCTTCTTTACTTCTTACAGAAATAACTAGAACTGCTCTTTATGCTTCAATGCCAGCGCTTGTTCAAGGACGGAAATGGTTGTTGCTGTATAGGTACACAGGAATATTCATTTGCAGCATTACAGTTAGATCTTTTGAAAGTTTTTATTTTATCATTCCTATGCAACATTGTACAAATGTATTCCTCGTGTCCTGCAGTACATGGAGGCATGGCATATCATTGTCAACCCTATACAGAAGAAGCATGCTTTGGCCTGGCCTCAGTTTGCTGGTAATTATTAACCAAACTATTAGCATCATTCATTTCAACAAATTTCTATATGACCATTTTTAGACCAACTAAATTTGTTTATAGTACCGTGTTAAGTTCAAATCATCTAATAAGCAACAGGACGTGACACAAACTGAACAATTATCAATAAGATTCCTTGAGCTCATGCAGTTTGGGAAAGTATAATGAACAATTGCCTTAATTATTTGTTTGGATTGCTTCTGTAACTCGTTATCAAAGTTGCTGGTTTTTAAGTTCATAGTTCATATCGATGCATATTCTCCAAATAAAAATGTTCTACTTTATTTTTTTATTTTTTCACAGGTTGTTGGAGACCGTAAAGGTGCAGTTTTTGGCGGCTTGGTGGAGGCACCTCTTAGACCAACCAACAAGAAGTATCAGGTCCTGCTAAAAAGCATTTTGTCTATTGAGTTCATCTACAAAGATTTCATTCTATGTCTGGTAATCATGCTGACATTTTAAACAGGGAACAAATGATACATTTGTTTTCACAAATACACCTGGCCATCCTGTTATATTTCGCCCTACAGGTACCAATTTATCCTATTTACTTCCAGGGTATAAAGTTTCTAACTTTTCATCAACTTATTTAGGTGGCGGGCCTGGTCCTTTTCATGCCTTAAAATTGTTTTCTTATTCATATTAGATAGAGATAGAAACTTGAATACTTTTGCTTGCAATAAATATTCTGTGAGGGAGTAACTAAAATATGTCTCGTAATTAAATATGTTGAAAATGTATAAAGCACGCGGTCCAACATATAGTAGTAGTAGTAGCAATAGTATTTGTAGTAGTAGTAGTGGAGCGTTTTGAACCAATGTAATCTTATAATTTCTATTAGGTTAAACCTTTTTTGTAGCCTTCATTCTTCTGATGTAGCTTTTGTATTATGTGATTGCTTTCTTTAACTCTCATATTCTTAGTTTTATGGACTTTATCTGGTTCGGGTCCTAATGCCCAATTGCAGTCCTGGCACTTTTGATTCCATAAGCAACTGCACAGAACCAATTGTATGATCGATGTTCAATGCTAAATATACCATTTGAAATATTATACGATGGTTGTTTTCTTTCTGTTGGGGAAGGCTTGAGTATTGCATTTGGAATATGTTATAGTTTATCATTCATGAAACCATCTTAAGAGAGGAAAACCACTGTGTAAGTATTAAAATATTATGTTCTCTTCTTTTTCTTCTTCTTCGTCTTTTTTAAATACCTGAGTGGAATATATTAAACTAATTATGCTAGAATTAACTGCAAAATGTACAAGCAGGTGCAAATCGCTATTTCACATTGTGCTCCAATGACTTTTTAGCAATTGGCGGGGGTGGTCATTTTGCGCTATATTTGGACAGTGAGCTGTGAGAATTTTGCCTTCGTTTTTTTAATATTTTTTCTTTTCATTGTAGAACTCTTTTCTTATTTAGCAATCCTTCTTTATAAAGTGATTTAGAATTTTGTTCAGTTGCTTTTTTGCTCTTTTGTTCAATTTTTGCTTTTTTGGTCTCAGATTGAGTGGATCAAGCTCATGCTCCGAAACCTATGGGAATCCTTGTCTTGCAAACTCAGAAGACTTTGAGGTGAAAGAAGTTGAGGTATGCACAAATTCTCTCTGAGAGATGTGTGCGTGTGTGTATTCGTAGTGAATTCGGATTGTTTCCGAGGAAAATAGATGAAAATATTATGAAGTCATATACTTTTGTGTAATGCAGTTATGGGGCTTCGTATATGCTACCAAGTATGAGGAAGTACTTGCTCTAAGCCGTATGGAGTCACCTGGGATTTGCCGTTGGTGAATGCATAATTTAGACCGCATTTTTCTCTGATGGTTGCTGTATCATCACCATAACAACAGGTTTATTACTGTTGCTGGAGCTAGTCCTCCATGTACATAAACACCACCTTGGCATTGTACGACGGTTTTGATTAGGTAGTAATGATTGTGAATAGTATGCTGGTTGCCAATGCCTTTCTTATACACGTAACAAAAACACTAGGGTGTATTGCTCTTCTTCGAAACCTAGGCTGGACCGTGATCGTACGATATATTGCTCTTCGGATCTCTACGTGGGAAGGACGAATGAACATCTACAGCAAGGACCTTCTATTTCTTTAAATTTGCCACATTAATGGAACTATACAAGTATACAGAGATCATAAACGTATTAGCAGCTCAATTGCCCCAGCAAACATAAACGTGCCGGACTCGGACTCGGACTCAGACTCGGACTACAACTTTTTATCAGTGGCATTTGTCTGATTTTTTAACTACAAAGTGTAAAACGTACTTATTTCATACTGGAATTCAGGTTCTGTACCAGTTTTGAATGGATAATAAACAGGTCGGCAGCGTGACGTTAAAGCACTACTAAACAGACGTCTCTTGTATACAGAAGTGAACATTTGCGGGACTTGCATTGACCACGCAGCACGGCCAGAACTGGGAAAAGGGGAAGGGGTGGGGACCAATTTTGGCTATCTAAAGAGAGGCAGAGTTTTTGTTTCTTCCAAGCCAATGCAAAAAGTGTAAATTTGATCCCCACTGGCATGCTCCTGAAGGTGTCAAACCTCCTCAACTGCAGGTAGGAGTCAAGATTCGAGTTCAGGACTCCCATACAATTACCAAATCATCTGTCCACCTGTAAATCACATGTGATTTTGAAGACCCTCACTCCACGTACTTTCATGTTCAGCCTACACCTCGACTTGTCACGCTCATGGAAGGATGCACATCTCCACAGAAAGATTTATATGATCCCAAAATTAGTGTATAATATCATTATCACTGGCATAAGAAGCACTGAAAGATCTATAGCTCTTGCGTGTAAATTTCATCTTGATCATTTAAAGTCATCAGCTCTCAAAGCCCGGAGAATCCTGCCTGATAGGCATCCTGTTGCTGAGTTACCTTGATCTACCCTTGATTCATTCAAAAAGACTGAAAAACTGTCTTTAATTGAGTCCAGCCCTTTCTGTTCAAAAAAAGAATTTGAAAGAAAAGGTTTTGAAAATTCTTGAACTCGACGGCTTAGATGATGAGGATATAGAATCAGAAGTCGCGTCATCCCAACATCGCATGGATGAAGACTTCGGAGATGATAACAAAGACGACTTTTATGGGATCTGTCCTCCTATTCGTCCAAAGAAATAAAGCCTGAAATGCTTTTCTCTGAGAAAAGATAAAGTGATATAGACAAGAAAATGTGTTGTCTGATAACTAAATGCTGACAATTATCTTTTCTTTGAATAATTGTCCTTGGTTCTTGTAGTTTTTGTGAGTGTGCTTCTTTTTCAAGAATCTTTCTGTAGTATGCTTCTTTTTCAAGAATCTTTCTGTTCAACCACGTGAAGTTGAGTCAAATCCACTCCATAAAGTGAAGATGCCCCCCAATGTGCAAAGCTGCTTTATGGTGCCTCTCTGTTTTTACGACACGTGGACTTCCAATTTTCTTTTGGTTTTCTGTTTATAGGGCTTCTTGGCTTAGTTGTGTGTACATAATTATTTTCACTTGGTAAAATATTCTCTTTCGTGCTTTCCTTTTGAGTGCTATCTTTGTATCAGAACTCTGAAGTGCTTCCCTCTAAATTTGAACATCAAAAAATAAATGTGAGTTTACTTTATCTTTATTTATTTATTTATTTATTTTTGGGATCCATAAAATAAGGCATTAAAGCGAAAAACCACGAGTACAACCGTTTTCAATAAATCAAAGTTAAAAGCAAGAAGGGCACTAGTAGGTATACAATGACCCCAAACATGTGGAGATTCTAGAGAAAGACCAATGTGGGTCAAGGCATCAGCGACAAAATTAGCCTCACGGTAAATATGATTCCAATCGACCTGCCTAAAGGAGCAAGCACTACCACGGGCATCCTCGATTAACGTTTTGATCGTTTCAGGGGACCTCCCAACTTCCCTTCATTGCTTTGATAAAATTTTGGAGTCCCCCTCCACAACCACCCTCTGGAAACCCTTGGACCAAGCAAACTTAAGGCATTCTTTTAAGCCCATAAATTCAGCGAAAGTAATAGTGGCCCCATCATGGTTTAAAACACCCGCTCTCACAACATGGCCATCACAATTTATGAGAACAAAAGTCGCAGCCGCCTTGTCCTTGGACACCAATCCATCAAAATTCAGCTTTAACATATCTTATCTTTTCTAATTGCAGTTTTTATTATCCTTCATGTTTGTTCATTCCAATTTTTAATCAGTGTTATTATCTTTATACATATTCTTTGCCTGTTTATAAATTAAATTATAAAGCAAAGTAAATTAGACGTTTTTAACTTCCCTGACGTCTCTGGGCCATATTTGGTATATGTATGTATGTATGTATACAGGAAATCTGCGTGGGAGTAATTAAAAACTGTAATCTGGTTAAATGTGTTGAGAGTATGTATTTCACACCTATGTATTGTTTGGAAATTATGACATAGTATATCGTAAATACTTCAGCTTATGATGAGAGTAAAGGATGCGTTCCGACGAAGTAGTAGGTGTACGTAGACCATCTTGAACGAATGTAATCTCTTACAACATCTATTTGGTATTTGCTTAAACTTTGTGCTACATTTTGTTGGTGGGGTTTGTTGATACTGCAGTGGCAGAACTTCACTCCCCAAACAGACCGTCTCAAAACCAGGCTCAAAAGTCCAGTGATGCTCATCAGCTTATGACCGAAACCGACGGTTGGACATGATTGTAACTCCTCAATCTTAAGGTGCCAAGCTTTTCCCTTCAATTAGAGAGCTGTGATTGGCACTCCAAAACAATCATCATGCGCTTCTCCAAGTGAAATTTTTCTGTTATCCGACTTTGAATAGACATGTAGAACCATACACATAATTACAAGTCCAGTCTCATCCAAGAAAATTTGAACTGATCCACATGTAGGAAAAGAAACCAATACTAACTAGTTAATTAGCAACCTATAAAAAGTATAACCCAACTGCAACTAAGACCTGAACCCATCATTTTGAAATTGAGTTGAACTCAAACAACTGCGGCAGCTTTCGCTACAATCCCTTCTTGTACTTTTTGAGAGCCACTGAGAACATTTCCATTACTTGCATTCCCTGCTGCCTCCTCGTACGCAGCTGCATGAATACCAAGTGCAGCCCGACCAGATGGATCAGGATTTTTTGACCATTCTGCATCCCATTCCACAGCTTTTTGCTGTACTGCATGCCACACTTGGACCACCCGGAACTGTTGATCTGGCAGCAATCTGTTAAGAGATAGCAGATTGAACACACTTAATTAAACCAACCCTTAACCATTTTTCATCAAGGTGCACTATTAAACATGAGAGCAAAGAAATAGCATGCCCATCATAATTTCATTAGATACTATTTGCCTGCTTAGTACAAGAATACAGCGTGCACAGAAATCTTTCACCAACTCCATCGTGATGAACAAAAAAATGAAGCAAGATATAATGACAAGGCAAGTGTATAAAATCTCTTTCATGTAGCCCGCCTTCCTTGGCTATTCATAGAATTTGTATGTCACCTTTGGAAAGAATTTCTCAAATATTGTCCGGTAATAGTATGCTTCTTTTGTGGTAAAGAGTATTTTCAGGGTATATTCATTGATCAGCATTGGATCAGCAAAGATGACTAATTAACTATATGGAGATAAAGAAGAAGCATCTCTAATGTATTCTGACGCTGGTTTTGGAACAAAGTACAGATGGAACTCTAAATTGAATTGCAATGACATGTTCTACCGCCAAACTCTTGATTTGGACCACAAATTCAAAAAGGACATGCCTAATCAAGAGTCCAAATTAATAACCTGGAAAGTGGCAGACAACACAGACAACAGAATATTTCCATAAAAAATATCACTTCAAGTTAAAGGTGATGCTTACTTGACTGTTTGCATGATCTTTCAAGCCATCAATCCAACTGTAGCCTACGCCATCAGTGAAGTGTTCCTTCTGCCTGTACAATATGTGCTATTACCCAACCAACACAAGGTGCAAACAATTTAGCTATATATTGCACAAATTGGGCACCTCCACACCACGGAGTGAGTGGCCGGTTGATTGACCATACATTGTTGAGAGCCTAGCTGGTTTTGAAACAATGTATATATATAACCAAAAAATATTCAAGTACGGACTGTGAGAGGCTGGGTTCTCAACAACATATGAAATTTGAATACAAGACACCTTACTGACAACAATAAAACGAGTACAATAATAATCATGTATAACATGATTACTGGCACAAAAATAAAAAGTTACAAACCTTCTGCAAATATGGCTTCTGATCATCATCAAATGCATTGCGTAAGACCCACTTCTCAATTCTCCCAGGCCTGATCTGCCGTTATAAGTGCAAGTACTTAGAGGACAATGAGACCGAGCCATTTCTTAATTTGTGTCATGGATGGGAGCCACTATATGCCAAATGACAGTAGTAAACTTGGAATTATATTTTATATGAGATGCTTCATACAAAACTGAGAAATAGAAGGAAATACCAACGGTATATGTGCTATACCATCTTCCATTCTGGATCAATGTTCATGGCAATATTGATGAATTCTTTATCCAAAAAGGGCACACGAGCCTCAACACCCCAAGCTGAAGTTGATTTATTGGCCCTCAGACAGTCATACAGATGAAGAGCTTTAATCTGTCGAGTAGTTACAACAGTTCAATAAGGGGAAAAAAACTAAAGCAAATGTTAAAATGGCCATCAATAAGTAGAAGAAAGGAAGAAAAAGAACCCTGAAATATTGAAAGTACATAACCATTTGTGCAAATAAAACAAAAAAGAAACAACTAGGGGAACAGATAGTTCATGGGGTACCTTCTGACATGTTTCTTGGTGAAACTCCTCCTTGTTGGTGCCTTGTGGAAATACAAGTAACCTCCAAAAATTTCATCTGAACCTTCCCCAGAAATAACCATCTTTACTCCCAAAGATTTAATTTTTCGAGACATAAGAAACATGGGAGTGCTAGCTCTGATAGTCGTTACATCATATGTTTCAATATGTAAATAACTTCCTCAAGTGCATCTATGCCTTCCTGAAACATCAAAGTAAAGAAATGAATTATTTGTATGAATCCTGGGAACGTAGATCCATGATTTTTCCTCAAATTACTGATGTAGGACAAAGTTTCCTCAAGAATCAATTAACATAGAAAATAGAAGAACGTGTAGAAATGAATACAAGGAAAGCAAGACAAAGACAGAAGATTTTACAGAGAAACAAAATCGGTATAAACACAATATTGTTTTTTTAATCAATATACCAACAGTGTGAAGGCTATCACAAGCAATTCAAAATCATTAAATGCCAAAGATAATAAATTTTCGGAATAGCAAATTAATCTTTAAATTCAATCCCTAAATTTTAAAAGAAATACCAAACAGATCACCTGATTCCTAAATTTCAGACATAACTTAAGCCTAAGTAGAATTATTCTTCTTGCATCCTTCATCAATTACCTGGACAGTAAAGTGAAACTCATGATGACGAGTCCCAAGATAATCTGCAACTTCTCTCGCTGCTTTCAAATCTGGTGAGCTCTGAAGATTGAAAATGTAGCATTTAAATGTAGAGAAAAACCATCAGTAGATAATGTCTCATAAAGATTGATTGCAATAAAATACACCTAAATCTCTCAGGTGACAGAATTTACATGGGAATGATGATTGCACATCTACAACAAGGTCCTTTTATTTCTTTGAACTTGCCACTTTAACTAACCATACAAGTATGTAGATATCATAAACGTATTAACAGTTCAATTGCTTCATTATAGACATAAATGTGTCGGAGTACAACTTTTTATCAGTGAGACGTCATTAGGAATAATAAATGGACAACTTGTTATTAGTGAGATTTTGACGTCAATAGAAATGGACGAAGCCCACCCTTGTCTGAAAATTTTACCACAAAGTGTAATACATACTTATTTCAAACTGGAAATCAGGTGTCCTTTCTAAGTTTTTGAAAGGATAATAAACATATTGGCAGTGTGAAGTTATAGCATTATATCTAAATGGACGTCCTTTGCACAAAAAATGAACAAATGTGGTACTTGAATTGACCAAGCTGCACTGTCAAGAAAACTGGAAACAAAGGGGAAGGGTTGGGGACCTTGAGAGAGCATCACATGTGGCTATCTAAACAAGATAGCACTACACTAAGTAAGCACCAATTTTGGCTATCTAAAATGATTACCTCCAAGCCAATGCAAAACGTGTGCAACTGTGATCCCCACTGACATGCAGCTTCTGAATCAGCCAAATAGCGACTAGCCACAGCAGCAACAAGTGATGAGTCCAGTCCTCCAGACAAAAGAACACCAAATGGTACATCTGTCATAAGTCTCTTAACCACGGCCTACAAGATTTCAGTACCAAAGTATAAGATAAAATTAGAAATTGTACACTTAACGTGGTATAAGAGTGAGATGCGGAAGCCAATTTGACCTACTACCTGGGTTTAAATAGATTTAGAGCTTGTTTGGATGTGCTTTTAAAATGACTGAAAGTGCTTTTGGTGAAAATATTTTTGGAAACAATCTTTAGTAAAAATGCTAGTAAATCCTGGAAAAGCACTTAAAGTGCTTCCTAGAAGCAGCACATAACTGGTGCTTCTTGTAGAAAGCACTTCAAGTGCTTTTGAAACCCATAAACATTTTCTCTAAAAGCGCTTTTAGTCACTTTAAAAGTACATACAAACGAGCTCTTAAATTCATCTAAACAAACCATATATCTGAAAGCCATTCCTAGCCTTGACATGAGGCTCTGCTAGGGAGAAGGGAATACATAGCACAAATATGATACTCTATTTTTTTTTCCAATTCATCTCAACCCACCCAGCATTAGCATAACCAAATGTACGGACAAGGTTATGGGTATATAAAAGGAATAACTTATATGGTAGGTTATTTGTCCAAGTAACATGCTTCTCAAAACAAAAACAAAAACAAAAACAAAACAAAAATGCAAAAATGGAGTTTGATTCTTTGCAAATATTGCCACTATTTCATCAATCATAATAAAGAAAACACAATGTAAAGTAGTTCATTGCATACCCTCTCAAAAGCCTTACGTAAAACTAGGGGATCTTAAGAAGCCGATGGTGTCTGTTCCAGAAACCAGGGTGGATTGTACCACCTTCTAAGTTCTCCTGCAAACATATAGTGGATAAATAAAATTTACAGTGCATACAAAATCTAAATGGCACACAACTTGAGAATTTTACATGCATATTTTGTTTTGGTCAACAATTTACATGCATGTTCTACGAATCTAGAAAGACAACACTCAGTTCACAAGTTCTTAACTTTTTAAGGTAATAAGATAAAAAAACATGTCCTACCCCTCCAAGTATGTGCAAAATGTCTTTCCATCCTCAAGTATAATAGGATTATTCCTTCTACTTTTTTCTTAAATAGGACAAGGACATTATAAGAGGGCTGTATGCAGAACTCCTATGATTCACCAACACAAGTCATTGCTACTAATAAGAGCTCAACATATACATACCTTGCTTGCTAGAGTAAATATGCCCAGGAGGAAAAGATATGAATCTTTCGAATCATCACTTAAAGCTTTCATTTCTGAAGCAAACCAAATTGATCCTGCCAAGAAATATGAACTCCTTAAAAGTGTGTCTGAGAAATAATTAAAGCTTAAAAATGATAACGATTGTAGGTTATATGTGTATAAATAAGGCTCAAATCTGGACGGTGATTACAAATACCTCTTAACAGTAAAATAATAAAATAAAGCAGCAGTATAGCAAATAATATATATTTTTCTTGTTTTGGTCAGAAGGGTCTAGAACAAAACTGTTTCTTCTTTTCTTTTAAGTAACTGACATGGTACATACCATCAAGACCCCAGCCCATGTAAAGTGGGGTGATACCAATTGCATCTCAAGCTGCGATAAGACTTTGGTCTCGTGTGAAGGAAAATGGAAAACATGCCGTCCAACATGTCTACAAACTCCTCTCCATGTTCTTCATACTGCCAAAGATAAACGTTCGTGATAAAATACGAAAATAATTTACATAAATTAATGCAAGAGAGAACCATTTATGTTATTCCAATTTAAAGAAAGTAATTTAATCACAGATTACCAGATCTCAAAGCAATGCTCATTTACTTACAAGATGTGCAATCACTTCACAGTCACTGCCAGTTCGGAACTGGTGCGACTTCAGATTTTCTCTCAATTGCTTATGGTTATATATCTCACCATTGACCTAAACACACAGTTCCAACAATCAAGCAGAAGTTTAAGTCAATGTAGTTGGATAAAAGGTAAAAAAGAGGAAAACAAAATAATCCAACATAAAAAACTACAAAAAATCTGAACTGGATATGGTTGCAGCCAATTCAAGATCAATCGAAGTTCAAAATTACAGAGTTGTGACGAGAACATGAAATCCTTTATTTCACTACACAAATTACCAGGAGTATCATCAAAGGGGGTGTGGGGAGAGAAAAGTAGGGAACACTTTTGTGCAACTGATGACAATCCTACTAACTTTATCTTTGGCCATGGAATAGAATGAGAATTTGTAGGAAAAGGAAAAATTCTCCAGACAAATGATTTGCACGTCAGTATCCCTACAGGGCCTCCACCAAAGTTTCCTCTGGCTCCACCTTGCTCATGCATGGTTCACCACCTTTCAAGTCCTATGGTGTTTCTAAAATAATACATTCCTTCATAGTATGTGAGACGTCTACGGGTATGCATTTAATGAGTTACATTTCAATAACTTCCAATCTATATGTGATACCCAACGATAAAAATTCCAGTTTCTAGTTTCACTCCAACGAACCAAATTGAAAATTTCAACTTTTGCCCAATACAAAGTTTACAAACTAATCTTCATTCAATCGAAAACTCCCCATCAATCACCAATAAGCTCAACGTAATGCAACGAAATAATAATACGAACAACGCAATGCTAAAGAGAGAGAAAGAGTACAGTGACAATAACGGTCTTGTCTTCATTGCAAAGCGGCTGATCACCAGAAGCAGGGTCGACAATCGCCAAACGTTGATGAGCAAGATAACAATTTCCATGGCAGTGCAATCCACTCCAATCTGGACCTCGATGCCTCAACCTACAATCCATTCATCCACACTCAAACATTTCCCCATCTCTCATCCATCCAGGAGAAATCAAACAAAATAAAAAAAACTCGGGAAAGAAAAACAAGAAATAGAAATGCGGTACCTGCGAGAGAGCTCGATGATGCGGGAGCGCTTGGCCTGGGAGTTGTCATGCAGCCGAGCAATGCCAGAATCCCACACATGTTGGCGACGGCCAGGCGTGGAGGAGCGGAGGAGGGAATAGCAAAGAGTGCAAGTTGTGGCTGCGGAATCAGAGGAATCGGGTGAATTTAGGGGGTGTAGTCTGAGGATTTTAAAAAGAGAGTTTAGGGGGTGTAGGATTTTAAAAAGAGAGTTTAGGGGGTGTAGTCTGAGGATTTTAAAAAGAGAGTTTAGGGGATGGATTTTAGAGGATTTTAAAGGATTTTTTTTTAAGTGACAAATTCTAAAGGATTTTAATAGACTTTATAAATTTATATGGATTTTGGTAGATTTATATGGGTTTTTATTATAGATTTCTATGGATTTGTATGGACTTGTTTCATGAATTTCTATAGATTTATAGTTGATTCCTACAACATAAATGATATAGAAATCTAACATACAAAGTAAAAATTCAGATAAAGCAACCACAACAAAAACGCATTGTAAAAGCTCAAGGTCATGTACTAGTTTACTATACTATAGTACTACGCATCAATATCCTCATCACCCAATATTTGTTAATGAAAATGCTAAATAAATAAATACACAATCAACAATTAAATGTGAAAGATGTTTTGAGTTAATTGCTGGTCAATGTGAAAATCTCTCTCCACCATTAGAATCTCTCTCTCTCTCTCTCTCAATTTGAGAAAATAGAAGAAAATGAAAGATAAGAAAGCAAAAGCAGCTGCTGACGATTTCAAAATTTCAACAAAGGAAGCAATCAGAAGCTAACAACTTTGTGCCGAAAATTTAAACGGGTTTTAATTGCCATTTGGCTCTTATTAGACAGCACAAAATAGGAGCTCAAAGTGCTATTAAATCCTGATGAAAATGATGAGGGTTTAAAGCCAGCGCCGTGGTGTGGACACTACCAGGCCTTGAAACCCCGTGACGGGTAGCCACCAAGCTTAAGCGCAAAGATGTACTTTTGCCAAGCCAAGGAGCAGAACGAGATGTTGCACGAGTATAGCATCGAGAGCATGATAAAAGAGAAGTCAGTTTGAAGAAAGAAAGAACGAGATGTTGCACGAGTACAGCATCGAGAGCATGATAAAAGAGAAGTCAGTTTGAAGAAAGAAAGAACGAGATGTTGCACGAGTACAGCATCGAGAGCATGATAAAAGAGAAGTCAGTTTGAAGAAAGAAATCCTAGGGGTGTGAATGGGATTCTTCACAGCCCTTTTTATTCATAAATTGGCTCTCAAATCCTCCAAAATCCATTACTTAATGAAATCCATTAAAATCCATAACATTTTGAATACCTACAGATTAGTACCAAGAATTTTAAATCTTAATTGACTACACCTAGATTTGGATGTATTCTTTCAAATCCTGTTAAATCTTACTTTGACTACACCATGATTTTAAAGTCCTTTAAAATCCTAATTAAAATCCTAATTGATTACAAGCTGATTCTAAAGTCTTTTAAAATCATTTCAAATCTTAATTTGACTACACCCCCTTTAATGAAAAGGGTTTAGATCAAGATTATTTTAATAAAAAACCACCCTATAGTTTTCTTTAATAAAAAAACACTTCAAAATTAACCATAAAGACAAAGACCTCCAGTTCTACATGGGCTGAATTACAGAGCCCAACAAAAACAAAAATAAGTTTCCAAAATTACTCCAACAAGGAGGCACAGGTCTGAAACTCGTTTGTTCTCATGAAGGAGAAAACTCACGTCAGCTCAAAGCAGAGTGTCGATCAGCGTTTCGTTTTCTGGGTTTGTTTTTGAATTTCCTTGTCCAAATTAGATTCAGATTTGGAGAATAACCAGACTTTGAGAAGAAAAAAATCCCAAATTATTGAATCCAATCTCCAAAAGTACAATTAAAAAGAAACGAACAAGAAAAGAGTGTGTAATTCAATCCATTTTCCATGGAATAGGAAAAAACCAAAAATTCCAATCTCTTGCACCCATTTCTCCATAAAACTAGAAAGAAAAATATATCTCTACCTGTGATAGAACCACTTTCCCCAATTACAAAATTTGGAAAAGAAAATAGAAAAAGTAGACGAGAAAGAGAGAGAAAAGTGACTTCAATCATGGTGTTCAACTTTCCTAACACTGTTAATGTTAAACATTTCTAGGAAATAGTATGATTTTTTTGCCACTTTTTTAGAAAACAATGTGACCTGTTATGTTTTGAATCCGTAACTGTTTCTAGAAAAACTAATACTGTCTCTGCAAATGATAGAACCACTTTCCCCAATTACAAAATCTGGAAAAGAAAATAGAAAAAGTAGACGAGAAAGAGAGAGAAAAGTGACTTCAATCATGGTGTTCAACTTCCATAACACTGTTAATATTAAACATTTCTAGGAAATAGTATGATTTTTTTGCCACTTTTTTAGAAAACAATGCGACCCGTTATGTTTTGAATCTGTAACTGTTTCTAGAAAAACTAACACTGTCTCTGCAAAAACTAACACTATCTCTGAAAAAACTAACACTGTTTCTGGAAAAACTAATACTATCTTTGGAAAAACTAACACTGTCTCTGGAAAAATTAATATTGTCTTTGGAAAAATTAATATTGTCTTTGGAAAAACTAACATTGTCTCTGAAAAAACTAGCACTGTCTCTGGAAAAACTAACATTGTCTCTGAAAAAACACTGTCTCTAGAAAAATTAACACTATCTCTGGAAAAACTAACATTGTCTCTGGAAACAGTGGCTTAGATTCCAGAAACCATGTTACTTAAAATTCAGAAACAGTTTATTTTTACAATTCAGAAATAGTGACTCATCGTTGTTATTGAATAACATGCAGTTCTCAAATTTATTTTCTGAAGAAACAAACGATGAACTCAACTGACGAAGAAAAAATGAAAAACATTACCTCAAATCCACTATGAATAATAACGACGATCACATTTCAACGAAATAATACAAAATATAAATTAAATAGCATGAGGATCTATATTTTTGTTTCAAAGAAAAAGAAGAAGGTTTGCAAAACAATGATGAACTCCATTAACAATGAAAATTTGGAACTCAACCTAAAAACGTTAGGGGTAAAATCGACAAATCATAATTTATTATAGTTGGGTCATTTTTAGTTGGACTATTTTAATATGGACCTTGTACTAATCATTAAACAAAACTTATAACATGGTTTTTTTTATTAAAACTAAAACTTTTCAAGCCTTTTTTATTTGTTTTCCTTTTTAAAAAAAGAAAAAGAAAACTAACGAAAATTCCAAAAAAACTTTCCTTTTAATGAAAAGTCCTTTTTAAATGTATAATGAATAGTACCAGGGAAATGTATAAATGTGGTTTTTTGTTAAAAATGAACAATATCAGGAGTATTTTGTTAAAACTCCCTTTTAAAAACTGTAAAAGAATCCATTCAAATACAGGGATAGTCAATTAAAAGATTTTAAAAGAATTTAGAATTCTGATGTAGTCAACTGAGATTTTAAAGGATTTTTATATAGTCCATGCACATCTATAGGTATTTAAAAATTCATAGATTTTGAAGGATTTCTTTCAATAAGAGATTTTGTAGGATTTGAAAAGGGATTATAGAGCATAACAAAATCCTATCTCTACACCTAGGATTTCTTTTCAACCCCCTCACTCACTATCTCTCTCTCTCTCTCTCTCCATTCTACAACTCGATCTTTCTTTCTCACTCTCCATTTTCTTTCAAACATAGAACCTACCAACCTGATTTCCTTTCACGTTCATCTGTGACCGTCTCGGTTGCAAACTTGAATTTTTTGAATTGTACAATATTGTTTGAATTTTTTATTTCCTTTATTTTGGATTGTGTAATGGTATTTCTTCTAATGCTTTGATGGGAAGTGTTAATAACTACTAGCAGTTCTTGTAATGATTATGTGTTCTATCTGAATGTGTTAATTTTTTACCATGTTAATTGAACTCTTGGCGCCTTAATCAGTTTAGTGCATTGACTTTCAGCAGTCTAGGCACACAAATTAAGACAGCCCACATGGGCTGACTGACACCTTTTTGCTGGTAGTTAGTTTATGGCCATTGATCTACCTAGATTTATTTTGCAGCTAACAAGTGTTCTTGGGACAAGTTGGTTGACAGAAAATTTGATTTCCTTTGGTACATTTGCTTCTAGGGTTGCAGATTGTTCTTTGACGGTTTAGAGTTTGTTTTTAAAGATAGTTGCTTTAAGGCTTTGTGCTTGCATCTTCTCCATTTATGAAACCCTAGCTGCCAAACCTTCCTCATGCATTAAACACTCAATTATTGTATATTAGGATTGCATTGTTTCAAGGTTTTGCACTTATGTCTTAGTCTGGTTTTAAGTTTTAAATTCGTTTTTAGACCAAGTTTTTGGATTCAAGTTAGATTCGTCCTTCAACCATTTGACTGAACAATCAAACTGGTTATTTAAATCCAGATTTCATGTGCATATCATATTATTGATCATGTTGATCTCTGTGCCACAAGGTGAAGAGTTCAGAAAGAGCTGCCACTTAGTGAAGATTGAATGAGTTCATCTCGTGTAAAGCAACGTTGCACAAAGATAAAGTTGCTCTGTAGATAGGAATCTAGGAATTGAGTTTGTATGGCCTTTATATAAACCTTGTTTACACTAATGGATTTGACTCAGTGGAGAGTCCCGATTTTTTAACCCAAAGGTGGGTTTTTCCGGCCAAAAACATCATGCGCAATTTATCGTTTTTCAAGTTTACTTATCTTACTTTTTGCTTGTGATATATGTTCATCATTATTGGCAAATAGATAAGTCCATGCAACTAAGATTTTCAGAGTTAAAATGTGCATTGAATCAGATATTAGTTAACTAGGAACACTTCAGTAAATTGAGCCTTGAATTGACTACTTTCACTGTGAGTAAACTTAAATATCTAATCTTAGTTGATGAGTGTTGCTAACTTGTCAAACAAACACGTATATAGATTTTAAATTGCAGGTTATTCCACTTGGTACCAATTTCAATTGGTATCAGAGCTTTGCTCTAGATATACATAGAGTGATCTCTGTGAGCTATTAGTAGTGGATGGAATCTCACCATGAATTGTGATCATGTTGAGAGATCTTGCAACTCTCTTCCATTCTTTGATGGTACAAATTATGATGCTTGGAAAAAGAAGTTTCAAATCTTTCACGAGGCTCAAGATCTTATAGATGTTGATTATCTCACATTTAAGTGGAAGGCTTCATCGAGGCTAGTCAATGGAGAGTTTAAGATTAAGTCAAAAGGTGAATGGACTCAATGAGAAATTTCTTCAGCCATGACTAATAGGAAAGCAAAGAATACTATTGTTTTTGTCATTTTGTCTAATCAGTTTGCTCATGTTTGATATTGCACAACTGCCAAGCAAGCTTGAGACAAACTTCTAATTCTTCATGAGGGTGATAAACAAGTGAGAGAACTAAAGCTCTAGATGACTTTTTCAAAATTTTAGGATTTGAGAATGCTGGAGTCTAAAACTTACTCCGCCTTCCATGAGAAAGTTGAAATGTTGACAAATAAAGCCTTGGGGTTAGGGAAACCTATTAATGAAACAATCATTGTCAAAAGATTTTGAGATCCTTACCCAAGAGATTTCACGCAAAGAAGACTGTCATTCAAGAGTTTTTGGACCTAAATGATATCAAACCTGAAAAATTGATTGGGAAACTCATTACCTATGAGATGGAGCTTGATATGGATGAAAATGACTCCAAGAAGAGAAAATAAGTGGCCATTCAAAGTGTTATGAACAGTGAGGGTGCAAGTGACTTGTGTGGACAAACCTCAGAAGATGATCTTGACCTACTTGTCAAACAATTTAGAAAGATTATGAACAATAAAGGAAGAGATTTCTAAAAGATTGGGGAATCCTCTAGAAACTCAAATCACTAATCATATAGAAAATTCATTTTTGGTAGAAAACAAGGAAAATTTACGAGTAGAAAATGACAAATCTCCCTCAAGAGAATCCGGTCTATGTTTTTCTTGTGGTGGTAGTGGACATCGTGCTGCTGAGTGTACAAACAACAGGGAATCAAGTCAGAAAAGGGACAAAGCAATCATGGCTACTTGGAGTGAAAGTGAAGTTGAAGAGTCTATTGCATTCTGACGAGTCGTCAAATGATAAAGAAAAAATTGTTGCTCCAATTGAGGAAATGTCTCCATGTGATGATGATCTTGTGTTGAATGACAATGAGGAGATGACTTATGATGAGTTAAGCATTAACTATGATACTCTCTTTGATTAGACTTATGCTACAAAAGTGGAGAAGATTGAGCTGACCAAGAAAGTTGTTGAGTTGCAGAAAGAAAACAAGTCTCTTCATCTAGTCAGAACTAAACTGGATGAAAAGATTGGTTATCTTGAGGCACATATCGAGGAGCTGAATGAGAAAGATTTTCATTACAATGACAAAGGGGAAAAAGATGATGCTATTACTGCTCTTGAAACTCAAGTTCAAAAATTTCTGAAATCTCCAGAAAACTTGATGAATCAAATTCATATGTTGAAAGAAAATAATATTTTGTATCATAAGGCTAATAAAAAACAGCTATTTGAGCTAAATGATGCAAATGACAAGGTTACTCATCTTACCATTGGGGCTGAAAAAATTGACAAGATGATAAGTCTTGGGAAACTTCATGTGACAAAAGTGGCATTAGCTATGTGGAAAACAGCTCAAGCTCAACGGGTACCAAATCAAGATTTGTGAGAGAATTTTTTCCTATGGCACCTAAAGTTAATCTAAGCTCGAAATCTAGATTTATTCCCACATGTCATCAATGTGGTGAATTCGGCCACATTCGTCCTAAGTGTAGGAAACTTCACTCTGGGAAGAATGATACTTTGAAGAATCAGATGGATCGACTGATCAATGAAGTCAACAGAATTGCTCAACTTGCGCAGTTATCCAGTATGGAAAATGTGAAGCCTCGCTCCAAATGGGTTTAGAAAGTCTCTAACATGTGCCTTGTTATTCTCAACGTTCTCTCTACCACCAATCCAATTGTATGGTATCTTGATAGTGAGTGCTCTCATCACATGTTTAGGGATAAAGATGCTTTCTTATCTCTTTCACCTTTCAGTGGCGGTGGCATTATTTTTGGTAGTGGAGACAAGTCCCAAATCATTGGAAAAAAGTATTGTTAATATTTCCAGTCTTCTTCAGCTCAAGAATGTTAGTTATGTAGAAGGGTTAAAGTCGAGTCTCATTGCATTAGCCAGTTATGTGATTAAGTGGCAGATGAAGTTTGCTTCTCCAAGAAAGGCTGTCGAATTGTGGACGAATATGGAAATAATATTTTGGTTCTTCCTAAATCTGGAGACAATTGTTACATTATTGATGCTTCAAAGGTTGGTGATACCCTAAGGTGCAACAAAGATTTTGATGATGTTAGTGTGTTATGGCATAGAAGACTTGGTCATGTTAACTTCAAAGATCTTCAAAAATTGTTTAATCATAAGGCTGTTAGAGGCTTACCTCATCTTTCAGTTTCTAACTCCTATGTTTATGGATCTTGTTAATTGGGAAAGCATACCAAAGTGGCTTACAAGAAACTAAATGATATTGCAACCAGTTTAATTGTGAGGCTATTAGTGTAGAAAGTGTGACAAATTTGAGAGAATCAATTAGAGAGAGAAAGGGAAAGTTAGAGAGAGGAGAGAGAGATTCTAAAGATTGTATTTCATTAACTCTTGAAGAATGTACATGTGGAGTATTTATACACAAATAACAATATGCCCACAATACTTACTAACTAAATAACTTACATAACTAACACATATTGCATACAAACTTATCTAACAAGCTAGGTACTAATCTGGTGCTTTACTCCTAACACACCCCCTCAAGCTAAAGGAAGGGGAACAAATTGAGAGCTTGTGAGATAATGCAGCAAATCTGTCAGCAAGAAGGGACTTAGTAAAAATATCTGCAATTTGAAGTAGAGAGGCAACATGTTGAACAACAATGTGACCAAGAAGTACTTTTTCTCAAATAAAATGATAATCAATCTCCACGTGTTTAGTCCTGGCATGGAACACAGGATCGAAGGCCATTATCACAAAATATAAGAGGAGTTCGGAGAAGAGGAAAAGAAATGTCCTGAAGAACTTTGCAAACCCAAGTGAGTTCTACAACAGTGTTGGCCAAAGAACAATATTCTGCTTCAGTTGAGGACCGTGCGATGGTATTCTGTTTCTTAGCACTCTATGAGACAAGATTAGGACTTAAGAAAACACAATACCCACTGGTAGATTGTCTATCAACAGGGCAACCTGCCCAATCAGTATCAAACCAAGCAGTGAGATGTAACGGAACTTTAATGAACCATATCCCTGAATCAACTGTGCCTTTAAGATACCTTAGGATCCCTTTGACAGCTTGTAAATGAATAGTCTGAGGGGATTGCATGCATGGACAAACTTGGTTGACAGCAAAGGCAAGGTCAAGTCGAGTCCAAATAAGGTATTGAATAGCACGCACTGTGGATCTGTAAAAAATAGGATCAGATAGAGTGATCCAATTTAGAAGAACTAACAGAAGTAGTGCAGTGCTTGACACCAAACATATTTGTCTTTTTAAGTAAATCCAATGCATACTTGGATTGATGTAGAAATAGGCCCTTAGATGATCTTTGAACCTTAATGCCCAGAAAATAATGAAGATCCCCCAAATCTTTCACAAGAAACATGGCTCGTAATTGTGAAATGATAAGCTGACAAACAAAAAAGGAACTACCAATGATGATTATATTATCAACATATACGAGAATAAATGTGACGGTAGAATCCCTTTTGATGAAAAGACTTGTATCAGAGTTGGAAGGACAAAATCCCAAAGAGAGAATGGTAGTACAAAAGGCTTCATACCAGGCTCGAGGTACCTGCTTAAGACGATAGAGACTTTTTCTAAGTTTACACACATGATGAGGTTGAGAGGGATCCACAAAGCCAATAGGTTGACTCGTATACACATTTTCTTTCAAATGGGCATGTAGAAATGCATTACTTACATCTAGTTGATGCATAAACCAATCATAATTCACAACAATGGAAAGAAGAATCTTGATAGTAGTAGGTTTGGCAACTGGACAAAATGTTTCTGAGAAGTCTAGCTCTTCTTGTCGATGAAAACCCTTAGCAACAAGTCTTACTTTATAACGTTCTATAGAACCATCAGGTTTGTGTTGGACTTTAAAACCCACTTGCATTCTACAAGGTTGTAATTAGGATCAAAAGGTACTAGATCCCACGTGCCAATGTTTTCAGAGCCTGAAATTTAGGTTTCATAGCTACCATCCACTGAGGATGCTTTGAAGCTTATAAAAATGTGGAAGGTATATGTGGGATTTTAGTTAATGGATCAACAGATGAAGGGAGTTGATGTTTGGTGGTTGTGAACATTTTGGGTTTATGAATAACAACTTTGGCTCTAGTAATCATTGGATGAGTGTTAATAGGAATGGTGGGAGGAGAGGGTGATGAGGATTGGGAGACATCAGGAACAATTGATACGGGAGAAGACTCCAAAGTAGGTGCAGGTTGTGAAGACTCAAGTTGTGAAGACTCAAGTTGTGATAAAGGTGGAGGAATAAGCATGGTCAATGAAATAGGAGGTGAAGTACTTATAGGATAAGAGAATGATGGTCGTGAAGGGGAGGAAAAATTGTTGGTGAGATAAGGAAAAAGAGACTCATCAAATACTACATATCTGGACACATACAATATGTTAGTGAGGGGATCATAGCATCTGTAACCACTATGGTTCAAACTGTAGCCCAGAAAAATACATAGTATGCTTTTGGAGTCCAATTTACTTGTAGAATAGAGTTGCAACCATGGGTAGCAAGCATAACCAAAGGTCTTCAAGGTGTGATACTGAGGCTTAGCATGAAGTAACATTTCCTAAGAACTGAGTGAAGAAGCCTGAAATGGGAGTCTATTAATAAGATAGACTACAGTTTGGAAAACTTCAACCCAAAATTTTGGTGGTACACCACTCTGAGAAAGTGAGGTTTTACCCATCTCCACAACATGTCTGTGCTTTCGTTCTGCACACCTATTCTGTTCAGGTGTATGAGGACAACTAAGTTGGTGAGTGATGCCTTGTTCATTAAGAAATTCTGAAAAGCATGACTGAGAAATTCACCCCCTGAATCTGATCTCAAACATTGGATTTTGAACTCAAACAATGTTGGAACCTTTAAAATAAAGTTCTTGAGAATTGAGCAAACATCAGACTTTAGAGACAATGGATATAGCCAAGGGTATATAGTAAAATCATCCACTAATATGAGATAATATATGTAACCAGTACAAGAAGGAGTGGGAGAGAGACCCTAAACATCAGCATGAATCAAGTGAAAAAACCTAGTGGAAGTACAGGGTAAAGTAGAAAATGGAAGTCTAGATGCCTTTCCCATTTGACAAGCTAGACAAACAGAAAGCTTATTGATAGAACCAATTATAGGTAAATGGCTTTTATTTAGAACACTATGTAAAATTCCACTAGAAGGATGGCCAAGCCTTTTGTGCCAAATGTGAATATCAGCCTTTGCAACCATCAAAGCACGAGGTGATACAGCTATTCTAGAGACACCATTAGAGGCATTCCAGTAGAAGGGATACAAACCACCTTCACTGGGGCCCTGGAAAAACATCATCCCAGTTCTTAGATCCTTTATATAGAATCCAAAGGGATCAAAAGTTAGAGAGCACCAATTATCATAAACAAACTTGTATATAGAAAACAAGTTATGAGATGCTTTAGGAACATGTAAAACATCATTGAGTCGAAAAGTGGCATTAAAAGTACGAATTAAGGCATGTCTAGTGTGAGAGATGCACAGACCTTTGCCATCTCCAACAAAGAGTTGCTCAGTGCCATTGTAAAGAATATCATAATTGAGAGAAGCAGCATCATGAGTGACATGATGCGAGGCACCACTATGTGTGAGCCAATAGCTAGGAGGAGATGCAGTTGTTGCAGACATAGCCATATGTGAAGGAGCATGAGAGTTATGACAAGGATGAAGCAAATTGAGAAAGACGACCGCATTGTGGAGCAAGATGTCCATATTAGTTGCAAAATTGACAAGGAATGGACTTGGCAGTGAAATGGGTTTACTAAAAGAATAGTTAAAATTAACTTATCATTTAAAATAAAAAGGAGAATAATGATTTAAATTTTTAATATAAGAAAATGGTTATTGTCATCTAAAGGAGGACGACAAAGGAAGCAAATGGAAATGGTAATAGTAATATTTATCAATTATACTGTTGGATATTATTGATACTTTATTTACTGATAGTATGATATATTTTGGTTACTATCTATTTTGATTAGGGTTGTAGATTGTATAATGTTACATTGTATATACATAAGCATTCATGCAAAGGCAAAGCAAGAAAAAATGTTGAATTGTGTAAAGTATTTGAGTTGTGAGGGTATTCAAAGGTTGGAGAATGTCTTGCATATAAACTAATGAACCTTTTATGACAGGTGTCGGGGGAAGAGCTTGAATATTAGTTGATTATGAAATAATGAAACCTTGTTTATGTCAAGTGTTGGGGAAACGCTTGGGTATATAAATGAGTGTCAGGGTAGTGCCTATATAATAAAGTGAAAGTTGATAATTAAATTATAAAAATTGCACTTAAGGGATGAACGGGTATTAACTCATATTCTAAGGTATTCAGAACTAAGTGGTACAGCATGGTATGGGACGTGCAAGCTTGGGTGTTTTAAATATGTGTCACCGAGATTAGAAAGGAGTGAGTACATTCCTCCATCTCATTTTACATATATTTTATGCATTTGAAAAAATTGTTACATTCTAACTATTATTTAGTTGGTACTTTTTGTTGTGAATTAATGTATGCACTAATGTTATTCAACTGCTTATTCAATAAACTTTATGTAGTAAACTCAAACGTTTATTATGTAAAAGTTACTAACCAGTGTTATACGATGTATTATGTTTCTGCTACAAATTATTATTTTACTGTAATTTTTTCTCATCGTGTCTTGGTTATAGAATTTATTTCTATAGCTAAAATATGAGTTATACCCTAACTCGTGAATAGTCCTTATTCGCCAATCGCAGTGTGATAGTTTTTTTCTTTAGTCACTTAAAGGAAAGGGACTATATAAAGGGTGTTAGGCCATCTCTAACCGAAGGGTCCAGAGGGCCAGAAGGCTGAAAATAGCCCTAAAACCGTCTCCAACCGAGGGCTAAGGCAAAAGGCTCATAGGCTCCACTGGACAAAAAAGGTCCAATAGCTGGCCTAAATGAGCTAGCCTAATTTCCTTTTTTTTTTTTTTTTTTTTTTTTTTTGGTTCTTTTCCATTTGCCTAGCCCACTTTAGGGTTTAGGGCTTAGGGTTTTTTTTTTTTTTTTGGTCCCAACCAATTTTTTGTTTTTTATGCCCATCCCACTTTTTTTATTTTTTATTTTTTGGACGTTTTTATTTTATTTTATTTTAAATTTCTAATTTTTTCTTACACCATTTCTCACATATTTTTCACCATTCTATATTATTTTACCTCATTTTATTTTAATTTTTCACATTCCATACTATAACCCTTTGACCCTCGGTTGGAGACGGTTTTTTGTGACAAGGCTAAAACAAGCTCTATGGCCCTCGGTTAGAGATGGTAAGAAATATGGCCATGTACGGTTCATTAAAATATTAATTTCTTGGAGGGCTAAAAGGATTAATTTCTTGGAGGGCCAGAGGGCTAAAATGAGCCATCTGGCCAGTCTTCTGTTGGAGATGGCTTTATAACTCTAGCCTAGCCTCCAGACCCTCTGGCCAGCCTTCGATTGGAGATGGCCTTATAACTCTAGCCTAGCCTCCAGATGATGATGGATAAGCACCAAGAATATTGCCAGATTGATAAACTCCATAGTTGTTGTTGAAGCGATTGGTGCCATAATTGTTGTTGTAACTATTGTGATTTTGATAGCGACCTCGAAAATTACCTTTAGAATTATTTGAACCAAATTTGCCATGTGATTGAGTGGTATAGGCATGAAAAGGCATGGAAGAAGAGGAAGCTGACGTTCTAGTTTTGCGTTTCTGAAGAGAAATTTCCTTACTCACAAGTAGACTATGAAGTTCATCTGTAGCGACTGATTCCGTTCTGGTTTCAGTGGAATCAATGAATGATTCATAGTCATTAGAAAGACCAGCAAGAATGTAAGCAACTAGGTCAGACTCAGAAAGTGATTCATGAACAGCAACCAATTTATCTGAAATTTCCTTGATAGAATTCAGATAATCAATCATTGAGGATTTGCCTTTCTGGATTGTTTGGATCTTCGAGCGAAGACTGTGAACATATGTGTGTGAAGCACCAGAAAACCGTCATTCAAGCGATTGCCAAAAAGATCTTGAATCTTCCATACCAATAATAAGAGGGAGAAGTTCTTCAGAGAGAGTGGAGTTGATCCATATCATCAAGATTTGATCTCGCTCACACCAGATCTTATAATCGGCATTAAGAGCACGAACACCAGAAAAATTGCGAACAAATTGAGACGGTCAGAGATCCTCGCCATTGATAACCCCTAAAAGCTTGAAACACTTGAGAACAAGAAGAAATAGACTGCGCCAAGTGATGTAGTTCTGACGATTAAGTTTCGTCAGAACCATGCCGGCAATGCTTTGAATCGTGACAGAGGTTAGAGAAGTAATTGTAAGATTGACAACTGCATCAGAAGAATTTCCAGGAGAAGCAGCATCGGAGGAATTTGAAGCCGTGACCATGATGAGAAGAGAGAAAATTGCAGAGAAATTACACGAAATTGAGAGGTAAGACCCATTTGGCTAAGGAGAAAAGTCAAGACGAGAGGACCGACATCGGTGGACTTCGGCGAAGATACCATGTAGAAAGTGTGACTAGTATGAGAGAATTAATTAGAGAGAAAGGGAAAGTTAGAGAGAGAGAGAGAGAGAGATTCTGAAGATTGTATTTCATTAACTCTTGAAGAATGTACATGTGGAGTATTTATACACAAATAACAATATGCCCACAATACTTACTGACGAACTAACTTACATAACTAACACATATTGCATACAAATTTATTTAACAAGCTAGGTACTAATTTGGAGCTTTACTCCTAACAGTTAGAGGCTTACCTTATCTTCAATTTCTGACTCCTATGTTTGTGGATCTTGTCAACTAAGAAAGCAAACCAAAGTGGCTCACAAGAGACTAAATGATATTGTAACCACCAAGCCTCTACAATTAGTGCATATGGATCTTGTTGGTCCAATTCAAACATTATCTATTTGAGGGAAGAAGTATGTTTTGGTAATTGTGGATGACTACGCCAGATATACCTGGGTGTGTTTGAGAATGCTCTTTTTGATGAATTATGTTCAACCAATGGCATCAAACATGAATATTCTGCTCCTATCACTCCTCAACAAAATGGGGTTGTTAAAAGGAAAAATCGTGTCCTGATTACGATAACTAGAGTAATGTTGAATAGCAAGAACCTGGCAGAACACTTTTGGGCTAAAGCTATGAATATTGAATGTTACATCTCTAACTGCGTGTTTCTCAAGCCAGGAACTGATGTGACTCCTTATGAACTATGGAGAGGTAAAAAGCCAATGCTCAAGCACTTCAAAGTGTATGGAAATGTTTGCTATATTATGAGAGATCAAGAACACCTAGCCAAATTTGATACTAACTATGATGAAGGAATCTTCTTGGGGGTACTTCAACACCAACATGGCATATATGGTCTACAACCTACGAACAAAAATCATCATGGAGTCCATAAATGTTAAAGTTGATGATTCTGTTATTCCTCATGCTCCTAATGTTGAAAATGTTGATTTATTATCTCTTCCCTCGAACGATAATGGTGGTGCTTTAGGTTAGTCAGGAAAGCAGTTAGAAAGTGACATAGAAAGTTAGTTTAGCTCAAATCAAGATTCTTGTATCGTGTTTAGGGATAAGCCAAAATGGGCCCGGGTCATCGAGGTGAGGAAATTGTAGATCCCAATAACCAAGGTGTTAGAACTCAAAGACAACTAGCTGATGAAGTTGCAAATGTTTGCTTTGTCTCCCAGATTGTGCCCAAGAATATTGAAGATGCCAATTGGGCTGGATGTATTGATGATTGAAAGAGTATTTCAGGAGGAGCTTTCTTCGTTGGGAACAATTTAGTTGCTTGGCACAACAAAATGCAAAATTGTGTCTCTTTGTCTACTGCCAAGGCAAAGTATATGGGTATCGGGGGTTGTTGCACTCAATTAATCTGGATGAAGCAAATGCTCAATGACTATGATATCTTAGTGACTATGGTATCTCTCAATCCACCTTCCTTGTTTATTGTGACACTATGAGTGCTATTAATATTTCCTAGAACCCTGTCCAACATTCAAGAACCAAACATATTGATATAAGGCATCATTTCATTAGAGATCTTATGGAAGGTAAAATTCTTACCTTAACCTTTGTGCCAACTGAAAAACAGCTAGTTGACATATTCACTAAAGCACTAGTTAATCGAAGGTACAAGGATCTTCGACGGTCTATTGGTCTTTGTGATATGATTTGAATAGGTTGTATAGCCTTGCTTCCAAGAGTTGAATATTTTTGTCTAGTCTATGTGCATGTTTTGTATAGACAGTTATCTCATCAGATAACCTCATTTTGCTCTCTATATGCATCTCTTATCTGTCATACATTGTTAGTAATATATGGACTAGCCTTGGATAATCTTTTGTGATGTCAAAGGTTCTCCCATCTTTCTTTGATGGCCTCCGAAAAATCATTTTTCCAATCATACAAATCTAATGGTGTTTTTGAATTTAATGTTGCTTTGGTCCTAATTAAGTCATAGTAATTTTACTTACTCTATAATATGAACCATGTGTCAATTCTCTTCTTTTTGTCCTCTCCCCAAAATCAAAACAAAAAGTCAATTGGGAGAGTGTTTTATGAAAGGGGTATCTTCAAAAGAAAGTATATACTATCAAATTCAAAAATCCCTTCATTTGCCCTTCCATGCAATGTCATGTGTAGTGCTTCAAGATCCCCCTCCATAGGTCATGTATACATTTCTCTTAAATATCAATGGTGAGCCATCAAAATTTCACCTTTATTTAAATGACCTGGACATTTCTCAAATTGGTGCCTCACTTAAAGTTTTGCACCAAAGTTAGCTTTTCTTCCAAGGCTTATGCCTTGCTTTTTGCGAGTTTTGTCAATTGTCTATATTATGTAGAAAGTGTTGTTTCTTAAAGTCAATGGATTATTAAAAGCTGGGTTAACTTTGGAAATGCTTTTGACATTATGTGCTTGGTTCTATGAATTCAAGATGGCTATCACCAATCCTATCCCCTTACCTTGACACATCATAGTTGCATCATGAGCAAGTGTTCATCTCTGTATTTCTATCTTTGTATGCCCTTGAAGAGTTGTCACTTGAGAATTGCATTGCATATTATCTTGTCAAACACTTGTCTTATCAATATCTCTTGGAAGCATCGATATTCAAACTATTATATCCCTTTCTTGGCTTGTGCTTTAGCTGTAGTTTACTGGTGCAAAGATTCAAATGTTATCTTGATCTCTATCATCTTAATGAGTTGTCTTCGGTTGTTTGGGTACATTTGTCTATGCCTATGCTCAAATAATGTTTCAATGGTCATCTCTTATTTCTGTTGAGTCACTATCCCTCATCAGATAAATGAAGTTATAATTTAGAATTATGGGGGAGTGTATTTTCATGAAGCGCATCAATTCTGGGGGAGTTTCCTTTATGGGGGAGTTCAATCACAACTCATGTATCTTTTTGGGCTTACTTGTTGCAAGTCTAATTGTTGCTACACTTTGCTTGGGCATATCCATATGATCAAGTGCATATTGTTTATCCGTTGTGCTTTTATTGTTCTTGTTCTATGTATTTGTAGCAAAGTTGACTATTCTATGTGATTTTTCACCTTGTCTTTGTCTTACCATGACAAAATGGGGGAGAAAAAATTTTGTTATGCTTCATACCTTGCAAGCCTTTTCTTACCCATGATAAATTTCACTTGTTCTTGTCAAGAGTTGTTCATATGCAAGTTCATATGCAGGATTCATTCCTTGGCTCTTCTCTTGAGTGTGGGTGAGTGAAATTAATTCTAGGCTTGGGTTATTTTTTCAAGGAAACCCAAAGGGGGACATTGTGAAGTCTAGTCTTAAGGTTTTAGTTTTCCTTGACAAATATTGTATTTGTGTACCACATGCTCAATTTAGTTTTAGACTACATTCTCTGATTATAGGATGCTACTACTGGGATTAAACATTCGAAGTCGTGGCTCACCTCACTTCAAAAGGTTTGTTCATGCATGTGCATTTCATATCTTTATTCGTGTTGCATTCTCTCTAGTTTAATTGTCTAGTCAGTTTAGCGCACTGACTTCTAGCTGTCTAGGCACACAAATTAAGACAGCCCATATGGGCTGACTGACACCTTTATGCTAGTAGTTAATTTCTGGCCATTGATCTGCCTAGATTTTTTTTGCAGCTGACAAGTGTCCTTGTGATAATTTGGCTAATGGAAAATCTGATTTCCTTTGGTATATTTGCTTCTAGGGTTGCAGATTGTTCTTTGGGAGGGGGGTTTAGAGTTTATTTTTAGAGAGAGTTGCTTTAAGGCTTTGACCTTGCATCTTATCCATACATGAAACCCTAGTTGCCAAACCTTCCTTATGCATTAAGCACTCAATCATTTATATTAGGGTTGCATTGTTTTAAGGTTTTGCATTTATGTCTTGGTCTGGTTTTAAGCTTTAAATTCGTTTTTAGACCAAGCTTTTGGATTGAAGTTAGGTTTTTTCTTCAACTGTTTGACTGGTCATTTGAATCCAGATTTCTTATGCATATCATAAAATCATATTATATTATTGATCGTGTTGATCTCGGTACCACAAGGTGAAGAGCTCAGGAGGAGCTGCCACTTAGTGAAGACCGAATGAGTTCATCTCATGTAAAGCAAGGTTGCACAAAGGTAAAGCTGCTCCGTAGATAGGGATCTAGGAATTGAGCTTGTGTGGTCTTTGTATGAACCTTATTTATACTAGTGGATTGGACTCAATGGAGAGTTCTCGATTTTTTTAACCCAGAGGTGGGTTTTTTCGGCCAAAAACATCATGTGCAATATATCGTTTTTCAAGTTTACTTATTTTACGCTTTGCTTGTGATATATGTTTATCATTATTGGCAAACAAATAAGTCCATTTAACTAAGATTGTAAGAGTTAAAATGTGCACTGAACTGGATCTTAGTTAACTAGGAACACTTCAGTAAACTGAGCCTTGAATTGACTACTTCCATTGTGAGTAAACTAACATATTTGATCTTAGTCGATGAGTGTTGCTGACTAGTCAGACAAACATGTATATAGATTTTAAATTGCAGGTTATTCCACCTGGTACCAAGTTCACATTCCTCTAATGAGAGATGCTATGGAGATTTTCTCAAAGTGAAATTCTACATGGGCTCCTTGCCACCTCATAAAGATTCTCATTTTTGAGATTGTGGCTGTTTATTTTATTTTATTATTATTTTTTTAGTACATCGAAATTTTTATACTAGGGGAGGAGGAGTTTGGCTAAGCCATATAATGGGCACCCTAATTTGGTATCTAATTTGTGATCCACGAGATTCGAACATAAGACCTCTCACTTCTAAGCAAATATGAATACTACCAGATCGTAGTACTGGGTGGCCTTGTGACTGGTTTTAACTCATAGATTCTAGATTTTGGTTTGGTGTAAATGAATCTTTTTCTGTTCACGTGGTTACAAACTTCGTCCTCCTATAACATATTTGAACAAATTTAAGAACGGTTTAGTGTTTTGATGGTTAGGCCATTCTTTGAAAACTCTCTTCCCTTAGTATAAATTATTGTAAAATATCGCTTGTAATAAAAAAACAGTTGTAATATTGGCACTCCATATATTGTTTCACCTAACTTAAAGACTAAAAACTAATATTAAAATGCATAAGTGTCACTTAGGGTTGCGATTTAGTGATATTTCTGTTCACAAAAAAATGTTTGTTAGCTAAAGAAGGGTTATAAACATTGTTTAGGGTTATGATTGTGATCAATATTTGGGTTTGATTAATGACACATTTGCTAATCCATATTCCTATTGAAAAGAAATGAATTGAGGAGGAATTAAATCGAGCAAAAATCAAAATTGAATTCTTATGGAAGTTATTTACTATACTGTCTGCAATTAGAGTAGGAATGATACTTATTCCATAAAATCTATTTACCAAATACTCTTGAATCAGATTTTTTTTATTTTTTTAGTACAACGATATTTTTACATTAAAAAAAGGGGGAGTTCGGTTAAGCCATACAATGGGTAGCCTAATTTGGTATCGAATTCGTCATTCACGAGATTCGAACTTAAGACCTCTCATTTCTAAGTGAAGAGAAATACCACCAAACTATAGTATATATAAAACCGTTTACCTCTTTATTATATCCATAATTTTTTTTCTCCTTTTCCACTTCTTCAAAATCTGATTTTTTTTTTTTTTTTTTTTTTTGTCAAACGATAGATTTTGTTAGATTAGATATTAGATTAACTACTAACGGGGTTTGAACTCACGCCGTCACATAAATGCTGAACACCTTTTCATTACTGTGGTAAATGGCCACTTACCTTGATTTTTTTCCTTAAAAAATACTTATTTTAACTTACTGTTCCCTAATTAAGTTATTTTGTTAGGAAAACTAATGAAAAAAGCTTGAAAACTTTGAGTTTTAACGATAAGGACAAAATAAAAGGTAAAGTGAATAGTACCATGATTGACTTTTTAGTGTAAAAATGTGATTTTTCATTAAAATAAACAATACCAGGAGTTTTTCGTTAAAATTTCCTATTTTGTTGGGCATAGCCCTAAAGGTTAGTTTCCTTGTAAAAATGTTAAGCAAGATAGAATCTTATAGCCACTCAGTATTAGGGTTTGGTGGTATTCTTTTTCACAAGAAAGTGAAAGATATTATGTTTGAATCTCGTGGATAGCGAATTCGATACCAAATTAGACTGCTTATTGTGTGGTTTTCCTGAAATCTCTCTCCGTTTAATGTAAAAATATCAATGTATTAAAAAAAAAAAAAAAAAAAAAAACCGTGCATCCAAACGACGCCATTTTACTATGAGTCGGGACCGCCCCAGCCCCCGAGTCTACCGAAAGTAGAAGCAAAAGACGATTCTGAACAGAAACATACGGAAAAAATAACGTCAAGCAAATTACAGGAAAAATCTCCAACGGTCTCTCTCTCTCAAGTTCGCCGCCAAAAATGGCGGCCGCCAAGAAAAAAATTCCGGCGCCGCCGAACTCTGAGCAAATGAACTCAAGGGTCTGGCTCTTTTCCCTCCTACTCACACTCCAATACGGAGTTCAGCCCCTCATCTCGAAACGCTTCACCAGGTACTCCCGCCCCCTTCCTCGATCCCTAACATTTTCACCCCAAATCATCCATTAATTCTCTGAAACTTGTACGTTTCGTCTGGAATTTCTTCTCGCAGTAGGGAAGTGATCGTAACGTCGTCGGTTCTGACGTGCGAGATAGCCAAGGTTATCTGTGCCCTAATTTTCATGGCCAGAGACGGCAGCTTGAAGAAGGTGTACAGAGAGTGGACTTTGGTTGGTGCGTTGACCGCCTCGGGGCTCCCTGCCGCCATTTACGCATTGCAGAATAGTTTGCTGCAGATTTCTTACAAGAACCTTGATTCCCTCACCTTCTCAATGCTCAACCAGACTAAAATCATTTTCACTGCCCTCTTTACGTATTTGATTTTGAGGTATGTGGGATGAACACATTGTAAACTCCGAAATGTTCATGTTGGGTTAAGTAGCTATGGTAGTTTTTAAAGAGCTCTAAGGCGTTTGAATGTTGATGGTATGGTACCCATTAGACTGGTTTTGGTGTGGTTTGAGCCTGCAATGTATTGGTTTTTGGTTTCTACTTGATGGATTAACGTAATGTGAGATGATTCGGTGAGTTCTGAGGTGTCTGAGATTACCCATTAGATTGATCTTTGAGTGCAAATCTGTTGTGTGTAGGCAGAAGCAATCAATTCAACAGATTGGGGCGCTCTTCTTGTTGATTATGGCCGCTGTCCTTTTAAGTTTTGGGGAAGGCTCCAAAAAAGGGACTAGTAGCGGCAGTTCTGACCAGATATTGTTTAGTGGGATTATTCCCGTTTTGGTGGCCTCTGTGCTATCAGGTTTGGCGTCCTCTTTGTGTCAATGGGCTTCCCAGGTGAGCAAAACGTTTCGGTTTTTGTAGTTTGAAGATGCTATTCCCTAGTCTGGTCAATTTAACTTTATTGCTCTTATATTCCAGGTTAAGAAACACTCATCGTATTTGATGACCATAGAGATGTCTATTGTGGGAAGTTTATGCTTGTTGGTTAGTACCTCTAAGTCTCCAGATGGAGAAGCTATCAGAAAACATGGCTATTTTTATGGATGGACTTTGACGACTTTGGTAATGACCATTATGATATTTGACATTTTCCTTGAGTTTTGAATATTTGTTTGACTCCCTTGGGGCTATACACGGATGAGGAATTTGCAACTACCAAGGGACTTTAGGATAAATTGGTTACAAATGAACCCCAAGGCATTGCATGGAGGGATTTTAAATGCAGTAGATGATCATTACAAGGCATAAACAATTTCAATTAGTCATTTACAAAGGCGTTTAAATGCATTGTGTCTTGTCCATGCAAATGCCTCTACCAAAACTTTTGTAGTGCGTTTCTAACTAATTTAACTTAAATCTCTCATCCAAACATACCTGGAGTTTCTTTAATTGCTTAGTAACACACACATGCAATACTCAAAACCACCACAACCATTGGTTTAGTTTCGAAGGCAGATAAAAAAAATTTTTGGATGGTCATGCTGCTCCTCTCTGGTCAGCTGTTATTGTTTAGATATCTGTCCGCATAACATCTGTTTTCCTCTTTCTTTCATTCTTGGTGTTGTGTTTTTTTTTCCGGCTCTCCTTTGCTGTTTACTTGAGTCTGATTTGTAAGTAGTAACCATAGAAACTATATAGTCCCTGTTCAAAACACAATTATATAGTAGGCCTGTTTTATCCCAGTTTTTCCAATCTTAGGTTGCTCCCGAGTTGGGTCTAATTCTATTTGTGTGCAAAAACTTTGTATTTTTTTTATATCATAGGATTAAATCTGTGGCAGTAATTATCTTATGTTAAGAAAAGTGGTGCATACTGGGGTTTACTTTTCTGTATTTGAAGCATCCTGCTTCATCAACAAAATAAAATAACTAAAAGAATAAAAGTTATCTGTACCATCCATCCAAATTATTATTGAGAAGATATAACTTTTTAATTAATAGTACTTGGCAAAGAAAACAAATGTAATGTTATTCTCTGTTAACTATGCGTTGCATGAGTTATGGTGTGCCTTTTCAAATAATAATAATCATTATTATTTTTTTCTCAGATCCCAGTTATGTCCAATGCCCTTGGTGGAATTCTTGTTGGCCTAGTCACAAGTTATGCTGGCGGCGTTAAAAAGGTAAGTTTGACAAAATAAGGATTACAAGAGCGGTTGCTTGTTGCTCTCAAGCTTACTATTAGCTTTTTTTTTGATATTTTGTTGCAAACTGAGGCTGAAAGAGAAGAGAAAGGGTTAAAACCTACATAGTTTATTAATTCACTGCTATGCTTGATCACTAGAATCAACATGCTACCTACTTTAAGAAAACAATAGCTAGGTTACCTTGATCTTCTTTATTCACAGAACATCTCAGCTGAATAAGTTCTCCGTAGTTCTGAAGTTTCATCCTGTTCTTCATTGAAATTTCTTTCAAAATCTGACAAAATATGCCAAATGGTTTGGTAAGTTAAATCTATCCTTTGGCATGCACTTATAGTTTCTGAGTGATCATTTTGGTGCGAATGGCTGGAAGATAACTCGCTCCAGCCATAAACAAATTTCTTATACAGTTTCATTCTTGCAAGGGCCAATTCAGTTTTAAATGTACTTACCGCAGAAGCTCTATCTAACATGGTTGCAGGGGTTTGTTATTGTTTCTGCCCTTCTTGTTACTGCTATGCTGCAGTTCATTTTTGAAGGGAAACCACCTTCACTGTATTGTCTCCTGGCGCTTCCTCTCGTGGCCAGCAGCATTTCGATATACCAGAAGTATCCATACCGTGTTAAAAAGAAAGAAGCGTAAGCCCTGTTGCAACATCGGGGGAGTTGTTTTAGCCCCCCTGATCAAAACGGCTTTAAATGGTTTGGACATATTGGAGTTAGTTGATTCCAGAACGGTGGAGAGGTATTGGAATTTTTTGATTCCAAATACAATCACGCATTGTTTTCGGGTTAAATATTTGACCCGGGTTCTCGTTTGGTCAGATACCTCTTTGACCGGTGTCGCAACTGATACGAAGGTAATTGTAATGTTTTCTTGTTGTAATAGTCCAACAGATGAATGAAGATTTTTGAGATGATGATTTATCATTGCAAGATTATGCTTCTATGGGATATGTAATAGTGTGGACGCTGGAGATCAATAAAATTGTTACCTTTTTATGTTTTATTCCCCACAAGATTGTTGGTTACAGCGAATGAAATGCCCAGTATTGGCTAGGGACGAGAATGCTTTGTTGGATGTGTGGCCACACAATAAGTGATAAGATTAAGAACGAGAATATCTGAAATAAAATAGAAGTGGTCGCAATTAATGATAAAATGAAAGAAAATTGGTTAAGGTCGTTTTGGACATGTAAAACGAAGACCTCCATATACTTCAATTAGAAAATACGATTATGAGACAGAGACTCCTGGTAAAAAGGGTAGAGGAAGGCATCAGAAGATATAAACAGACACTTTAAGAAAAGACATGGGATACTTGGAGCGCAATAACGTTCTAGAATTTATATAAATGATCTCACTTAATGGGATAAGACTTCGTTGTTATTATTTGTTTGTAATACAAGATTGGTAATGACTTAGTACACAACCCATTAACACTAAGATATGTTGTAACGACATCCAATGATCATATCTGACCGTCGGCAGGTGATTCATGCGTGTATTATTGGGCCGTTGCAACCTTGTTTTAGGCTCCGTCGTCAACTGAGGCCCACTTCCACTGAGAAATGAAAAGTGAAGCACGGAGCTCCTCTCACGCACACAAAGCTCTTCACCCGCGGCTGCTCCATCGTACCAAATTCAGAGAGGAGAGAAATTCGACATGGGAAGCAGATTGGGAAGGAGGGTAGTCCACTTCGCGAACCTACCCATCAAGCTTTTGATGCCCAACGATTTCACCAACATCACAGAAATCGCTCTCAAAACCATCCCATCGGCCTCCAAGATCGAAATCAAGCGCGTCATGGAGTCCCTCTACGGCTTCCAGGTCGACAAGGTCCGCACCCTAAACATGGAGGGCAAGAAGAAGAAGCGCGGCGGACTTCTCATCGCAAAGCCCGACTACAAGAAGGCCTACGTCACCCTCAAGGCCCCCCTCTCCCTCTCCCGGGACCTCTATCCCATCGGAATCGTCCAGCAAGACCGCAAGCAGCAGGCGGTCAACCAGTCCAAGTCTGCTGTCGTTGAAGAGGGCGACACCGAGAAGCATTGGCTTTACGGGAACAAGGAATGGCAGCAGCAGCCGCAGAGCGCTCGCAGGGGTAAGAGCGGCGATAAGGGTTCGGCTGTTTTCGGCGAGGGTGCCGCCAAGTTTCCCTGGAGCAACATGAGATTTCGCTAGGCAGGTTTGATGAGATTTTAGGGTTTTTATTTGGAGATTTCGAATTTGTGATATTTTAGGGTTTGATGAATTATATGGCCATTTAGTGGCTATTTTGCTAGTGAACCTCTCTTTGCTAGGACTGCAGCATTTGGTGTTCGATTAAAGGAGCATTTCGGTGTTATGTTTATTGTTAATCTTGTCTTATATTGCGCGGTTATGTGTTTTACTTAACCTGGTAGTTGTTCATAAGGTTTGAAATTGTCGAGGACGGAATTTAATGGGATTATTATGACATATGATATGAAAGAAATGTGTTTTGTTTGGTTGGCAATCGGTGTAAGGTGTAAAAAAATGACGGCTGCTACTCAACAAGTTTATTATATTTGTCCATAAAAATGTTTCGTCGCCTTTTGCGATCCAGTTCTGAAAATTTGCAGGTTTCTAGTTGTAGCAAAGGATATAGTGAGCCAGGTGTTCTATGGGAGCCAGGATTATTGTAGGGAAAAGTAAGGTGTAATGATAGGAAAACTTCAGACATGTTCTCTTTATTTCTTTTAATGTATATTTGATACATTACGTATAGGTATGCAATTACGAATTATCAACTATCCCCAAGTGCTCGTAAACAAACTAGCTGATACAAATGATGGTCTTGAAGGCGTAACTCCCACATCGTGTGGAATGTCTGTGCCTCTTAGGCTAATGCAGTTTAGGACATTGACGACCTTTGTATGGAGGTGGTTCTGCGTCTAGATGGGTTGGTTCTTTGTTGGTTGTTTCCAGTTTCATTTTCCTCAACTTTTGTATGGAAAGAGTTCTTGATTTTTCTCCATCCCAAACTCCAACCTGATACATTCTTTTGCTTTTTGCTTATTATCCTTTCATACTCGTGTTGCAGTTCAGAGTAGTCCCTCTGCAGCTCTGCCATCGTTACTTTTACATTCTCAAGTTCTGCTTTAAGATTTTTAATCTCTGCATCTGTTGATGAGTGGTTCCTCTCCTGTTCAGAGTTATCGCCACTTGGTGATTCCTTATCTTGCATCACTGTCCTCATCTTTACTTGCTCTGAGAACAGAACCTGCACATGTTACATAACTGCTTTCTACAGTAAGAGATGTCAATTTTGATGGACCACGTTCTAGTTGGCTCTGAGATTATGGGTTCCATGTGTGATAAATGTAATGGTTGCCGAAGTTCTCAGTTAAGCGTCTACGCCTTTGTGAGGATTTTACTTCTCCATTATGATAAGGGTATATATAGAACGGTATTTTCCCTGTTTGTAGGAATGCTATTAGAATTAAGGTTTTTGAAATTTTCTGTTTATTTGATGATTTTAGGTATTCTATTCAAATGATGTAATTTTTCTTTCATTTCAAAGGGGCAACAGTTGAGTGATCTTTGACATGCATCAATCAATTTAGCCAATACAAGATTTAAATATCTAATTAGGGTTCGTATTAGAGATTCAGATTGGAATTTATATTTGGATGGTCTTTGCTGCTATATATTTAATCACGCTGGTGTAATTCAATTTTTTTCTTCTGGTTACAGTGTAATTCAAATTTCACTAGAGAACTCTTAGTTTGAAATTTGTTCGGTTACTTTGTTATACAATACTCTGTTTCTAGCATGTTTTGTGTGACATTGAAGTCTTTCCTTCCAATTGCTAGATTATTCAACCTGAGACCTGCCTGAGCCCCATCTCATGTTTTCATCACTTAGCCGGATGCCTATATGTTTACTCTTTGAATTCAGCGTGCATAAAAATTGTGCTAAGCAACAAAAAATGAGGCACTTATTTCAATTTGTAGTCGTAGTTAATGTTTTTTTTTTTTTTTAGTTTTCTCTTGCCATGTATTTTCATCTTCTCAAAGGTCTCTAATTAGCTTCATTGATTGTGCTGCTTATAAACTACAAGTCCCTTAGTCTCTGGTTGGTGGAGGTTCTTGGGTTACATTTCATTTTCTTGTTACTACATGATAAACTTTAAATATACATATTTTTGAATTTAATTGGAATGCAAGCGTTTAGATCTGTCATGGTAGAAGGTCTAGATTCCTTAAGGATATAAATGATATCATAACATTTTAGACTAAGTTTCAGCATGGGCCAATTCGAAACTTGAAAAATGTTACCTGGACAATGGTTCTCATAGGCAGTCGATCATTTTGTGCAGCGTGCATGCACGCATCAAGTGATAGTTTATTGCAGTTCATTATTCTGCATAGCCTTCTCCGGTCATGCTCAGGCAGCGTAGGATGAGTCTGAAAGAAAAAGGGTTAAGATTTTAGGTTATAAATAAGGTAAAACTAGAGAAACAGGTGAGAAGGTAACCTTTAGATAGGTATCAATGGCTCCGTAAAGTCCATCATCACATGTTCGAGCATTTTCTGGCAGTAATTCCGCCATTACATGAAACTTGATTATGGAGAGTTTCGGGTCTCCTGCAATCTCTGATAGGTAGTTGTCTAACAGCTTACTAACAGCAATTTCACCAGTCTTCTGTTGCTGTTCTTGATGCTCATGCATCAAGAAATATTCCACAATCCGTTGCACAACTTCAATGTCATGCAATGTGCATTCTTCAGGTGAACTGTACTACACATTATGATAATTAACAAGAACATGAAGGTTGGTTACGCCGGTAGGATCTATTGTATGTTTCCAATTCATAGTAAATAAAGAATGCAGAATACTCACTCAACCAGTTTCCCTTGATCTGCATTGTAGTACCTAGGAATCAGCAAATCGTTCACATTGGCATCTTCTAACATCATCCCGGCTCTCTTTTCAAGCTCTGAAATCAACGCTGGCGATGCAGAGTACAGCATGGCCAACTTTAACATCTGCAATAAGAACTTACATGGAAGAGCTTTGTTTTGAGGAGGTAGTATGCTTACTATGCTTTCAATAATTGCTTTTTGCTGCCTTGCTGTATTCGTAACCCCTGTCCTCCTTCCTCCTATTCAATACACTAAACTGCATGTCATTTTTTCCAAGCCCATATCCTCTTAGTCCTTCAAACTCTATATCCACGCCTGTCAACCATCTTTCTGCATAGTGCACGATACATTTACCAACAAACTCTGGTCTGTTACTCTTTGCCTTTATTGCTGCTATAGTCCTCATGAAATGATCTATTCGAAAGGTAGACACTTCGCTAAGCCACCAGCCTTCTTGACCATCTGCATCCCCAATGGCGTTTTCTCTGGAAGCCTTCCAAGCGATTGAGTCACAGCAGCGTCTGACAATTTGAAGATTTTCAGCCCACGGAGAGAGAGTTTCACAAGATTTAAGCACAGAAATGGTGTCTTTCCGTGAAGAAAGGACAACCAAGGTGAGAAAAGCTTCAGTCTTAGAAATGAGATTTCCATCTTGAACTTCTTCAGTCATTTCTAGAAATTCCGAGGCGCATCTTAACGGAGCTATATTGTTAGGGTTCAAGTCCACTGGAAGACCATAACAGAATTTTAAAATGATTTCAAAGGTTTCTGATCCGCCGGGGAAGTTTTCAAGCTTGAGGTCATAACTGAAATTTGAAGGTGAAGGATGAATTTCCAATCGACCTATGTAGCCACATTTCGATACCAAAGGATACTGCAAAAACAAAGAGAAATGAACCATGAACTTATGACTACTGTGTAGTTGTGTGTTGAAGTTATGACTCGAGCCGTGCATGTTTGTATTGCTCTGTAAGTTTACCTTGTGGACGTCGAAGGTGATGCCTTGAACTTGAATGGTTAGGTCTGTCGGGACATGAGAATTGATAAACCTGCACGAATCCACCAAATAAATATGTCTTTACTCGTTATGGAATATATGCAGAGTTAGAATTTAGACAAGACTTTCTCTCCTTGTACCATGACAGTGTGTTTCTTTTCGAAGCTACCAGGCTATAGTGATGTGTTTGGTAGGAACAACGATGCGCTGGTCGTGAAGTTCATCGGAGCCCTCGTAATCGGCCTCGGCCTCTGGAATTTGCGGTGGATTTAGGGACATGTTCACGGCGACGCTTTTGGCCAGATATGTTATGAGAGACGGTAGAGAGATTTGGATGGAATAACATGATATAAGAGAGTGGGGATGTGATGTGAATAAATGAATGAGAAGTGAGTATGTGGTTGTGAAGAATGTAGATCTACTCCTTATGAGGGTTGGTGGAGTGCCGTTCTCTAATTGTTGCTGGCTTGGGACTAACAATTTCTAAATGTTATGTTGTTTGAAAGAGATGGAGAATGTGAGTTTATCAGCTCTGACCGGTCTATTATCTGCCATGTAATCATGGAAGCGACCAACAGATGGTTGTGTGGCTATCAATATAGGAGGAATCGTCTCTCTCCTAATCTCTCTTCCTTTCTATGTCTCCTATTTGAATGGCTACGGTTAAGTCACGTTAATATCTTATATTAATTTTTATAGAGATAAAAGATAAAAAACAAAATGTGAGAAGAGGGGAGAGAAGAGGAATAAGAGGGGAGAGAATCTTACTCCATCAATATATTAGTAAGAATCGGGGGACACATTTTTTTGACAAACTTTCTTACTACCCATTCACACACACACACACATATAAATATTTGGTCAAAATAGTCCTTAAAATTGGCATAACTCCTCACTTTGGTCATTGAGATTTGAAATCGATAGAACTAATCCTTGAGTTTGTCCATTGTTAATAATTTTGGTCATTTCATGAATAATCTTTGTTAAATGAGGACCAAAATGACAAAGTTACCCTCAATTGAATAAACAATGAGTCAAAATCATGTGACAAAAGTTGAGAATATTTTTTGTCATTTTCTCCTTATTTAACAAAAACTTTCCATAGAATAACCAAAATAATTGATAGCGGACAAGCTCAAAGATCAGTTATATCAATTTTAAATCAGAGATCAAAATAAGAGTTACGCAAATATCTTGTATAACTTTTGTGAATCTCATGTTTACAGAGAATGATTGTAAGTGTTGATGTAACATCCGATCTACTTAAGGGTTCCATGTGGATGCCTTGTGGATTGTATTTAACTTGTCCAGATCTATGCCAACAAGTTGTACTAATTTCCTTTTCAACAATACAGCCACATAAAAAACAGATAAGTCAACCGACCCCATGTCAAGCAAGAAATCGGCACACCACTGAAATCGCCACCATCACAATATATTCCCAAAAGTAAACTTTCCTATCAACAAATTTAACTCTTAATCTTGTGCTTAAAGTCATATTTGAGAGTGAAGGTGCTTGGTAGAGTTGGAATCTGGGTGTCGAATGTTTAGTCCGGTGATGGTTTGCCAAAAAATTTGATAAAACAACAACAAAGCCTTATCCAACTAAGTGGGTTAGCTGTATGAATCATAAAACGTCATTGCGCTCAATTATGTGTCACGTCTTCTATTAGATTAGTTCACATGCAATAAAATTAAAAAAGAAGCGGCAAGAAATCGAGAAAAGTAATTGGAGAATTGGTAATTTATGTGTTAATAGATTATTTGCTCTTGCCATATCCCGAAAGTGGATGTTTTGAATTTTTTGTATCATCTGGATTGACGCAACTTTGGTTTGTTGTGTCTGTTATGGGGCCGTAAAATATGGATTCAAAGAGAATGGCAAGAAGAATAAGACTAATGGTAACCATAAGCCTGTCAAGTTTAAGGTAAAAAACAATGTATTCAGCTTCCAAAACAACATTTTAATGTTTGTAATTAAAATTGGACTTTTGGTTTTTCGTCTGATTAATGTCATTTGCTTTCATTTTAATTACCTAAACCTTATGAAATGGCAGGTGGTAATTTGTTTATTTAAGTCATTTGGCTTCTCATTTGTAATGATCTTTCAAGCTTTTAATCAATTAATCAAATTATTCTTTGGGATTTCTATCAAACTGGTGCACTCCAGAACTTTATCCTTCAAGGATTTACGCTTGTAATCCTTACTAGCTTCGTACTATGTCAAAATCTTAGACTTTTTCAAGGTATTTCAATAACTACCTATGGAATTAGGTTGACATTTTTTTATGTTGGTTGACCAAATGCATTCCCTCTTAGACTTGTAAACAGGTCGGTTTTATTAGGTTTGCTTGATTTCAACACGACCCATTAACTTAATGGGTCGTCCAAACCTAATTTATTAAGCTAATGGGTCACCCATTTCACCCATTAACATTTTTTTTTTAAATTTTGCATAAATGAATTAAAAGTGAAAGAGTTAAAAGAAAAGTAGAGCGGATGTTCGATGGCGCAAAAGTTCTTCCATGTTTACTTGCAAAGTTTGCTGGTGGAGAATAATGGTTTTTAGTTTATTTTTCAAGGATTGATACATGTGATGAGTTCTAGTCAAACATTGTGAAGCTTCCCAAACAATCACCAACATTCAGAATCTTCCCACTATCTTGGTCCCAATCTGCACAATAAAAAAACTCCAACCATCATATAACTCAAAATTTTCAATTTTTATATAATTGAAAAAAAAAATATTTGATATAAATGGATGAAGAAAATGAAAAATGGGGAGGTGTACCGACTTGAGAATGTCCTAACTACTTTCTCTTGATGGTTAGCAAGTACTTCCTGGCCACCGGTCTAATATGGATCAACCTCAGATACCCTATCTCAAACTTGCAAGTCTTAGACAATTGGAATGGAACAGTGACGGAAGGAGGAAGAGGAAGCTGAGCTCCCAATATTTTTTTGTAATAATATTTTTTAATTCAAATGACCGTTAGTCCCATAAGCTCCATGTGAGCCTTTAATACAACTTCACAATTCCACTAATGCCATCTGGCACTTCTACTAATTATCTAATTAACAACTAAACTCCCATATTAACCTCTACGAAGTGATTAAGCCGATCACTTATTACATTTCATATCATTAACCCCTCCCTTGAAGAACAACCTTGTCCCCAAGGTTTAACAAACAAAATCTCGAAATTTGGCAGTGAATTCATCAAAGTCTGCCTAAGTGGCTTCATTAGGTTGTCAAACCCTCCCAAAGCATCAAGACTTGAACTCTTGCAACATTTCCCTTCTTGTACATGCGCCTCTGCAGCGCTTCGTTTAGTTTCTTAGCTTCCAAGTTATCTATGACTAGCTCTGGTAAAGCAGCAATAGGAATGGTCTGAGAACCCAACTTCTTGTTCAAGCAGCTCACATGGAAAACATGATGAATTTTTGTGCCCTCTAGAAGCCTGAGTTTATATGCTACCTTGCCAATTCTTTCCAACACTTCAAATGGACCATAGAACTTAGGGTGCAACTTGTGAAAGGCATGGAGTTTAATGACTGCAACTAATAAGGTATCAATATCAAATATACGCAATCTCCCACAATAAATTCCCTCTCAGTTCGATGTTTATTTGCTTGATGCTTCATCCGAGTTTGAGCCCATTCCAAATTAGATTTCAGCAATGCCAACATCTTATCCCTTTCTAGTAATGCTTGTTCCACCACTTTCAACTTAGTTGTGCCCCCCTTTCATAGGTAGTAATGAGTGGAGGAGGAATACCATAAACAACTTCAAAGGGAGTGACTTTGGTAGATGTGTGGTATAGGTGCGTTATAACTCCACTCAGCCTAAGGAGGTTTCTAAGCACCGATTCATAACTTCAGTTTGTCCATCACTTTGGGGATGGTATCCAGAACTCATGCTCAGTTTTGAGCCTTGCAATTTGAAGAACTCTTGCAAGAACTGACTGAGGAACACAGAGTCTGTCACTAACTGATGCCATGGAGTTTAAACACATGGTCCACAAATAATTGGGCTACACTAGCTGCTGTGTATGGATGGGATAGAGTAACAAAGTGGGCAAACTTAGATAATATGTCTACCATAACCATGATCACTGTCTTGCCCTTCCAGTTAGGTAACCCCACAATGAAATCCATGCGGATGCTAGTCCATATTTTCTTTGGAATGGGAAGAGGTTAAAGTAAAACTGGTGGAGCTATGGTTTCATATTTATTTTGTTGACAGATAGCACACTTAGATACATATTTCTAATATTTTGCTTTATTCCCTACCAATAAAAGCACCTTTTGAGCCTTTGATACGTTTTGAGCACCTTGGTGACCAAAAGTGGGAGTGCAATGGTGTTCCTCCAAGATTTTGGACTTCCAACTAGAGGTAGGTCTTAGAACAATTCTGCCTTTGTACTTCAGAAACCCATTATCAATGTGAAATGTGCTTAACTTGGAATTAGTGCCCTGTGAAAGATCTGTGATGGAGTATGCCACCTCTTGCGACTTACTTTTAACCCATAGATTAGGCTCCAACCCTCTGCATAGTTCATCTAGCCATCCAAAATATGGATATGTGATATCCTTACACTCTAGCATATTAAGTAACACTTCCACAGGCACATCAGAGAATTTATTGGGTGTTGGAACCCTAGATAGGGCATTAGCAACCACATCATCCTAGCCATGTTTGTACTGAATCTCGTAATCATAATCAAGCAATTTTGAAGCCCATTTTTGCTGGAAAGCAGTGTTAGCTCTGTGCTGCAAGAAATATTTAAAGCTAATGTGATCAGTCTTAATGATAAAGTGTCTTCCTTGCAAGTAGTTCTGCCATTTCTTTATAGCATGCACTATAGCAATGAGTTCTCTTTCGTATGTAAAAAGAGCTTGGTTCCTTGGCCTCAATGCTTAGCTAGTGAAAGCCATTGGTCTACCCCTTTGTTGCAAGACAACTTCTATCCCATTACTAGAAGCATCACACTCCAACTCGAATGGCTTTGAAAAATTACGAAAAGTCAAGACCTATGGTGAAGCCATTACCCTCTTCAAGTGCTCAAAAGCCTCATTAGCTGAGGGAGACTATACAAAGCTATCCTTCTTAGTAAGATAATATAAAGGTTGACAAATTTTCCTATATCCTGGCACAAATTTTCTGTAATAGCTCGTTAGTCCCAAGAACCCTCTCAATTGTTTCACAGTGGTGGGAGCTGACCAATCAAGTATAGCCTTAACCTTTCTAGGGTCAACTAATACTCCTTCTCTAGACACAATATGGCCTAAGTACTCCATTGTGCTTTGACCAAAAACACATTTTTCTTTTTCACATATAGTTGATTTTGATGCAAAATTGCAAAGGTTTCTTGCAAGTGAAGCAAGTAGTCCTCCCATGTTTTACTATAGATCAAAATGTCATCGAAGAAGACCAAGATAAATTTTCTAAGAAAGGGCCTGAAAAGATCATTCATGAGGTTTTAGAAGGTAGTAGGAGCATTGGTGAGTCCAGATGGCATAACCAGAAATTCATAGTGACCTGCATGAGTTCTAAATGCAATTTTCTCAACATCTGATGGGTGCATCCAAATTTGATGACAGCCGGACCTTAAATCCAACTTAGTGAAGTATCTGGCCCCAAACAATTCATCCAGTAGATCATCAATGAATGGGATTGGATATCTGTCATTCATAGTAATGGCATTCAACTCCCTATAGTCCATACACATTCTCCGTCTACCCTCTTTCTTTCTTACTAAGAAAACTGGAAATGAAAAGGGGTTATGACTTGCCCTTATGAATCCTGCATCTAGAACTTCTTGAACTGCCTTCTCAATCTCAGACTTTTGAATCGGGCCATAGTGATATGGTCATATGTTGGGTGGTTTTGCACCAGGAATTAATGGGATTTTATGGTCATGGTCTCTAGGAGGTGGTAAGGTAGTAGGCACTGCAAAAACTTTCTCAAATTGCCTCAAAATCTCCTCCAACTACTGCAATTGAAGAAGAGTGAGGTTAGAGGCTTCTAGTTTTTCCCGGGACATAGAGTACAATAACATTCCCAAATTAAAGTTATAAGATTCCTTATCAAGCTACTGCATTGAAATTTCTTGTACCAAAGGTGTAGGAGGAACATTGTGATGCAACTTGTATGTCATTGGACCCTCAAAACCATGTCACAACCTCCCAGTGGTAAGGAAAATAATTCAGCGAAGCATTCATAACCACCCAATAATAGAGGGACATCTTTATAACAACCACTACCCTTAATCTTTCCCCCATTGGCAATCATTACTTCAAATGCTTGAGTACCTTTAGCTACTCAAGTCCATTTCTTAGCTAATCTAGAGTCTAAGAAATTATGAGTACTTCCTTAATCAAGCAAAATTCTCACTGTTTGGTTCCTCACAAGACCCTCAACTTTCATTGTTTGCACTGATTGCTTGGCAGGTGTGCCATAGAATGCACATTCACTTAACTCCATGTGCAACAACTCAAGAGCTACAACACCTTCTTCATTGTCAGTCCTTAACTCTTCATCAACTACATCCAACATCAATAATAGTTTATAGAGACATTTATGACCTCTAACCCATTTTTCTTCACAGAACCAACAGTCTCCCCTTTCCTTCTTGCACAGAACCTCTTCAGGAGTGAGTTTCTTATAAGGCAAGGTAGGAGTTCTAGGTTAAGGGGCAGGGAGTTCGGGTAACACTGGAGCATGTGGTTTCAAAATAGTTGCAGGTCTAGGGAACATTGGTTTGAGTGCATTGAATTTAGCATCAACTTGAAGAGTAATAGAAATAGTATCATGCACAGTAGAAGGCCTTAACAACTTAACATCATACTACATTTCTCGTTTTAAACCTCTTAAGAAACAACTTTTAAGCATCACAGGACCAACATCACCAGATCTAGTTGTAAGTTTACAGAATTCAATAATGTAATCCTTCAGAGTACCTAATTGCTGAAGTTTGAAAGAGACTCAATGCTATCTTTGAATTCAGTGGGACCAAACTCTTGGCAAAAGGCCTTGGTGAACTCCGATCAAGTAGGTGTTAAATGCAAACAAATCCTCCATCGAAACCATTGTAGTGGTTCACCATCCAAATGGATTGAGATTGTAACTACCTTCGGTGCTCCGGAATGGCATAGTTGGAAAAATATTGTTTAGCTTTGTAGATCCAGGCTAGTGGATCATTGCCGTCACTGAAACGAGGGAAATCCAGTCATTGTTGCCATTAAGGACAAGGATTAAGGCCTCCCCTATCACAAGTGTCTCGTCTATGATGGCGAAGTGTCTCAATACTACGAAAATCAACATCATCAGTGAAGATCTAAGAAGGAGCAACTAGAATGGCGGATTACGATAACGGATCTGAAGGTTGCCCTGCCACCCCCCTCACCGATAAAAACTTGCTTCCAGCGAAATTGCTCGAAGAACGCTTGCAATTTGAGCTCCCACGACGCCGATAAGGAAGCATTGTTGGTGGAAATAGCAATCTGAATAATCTGAGGCAGGTCAGTGATGGTAGCTTCCACTGTACTTATATGAGAATCCATGGTAGAAAACTTGGAATTGGTGGTGTGGCAGGGCAGACAAGAAGGAAACCAGGATCAGAAGGCTGATACCAATGATAAGGATCAACCTCATATACCCTATCTCAAACTTGCAAGTAGCTTAGAGAATTGGAATGGAATAATGGCAAAATAAGGAGGAAGAGGAAGCTGAGCTCCTGATATTTTTTTGTAATAATATTTTTCAATTCAAATGACCATTAGTCCCACAAGCTCCATATGAGCCTTTAACACAAGTCCACTATTCCACTAGTGCCATTTCGCACTTCTACTAATTATCTAATTAACAACTAAACTCCCATCTTAAATGATTAAGCCTCTACTAAATGATTAAGCCGATCACTTATTACATTTCCTATCACGGTCGAGTGGTGGCGCTTCAGCTGCTATAAGAACAGGAAGGCGGAATCGTGTGCTAAAGAGCCGCAAATGATGAGAATGGTGGTTGGGTCATGAGTTAGGTTCTTACACACATGAACGGAGCTACTATAGGCCTAGAGGGGCAGTTTTTTTAGAAAAAAAAGTGTACAATTTTACATCCTAAGTTATCAGCTCTAATTAAGCTACAACTAAAAAAAAAGGAAAACTAATGAAAAGGGCTTGAAAACTTTGAGTTTTAACGATAAAGACAAAATAAAGGGTAAAGTGAATAGTACCAAGATTGACTTTTTAGTGTAAAAATGTGGTTTTTCATTAAAATGAACAGTACTGGAAGCTTTTTGTTAAAATTTCCTTAAAAAAAATAGGCCGAGATGGACCACGTGATGACAACTAAAATAATAATTAATAGTTTTGGATCCCCTGTTTCCTAACCTAGGTCCCTAATGCCCCCAAAACTCATCCCCACCACCGCAAAGCAATTTTTTGTTTTCGTCTTCTTCATGTTCTTCTCCTCCCCTTTCAACCAAACTCAATTAAAATTGGGAGTTTCATAATAGTTGGAGTTCAACTAATCAAGTATCAGAATTTGACATAAAAACTTCACTCCACAAAGTGTGTGTGTGTGTGTGTGAGTATACTTCATTAATTCGTTTTGGGCATTACAATTTTGAATTCAACTACTAATTTATAAATTTTTCTTCTATGAATTCTCTAAATTACATACATATATATATGAGTATACTTCATTAATTCGTTTTGGGCATTACAATTTTGAATTTAACTACTAATTTATAAATTTTTATGAATTCTCTAAATTACATATGAACCCTATAGTATCAATATGCCTGACTTCGCCTACAAAGATACTATTTGAAGGAAAACAGAAATGGATGCCCCCATCCATACACATCTTTGACTTCGTCCCTGCTTGCACCACCACGTGGAGGTTGAGTTTGCTCGGAAGAGGGATGAGTGACTGCGGGAGGAGTATGGATCTAAGAAGGAAATTGAGATTAGTTTTTCTTTTAATGAAATCACATACATATCCTCAACTAATGGGTGTTAATGGGTTCGCGAGTAGACCAGAATAATCCATAAAATAATGGGTGATTAATGAGTCCATCCGTTAATGACCCAACCTATTGAGCATCCACCCAAATATTAAGTTTAACAGGTTAGATTGGGTTAGATCAGATTAACGGGTTGGGTCGAAAATGTCACCTCTATTCACAATTACCACACAACCAAATGAGTGAAAAAATGAAACTCAAAAAGTCGACTCATGCGGGAGGTTCCAAAACTTCAAACTGACCCACTATTCGTAAAGAATAGTTGTTACTTTGTTATTCACTCTAAAAGTGTCTTTAATATAGTTAGGGTTATTATGGTAAGAAGAAGAGTGGTTAAGGGCTTTAACACGAATGTAACAAGGGTTGCAAAGATAGGGTTAGGGTTTATGTTATTTCAGATGTTGAATTAATTGAATTTTTTTTTATACTAAATTCATTAGTCTTTAAGCATAATTGTATAGTAAGATAAAATAGACCCTTCACATTGAGTATTTGAAAGGTGATTTTCACACACTTATTTTAGCTTTTAACACAACCTCTCTTTATTTTTGGTCGTTAGATAGAACAAATCAAACAAAAATAAGAGCCAAAATTAAACTAAAATGTGTAAGGAGTTAAAAAAAGTGTGCTTTTATCATTTCCCTAAATATTTATGTGGAGTATGTTCAAATAACCTTTGGTCAAGGAAAATGAAATAAGCAAGATGAAATCCAAAAGGAGGCACCAGTAAAAAAATTAGGGGCATTTTGATCTAGATGCTTGGTTTTGGAATTTCTTAGACCAAATATTAAGGCCTTTAGGTTTTAACCATTGGAGAAAGATTTGGTTACTTTAGACCCAACTATTGGAGAATGATTGAGTTAGTTTAGGCCTAACCATTAGAGAAGGATTGGGTCAATTTAAAACCTAAATTTTAGGTTTTATCCCAATAGTTGGAGATAGTCTTAGAGATTTGATCAAACTACTTTTCTATAATTTTAATTAATTTAAAATTACACAAACTATTATTATAATTGTTTTACCTTTTCACCAAAAAGTGTTTTACTTAAAAGTTATTATATAAAAAAAAAGTGTTTGGTAAAAAAATAAATTGTCGGCATATATTAAAAGTAATGACCTCTAAACAACAATTTTTAAAAACAGTTTTAGGTTGCTTTGAAAAGCTTTTTTCGTAAACAGTAGAGTGAGCATTTTATGAATATTTTAAATTCCTCATATAGCGTTATTAGTGTTTAAAATGACATTATATATCCTTCTACAAAAAAAATTTCCTTTGGAAAGCAAAGTGATCGGCAATGCCTACTACTATAACCACTGATCTGACACCACCACACTATTATCACCACCATTGTTGCCACCATCACCGCCACCACAATCGTTACCACCACCATTGCCCCCAACATCACATCCACCACAACAACCATCGCAACCACTTGCATTACCACCACCATCGTTGCCGCCGCCGCTGCCATAATCGTCACCTCCACCACGACCACCACCGTCATTGGTTGACGTCACCCCTAATATCATTGTTACCTAGATCTGCATCCTAACCACCACACCCCACTATCACCATCGTTGTAGCTACCCTCACCATTACTGCCCCCACCACTGCCATAGTCGCCACCACCTACGACTACAACCACCAACACCACCATTGCTACCATCACCACCACCATCGTTGCAACCGCCAACCCAACAATGTCTCTACCGCCACCACCACCACCACCACCATCACTACTACCTCTACACCCCAACCACCACTAGCATTGCTACCTTTACCTTAACCACCATACCCTAATATTGGCGCTACCACACCCTATTATAGGTACCACCATCGGGTAGGATGTGTGTGATGTGTGGATGTTTAGAAAAATTACATTAGCACTCTTCAAATTTTGGACGTCTTTTATTGTCGGTTGGAATGGGCTTAAACCAACCAAACCAAATTGATTAACAATAGTTTGATTTGGTTTGGTTTCAATAGGGGTATTAGTCAAACCAAATCAAATTAAACCGTTAAATACTAATTGATTGGGTTATATTTTTTATGTCAAGCCTAACCGTGATCACCCTTACTATAGACCTTATCGGTAAGAGGCAGAGATGCTGATTAACCTTAAAGGTTTCTGCAACTTTCTCCTTTATTAATTTTGTTTAGTTTAAAAAATGCTAGGTTTGGCACATTATACTGTTAGATTGTTAAATGCTGGGTCTCATTGGTTTTTCAAAAGCTTAGCTTAATTTACAAAGCAGCATTCAAGCTTATTGCTCGTTTTCGATGTTGGATCTTAATTTGAGATCCTACTTCCATGGACAACGTCGTGTTTGCACGTTGCGAGTCTTTGCGACTCGTTCATGCACATGCATACATGCGGTTTGGTGTAAAATATACATCACCTTTTCAATTTGAACTAAAGAAATTGAAGGTATATGCACGAAAAGGCCAACATTTTGTTGGCATTTCTTTAGACTTTAGTGCCGATATGTGAATAGTCCGGTGCCACCCCACTTGAGTTGGTGAATCTTCATTGCTTTTTCAATGCAGGTGAAAGGGGAAGGCAAAATCTCACTTCAATAATACAAGAGACGCTTAATCACACATGCTCTATCTTCTTTATTTTCAAGCTCACCAAACCCTTTTTCTGGTCCCACATTCTCTCTTGGCCGTAGTTTGACCATTGAACAAAAAAATCTCTTCTCGAGTAGAGATAAACAATGTATCATTCGGAAATATTGAATATACACAATTCTAAATGAAGTAGAATTTGAAATGCATTTAAGATAAAAAAAATTCTTACATAACTAAAACAAGAGGCATGACACACTCAAATTATTAGTCGCATGGTTGCAACAACGTTTACCTTGCACCCAATGTCGCCTGTTCACAAGAGTCTTTAGAGTAGTTAACAGTCATCGAGTGGTGACGGGTAGGTACGTAAATTTAAGAAGAGATGAGGGGCAAATTCGGGTAGTAAACAAAATATCAAAGATTTCTGACTTTTGCCGGTTTCGTCGTGGTTGGCGGTTTCCCCTCGCCCCCTATATAAACACGTTCAACTCAAAAAATCGAAAAAAATAACATAACGCAGAGTCAATATTTTGGATTCAGATCCAAAAAAGCAGTCGGAAGAAAACGAAAACGAAAACGAATTGAGGGAGCTGAAACAAAATTAATCAAATCAATCTAGAAAATGGCGACGGTATCCCCTCTGGCCAAATACAAGCTCGTCTTCCTCGGCGACCAGTCCGTCGGCAAAACCAGCATCATCACCCGCTTCATGTACGACAAATTCGACACCACTTATCAGGTCAATTCCCAATTTTTTGCAGTTTTCCAATTTGTTCGTCTTCGTCTCGATCGATCGATCGATCAGTTTTTTTTTCTTTTTTTCTTTTTTATATTTTCGTGTAATGTTGTTTTTATTTGCTTGCAGGCTACGATTGGAATCGATTTTCTGTCAAAAACGATGTACCTTGAAGATCGGACAGTTCGTTTGCAGCTCTGGTACAGATTCCTGTGTAATTTGCGGTTGATTTTGGAATTAAGATTGTGATTTATGGGTTGATTAAATAAATGATTATTTAGTTAATTAGGGGGACGTTGATTGTAATCAAAATAATGTACATGTCAATTTGTTTGAGGCTGACCCGATTGTTTGTCGATTGCGATGTGATTGCGTGCCATCCATACGTACACATTACGATACGAATAATTGTGTCTTTGTAGTGTTTTAATTTGTTTATAAGAGTAATTTTGATGTATTGGATGTTGCTCTGCGTGAGGGAGAGATAGGGTGGATGTGGCATGTATCCTAAAATACGTATATTAAGCTCGGATCCGATGGGGATGACAGTGATTAAGATCTTGATTGTGCTGCATCATTTGGAGCCAAATAAGTGAATGGAAACCGTGTTAAGCATTCTTAACACGGTTTCCATTCACTTATTTGTAACGAATTAGTGCTTTCTTCAAAATTAGATGTTTGTTTTTTCATTTATACCGCCGTCGGTTTGTAATGTTTTGTTTCCTGCACACCTGATAAGACCTGATCATAGTGGTTTTTGTTGCTTGACTCTAAATGTGTAGGTACGTCTAAGTTGACAAGCAAATATATTGTCCTATTTCGTGTTTCTTTCTATGAGTATTTGGTGAAGAAAATGTTAGGGCTTGTTAATGTAACTCACTCGTTGCTTTGTTAGTTTGTTTTTGTTTACATGATGTACATAATATGTTTGTTTAGGGTCTTCATATTTCTGAACCATGGTATTGTTACTTTACAGGGATACTGCAGGGCAAGAAAGATTTAGGAGTCTGATTCCAAGCTATATCAGGGATTCTTCTGTTGCTGTAATCGTCTATGATGTAGCCAGTGAGTATTGATCAAGAGAAGTTGGGTTTTTTAGAATCATATAGTCAATTCAAAAGTTTCCTCTTTCAATCTGAATTCAGTTTCACCCGGAAAACTATAGAGCTCGTTTGTCATGACTGAGCCTCTTAGTTGGTAAACACTAAACAATTTTGTTTCGGTGTTAAAAAAAATTGGATGGTTGGAAATCAGATACACAGAAAAACCAACTTTCTTTCCTTCTGCCTCTGTGCGGTTGCACATCCATGTATGTGGGCACTCTTGTCTCGTTGCACAGCCCTTACAACATGGAGCATTAAACTCGTTGATCAATTCATCATTTGCCCTTACTTTCTACTCCTCATACAGACGCATTTTGTTTTCTGAACTCCTTGCTGAACCGTTACATGCAGATAGACAGTCATTTCTGAACACCAATAAGTGGATCGAGGAAGTACGGACAGAACGGGGGACTGATGTCATCATCGTGCTTGTGGGGAACAAGACTGATCTCGTTGATAAAAGGTGAGGGCTAAAATTATTCCCTTCCCCTTCATTTTGCAAACAGTAATGTTGTACTTGTGCTGATTAAACAATTTTAGTTTCAGTCCATCTTAAGCACTTAGACATATGTACAGAACCAAAACCTACACGGTCCATATAGGTGTTTCTTCTGCAAGTGAACCATTACCATTCAATCTTTCTAAGGCGATAAGAAATCCAGGCCACCATTTGATGTTGTATTTTGAATACAATACAATTCTTGCTTTATTACAATGCATATGGAATAGACGTTGGAGTGATTTGTTGAGTTTATCCAGTCACTTAAACAATACTAAGTAGTTCGTTTGTTTTAATTTATTAAATTTTCAAAATTGTTCTGACTATACGGTTTTGTTGATCGAACAGGCAAGTCTCGATAGAGGAAGGAGATTCAAAATCTCGTGAGTTCGGAGTCATGTTCATTGAAACTAGTGCAAAAGCAGGATTTAACATCAAGGTAAAGATAAATAAATTACTGATCAATTTTATTTGAGGTATATTTCCCAGGAGGATTTTTATACTACATTGACATGATAATTGTCTTAACTTATTTAGTGTGATTTCTTCTGATACAAGTATTCTTGGTTTCCCACATTTTTGTTTGACTACTACAATTGCAAAATTGCAGCCTCTGTTCCGTAAAATTGCGGCTGCATTGCCAGGGATGGAAACCCTTTCTTCCACAAAACAGGAAGACATGGTCGATGTAAATCTAAGGGCGACTGTTAACTCATCCCAAACAGAGCAGCAAGGGGGAGGCTGTGCGTGCTAGGCGGCCGTTCATTTATTCGAAGGAAAAGAGAAAGCAAGTAGCATAATCAAAATCCAGCCAACGTGGTGATCAAGTAACAGATATATTTACAGCAGTGTGAAGTGGCGTCGATGCTTTCTGTTCCGTCATGTATCAGGCGGTTTTCTTAAGTGTTCATAGGAAACTAGAGGTAGCAATTCTTCTGTTCTAACCTACTTAGTATATGAGAGCTTGGATTGTTTGTTATATTTCCTACAACATATATTTTTTCTTGCAGTATATGCGAATTGCGAAATGCTCCCTGTCTGTTTTGGAGTAGAAATATCGAGAGATTAAGAAAGGAAATCGTCTATAAGCATGCCAGAACCCGTGTCAAATTGCGGTTTTCGAAAAGATATATTGAAAATGAAACTATTGTTCTAATAAATTACGCCATTTTTTTTCAATGGTACGAACTACTCGATAGTAGAAATGAACGATCATGAATGAATGAATTGAGGAAATACTATTTTGTCTTGCCAATTTTATGGATAACAAGCTAGACTACTCAGTAGTCCGGACTACTAAAGACAAACTCTAAATTAAAAGAATGATTAGATAGTTGACTTGGCAATATCTTTGATAGGGATATATGGTGCAATGGGTTTAACTAAGTACAAATTAAACATAGAAATTGTAGAAATGCAAAGTCTCTTTAGACCTTAGGGTTCAAAGAAATAGTTGTCACTCATTGTTCGAACTTAATTTAACAGTAGATCATCATTTAACTTTTTTGCTATACTTTTTATCTACCATTGAATTAAGATCGAATAGTGGGTAACCACGATTTCTTTAAACCTTAGAATCTAGGAGAACATGACTTAGAAAAGGAAAACCTAAATTTATCAGAAGAAAAAAAAAAAAAAAAAAAAAAAAAAGAAGAAGAAGAAGAATGGTTGCGGCCAAGAATAGTTAATGAATTGGCTTAATCACATCTACATTCTTGAAATTCAATTCGAGCCTCACTTAACTATTTGAAATTCAAATTGTCACTTCATTCTCTTGAAATCTAAATTTGTGTCTCATATTACTCTCTACCGTCAGAATCCATTAATAGATACGTTAAAATTGTTTATGTGGCACAAATAGGAACTATTGTCAGTAAGATATGTGCCACAGAAGTGCAATGTAGTTGTAAAAGGGCGGTTGGGAGAAATTAGCATCACCGATGACCTTTCTCCATGGCATAGACGAAACCAATGCCATCATTGTTGGCAAATCAGCCGAAGAAATATTTGGAATACATGTGAAGAATTATTTATCGACAAAGGTTTTTATGACCAAAAGGAATTACCACAAGAAATGCTCCGAGCAAAAGATCGTCAAATTTTTTCAACTCAAACTTAAAAATGACACGAGCTGAAATGACTTACTCATGCAAGCTGTTTTCAAGGATCAAGCACAAACTCGCCCTTCAAATAAATCTCTCTCTTCGTCTTCTTGAATGAATAGTCTCTCAACAGGGAACCTTGTCCAATTAACGTTGCATAGTAACTGTTCGTTTGACTAAAGATATTGTTGGTGTGGCTTGGCTTATACAAGCCGAAGGAGATTTGCCAGACTTGAGCCACATGCTCAGTTGGTCAAAAGTGATTCAATTTTGATAAATGATGAAGTGCTTTTGTTTGATTGTATTAGTGTGCTTGATAAATGATTGAGGGCTGGGAAATTGGTTTTTGCTTGTGCTTTTCTTAGGCGTGTATTAAATTGGATGTTTGGTTGGTTTTTTTGGGGCTTTTCACGTAACTTTCGATACCTAATACAAAATGTAAAGAACCCAAGTTCAGTTTGTCAATTTCTTTTTATGGCTACAAATGAAATTTGGCATGGTTAAATAATCACAAAGTTGCCTTCATTTGATAGGTATCATATGTCATCCAATTTATTCGTCTGCAAAAATTAAAGCTTAAGAGCTAGTTTGTTAACCAATTAGATTGGTATCATATGTGGTCTGATGACCAATGAAGAAAAGGCGAAGGATAGATGGTGAAAGCAGTGTGAATCGATGTTCTAAAAAAGGGTCTATACAGCTGGCCAACACGACAATTAAATACTAATCAGTTAGAAAATCAGGTATGGCGTCTATGTGGGCCTAGACAGAAAAGGTGATTGTCTTGTTTTTTTTAATTGACTTTGAGTCTTGACTCACTCTATCCAAGACAAAAAAAAAAAAAAAAAAAAAAAAAACCAAGAATGTGATGTGTTCGTCTCTCTTTGTTACGGTTATTTGATGTTGTCAACAAATTGTAGTACTTCATAATTTAATTATATTATGCCAATTATGTTTCCCATTACTAGTATAGTTTTTATTATTTATTTATTTGTTTTAAGTATAAATATGCACTTATTTATATGTCATATAATAAATTTAATTAAGATAAAAAAAATAAAGAAAAAAATAAAAATAAAAAAACCCTAGGCCACTAGTTAGGACCCTACCCAACGCTCGATAACAGCCTAGCAATGTTTAAAACATAGGTGTGAATGGAATATGTATGGAAATCAAACACAAAATGTCTTGATTAAGCTCCCTCGACTTCAGATGGCATAAAGCCCATGATTGAATGTTATAACCCGCAACTCTTAAGTTGCATAAATTTTCCAAAAGTCAGATTATGTTTGACTTCTGAGTAAGGGGTCCATGTCCCACGCCTGTAGGCCGCCTATCGTAACCGTGCTTAATAGGGCTCGAATCTCCCAACCTTCTAACCGAATAAGATGAAATAGGCTAAAAGAGACTCCTCTAACACTATCAATTTGAATTTCTTAAATCTCCTACCATATCATATACATTGATAAGTAAATATGGATGTAGATGAATTTATAAATAAAAAAATTAAAAAAAAACAAATGAAATGGCTTAAATTAATCCTTGTGATGTAATGAAAAAAATCCTTTTGATAAGCATGCATCACTTTTGGTTATGTTGTAGTTTCTAGAAATGAATTGGTTAATTAAACTAGAATAGGTTAGGTGGTTCGCATCCAATGCGTTATTGGTTAGTATGTAAGGGAGAAAGCAAAAACTGAAGGAACATAAAACTAAACACGTCAAAAGAAATGGATTTCTTTACCTATAAATATGATCTCCATTCATCCATTGCTTAAATCAAACAAATAATTTGTAATCACTTTAGCATCAATTTAAGAATCATACATCTTGAGCAATGGACTCCTCAATCGGATATGTAACCTTCATTGCATCTTTGCTCTTATGTCTCACATCGTCCCCAACATCAATTGCAAATGCAACAGCGCCTTCATTAATTAGTATTGTTTGCAAGCAAACCCAAGACCGATTCGGCTACAACTACAATCAATGCGTAAAATCCCTTTGGAAAGATATTCCAACTCGATCAGCATCTAATCTCAAGGATCTTGATACAACCATTGTTAAATTAGCACTAACAAATGCACAACAAAGCAAAGCTTTCTTTGTCAATGCGCTCAACACCACCGGCAAAGGTATTGTTAAGGGCTTCGAAGCAATAAAACAATGTGCTGATTCATATGATTTTGCAGTAGACGGTTTTGCTTTCTCAGTGCGAGGGATCAAAGATAATGACAAATCGGTATCCCAAATACTCACACAAGTACAAGACGAAATTGTTCGTTGCGAAAAAGCATTAAGCTCTGTCGAAATTGAACTTCCTGATTTAGTATCTTCGACAAACTTTTTGACCACGTTATGTAGGGATGTCGCATTCCTTATTACTTCCCAGTTATGAAATATCTAGAAAAGATACGTGAATATTAAATTTAATATGTATTACTTACATGCTAAATAATAAACATACAACTACTATATATTTAATTTGTAAAAGAAAAGAAAAGAACGAAAAATGATTGTGAGAAACAAAAAGCTATTCTAATGTTGAATCCTTCTGTGTTGCTCTTTTGGCTGTCCATATTGCACATACACCCAGATATACTACACACGGAAATCTTAAGAACACAGAATGCTATGCATCTTTAATCTTGACAACATCAGTGGAAACTTTCAAACTGTAATTCTTTGTTGATTATTCGAATTTGAAAATATGAAAGAAAAAAAAAACACAAGACAATGTGCATATATAACCATGATAGCATTTCAAATGACCGCAACGCATTGAGGACAACAAGGAGTCACATTGATACTGATAGAATTACACTTTTGAGCGTTGAGCAGTATGTGAACCCAAAAAAGTAAATCCCCCACAGCACCCCAAACCCGCCTTCAAAATCCCACCCTTCTGAATTGGGTTGAAGGAGAATACGTATGGGACTTGAATTGGGTTGAAGGAAACAAATCAAATTGTGGTCCAAAAAAGTGACCCAAAATAAAGTGGTAATTTACTATTACTATACCATATCAACCAAACTATTTGGCATACCGAAATTCGATATATCGAAAGTTTGGCACGATAATGATAATCAATTTTGTCATTCCAAAAATTTAGCATGGTAATTGGTACAAGGGTTTTGGTACGGTAACCGTACCGAAACCATTCTGGCTACCATCCCAATTTTAGTCATGTAATATAAAAATGTAAATAGCACTCTCTAACTAAGGTATTTCGGCATCCTCACTTTGTCATGTAATATATGTACATATACTCGACACTCTGGCACATTTTTTTTAACACTTCCCACATGTTTAACATTGTTTTAAAACCTGTGGCATCGCGCGAGATCAGCTGCTTATATAACCTACCAAGTTGTTTATTGGAAATAGAATAAATACATTTTTTTTCAATCAAGAATTCGAATGGCTGTTTCTTTTCAGAGAAACCAGTGGGTTAGAACATTTTTTTTTTTTTCCAAGTTCCAATAGACAACTTGATTAGAAAAGAAGCATTGCCAATTAATATTATGCAGAGTCAAGGAGATTATCCAAAGTACAACTACGACACCGTGAAATATCCAATATTTACATTAGGAAGAAGGTTACTTTCAACACCAGTCCATGAGACGCAGCAACAGCAGCTGAGAAAGCATCCTGAGTCAGATGGCATCGAATTAAACACGAATGAAACCGTCTGCACCCTGCCTAACTCTCAATGTTAGGTATATCAAAATCATTGACCCCAAACTTGACCTGCAAAATGGAGATTGTTGATCGTCATTGATAAATAACGGAGAAGAAAAGTGAAATCGAATTTCCTGGGTTTACAACATATGTTAAGTCCAAATACTTAGCATATCAATACAGGTGCAGATGCTTCCAAATTTTCCATCAAAATATAACTCATTTCACCAAAGCGATACAAAACAGACAAAAAAAACGCTTGATACCTAAGTTCCAACCCACAAAGCACACCTTGCTGTAGAGCAGCAGAATAACCGCAAAGATAAAAATGATCAAACAATAACAAGAAACCACGCTGACATGATTCAAACCAAACTTTAAAATACATGGAGAGGAAGTGCTAATATAGTATGAATAGATTAATATACTTTAGATTTGCATGTAGTCCTTTAAAGCCTACCCTATTACTATCTGCAGTTCCCCATTCTATTTCAGATCCAATGTCCTGATTTTTCCTCCGTTTTTCTTCTCTGATAAAGGGCGCCAGCCCAGAACAAACCTGTATACGAAAATTAGGAACCGAAAGAGACATAGAACCTAACCAATGAAAGAATTAAGTTGATGGTGTCTTCCTAGTACATTCAACCAGGTTGCAAGTTGAACTTTAAGTCCATTAAAGAATTCTCCACGTCATCAAAAGCTCTGCTGTTCCACCCAAACCGTAAGCACCAAAAGATGCAAAGAGGGATAACTTTTTATTAGCTTTTAGACGCACCCCTTTGTGCAAAGAGCAGGCCAATTCAGAATATGAAGGTCCATAACTCCTGGCTATAGAACAGTAGACAAGAGAAGGGCCACCGATTCTGCTGATGCCTTACTTTGAAAGCACCAATTAGCAAGACACCACAGATTTTTTATAGCTATAATTTTCGGTAAATCAGTACCTGGTACTGGGGTTCCAAATCTAATTGCATGCTGAACAACTAGAATCCCACCACAAAACATGGTCTCCCTGATTGAACTGGTCTGTGCCAACTAGAAACCATGTATTTTCCTAGCACTTAACACACCATGCCACTGATACTCACTACCCATATCTCTCATGTTCATCTTAAAAACTAGAATGGTGTTTCCCTACAAATCCAGCAACGTATTACATCCCATCTATTTCATAATTTTTGAACTTTGAAGCTCAATATCAAAAGCAGACACATTGGACCAAGAAGGGTGAACAAAACAACAGTGTATCGACTCTTTCACCCCAAATGGCCAACAATCTTCACTATCCCACCATGCTTTCACTTGGAAAAACCTTATCTTCCTCTATTTGAAGCAATTTTCCCCTGCTCGCTGAATTATAAATGGTGCAGGTTTGGCATTACATTTTTTGTAGTGGGCAACCTGTTTTTGGCCCAAAGCTTTTCCCTAGTAGGCGGTCATCAGCTTCTTTCTGCTTTCTAGGGACCAACCTTGGTAGAACAACTACAGAGACACTGCAGTTTATGCCCGTTATGGGTTATGCAAAATCCCCAAATGAAGGAGATGAGGCTTTGATTGTGTATGTAGCTTGTGATATCATTCTGTTGCATCCATTTCTATCGGATGGACATCTAGATATGAAAGGGGCAATCTAGTCATGCAAAAAAACCCAAAATTTCAACTGTAGCCTAGCAAGTACAATCTAATTTGCTGCAAAAATGTTCATGCCCTAACAAAATGATTGAATCATACATTGTATCATACCAAAGGAAGTATAAAAATAATTGAATCAATAATAACTTCATGATTTTACTTCTCAATCAATAATATTACACTCAAATATATATAAAATATATATATTACACCTCTAAAGAAGAAAGGTAAGAAGGAAGACCGGAGGTCTACTTTGGCCTCTTATAACATTAAGCATGAAATGGAATCTGAGAACTCAATAAACTATGTTAATGCAAACTATTTGAAAGCTTTAATATTCAGATCATCAAACCCTAAGATAAAATGCCTCTCCATCCTACTATTGTTCTGAGAATTATATTTTGTCCAATCGAGTCAAGTACTAATATAAAACTAGTGATAGTAAAACGTAAAAAGTAGAACATTAAGCTTTGATATTGACGGCAAAACAAGAAAAACATTAAAATGTCAATAGTCCTCATCTCATTGTTGTCATGATAAATTACACTTTGTCTGATCAAGTCAACTACTGGTTTAAAATACTCATGACATGTAGTAAAATTAAAGTATTGTGGAAGAAACATTTAAATATTTTTAAAGCAAATATTTAAGCAGCTTGTTTGTTTTACTACTTACAAGATTGAGAACAAGAAGACGACTTTTCTGGAATCAAATGAGGCACTGCGTTTGCATCTTTTCCACCGGTTATTTGGTGCTTCGTGAATTTTCTCAGTCACTGGGTTATCTGTTGAAATATGAGAATAAAAATCAACTTCCCATTTTATTCGAACGTGATCATCCAGCCCAAACTCAATCGGCAGTGGATGGAGAGACTCAAGATCGTTTAAACTACTATGCAAGGCTTTAATTCCCCAATAAAAGAGAAGTTTTATGGACAAGTCAAACATATGTATCTCTTCCATTACAGTGACAGATGCCTCAATCTAGTGCTGCTAGAGAAATTGATTATATCGATGCAATATGCATCGATATAAAGAAGACCCTGGAAGATTCAACATATTACGGTACAAAAGAATCTGTATAAATTATGACTTATCACCTGGATTATCATAACTTATGGCTTCAAAAGATATGTTTAATATTCAACCCACTACATCCAAGTAGAAAACATCGTTAAGCCTCTTTAAGGGCTTGCTCACCAGCAGAATATTCTATTCTTTTTGCTTGCAACGATGTATCGAAAAATAATAGCTCAACGATTAATAATTTAGAAAATAAACAGTACAAATTTGAAGGTATAGAAATGCTTACATACCTCTTGAAATGCCATGTTTGAATAGAAGCTGCAAAAGTTTACCACCAATGTCTAGGCTAGGCTGTCTCCGAAACACTCTCTGAAAGTGTTATACCAATGATATTAAAATTACAACATAAACAGAAAATGTCAAAATATAGTTGGTATGAAATTTTTGGACCATCTGGAGTTTCAAGTTTATTCTAGAAAATATCATATAGCATACAAACATGACCTATTGTAACTTACAGCTAGTAAGCCCTCGCGTTTTAAACTTTCAATTGCTTCCTCTTTGGATTCTGGTGCTTGAATATATCCCTTCTCCAGATCTATCTCAATGATGCATGGGGGATGAGAATCTTCCCTATTTGCTTGTAAATCATTGCAGTTCTGGCAACTCAGCTGAGCATCCATGCACATCTGACTTTTACATGAATTAGAAACTTCTGAAAAGTTCAAAAATCCCAATACTGAAGGGCATTGTGGACTGTTGCCTTCTGTGGCTAACATTGTAATGCTATACACATCTGTAGCCTTCACAAACAGAAAACTTCAAAATGTTGTAAATTGAAACAGGAAAGCCTTACTTGAAACAACATCAATGAGATTTTGTTAGCATAATCAATACTGACAACGGAATGAGGAAGCTGAAGTAGATGAGGCTTCAGAAACCCCATGTCACCAACACGGGTCAATGAGAGAATCCAAAAACAAAAATTAATTTATTGATGTATTTTATAGCATAATCAATAAATTAAGAAAGTGTGCCTGGACCCGCTTAGGTGTCCGCTTGGACTTGCTTAGGTCACAACTCTAACTTGGACTTAAAATCAATAACTCTATTTGCATTTTAATTTTTCAATAAAATGTAAGACTTCGAACTGTGGAAAGTCTTGGGAGAGATGGGTATAGCATGGCTCACAGATCTTTTCAATAGGATTTTGAAAACGAAGACGATGCCAAATGAGTGGCGAAAGAGCACTTTGGTGCCTATCTACAAGAATAAAATGTAAGAGACTTGTTGAATACTTGGATGAACACTCATTATATGCTTGTTCTCCATGTTTTCGATATGTTCTAATACTTTATAATTTGTATGACATTTTATTTTGCAATTTATGTATCCCATTTAATTATGTGTGTTTTTAAGTATAAAGAGGCACTTATTTATACAATATATAATCAATTTACTTAAATCTGCCTAGGCGCTAGGCCCCAACCCACCGCCCAACTAGCGCCTAGCGTCTTTTAGAACCTTGGAAACAACACATAATGGGTGAAGTCAAATGGTTCTGTCTGGGTATATGATGAAAACATCAATTTATTCATACATGTCTATATATCATCTGTTGGATAAATGCAAGTAATATACACTTAGATGTCAAATTCTACACATATTTTTAGTTCCTAATGTAAGACAAAATCACAAATCAGTTGGTGCATTCATATGTTTGGTTTATCAAGTGGCCTTCTGTGATCTAATGATCCAAACCTTCTATTTGTTAACACTATCAAAGGACCACCCTTATGAAAATAAAAATAATTATATAACTAAATCCAAAGACATTTAGTCACTAAATATAATCAAATAAATAGACACAGAGTGTTCCCAAAAACACTGAAAATGATAATCAAATGGTCCAACGACTTCCATTTCATTTTATTTTTTGCAAGGATGATTCTTAAATAACGTTACCAAAATTTAGAGGGTCTGGATCATTGGATCACATTGCAGGATGGACCCAACAATGCTCTCCTGTATACTTCTTGGAGAAAAGGACCCCTCTTAAAAAGGGGACTATGCTTTAAATATTAAACTAGCAATGAAACCCATACAAACCTATAAATAGCATAAAACTATTCCATCACAATTTAAACTGTTTGAAGGAGGAACTTACATCTGAACCGTGAAAGGGATATTTTGGCTTTGCTGGAAGGTGAGCCTTCTCTAACAGAATAGGCTGAATATCTGAAACAAAATGCCATAAATGTTGAAGAATTTAAGAGAGCGTACATAGCCATTAAATCAAACTAATTGACTACAGCTGTCTTTTTTCCTTGGTGTAGAGAGAGAGAGAGAGAGAGAAAGAGAGAGACCTAGAGAACAATGACGGTCGACCTCATCAATAGTTTGCTTTAGCAACTTAAAACTTGAACAGCTAGCAGGTAAGCTGCAACCTCTATCCACAGTTCCTTGGATGTATGGTTTCCCCTGCCAATAACGTAGGGGTTAGATGTATACCTGCTTAAAAATATACCTCAAAATAAAATTTTAATCCCAACGTATGGTATTGGTTGGAACAGATATCATGTCTGGAACAACACCTGTGTCGTACGAATGATTTCCAGGCCTAAGGAATCCCAAAAACTTCAAAACAAGGAGATAAAATTAGTTCATTTTTTTTCCTGGTCGCCTTTTCCTCTTTTGGCCAATATAAGGGTAGATATATTTAGACAACGTTTTTTTAAGAATTGATTTTATCCACTCTATCGCACTCAAACATTCATTCTTGCGCTAAACAAGCAAGACATACAACATTAAGCACCTGAATCAACATTTGTGCTTAAGTCATTTTGGCAACGTCAAAGCGATAACATATAACTCCATAACAATACATATCTCAGAAACTTTTTCCTGAATTATATGGATGGTTACCGAAGAATAATCTGAGGCAAACTTAATAATAGAGAAAGACAACATAGACTTGCCATTCGAAAGTTGAACAAGCAAATTACAATCTCAAGCAACATAACATACAGGAAAGCACTAGGCAACCTTGATGAGAAAGGGCTGTCTAGTAGTTAGCCTTATATCACATAAGTGTGATGATGTGGACGTGGACTGTTAGTTGCAAGTTAGTTAGTACCCTTAGTCATTCAAGTCTAAACCTTGATTAGTTGACAGCCGTAACAATTAGTTAGTCTATTTATGATTAGCTGGTTGATAGAGATTTTCATTTTACTGTTGGTGGGTGGGTGGACTAATGGAAAATCATGTTGTAAAGCCATTGTGTTTCGATCTTTGGAATGAAGGGAAAATCAAAGGGAAGGTTAGTAGAATTTGAGCTGTCTTTACAAGTCTTGGGGTTGATAGTGATTGCATTCAGTGGCAAATCTGATGAAGGGCTATGGGGGCACGTGCCCCCTCTCGATGTTTTTGTGTTTAATAAAAAATATACTTAGTTTTAAACAATTTGACAAAACTGCCTGAAATATCTCTTCAATTTTTCTTCGTGCAATAGACGAGTTCAACAAAAGCCAAACAACATCAACATCTCTCCAATGCAACTCTATCACTCAATTCTCGTCTAAACCCACTGGGAGGCCGATATAAAAGTTGGTGATGGTAGCTCAAGAAGGTGAACATGGAGAAAACCTATATGTTTTAAGATAATCTTACCAAGATCAAAGATTTATACAGTATCCAATGTGAAATCAGAAAAAAAGAAAGGGTTTTAGTGAATAGAGCTCGAGAGAACCAGCGAAAGCTCAATGAAGAAAGTTGAGATTCCACCATAAACCAATTAGGAATATGAGGAGTAGCCCAATTACTTATAAGCACATGAATGTCCTTTTCCCAATGTGAGATTAATACTCTCAACACGTCCCCTCACGTGTGGCAAATTTTCAAGTCTAGCACGTGGACAACGCAAATCAAGTCTAACACGTGGACAACACAAACAGGGTGACGTGGAACACATGTGGCTGTTGGGCTTCATTCTGATACCATGAAGAAAGTTGGTTCCACCACAAAATTAATTGACAATATGAGGAGTAGCCCAATTACTTATAAGCACATGAAATGTCCCTCTTTCCCCGGTGTGGGATTAATACTCCGAACTTGATTAATTAGAAATGACTCAATCTCAATGACACATACACATATCAGCTAAGCAGGAACTAGCTGTATGTATGATGTTTTGACCCAAAAAAAAAAAAAAAGAAATAGCTACGCTCCAAGGCTATCTATGAGAAACTAACCCACAAAATACTAAACATAAAAATAAGGGATAATCCAGATTATCCACCATCGAAGCCATCAGAAAACCAGCTTTGTAACTGTAATGCAGTTTCAACAAAACAAAACCCATTTCAATTCAAATCCAAATAGGTGAGAAATGACAAATTAGGCGCTGAAATCGTGCATATAAAGTTGGGTGTCTCCGAAACTCTAGCCAGAGTGGTAGGTGAAAGATGATTTGTCGTTTCAACATCGAAATTTAAATTTCTGAGTAGGTGAAAGAGTAGAGAAATTCAAAATGCTACCTAAAATTATAGAGAGAGAGAATGTGATTGGAAAAATACCTCATTGGAATCGGAGGTATTAACAGCCGGCATTGCAGCAAAATTTGGAATTGCGGAGAGATAGTTCTTCGTCCCCACTCCAGTCACCCACTACTGCTTGCCTTCCAAGTTTCAGCAATTTCAAGAATCGATAGAGAGACGGGGGAGAGAAGGAGAGAGAAGTTAACGTTACACAAGTTACATGGGTATTCGAAATGGATCAAGGAGGAGATGGAGCGCTTTGCTTTTCTTTTTTGCTTTTTTCTTTTTATAAATGGCGCGATTCGCCAGGTAAGGCTACTGACTGTGACGTCGTCCCCCACTTAAGTCGACAAGTTCCATCCCCTTCATCGTTAGTGACCATTTTGCCCCTTTGCTGTTTTTTCTTCCAACCATAGATTGAATTTACTTTATTCTTTTTAGTAAAAACAATATGGACTCTAAGGTCACTTTCAATCAAAAAATCTAAATATATTCTGTTCAAAATTATAGGCATGGAGGAAAGTATTTTTAAATTAACAGCACTATATCATACTCATATATCATCTCTAATTGAATGCGCTAAACATAGTCTCCTTAATAATTTCTTAGTTTTAAGTTTATACTTTAAATTTATTGGTTAATTTAATAAACTACCGTACAATGTTTTCAAACTTAACCGTTGAATTTAGATTATTTATTGCAACAGAGGAGCTGGGACCCAAAAAAGGGACTAAGAGGAGGCTACACATGCTAGTCTCATGTCTCTTTGGCAAATAATGGTCTGGTAGGCTTCATAAAATTATAGCCCAGTCATCGGTTAGAGATCAGTTTTTGTTCAAATTCAGTTTACTTTTTGGATTTTGGACCTTTAGGCCATCTCGTTTGGACTGATTTGTGGTCATCTCCATTGGCCTAAATGTAATGATCTTCGTTGTTTTTGTTTGAATTATTTAATTTGATGACAAAAAAAAAAGAGTGTTTAAAGATTTGAAATCACACCCAAAATTTTTTGAAGGAAACGTGATCTAAAATTAGTAGTCTAATTCACCATTGGTTTAAGAGAGTTTTAACGAAACACTCCCGATACTGTTCATTTTAACGAAAAATGACAATTTTACTATAAAATATCACTCCTAGTACTATTCACTTACAATATTTTTTGTCCTTTTGATTAAAACTCAAAGTTTTCAAACTCTTTTTATTAGTTTTAAATCAATCACCCTACTTCTTGAACAACTGGACTACTCCATGTCATTTAATTTTTATGATATTGATGCAAACACAATATAAACACATAAAACATGGAGAGATACATGTAAATTATAAAGAGAATATGGAAAAAGAATGAAGGGCATAATAATATTTAGACATACCTTGAGGCTTGAGTAATTTGGTGGAATACTTTGTGTGAGTGTCAAATTTGTCTTGATGTAGCATTTTTGTGCCCGTGAAGATTAAAGTAGAAGGAAAAGGTTTTGGCACAGATAATGAGACAAAAAATGGATGGAACATGAGAGACTAGAGAGGGTCACGGGTTCTTCTAAGTTTCAACTATTTCAAAGGCTCCTGTGACCGTCTTCAAAAACAAACCCAAGTCAATAATTTGACCCCAATACCCACAGTTTAATGATGTGAAAATTATGTTGACACACAAATTAAACCCTATTTGTGACAATTGTAGTATATATGCAAGTAGAGATCGTTCTAACCGGGGATTAACTAGGGATGCTAATCTACTCTAAACTGACTTAGAAACACAAAATTTAACTTTAAAACACTTACCTAGACCTATATGACTCAAAACAACTTTAAAAGACTCAAAACAGCCCAAAACACTCAAATAGACTCAAACTAGACTCTAAAGGGTGATTTGGACGAAATTTAACTAACTTAGACTCAAAACACTAATTTGGACAGATTCAAAGACTTTTCTAACTAATCTAACATACTTAATAAAATGGGGAATTGATTTGGACGAAATTAATTAAAATGGACAAATTGTAAACTAGATAGATTAGGCACTAAACTAGGTGAATTGAATGGGAAAAAGGCTAGTTAGGGGGTTCTTCTCCACACATGCACATAAGTAACATAAATTGATTTCCAGATTCTATTCCTTTTAAACCATGAATGACAATGCCCCAAATTAATTGTGAAAAGCACAAATTAACTCTCATATTTTCCTAGTTTCATTGAATTGGATGGAATACGCATCGACAATCAAATTATTCTTATCAAAGTCCCTACATGAACTGCATAATAGAGATAAAATCAAAGATCATTAAGCTTTTTGAAAACCCTAAGCATTGACTAGGCATTCGTAACTATGAATTGCATGATACTCTTGCCTAGAATTTACTTAATACAATCATGACTAGTGATTTCCACTACTTATGAATATAAGGTCATAACGATTAGGTGAAATTTCCTTATATCCTAGCATCAAATTCATGTATAAAACTAAGTATGCATCCTTAATCAACACACAAGAACAAGTTCTCAATAAATCAATTAAGTAAATCACATCCACAATTCAAGAAACAAAATCTGGAGGAAATCAATTCATATAAAACATATGCCCATGGCTTTGAATTCACCCCTAACTAAGAAAAACTTAGTTATACATGTTCATAACAATTGAAAAGCAAATTAAAATAAACATGGAAACGAAACGAGGGAAGAAAGAACTCCCAAGGTCTCCAATGGATGCAGGTTTCTTGCGGCACAAGTCTCCTCCTCCTATGGAAGCCACGGCACTCCTTCTCCCTAGGACTTGCGGCACAAGTGTATTTCTGAATGAATGGTGGCTACTGTGAATGAATGAATGAATTAAAGGAAGGATGGCTGCCTAGGGTGTCTAAGGGTGCGGCAACTTTAGGTTTTATATATATATAGCATGGCAAAACCCTAGCAATCAGATTTAGGGTTAAACCTAGCCAATATAAGTGTTTAGGGCCCCTAAGTTGCGGCATGGGTTTGGGGAATTAAGTCCTAGCCCAATCAATCTCAGATATGAGACTCGCTATTTAGTATTACGGATTAGTGGTATTCCTCTTCACTTGTAAGTTAAAGGTCTTAGGTTCGATTATCACTAAAGGCGAATTTGAACCACATTATTGCTAGCCTGGCTAAGTCCACATGCCCCCTCTTAATGTAGATAATATCGTTTGTTCAAAAAAGAAAAAAAAATAGAGAAGACCTATATGTGCTGGTGGATCATACCTCTATTAGAGATAATACAAATAATAGTACAAATAAATGACAAGTGTAGCATTACTCGGTATTTTATATTTTATATTTTAATCGCTAAACATTTTTTGGTTGAAAGATAAGTATATAATATCGTAATCTCGTTATCCTGGTTGTGTAGTGATAAAAATACCTATGATTACCTATTATTAAATGAAATATTAAGAATTGAGATTAAAATATTATGATTTATTAATATTCTTTTTCATTTATAAGTAAAATATTTTAAGTTTAATTAACATGAATTACGATAATGTATTATATTCCTGGTTGAGTTTAATACCTAATAAGTGACTAACTCATTTAGTGACATAGCATGATCTCCCTTCCTTTATATAGAGTATCTCTTCCCTTTAAGTATAAAATATTGATGTATACAAAATAAATAAAAATTGAGATTAGAATATTAAAAACGCATTTGTTTATTTTCCACCACTGATAATTTGATATTAAATCAAAAGCTAACAATAGGAACCTCTATGTATATCATGAATATCAATAATGTGTTGGTGGCTTTGGTGAATCTTGAACTTTAGGGCCTTGTCTGGATATGATTTTCAGTTAAACTAGACATGAATCTTGTTCACAGTTAGACTACCCCAACCCAAGGGTGGAAAATTCCAAAACTTAGCCATGTATTTTTAACTATTCATTTATACATATGAGGTTAGTTAGTTTTTCTCTCTAACGGTAAGGGATCTATAATTCCCACTTCTGACTTTATAATTTGTTAAACTTTTGCATTTCGATCTTTTTTTTTTTACTAATAATTGTAGAATTAGTTTTTGTGTAATCTATCTTCTTTTATTTTTACGAACATATAATGTATAAAAATACAAATTTTGACAAAAAAATTATTGAGATATTTTTTTAGTTGGATATCATATGATGAAGGTGATGGTGAATACAAACAAGGGGTGTGCTATCCACACACCTCTTTTTACTTCTCACACACCCTTTGCTAATTTCTATCCATTGATCTTCTTTAATTCAATCGATCCGACGGCCGAAAATTAAAAAGGTGTGTGAGAAGTAAAAAGGGGTGTGTAGATATCACACCCCTACAAACAATTCATTGACATTACATAAAATTAATACCATTACATGAATAACAAAAGAATTACAGAAGAATACTTAAAGCATGTTGCAGGAATAAAATAACTAAAAACAACAATAAGACACTAATCACTTTCCGAGATCTATGGACTGGGATTATAGGGTTCGGTATCCAAATCCGAGTAGGATTTTGTGCAATAATTGCAACTTCTTTAGCTTGCTAATACCTTCTCTTTCTTGGAGTAAATTGGAGTTGATCCTTCTCCATAATTTTCTCTTCTTTTTCTTCTTTAAGCAATTGCTTCCTTGCTTTTCTGTCGGCCTTCATTTATGCTCTTTGTTGAACTAATAGACACAAGTACTCACCAGAGTGTTGAATAAGAAGACTCATCAATTTTTTTTTCCTTTTTTCTTTGCTTCCTTCTGTTAATTGCGTTCATATGGCCATAGGAGTGGCATTACAGCCTACTTGACCTCTTTCTTCAAACCCACATCATTTGTGGAACTATGAGAAGACCTTGCGCTCGTTGCTCCTTGTTGGGGGACTTTTAGGTCAAGGTGGACTTAGGCTTTGAGAATTTCCTCTTGTCTCCTTTGGTTCAGTTTCATACCAAGCCTCGAAATATCTTGAAAGAATTAGTAGGTCTTAGGAAATACCATGTTTAGATCAATGACTTTAAGGTAGCATGATTAAGCAAATAATGGCTTGCTCAAGTGAGGCATGGTGTGGAAGCTAGAAATTTATCCATTTAGCATAAGAGATAGAGAGAAAGAGAGTTGGCATGATTACATGGTGTTCTTAGTTGAATAATCTGGGCTTTCTAGGGTGATAACGAGGTTTATGATGGCTGGAATGCTCAGAGGAAGGTTGTGGAAACACTAAGGTCGCATGGGCGATATTTTCTGGGATTTAAGGTTATTTGCACTAAGGGAGAGATTTCCCTAGCTTTGTGCAATGCAATCATTTTAATGTTCTATCCTCTCCCATGGGTTGGGTTCCTGGATCCCCTTTTAATGGCTTATGACCTCTCTTTTGTAAGTGAATGACCTATTTCTCGGGTTCCTAATGAATATCTAATTATGGCTTAGTCATCTCTCTCCTTTCTCCTGACTTATTTGTAACATTCCATTTTGTTGTAAGATAGCTAAACGCTGCCACTTTCGTGAAGACTGTGATGCACCTCCTTCTCGAGGCATTATTTTCCCAAGTCAGTTTCCACATGCGTTCTTTCTGGTAACGTGTCTCCTGGCTTTCATGGGTTGATCTTCTGCGCGAGCTAGGAAGGGAAAGTCAGCTTCTCTCTTCATTAAATACATGTCTTTGTGGGCTTTCATATGACCCTAAAGCTCATGACTTGGTTTGCTCTCTCAGACTTACCCACATAGACTTCAATGATTATACCTTTGGGCTCCAAGTAGCCCAAAATCTTCCATAATCTTGACCCCACATAGACCCGATAAACTTCCATAATCATCCACACCACAATTCACTTAGAAAGCCCCCCTCCCGAGCATGTGACTTGGACGTACTTTAGCATGAATAGTAGTTTAGCGTGACAAGGCTTGGCATGGCGTATATGCATGGATTTGCATGAGCATAGCGTGATTTGTAAATGTCCAGTTTAATAATCATAGCGTGGCATGATTGCAAATATTTCCCTTTCTCGATTCCGCACCTTTGCATGTGTTTGGGCTTGGCTTGGGGCCTTTTATGATTATTGGGCCTTGAGAATTGATTGGCTTTGCATGTGACTTTTTGGGCCTCAACACTCCCCCAAGCTCAACTCACTTTTGAGAATTTTTAAACCTCCCAAGCATGTTGCAACTTGAATATTGCGTGTTTGCATGACTTATTTGCGGCTTCAAACAATCGGCGTGCTTTCCACTCTTACGCATATAGTAACGGAAAATTAATAAGATGAAAAATATTGATACAATTAAAATTGTCACATTTAAAGATGTGAACTTCCTATATCTTCTACATTGGGACCATTTGTTGGATTATGATGTGTGGCAGTTAAAGATGAACTTCATAGTTGGTATTGTTGGTTAAGAGTTTTGAAGCGAGACTTACATCCTTCTTGTAGTCGAGATTTTTCCCCCATAGTGCCTGGATTGTTGGCGAGAAACTTTATTTTAAATACATCCCCACATTGTATCAATTGTTTGAAAGTGATCAACATAACCATCTTCGGTGATCAACACCCAAGCTAAGCATATGGTGACATCTTCACTAGGAAGCCAATTGGTGTTTCTAGCGCTCTCTTTGTCTGCTAACTTTTTTTATGGATTATTGAACAAATGGATGTGTATTTATAGGAGTTTTGGAGGAGTTTTGGTGTTGTGTCTGATTTGAATTAATTAATAATATTATTTTGACAGCTAGATTTAAATTTGTGTCATTAGATATTTTTTTTATCGTTAAAATTGATTAAAATAGATTTGAACCGTTGGATTTCAAAAAAATAACCCGTTAAAAAAATTCAAAATTGACCATTGGATTGCAACGATAAAAAAAATATGGGCCACACAATAAAGACCCATTGGAAATTGATGGGATAAGTCATGCCACATTGGATCATAACCTAGGAAGCGCACCATCCATTGGATCCCAACGACACACCAATCCTAGTCGTAGAAAGGATGATGCTGGTGCGCTCACCCGCAGACAATTAGTCTGCCATGTTGCATCTACTGGCGAAGCACTGCCTTTCCCCATTTTCATGTGATGTAGCAGCAAGCTAGGCCCCATACCACCACTTGCTTTCCTTATCCATTTTAGGGTGGGTTGTAGTCCTAGATTCCCACATGCACACCTAAATTTTTTTCCCCCAAATACATCCCTTGAAGAGGTATTGGGCCCAAATTTTGAGTTTTTTTTTTTTTTTTTTTTTTTTTTTGTTCCTATCTACCCCTTGGAGACAACCTTAGGTCATTTCCAATTATGGAGGGCAAAACTTATCTCCAGGCTATATTTTAGCCTTGTAAAAAAACTAACATTTTAATGAAGAGTACATGGATAATTTTTTTTTTTTTTTTTCCATCTGCAGCTATGAAAGGCTATATATTAAAGTCCTCCATATTCTAATACTTTTTTAGTATATTAAGAGAAACTTATGGTATAATACTCAATATATCCACTACTATGTATTGTTTAAATTAAATAAACCATATGGTCATTTGGATAGTAAAGATGCAATTACTCCTTTTGATGCCAATAGCAAACTAAAGAAAAATAGTGGTGATCCTATATTTTAACATACATTATGAATTGTACAAGGCCTAATATAGCATACTCAATGAGTAGATTGAGTAAATATACATGCAATCTGGGGCATGCTCATTGGGAAGCTTTAATTTGATTATTGAGATACTTAAAGCATACAATGAATTATGGATTGCCTTATACAAGGTATCCTCATATGCTTTGATCAGCATATATATATGTATATGTGTGTGTGTGTGTGTGTAACATCAAATTCATTTGTCTTTTCTTAGTTAGTTCTTTATATTTTTGAGCTATTTACTTTGTTTTTGTGTTTTGTTGGATTTTTCAAGCAAAGAAGAGAAAGATAGCACAAGTGAGGTTTTAAATAACAAATTAGTCAAAATTGCTTATGCAGATCAGTTGACTTTGGAAGCAAGTTGCGAACAACTCAGAATGAATTAGAGAATGAGCCTTATATGCTTGGAAAGTTATGGATGTTTGTTTTATGAAGCATTTTAAGGCTGCTTATCATTTTTCTAGAAGAATTTATGCCCCTTTTAACGCTAAGAGGTCTCCAAGAGGCTGAGCAGTTTGTAACTGACAAGAAGCTATGAAAGCAATAAGCTAATAAATCCTAGCAGCCAAAACTGATGCAGCGAAGAAAACCACAAGTCAGGTGACACCTATTCAAATATCAAAGGAAATGGAATTAAAGATGAGGATTAAGTGGAAGTAATTGGCATAAAGTCTACCCAAGGAGTTACAATTGTTTTACCATTTCCTCTCACTTATTGTCATCACTAAATAGCTATTTAGTTGGGTGAGTTATGGAGAAGAAAATTGTTACATCCTGGCCCAGGTCCCCACCACATCCTAGGCTCGACTCCACCGTAGCATGATATTGTTTGCTTTGGGCCCCGACCACGCCTTCACGGTTTTGTTTTTGGGAACTCACACGAGAACTTCTCAGTGAGTCACCCATCCTGGGAATGCTCTCGTGTGAACTCGCTTAACTTTGGAGTTCCTACAGAACCTGAAACCAGTGAGCTCCCAAAAGGCCTCGTGCTAGGTAGAGATGAGAATATACATATAAGGCTTACAGGATCCACTCCCCTGGGCGATGTGGGATGTTACAATCCACCTCCCTTAGGGGCTCGACATCCTCGTCGGCACATTTCAGGCCAAGGATTGGCTCTGTACCAAATTGTCACATCCCGGCTCGGGTCCCCACCACATCTTAGGCTCGACTCCACCGTAGCACGATATTGTCCGCTTTAGGCCCCGACCACGCCCTCACGGTTTTGTTTCTGGGAACTCACATGAGAACTTCTCAGTGGGTCATCCATCCTGGGAATGTTCTCGTGTGAACTCGCTTAACTTTGGAGTTCCTATGGAACCCGAAACCAGTGAGTTCCCAAAAGGTCTCGTGCTAGGTAGAGATGGGAATATACATATAAGGCTTATAGGATCCACTCCTCTGGGCAATGTGGGATGTTACAAAAATGTTGCAACAAGGATGTGGTTTAAAGGAACGTTGGGGAGGAAATAAAGGAGAGCTTACAGAAATTATTTAGAAAAAAAAAAAAAAAAAAAAGTAAGCATAAGCAAGAACTCTGCAGGTTGCAGCGACAAGGAAGAAAAAGAGGAAAAAAAAAGGCAACAACATTGGGAGAGAAAGGAAGGAAGAAGGAGGAAATCTTGGCATTCTCTTCTCTCGATTTTATCTTCTCAAACTCATGTCTTACTTTTGGTTTAATTTGAGTATTATGAGTAACCAATTTCCAAAAGTTAGGGGCTATTTTGAAGCCCCGAATATGATTGTAAGTTTGTTATGACATTTCGTTTCAATTTCTTTTATGAAAGATGAAAATTGATTCACTACTTATGTCGGTGATGAATTCTTTATATGCTTTCTATGGATGCATACTTAGTAAGCATATCTAGGGATTCTAATGCTATGAATATGTGTGTGCCTAACTTTGTTGAATTAGGACCTACATATATTCTAAAGTAGTACTTGTTAATTGTGATTAACATGTGAACCAATTTCTAGAGTACGTAAGACAACGCCAATACTTACGATGCATTGTGATGACTCAAACTATTTTTGTTCTTAATTATTTTTACTTGTTAAATCTACGAACACGCCATTCTAGATTGCATGTTAGGGACTAAGTTAAGTTGAAAATGCCATTCTCTTAACATACTACATAAGAAAGAGTAATAGGTTATGTTCTAACATTGAACCGACCTGAGCATCTTCATCCGGAAATAAAAGGAACTTGAATGAAACATAACATATTTGCATGATTATTTGGTGGTGGATAGCACTCGCCCTAACTCGTCTTTTTTAACTTGGAAACTACAATCTATTTTTATTATTTAAAATTCGTTTCTGTCCTATTTTTGTTCGATTTAATTAAAATAGAAAATCAACTCCAAAAATCCCAATCATTTATGTGAGTGTATCTCTGTGTGTCTAGTTTCTGCATATAAAATTTTGTTGAATTTAGGTAGGTGTAAGTCGGTCTAATAATTATTTTTCGGTGGCTAGTTAGTAAGGACAACAGCCCAATTTTTGTGACATTTTAAGTAGTTAGATAAAACAATCTTCAGGAGAAAAAGCTGAGTGGCTAATGATGTTTTGGAAGATGTGCCTAAACCTATAATGGCAATATGTATACACTGTGATAGTTTTAGCTACACAATATCGAGCTAAAAATAGTGTATACAATGGGAAGTCTAAATAAATTAGACGAAGGCATAATACAATAAAGCAATGGCTCTCTAGTGGTGTAATTTCTATTGACTATGTTAAGTCAAAAGATAATATTGCAGATCCACTTACTAAAGTTTTATCTAGAGAGCAGGTTAAGCATACATCAAGGGTAATGGGTTTAAAGCCAATATAGTAAAATGAAACAGCCAAACGGAAACCTAACCTAGTTGAATGGAGATCCCATGGTCTAGGTTCAATAGGTAAACTGGTTTAGCTAGGTTCAAAGAAGAAACATACTTACATACCCATTCCTATGATGGTGACTACTAATGCTTGTAGGATACATTAGTTTTGATGATATTGATACTTGTAAATTAAGTGGAATAGTAGCAACCTATTCTTAATCAATATCACATATACGAGAGTACATGTGGGGTCGCATTTATGAGAATTACATGGCTACATTCTCTAAAGCTCTCATGAATCCAGGATTTGTTCAAGACCAAAACGAACACAAACGTATAACGTATAAATTTGCGATGTGTTGGTGTGACATGTTTTGCTTATTGTCTTGGTTTACTGCGAGGATGAACAGTTCAAGATTTCATAATCATTGCGTCATCTAGTAAATCCCGATAAGTATATACTAAGGTAGGTTCAAGTCCAAAAGACAACTATCCGAATGTGTGTCACATCTATTGTACTCTTGTATCTCACCTTACCCTAGTACCTAATTGTCGGCTCAAAATGTGGGGTATTGTTGGAGTTTTAAGCCTCCATTGTCCCACATCGGGGAACTCAAGTTCCCTACAAGTCTTTTTATTAGTTTAGTCACCTTTATTAGTGATTAGGAATTGGACCATTTGGAATGGGAATTGAGGTTTAGGCCACTGGTTGTGTGGATTAGGTTTGTGATGATTGTACCATAATATTAATTAATCAAGACAAGGGCCTTGGAGCACTTAGAGCCTAGGAAGTTAAAATTAATTAGTGGTAATTTATTTTAATTTCGGATTAAGTTTTTAATTAATATTAAAAATGTTTTGATTAATACACACAACTGGTTGTAAAGAGTTGTGTGGTTTTAGATGCATCTAAAAGGTATTTGAAATGGTACAAAATAGCCTATATAACTGAAGACTGAGTTCCAATGTAAATAATCTTTTTTCCTTTCTATCACTCCCATACAAAACCCTATAGAGAGTAAACATACAAAGCAATTCGTCAGAATTCTATAATTCGGTGCAGATTGTATGATTAGATAGTTATATCCTGGTTGGGTAGACATCATCGAACCACAAGCACAAGAAGGGGACAAAAACACTGTTCGAATGACATAGCTTTTGCGTTAGCCTCAATTTGTGATTCAATCAAGTTAGTATCATTTTATTTCCTGTAATTATCTTTGTTATTTCATTCTGTATTGTAAGTATTTTTTGTTAGTATCTCAAGTTTTGTTATTTTTATTTATCTCTGAATTGTTATCCAACAATATGGAACAATCAGGAACTAAACCTTATTTTGAAAAGCCTAAGAATTTTGAGGGTGGAGACTTCGAAAGATGATAGCAAAAAATGCTATTTTATTTGACAACTCTGAATTTGGCTAATGTCATGCGTGAAATTGTGCCTAGTGCAGAAGGAGACAATATTTTAGCAGACACTTTCAAGGTTATAAATGCCTGGAATTATAATGGTTTCCTTTACAGAAACTATATTCTCAATGCATTGGATAATTCACTATATGATGTCTATGTGGTATTCAAAACAACCATGGAACTTTGCGAATCACTTGAGAAAAAAGTATAAACTCGATGATGCTGGTTCAAAAAAAATTTGTCGTGGGCAAATTTTTGGACTACAAAATGGTTGATTCCAAGTCCGTTGTCTCTCAAACTGAAGATCTCAATAAAATCATCCATGACATTCATATTGAACGGATGGTGATCAATGAGTCTTTTCAGGTGGCTTCTTTCATTGAGAAATTACCACATTCTTAGAAGGAATTCAAGAATTATCTTAATCACAAACGCAAGGAGATGAGCCTCGAAGATCTCATCGTAAGGCTGAGAATTAGGGATGATAACAGAAAGAATGAGAAGGGCCTAGTTCCGAGTAAACCAAGATGAATATTGTTGACGGAGGTTCATCAAAGCAAAGGCCGAAATTCCAGAAAAATAAAAAGGAAAAGAACTTTGTCCCTAGTGTAAAAGGCAAAGGTTTCAAGAAGATTAAGGGAAGTTGCTGGGTTTGTGGAAAGCAAGGCCATAGGGCTCAAGAGTGTTGCCATCGAAATGATCAAGGTCCTCAAAATCAAGGCAACAACAACCGAGCAAACTTGATTGACAATAACGTGGACACCTGGCCGCAATGATTTCTGAAATCAATCTCGTATTTGACCACTTTGACTGGTGTATAGATACCAGTGCAACTCACCATGTATGTGGTGGCAAAAATATGTTCTCTACATACTAGAACATCGAGGGAGATGAGCAACTGTTTATGGGAAATGCATTTGCATCTATTGTGGTTGGAATAGGAAAATGTGTTTTGAAAGTCACTTCTGATAAGGAATTAGCTCTTCTTGATGTGTTGCATACACCTGATATAAGGAAGAATCTAGTTTCTGGTCCTATCTTTAGTAATAAGGGATTCAAACTAGTCTTTGAGTCCAATAAGTTTGTACTAACTAAGGGGGGAATGTTTGTGGGAAATTGTTACCTTGCTGATGGATTATTGAAATTGAAAGTACTTGCTAATGCGATGAATGAAATAAAGAATGCTTTTTCATGTATCGTTGATTTGTCTAATTTATGGCACTCTAGGTTAGGTCATGTAAATTTTCGTTCTCTTTTTAGAATGCATAATTTAGGTTTGCTGCCTAAACTTGATGATTTAGATAATATTGAATGTGAGACTTGTACAGAATCGAAGTTTGCAAGTCAAAGCTTAAAATCAGTGCATGAAATTCCAATTACTTGCTAAATTTAATTCATAGTGACTTGTGTGATTTTTGATCATGTCCAACTCATGGTGGAAAGAACTATTATGTAACATTTATAGATGATTTCAGTAAGTATTGTTATGTTTATTTACTTCATAGTAAAGACAAGACCTTGGATATGTTTAAGACATATAAGGCAAAGGTTGAAAATACTTAACAAGAAGATCAAAGTCTTAAGGTCGGATAGGGGACGAGAATACAAGTCTCATGCCTTTGCTGAATTTTGTGCCACTTATGGCATAATTCATCAAACAACTCCCTATACACCGCAACAAAACAGTGTTGCCGAAAGGAAAAATAGGACTTCTAATGACATGATAAATTCCATGTTGAATAACTCCACTCAATTTGTTGGGTGAAGCCTTACTACAAATAACATTTTGAATCAAATTCCACCTAAAACAATAAAAGAGTCACCATATGAATTATGGAAAGGAAGAACCCCAACGTATAAATTGCTTAAAGTGTTGGGTTGCTTGGCTAAAGTACAAATCCCATTGCCACAAAGAACAAAGTTAGGGCCTAAAACTATTGATTGTGTTTTTATTGGTTTTGCATTTAATAGTTCAGCTTATAAATTCTTAGTTTTTCATTCCAATGTAAGTGATATACATGTCAATACTGTTCGAAGGACATAGCTTTTGCGCTAGCCTCTATCTGTGGTTCAATCAAGTTAATATCATTTTATTTCCTGTAATTATCTCTGTTATTTTATTCGGTATTGCAAGTATTTTTCATTAATAAAGAATCAATATGTCAAGTTTTGTTATTTTTTATTTATTTCTAAATTGTTCTCCAACATATTGTTGTATGATTTTGTTTTGAAGGTTTGATTTATGAATCTTTGGAAGACACTTCAGAATAATAGGTAAGGCAACAATATTATCTTTATGCAATCAAATCAAATCGGAATTTTGTCCTGCATCAGCATAATATACAGAACCACAATTTTGTCCATGAAAAAAAAAAAAAAGAAACTCCACGCTACTTATTCTCATTTCTTGTTTTGGTAGATAAAATGTACTGAAATTAAGCCGAATGTAGGCAGGTGATATAGGAAAAGTAGGGGAGAAGGTTTTAATGATTGGTGAAAAAAAAAAACATGCATACACTATATGTGTAGTTCCATGATATATGTACAAAGAGTAAAGTAAGAAAATTCCTTTAAGAATCCGACCATTATGCAAAATTCTCCGAAATAAGAATATACAAAGAAGGCATAGGAACTCATAAGGCTATAAAATGAAAGAAATAAATTAAGCTATAAGGGATATGAAAATGAAAAATGAAACTTAAATTATCAAAAAATTAAGAAAACTTTAAAGCCAAAATGTACATACAAAAATTGAAAATTTAACTATTTAGAGCATACGTGCCATGATGTGACAACTCGACCCTAACTTTACGATTTTATTGATTTTAAATGAGTAAAATTACAAAAATGCCCTTGAGGCAAAGGTGTTGATTCTTGTTGGAGCATCATCTTGTGTCATGTGTGTGGTTGAGATGGAAATAAGATGAGAGAAATAAGGGAAATGAGAATGAGGGACGGAAGAAAGGGAAGAAGAAAAAGGGCGAGGGAGAAAGAAGAGAGAGAGCATTGGCTGCCCAATCAAAGAAGAGAGGGACATACTAGTTAGGAGAAGAGGGGAGAGAGACGGACCAATGGGAAGGAAGAGAATGAGAGAAATGAGAGAGGTGCAGAGCACCTAACCCGGACACCTTGCAACCCACACCTAAACCGTTCGACCCGGAATGGTTTCCGGCCATTTCCGCCATTTTTGAGGCCAAATTGCCCATCCACCACCTGCAACCTCTTCCACAACATCCCCTCTACCATTTCCGCCCAAGATCGTGGGGTTTTAGGTTCAAACTTGTGAGGAACTTCACCGGAGCACATGAGGTACTCGACGGCTATTCTGCCGGTCTCGCGAGTTTCACCACCTACCACCACCCTTAATCAACTCCCCTTGGACCCCGGAACAAGACCCAACCGGTGGTAGGGGCAGCGGAGCACCGGCGACGGTGAATTGAAGCTCACCCATTATAGGGTTTCCGACGGGTGCGAGCTAATTTGGGGCCTTTCTCGGTCAAATTGGACTTGGCCACATGTATGAAACTTGTTCCCCTTATTGAGACCTTCATTCCTGTTAAATTTGAGAATTTTTGGAAATAGTTGAATTTTTCCAGTGAGTCAGGGTGGTTGGCCGCCACATGGCGGCGATGCGTGGGCAGAGACACCACTTGACCTCCCTAGGCTAAAATGGGTGCCCCGATTCCATATTAGACATCTGATTGACAAAATTCTGTTGTTTAGTTATAATTATGTTAAGGGCTGCCACTTGGTTATTATATGATTCGACAATCCAACCATTGGATCGTCACCAAACTTTAATACGTTATAGTACATAATAATTGAGGACCATAGGAATTGACGAATTGGGAATCCAACATACGGATATTCCCAAATTGAATTTCTAAGTTTATAAATTAAACGTTGATAGCAACCTAATTCTTGCAACTGGCAGAGATCCAACCGTTGGATCGTAAAGAAGTTTTAGTATTTTGTTCTAGAAGCATAGTGTGGACTTTGGGAAGTTACGGATTGAAAATCCATGGGCGCATGTTTCAGATTGACTTGTGTAAGATTGTGGACCCTCCTTAGTGTATTTCGACGTGCTAATTTCGAATCCGCCTTTCATTTTCCGAAATTCAACCGTTGTAGGATAGTTCCTTTATTAGCTGTACTTTGTATGAAAGCGCATAATTTCATTAGCACGTTATATTTACCTAAATGGTTTCATTTCTAGGCGAAATGGGTCGCAAGGACTCTCGATGCTACGAGACGGGTTCTACTCGGCGACATGATTTGTGAGTGGGTCTTTTCTTATATATATATAGGTTAGTTTCCATATATACAATTATTAATAAATTCTCTACGTGATTGCGATGATTAAACTTACATTTATAAGAAATACCTTATTGTTTGGAAATGATGAAATAATCCTACGGGATGCACAGGTAAGCTTACTATAAGGGGATGCCCTAATTGTATTTATGGTCATGAATAGTATGCTATTGGCTAGAATTGTTGAATGGAAGTGGCATGATTATAATTATGTTATTTTCTCATCGTTTGCTGCACCGATGTTAGTGCTCGCCCAGGGCTAAGAACAGTCTTTCACGTGTATGTTCACATCTACACTGCATGCTCGCCTTGGATCCAAGTAGGTGCCAGTCTTGTCGTACATGTTGCAAAGGCAACTCCGACTCGTATATGATCGCGAATAGCGCCAGTCTTCACGTGATTGTAGCACTAGAGAGTATATTAGTGTTACACCCAGTCCTGTTCATGTTAGAATACCTCTGCATGAACTCGTGTGTCAGCATGTGTCAATGAGCACCCCATATGATATGTTTGCTTAGGCGAGATTATGTGTTATTGGTTGTTATATGTTCATTTACGCAATATTGCGACGTATGGTAATCTTGTGATTTTGCAGGTTACGGCAGGTATTTTCATAGTATACATAGTATGTATATTTTGGAAACTATACTTGTTTTATGACGAGGGGTTACAATGTTTTCAGAAAGGTTTTTATAAAACTTTATTTTCAGGCTCACTCACCCTTGTTTTTTTTTTTTGCCCCTCCAGGTTCTAGTAGCTGAGCTTTCTTATTGACGAGGATTTTTGGCAAATCTTGGTGAATACGATTACCTTCAATGGTATAATTCTCACCCTATCTTACTATACTGTACTTATGCTCTGACATCACGTGTGTAATAGATTCATTCCCACTCACAGCGCACTCTTATATGTAGGCACTTTTAGGTTTAAATTTATTCACATTTGCCACTATACTACACTTTATGGCTTCTACCAGGCGTCGACCAACACAACTCGATTCGGATTTCCAAGTGGACATTCCGAGTCGGGGTGTGTCAATGATGTCAAATTCACCAAGTACTGATGAATCTAGGCCTATTGTTATGAAGACATCTAAGCAAATCTCTATTAAAATGCTAAGAAAAATAGAAGTAATTACCACTTAATAGATATTGAAGAAAAAAAAAATTCCTTAAATGTGATTCGATCACTTAAAACAACAATATTTTATACCCAAAAATCAACTGTCCAGCATCAAGGGCGAAAAAACGAATCAGTAAGGTGGAGAATGGAAACCCACTTCAATCATAAAATCACCAGCAAGAAATACCCAACCTTATTCATAAATCTGCGAGAACCAAAAAAAAAAAAAAAAAAAAAAAAAAGAACTACAATGAAAAAGGCCTTTTCAGAAAGAAAAAAAAAAGAAAAAAGAAAAAGCCAAATGATAATTGATAGTAAACTAAAAATAATTACCTTAACACAAATGCCTATATGCGCACTCTCCTATGTGATAACTGATATTGCGACAGCACGCCTTCGCAACTATTGACAGTTCGCGACACCACGCCTCGACAACTGTGAAGAAATCTTGACATGTAGATGATGACAGACAAACCAAGTGCTTGATAAAAAACCTCAGTGAAGAAACTCAAAAACTTGTGCACGCATCGCTTGCTATATCCGTCTAAAAACACTTTGGGTTGAGTTTGTTTTAGTGTTCATTCTATGCACTTAAGTTTGAATTTTCTCTGTAATTTACATGAACTAGCTTATGCGCATGCACTCATGCGCATGTGAGAGACATTTCTTAAATCACAGACGCTACTCTTCCCCTAAAGATTCTTTTGAAACCTGTTGACTCTAAAAATTACAAAACCTACGTAGCGCGCAGGCCGAGTAACTAATAAGCTAACTACGTCCTTCGGTTGAATGCGGGGCGTGCCAACTCGCCGGCCGAGCTCGGCCGAGGAGTAAAATTTGATGATGTCGCGTTGAGCGCGCTGTTGACTTCTGTATCTTGCGATTGCGACCGAGGAAGGAACGCTCTCGGTCTCTGGGTTCTATAGCCTGAAGACAAAGCTACTAATTCTACGGAGTTCACAACTCGTTGAAGCCTGATTCGGTCACTGTGATTATATTCGTAAGAGTATAAACACGCCGAATCGAGACCAAACTATATGGGCACAGGTACTCAAATGTGATATATGTCTTGATGGTAAACGTAGTTCGGCCGTCGGAATGCCGAACCCTGAAACTTACTTGCGAGTATCCAATCATAAAATCACTCGGCGTCCAATGCGCCGAGCAATGCAATTCGTAACACCCAACTATGCCGGAAAGGCTAGTAAGATGATCTCTACCAACAAGGGTTCGAAAGCCCTTCTCGGCCGAGACTTAGATAGATAATCGGTCGATCTCGATGCAGTGCTGTTTATCCAAACTGAAGGTGCTTCTCGGTCGGCTGATTCTGCGGCAGCAGTGCTGTTTATCCAAACTGAAGGTGCTCGCCGGGTGCTTCCACAGTGCTGTTATCCAAACTGAAGGTGTGTCGGCAGGGAAAGAAAAGGAAAAATCTCAAGGTATTTGAGAGGTTTTGCGCAGGGCAATTGTATGCTGATTTTGAAGGGCTTTTCTATTGCGTGATTTCTTGTATTTATAGCACCCCATTCCTTGAGACCAATTCGCATTCTGATTCGGATTGGAAGTCCTTGTCCCATTTCACCTCTAACTCGAACAAACCTACTCCTATTGGGATTCTGAATTTTCCTTTCTTTTGAGGCTTTATTCCTTGCCGGTCGAGAATCCTGGTCGCACCAGGACTTCCTTGCCCTTTTCCATTTATCCAGACTACTTAGGATAGGATTTGGCCGACCCAGCCAATTGGCCCGGGATTTATTATTCGACCCACAGTATTTGTTATCACCTTGGGCCGAACACATCCTGCTACTCGGCCCAGCAGTAATATTTTGGACCCAAACATTGCCCCCTCGCTTCTGAGGTCGCCGACTGTTAACTCTTGGTCGGGCCTCAGCCTTGAAGAAGCGGAAACACCTATTGCTTTTTGGACTTTACTTCCTTAATGACCATTATTCCTGCACATTTATGAGACATGATTGCATTCTCCTCGTTGCCCCCAACATGCAACCACGTGTCGATTCCGCCGCTTTTAAAAGTTCTTAATCATGGCCCTCGAAACCATGCACTAACTGAAACGTCTTATCCTCATTAATGCATTAAAACCGTCGTCGCACGCAATCATGCGTCCTGGATTTTCGACCCCTCGATCCTATCTTCGCATGTTCCCAAAATATCCGAAATGATTAGAACCTTTCCCGGTTAAATTTCCCCCCAATTTGAACCCTTGCATTTTGAATTCCAGTGCTTTTCAAATTCCAGACGTTTGATCTTCATTCTGAAAAGCCTATAAATACCCACACTTCTGTCATTCGCATCTTACGCCTTCAGAAATTCCAAAATCTCCATTTTATCATTCTTGTTCGCTCAAACAAAAACCCTCCAGTTCTTCCTCCTGCAATATCTTCTTCCAAACCATCTTCTCTCCTTTCTACCAATGGCCTCGTTTATTTCGAAGCTCTCTGATGAGGTCAACAAGTGCAAGGATTTCATTGACCGGAGCACAATCAAAACACTACGCTTCGAGAATGACATGGCCACTTCTCATCAGATTCTGGGCCCACTCTTCAGGGATGCAGTGCCGTCGTGCATCACCAACCTTCTCAAGGAGCAGTGCCTAACACCCCTGCTTCAAGGGTTAGACTGGTCGAAATGGTGCTTGGCTCGGCCTCAGGGAGCTTGGCCTTCGACCACCACGGCCTGGGCCGCCTGGGTGGACCGAATGAGATCATTCTTCGGCGAGGAATGGAAAGCCCTTGGTATCTACGATGTCATCCTGCTCTCGACCATGGAGATTACCATGGACAAGGAGCTGCTTATGGCGGCCTTGACTCTATGGTGTTCGACCACCAACACCATGATCCTTCCATTCGGCCCCCTCGGCCCCACAGTCCTCGACATCTCGGCTATCCTCGGGACTTCTCCATCCGGCCTCCCAATCGACGCCGCTCTTTCCGGATGCCCCTCCCTTCTTGACCTGAAGGCGCTTTTCGACGAGCGGGCCGTCGAAACGCTCAGCCGAGGCGATCGGGAGCCTTCAAGAGAAGAAGTTCAGAAGCTTCATAAGAACTTCTTCAACTATAACACTCTCATCCTCCACTTTGCCGGCCGAGGCGAGGAGAGTCTCAGGAATGGAGAACATGAAGCCCTCCTCTTCTACTGGTACAACAAATGCTTGGTCGAGAATATGCTGGTGGCCCAGGTCCTGGCTAGTGGTCACTTTCTGGTGCTCAGCCCGGCTATTCTTGCCAACCTCTTTCGTTGCTTGGCCGAGACGACCATCAACAAAATTGACCCGCACCAGAACGGACCCCTCTGGGTTTTCCAACTCTGGCTGCAGGTCTATTTCTCTACTCTTCGGCCTGAGGTCCCGGCCTTCCAACGCTCGGCCGCCCTTGGCCCCCAACTGGCCTCTCGACCGGCTTCTCCTCATCGGGCTGACGAGGTCCTCAAGCACTTTTTCAGCCTCAACGTTCTTTCGAACGACGAGTTTCTGGTGTGCCGGCGCCAGAAGTACCCTACCTCGATCAGGCTCCCGACAGCAGCTTGGGTCGAGACCGAGGATGCGGGCCTCCGTCAGTCCTGGGGTCATTCGTACTGGCTCGCGACCTTCCCCTTGGTTGCGATGCCCGCCGAGCCAGTTGGGAGGTCTACCACCCCACTTTGTCGCCCGGCAGCTTGGCTACCTCCAAGGTTGCCCCGTACCCCTGCTCGCCTCTCGTTCTCTCCTGAGCCGGGGACGTCTTTCTGGTTCTTCCGAGAGGGAATGCCGGACGACGGAGCAAGAATTTCAGGATCGGTGCAAGAAGTTCCGTCTTCGGCCAACCGTTCCGGAATCCTTGGGCACCGACACTTTTGGGGACTGGTGGGACGAGTATACCTGCGACTTCTTCGGCGCCTCGCCCGAAGACGTGGTGAGCAAAGTTTTCGGCGGCCGGCCTAGATCAGCGCCCTCGACCCAACCTAAGGAGTCGGCCAAAGGTATATTGTCATTCCGTTTGTTTTTTTTTTATTTTAAAAAACTCACTTGTCCTTGCTATTAATTACTTTGCTCTTCAGGGGGTCGTGTGTCGAGGAAGGTAGAAGCGGTTGTCGCGGTGGCGAGGGCGAAGAAGTTGGTGCCCACGAAGAGGACCATAGCCATCGAGCGGGCAGTCCCTGCTAAACGCCCCCACCGAGAGGCCGAGCCAAAGGATGATGCTTTTCGCCCTTCTAAACGCTTCAAGAAATTGGCGAAGAAGGGCGACCGGGAGATTCATGTCGTCCCTAGTGATACTACAGGGACGCCTGCTTCTGCCGGCTCTCCTTCTATACCGGCTGCCCCGGCCTCTCCAAACCTGACTCCTCCAGCCGAGACCACGGCTGATCCCATCGTCGCATCAGCTCCAGCCTCGGAGCCGGTTGTGGCGCTTGCCGTGGGGGAGTCGGCTGCACCTGCCGAGGCACCCTCTACTCCAACGGTCATTCTGGAAGAGGTATAATTCCACTCTCACTCTTGTTTCTTTAGGTTTCTAGTCGTAATGCAAAATGTTTTTTCTTTTTTGTTCAAGATGCCGAGAGTGAGAGCGACGAAGTCCCGCTGGAACGCCGTCGTCGACCAATCAACTCTCCTCCCGTCCATCCTCCTCCGGTCGTCGAGGCGACCGCTCGACCGAGCCCTTCTGCAGCGGATCGCGGCAAGAGGCCCATGGCCGAACCTGAGGCCACGGCCGAAACGCCGATCCACCCGCAGGATGAAGATCTCCCCATTCCTCCGCAGGAAGTCTCCTCGGCCTTTGTAAGTCTTGTTTCTTTTGCGTTGATTTTCTCATGACACATGTTCTTAGAAGACTATTAAATGTCAGGTGCCCGAACATTTATTTCACCGACAATTTTATGCGCCGACGGGCGTTATCTATATTTCCTGGCCATCGTCGTGGCCATCAAATGTAGATAACCTCCATCGGCCGCGTGAATTGCGAAGCGGTCTAAGGTACTGGGCTCGGCCATTAAGTTCCCTGGGTTCGAGCAATGACCTAGAGGGCATGGCCGAAGTCTCCTCTCGGCAGGTTTAAAACAATCCCCTTTTTTTATGCACTATATCACGATGTCATACTGTTCTTTACAAAGTTTTCCTCTTATGTGCAGCCATCGTGGGAAGTGGAGCTTGACGCTCTTCTGCAGAGCACGACCGGTGAGGCCGGCTCCTCTACTGCTCCTGCCGAACCAGCGGGAGCCATGCCCAAGGCCGAAGCCTTCGTGAAGTTGCACGAAGTCCTGTCTCTTACTGCCTCCCAAGCTCTCCGATGCAAGGCCTTGACTCTGTTGGAGAGTGTCTTAATGACCTCGCGAGCGGTGGTCACCTAAGCACGGAGAATATCTCTTTTCCTCACCGACCTCTTGGAGCGGACTCGGCAACACTTTCTCATCTTCGAGCGAGCCCTACAAGCCGAGGACGACTTGAAGGTGGCCAAGGTCGCGCAGAAGGCTGGCCAAGTCGAGATGGAGGCAATCAAAGCAAAGAAAACGAAGCTGACCGAGTTTGATCGCCAGATCTCTGACCTCCAGCGTCAAATTTCTGACCTTCAACAGCAAAGGTCGGCTGCTGCTTCCGAGCTTGAGAAGGACTTTGAGGCCAACAAGGCTTGGCTGACGGCCTTCGCTGCCGGCGCACGGCGTATCCAGCAACTGCAGTGCAACAAGAAGACAAGGCAGGCTGAGATAATTTTAAGCGAAGCGAAGTGGCTGGAGCTAAAAGCTGCCCTCGAGACTTTCCTCCCCTCGACCCCCTAGGAAATTATCTTTGTATTTGGTCTGTATCTGTCTTGTATCTGTTCTTTGCTATAAATACAATGGTTCTTTTGCTATCAGTACAATGGTCTTTTTACTTCTTGCATTTCTCATGTAACTGGATAGTACTTCTTTAAAAATTTTCCATTAATTGGCAATTTGTGAACTGAACCCGCCCGATCTCTGAGATGATATGCCCCCTTGCCGAGGACTTTGTGAACGATGAATGGCCCTTCCCAATTCGACGACCACTTACCAAATCGGGGGTCTTTAATCCCGACAGGCAACACAGTTTGCCAAACCAATTCTCCTTCGCCGAACGTTTTTTGTCTTACACGCTAGGTTATACGCTCGCTCGGCAATTTTCTTTTGTGCTATCAATAAGTTACTCGCGTCGATTCGATTTACTTCTAAGTCTTCTAATTCTTGTCGCATCGCCTGACCATACTCGACACTGAACAAACTACTCTGCTCGATCACTCGTAATGAGCTTATACTCAATTCAACTGGTAACATAGCGTCGTGTCCATAAGTTAACGCGTAAGGAGTGGTTCCAGTGGCCGACCGGGGTGAAGTTCGGTATGCCCATAATGCTTCATTTAACTTCAAATGCCATAACCCAGGTCTCTCTCTTACCATTTTCTCAAGGATGCTGATCAACACCTTATTGCTTGCCTCGGCCTGTCCGTTTGCTTGAGGGTAGTATGGCGTAGATTGCTCAAGTCGGATATTCAAATTTGCCGCGTATTCCTTAAACCTATCGGCCGTGAATATGGTGCCATTGTCAGTTATAATCGTTTCTGGTACGCCGAATTTGGTCACAATGTTCTCCTCTACGAAATTGCATACCTCTTTGGCTATTAAATCGGCGTATGATCTTGCCTCGACCCATTTAGTGAAATAGTCAGTTGCTACAATTATCCACGCGTGTTTCGCCGCTCCCGACGATGGCGTAATTTTGCCAATTACGTCCATTGCCCATCCCCTGAACGGCCATGGTTTAGTAACCGAGTGAAGTAATTCGGCCGGGGCTCTCTGCACGGGTCCATGAATTTGGCATGGTACGCATCTTCGCGCATATTCGATGCAATCCTTCAATATATTGGGCCAAAAATAACCGTGTCGTCGAAGCAACCAGCGCATCTTTCGTCCAGACTGATGTGCCCCACAAATTCCTTCATGTACCTCGGCCATTGCTTGGGCAGCCTCGTGTGGGCCGAGGCACAATAGTAGTAACCCGTCCTCACCCTTGCGGTACAATTCATTTTGGTACGACACGTAATTCGTGGCGAGGACCTTCGTTCTCCGGTCGTGTTTCCCGTTGGGGTTATCGAGGTACCGTAACATCGTCTTTCTCTAATCATCTGGTTCTACCTCGACGGCACATACTTCTACGGGGTCTCCTCGTTCTAGTAGGGATGGGAGCGACATTACCCTAGTACGTATTACGTGTGTGCGCTGGAGAGTTTGCCAATTGATCAAGGCCGGGTACGATTGCAGACCTGTGGCTGCAATTCGGCCTAGCTTGCCCCCATGAGTTGTGCTCCGGAGGCGATCTGGGCGAGTTCATCGGCGTCTGTGTTGTGGACTCGTGAAATATGTTCAAATGTGATCCGTTCGAATGACTCGGCCAGGTAGGTGGCGACCATGTGATATGGCGCTAAAGTACAACTCATGCAACGAAAAATGTCGTTCAATTGGTTAATCACAAGTTCGGAATCACCGAGGACAAGAAGGCGGGAGGCCCGTAGATCGTGTAAAACGTGGAGGCCGATAATGAGGGCTTCATATTCGGCCTGATTATTTGTGCAGCTGAAATCCAACTTGAGAGAAAAATACCATCGGTGGTGGTGGGGCGACTGAATTGCAATACCGACACCCGCCGAAGTCGAAGTACTGGAACCATCAAAATGCATGGTCCAATGGTTATCGCGTGTGGTGACTAAACCGATGTCGACGTCGCCCTCTGCAAAACCATAAGGGGAAGGGTGTTGGGCCAAGAAGTCAGCAAGAGCTTGCCCTTTGACGGCCTTTTGGGGTACGTACTGCAGGCTGAACTCGGATAAGATGAGCGTCCATTTCCCGATTCGGCCTTTGACGATAGGCCGAGTGAGCATGTACCGAATTACGTCTGTTTGGGCGATGACTTGCTTAACTGATGGGAGCATGTAATGCCGAAGCTTGGATGCGGCAAAAAACAAAGCTAAACAAAGTTTTTCGACAGGTGAATAATTGAGCTCTGGTGAATTCAGATTTCGGCTGAGATAAAAAATAGCTTGTTCACGTCCTACATTGTTATCTTGCTCAAAGAGGCAACCAATGGATTCGGCGGTCGCCGAAATGTACAATTTAAGGGGTTTGTTGCGACAGGGTGGAACCAGCACGGGTGGGTTGGAAAGAGCCACCTTGATTTGCGTAAATGCAGTTTGATGCTCTTCGCGCCACTCAAATCGGTCGGTATCCTTAAGTTTAAGGAGCGTAGAGAATGCCTTCATCTTACCGGCCGAATTGGCGATCAAACGACGGAGGAAATTTATCTGCCCGAGTAACGACTGGAGCTGTTTCTTTGTCGTCGGAGGTGGAGCGCTAATGATGGCGCAGGCTTTATTTTCGTCGACTTCGATGCCACGATGGTGCACCAAAAATCCTAGGAAATTCCCAGCCGAAACACCGAAAGTACACTTGGCCGGGTTCATTTTGAGGTTGTTTTTGCGCATACGAAGGAACGCTTGCCGCAAATCATCCAGGTGCGTTTGACGGCGTTTAGATTTGACGACCACATCATCGATATAAACTTCGACGATTGTACCGATTAAGTCATGGAATATCATATTCATGGCGCGTTGGTATGTGGCGCCGGCATTCTTGAGGCCGAATGGCATGACTACCCATTCGTAAGTTCCAAGTGCCCCAGGGCAACGGAAAGCCGTTTTGTGGACGTCATTTTCGGCGATGAAAATCTGGTTGTAACCCGCATGACCGTCCATAAAAGACAACAGTTCATGATTAGCTGCGACATCAATTAATAAATCTGAGATTGGCATAGTATATTCGTCCTTGGGAGTAGCCAGATTGAGATTACGGAAATCGATGCAAATGCGAAGGGCACCGTTTTTCTTCAACATTGGGACGATATTGGCCAACCATTCGACATACCGAGCGGTCCTAATAAACCCAGCTTTTAGAAGCCGAACTAATTCTTCTTTAATGCCGAGTTGTACTTCGGTCGAAAATCGGCGAGGGGGTTGTCAAAAAGGCTTACACCCCTCCTTGATGCGGAGCTCATGCTCTACAAGGTTTCGGTCGAGGCCTGGCATTTCATGATAGCTCCATGCGAAGCAATCATTAAATTCCTGGAGTAACTTACGGAGTTCGACCTTCATGGACGGCGGGAGTAACGCGCTCATAAACAATGTTCGAGGATCATCGGCCGTGCCTACGTTAACTTCTTCTAATGGGTCCTTGACTTGAGGCCGATGGTCATCGAGTTCGGCCGGCGCAGCCTGAACTTTATCGAAAGATAGAACAGGGCCGTCATCTGCTTCGGCCAAAAATTCGATTAAATTGATGCCGGAATGTGGTTGCTTGGTAATGGCGTACCAATAGGCCAGCAGACGTTCCATTGTAGATGAAACCGCGGCCTGACGCTGTTCTTGCTTGGTGTGCTCAATCATCGGCATTGGTGACTAAATCCGCCAAGCCAAGTCGCGCCGAATCCTGTTGGACAGTCTCGGCGCCAACCTCAATCACTTTCTGTACCGAAATTCTCGTCGGTCCGCCCATCCTCGTTAAGGCCTTGGAGGGTGATGTAGCTGACGTGATCGTCGTAATAGTGAGCCTGAATCATGTTGGTCTCAAATGGTTGGTTATCGGCTGGGTGGACGACGACCGATTTGCCGTCCCAAAAGATGAGAACTTGGTATAGTGATGAAGGAATGCAACTGGTTTGGTGGATCCAGTCGCGGCCAAGTAATGCGTTATAGTCGGTCTTGGAATCAATTATAAAGAATGCCGTCATGTGTTGACGACCGGCAATGCTAACTTCCAACGGTAGCACTCCTTTGGTCTGAGACTTGTCACCAACGAAGCTGCTCATAGTGATCCCTGACGGAATGAGTTCATTATCAGAACGGCGTAAAGCCTTCATGACGGATATTGGCATAATGTTGACTGTGGCTCCACAGTCGACAAACACTTTAGAAATAGGAAATCCTTCAATGTGAGCCGTGACGTACAACGGCTTCAGGTGTTGGAGATTAACCGAGGGGGAGCGGGGAAATAGTTCGGCCAAAGCCGCCTTAAGGTTGTCCGTGCTTCGGGTTTCTCTGTCGTCGTCGTTTGCGACGAAATCTACTTGTGTTGCTTCCTCGGCGACCACGTCCCCCGTCCAAGAAATTTGACTGGTGGGTACTTGGTTGGAATTCAGCTGGTAGAACGTGGACCATACTGATCTCCATTTGTTCGAGGACCGATGGACCCATTGGATCGTGGTCGTCGTCTTCTGCAGAACTAACTACAATATCAGTCGGCGGAACATCCTCGATCAAACCTTTGAGTGCCTCGGTAAGAACCGGTATCTGAGACGTGTGAACCAAGTCGAGTGTGGTTTGGCTATTTTCCTCGACTACGTTGACTACCGAAGACTTACGCTGGTCCTTCGTTACACGGGCTCGTTCTTCATAGGCAATACGGGCGTTCCTCGTGTCTAGATATATATCCAACCGTGCTATCCGTTTTTCCTCGTCGGCCGTGAGGCCGAAGAGCGATACAGCCGAGAAAACTTCGAAATGATAGCGCAAATGCTGAAGGTCTTCAAGTGAAAAGGGTAATTCGGCGGTGTCGATATCTGTATAAGGATCGACCTCAAAACCAAGGACCCGAGCCTCCCGTATATGTTGGAACCTAGCTTTAATTGCTGGGTCGGAAGTTTTCTGAATAATTTGCTCGGCATCAGGGCAAGTGAGAGCTAGGTCGAGGGCTTCCTAACACGCCTTGGGTAGTCCGTACAAGTCATTGGCGGAGTATTTCTTATGAAACTCTCGCATGTATTCCAGGGATTCACCGAGGAATGGAGGGTGTAAGTTACGCCGTATTTTGATAAACGGTTCGCGCGGTGGTAACGGAGAAAGTTTCCTTTCGGCCTCTTGTCTAAAGTGCTCTAGACGAGCTCTCGTTTCCCCAGGCCGGAGAAGGATTTTGATACGTTTCTCAGACTCCTCAATGGTGGTTTCGAAATCGACAGCTGCTACTTTCTTCCCTTCGGCTAACTCGGTCATGATAGTCGGAGTTGGCCGTTCACTTATGTTTTCCACGGCCTTCTTTGGTTGCCACTGGTTGGCAGGGCTGGCCTTGCGCTTCTCGTCGCCGAGCCATGCAATCTATCCGTTGACGGCGACGTTTTTGGGATTTAGACAACGCTGTATATAAGCCAGTCGGAGAATTGTAACTGTACCAGCGTTGATCCGATGTCCTGGGTGGTTTGAAAGTTTTGCGATCGGCTGGGGAGCCTGAACTGGTGGTATTGCGCGAGGAATAATCCTCATTATAGAAAGGTGCGTTGAAGTCAAGACGCCGAGGCCTGGTCTTTCGGCCGTACTTGTGGGCCGAGTCGATCAAACACTTGACGTCGTGGACCAAGTCCCTTTGGTGATGTTGGAGGGGCCGTGGGGGGTGTTGAAGATGTCTTCTTCCCAGGTTCAACTGGTGTTTTACAATGGTCACATAAAACCTTTGATTCATAAGTTTCGTCGGAACTTGACCTTGTTATAGACTCATCGGCGGGTGGCCCTGATTGTTCCGTGGGTGATGCATTTGAAAATAAATCAAGCTTGATTCTTTTTCGACCATTCCGTTGACGGATATGCTGCACCGGGACGTATTCGGCCTTCCCTTTGTTTTTAGGAAGATGAGCATCGACCATACCAATTGTTGTTGAAGGGAAGGATTGACGTCGACCGCCATCTGCTTTTCCGGAAATTTCAACTTTCCTTTCTCGATCCAACTTTGGATTGTATCCCGGAATACAACACAATTATTGGTTGCATGCTTATTAGAATTATGATACTTGCAGTATACCTTTCCTTCAATTCATCGGCCTTAGGGATAATATGTCCCGGCCGAAGCTTGATGATCTTTGCTGCCAATAATTGATCGAAAATTGCATCGGCCTTGGTGATGTCGAAAGTGTATACTTTCGATGACTTACTCATTTCCTCGGCGGCCGAACGGGCTTTGGTGTCTTTGCCATTCACTTGAGCCAAAGCCTTGCAGACGTAGGGTTTGTCTATTACTATCTTGGCCGCATCCACACTGACATACTGAGGGTCCTCGCTTTCGGCCGATGCATAGCTAACCGTGGGGGTTCTTATACAACGTTCCCCGGGATGGTGACTTCGATATCTTTTCCTCTCGGAGCAGATAATCATACTGTTCGACGTGTTGAGCAAGTTCGTACATATCTCGAATGTTTGCCCCCAGGAACTTCTTTTTGTACTCCACGTCTAATCCGTTGAGAGCGATCCTGACGAATTCCACTTCGGGGAGTGGTACTCGGCACCAATTCCTGGCCGACTTAAACCTTGTTAGGTATTCCATTGGAGATTCGTCGGATGCCTGAGCCATCCTGGCCAACGATGATACGGACATCTCCATCCCTGGCCGATAGAATTGTTCATGGAACTTTTCGACCAACTCTTCCCAACTCTGCACGGAGTTGGGCGGAAGATTAATGTACCAGGCGAAAGTTGAGCCTGTCAGTGAGAAGTTAAACAACCGTAATTTATAGAAGTCGCTATTAACGTCCCCACACTGTGCTGTGAACCGAGCCACAGGTTCTAATGAGGATAAAGACGATTCCCAGGCGAAAAGGCTGAAATCAGGGATTTTAAAACCTCGTGGGTATTCAAACCTTTCTACATAAGTCGGGTATGGATGGATGAACTTTGGAAACTTCGGCCCCCTTCTTTAGGGCCGAGTCAATCATTCTCTGGACCTCGGTCATGTTTACGGAAGCGGCTTCTTCTCCCTGGCTTGGACCCTCGGATTTACTTCTCGGTCCACCTCTTTGTTCTAAGGTGATTGGCTGCGGCCGGGCGGGCCCTCTCTCGGCTGGTACTGGCACATTCGTAGAAAGCTGCCGAGGTTGGCCGACCTGGCCATCTTCGAAGGCTTTACTAATCAATATTTCAAGCATTCTGGTCTATGTATCGTTGTTACTTCGTATTGCTTCCAGTAAATCATTCATCTTTTGACCAATTGACTGCTCGACCTGACGATACTGTTCATCAAGTCGTCTTCGAAGAAACGACTTGGTTGGTGGATCAGAGCCTTCCCCACCATCCTCGTCGCAATCTTCCACTATCCCCTCCACAAACATGCCCGTCGTATGATTCGGGACCGCTGGGTTATGAGATTGCCCGCCGAGACAGATTTCATTTTCTCGGCGTGTCACACTTGTGGCCTCGGGCGGCGCAGCAATGATCGGATTTTTTGCAGGGTGCAAATCCTGCCCAAGGCCTTGCACTGGTAAGTCAGCTGTTGACTTTCCCATGGTTGTTTTCTTCTTTGTAGACTGTGTCTCAACGGTCATGAACTCTGAAAGTTTAGCACAAAGGTCCCACCGGGCGTGCCAAAATGTTGACTCTAAAAATTACAAAACCTACGTGGCGCACAGGTCGAGTAACTAATAAGCTAACTACGTCCTTCGGTTGAATGCGGGGCGTGCCAACTCGCTGGCCGAGCTTGGCCGAGGAGTAAAATTTGATGATGTCGCATTGAGCGCGCTGTTGACTTCTGTATCTTGCGATTGCGACCGAGGAAGGAACGCTCTCGGTCTCTGGGTTTTATAGCCTGAAGACAAGGCTACTAATTCTACGGAGTTCACAAATCGTCGGAGCCTGATTCGGTCACTGTGATTATATTCGTAAGAGTATAAGCACGCCGAATCGAGACCAAACTATATAGGCACAGGTACTCAAATGTGATATATGTCTTGATGGTAAACGTAGTTCGGCCGTCGGAATGCCGAACCCTGAAACTTACTTGCGAGTATCCAATTATAAAATCACTCGACGTCCAATGCGCCGAGCAATGCAATTCGTAACACCCAACTATGCCGGAAAGGCTAGTAAGATGATCTCTACCAACAAGGGTTCGAAAACCCTTCTCGGCCGAGACTTAGATAGATAATCGGTCGATCTCGACGCAGTGCTGTTTATCCAAACTGAAGGTGCTTCTCGGTCGGCTGATTCTGCGGCAGCAGTGCTGTTTATCCAAACTGAAGGTGCTCGCCGGGTGCTTCCACAGTGCTGTTTATCCAAACTGAAGGTGTGTCGGCAGGGAAAGAAAAGGAAAAATCTCAAGGTATTTGAGAGGTTTTGCGCAGGGCAATTGTATGCTGATTTTGAAGGGCTTTTCTATTGCGTGATTTCTTGTATTTATAGCACCCCATTCCTTGAGACCAATTCGCATTATGATTCGGATTGGAAGTCCTTGTCCCATTTCACCTCTAACTCGAACAAACCTACTCCTACTGGGATTCTGAATTTTCCTTTCTTTTGAGGCTTTATTCCTTGCCGGTTGAGAATCCTAGTCGCACCAGGACTTCCTTGCCCTTTTCCATTTATCCGGACTACTTAGGATAGGATTTGGTCGACCCAGCCAACTGGCCCGAGATTTATTATTCAGCCCATAGTATTTGTTATCACCTTGGGCCGAGCACATCCTGCTACTCGGCCCAGCAGTAATATTTTGGACCCAAACAAAACCACATAGGTCATTTGGTAGCCCTTTTAGCTTTTGGTCACACGTGTTATCTACTACCTAAGATCTTTTGTAGATCTAAAGACCACATACGTCATTTGGCATAATGTAAACGATATATACAAATTTTTATTACGTGTAATTAGACTTGGTCCAGAACATTAAATATTTTTTACATGAAAAAAAAAAATATTTTGATGGCTTTTACTATTGATAAGTTTGTCAACCTTGGTAATATTAAAGTATCATTTTGAACACCCCAATTGTAGATGAAACGTAAGCATAAACAATACCGATTTTCATTTTCAACACTCCCTCCCAACTGTATCCAAGAAAAAAAGACAATCCAGGTGTGTAAAATAACATAGATTGATACAATTAAGCCAACCTTTACATAGAATTCATGATATTATTTAGTAGAGAAAAAAATAAAATTATTTTTCTATTTACACAATAATGACATGACTAAATATCAGCAACATCTAAAGGCAAAGACAGTCTCTTTCATTATGCAACATAAAGTACCGAAAGGATTCTGTGACTTATGCTTTTGGTGGCCATAACAACTTAGAGATTAGTGCAATTATTTTAGCTCATGGAGGAGGGGAGAGAGAAAGATCGAACAGATAAGAGAGGGTTCAATCAAGCAATCGTCCAAACAAGAGATACCGAAATGAAGGCGATGGAAACCAAGCACCAAATCCACCATCACCAATTCAAAATTCCCACCTTTTGTCCTTTTGCCACTTTCATCTCCTGCTCGTCGCACAATAATAATTCCACAGAGAATACATTCTCCCTCAAATTATTCCATTCTCTCTCTCTCTCTCTCTCTCTCTCTCTCTCTCGTCCTCTTCAAGCTTCCTTCTTCCTCCTCTCCACTTAATTCCCCACTCTCTTATAAACGTTCTCTCTAAATGTCCTTATTTCCCACGCTCCTCCACCCTTCTACGACGCCATTTGCACGTCCCCGGAAATGCTCCCACCCGACCACTCCAGCTTCAACCTCCTCACCCATTTCGTCAATATCCACCCGTCCGATCGCGGTCCCGATTCTGATCCCATCTTCCTCGGAGGCCTGTTCCTGCACCCGAGTAACACCGTCCCTCCTTCCTTCCTTTCCTTGATTTCACCCCATGTCCGTTTGCGTTCCGGTTCGGGTTGTTGTTTAAGGCGCCGCGGCCGCAGGACGCTGCGTTTTGAAGGTTTGAAGGGAAGCAGCGGCGGTGGTGGCACGCCGTTGTTTTTGTCTGTGAGTTTGTCGATAAAGGGAAATGAGGAAGAGTATGTTCCGGAATCGGGACAAGTCCTGGGGCAAAATGGGGATAAAAGCTTTTCATCGGAGGAGACCGCCGTCGTGGCGGTGTTCGAGAAGGATGAGGCTGAGACTGCACGGAAGGGATCGGGTGCTATGAATACCACCAAGCATCTTTGGTCTGGAGCTGTTGCCGCTATGGTTTCAAGGTTCGGTTACTCCAAACCCTAAACCCAGTTCCACCTTTATTTACTTATGATTTTGTGAATAATTATTTGTCTTTGTTTGTGAATTTCCGGACTCTTTTGGATTGACAAGAGAATTATATTATAGTGCTCCTATCCAAGTGTTTTAGCCGTTAAATCGTGATTTTTATTTTTTAAACTGATCCAAATAGATGTATCATGCATGTGAGCCTATGCATGGGGATAATTATTTTCCACTATTCATCAATACAGATGGACGCAATAAACATTCTTATCAACATTTTGACGTAAAAAAGCTCAAATTCCGATAAAATAAATTTTTGTGATGTGTTTTTTATTTTCTGTGGATATTTGAGTAATAATTTGGATTGGTATATATAGAGTTTTGGATTAATGAATATTACTATTTTGGCTGTTGGATTGTTTTTTTAGTTGAGTAAGGGCTCATGCCTTACCATTCTAGAGTCTTGGTGTTTTCTTAGGACGTTCGTTGCTCCTCTTGAGAGGCTAAAGCTGGAATATGTAGTTCGTGGCGAAAAGAAGAACCTTATTGAACTCATCAGGACGATTGCAGCTTCTCAAGGGCTGAAGGGATTTTGGAAAGGAAATTTTGTCAATATTCTTCGCACGGCACCCTTTAAGGCTATCAATTTCTGTGCTTATGATACTTACAGAAATCATCTGAGGAAACTGTCTCGGAGTGAGGAGTCCACAAATTACGAGAGGTTTCTTGCTGGTGCTGCGGCTGGAATTACAGCTACCTTGCTCTGCTTACCTATGGACACTGTATGTCGCAACTTTCTACTGTTATTACTTATTGGTTCAACTGATTTCATCTCATAAGCACATTTTTTTCCTGGCGTCTCTTTTCTTAATTTGTGTTCAAATTAATTTCTTCGTTGAAAGTGAGTCGAATGGGAGAGAAAAAAAAAGAAGAAATAAATAATGGGAGTAAATCATTCCTTCGTCTTTTACAAGGCATCTGAGAAGAAGTTTTCTTCCGGGTGAAGCTGTTTTCGGCTTCCTACGTTGGATGAAGTAATGTTTCGTGTTTTTTGGCCATTGCTTGGAACCTTGGTTTGTGCCTCAAATATGTTGATATTGGAATTTGCCCAACTCCTGGCTTTGTGCTTATAGATTAAGAATTTTCGCAAGTCACATTCTAAAATGTGGATTCTTTCAGATCAGGACAAAGATGGTAGCACCTGGTGGAGAGGCCTTGGGTGGTGTAATCGGTGCTTTCCGCCACATGATCCAAACTGAAGGGTTCTTTTCTCTTTACAAGGGTTTACTACCCTCGATTGTGAGCATGGCACCTTCGGGTGCAGTTTTCTACGGTGTTTATGATATACTGAAATCAGCTTATCTTCATTCACCTGAAGGCAGGAAAAGGATCCAACATATGAAACAAGAAGGTGATAAACTGAATGCTTTGGAACAACTGGAGTTGGGTCCCGTTAGAACATTACTATATGGGGCAATCGCTGGTGCCTGTTCTGAAGCTGCTACATATCCATTTGAAGTTGTGAGGAGACACCTTCAAATGCAAGTTCGAGCAACTAAGTTAAGCGCGCTTGCAACTTGTATTAAAATTGTCGAGCAAGGAGGTGTGCCTGCTCTTTATGCAGGATTAACACCAAGCCTATTGCAGGTACGGAGCCCTTACAATTCTTTAGATGAGAATGATTTTCGATCTTTTGTCGAGCTCTTTCTCATTTCATCAGGTTTACGGTGAAGTTCCTTAACGTTTTTGTTATGTCCTTACTCTTCAGGTTTTACCATCTGCTGCCATAAGTTATCTTGTATACGAGTTCATGAAGATTTTTCTCAAAGTCGAGTCTACATAATAGTTTTGAATCCATATAAAGATCCGAAGGTTCTTGTCGAGGATGACTAGTCGAGAATGATTAGTTTGCTTGTAATTTTTCTTGATTTTCCATCGTCATTTGAGTAGTTACAACTTACAAGAGGAAAGCAACAGTCAACTCATATAGTCAAAGAAGAATTAAGGGCAAGCTGCGTGTGCTTGACCCGGGTGTATTATTATTTTGAGATTTTGATTGTCTTGTATTTGACTAGTACTTTGAGATAAATGAGCAAAGTTACAGATGCTTAGAATTTGTTTTTATCTAATTAATCATTAAAATCATGAATAAATGAGCATATATTGTGGGAAATAATTGTCAAGAGAAACGTATCTGAGCAGGTTTTTTCAAGTAATTAAAGATCGTATCAAATTAGAGATTATAATTTTTAAATAGTGATTTTTTGTACATTCGGGTTTTACCTCCGGACACCCATTACTTATTTAAAGAAAAAGACTTTTATATCCATATATAAAATTACCATAAAGGGTTTAGTGAACTTTTAAGGAAAACAATTATTTCCTTTGGACACCTATAAGGTTTGGAAACAAACCACGATGTAACCGCGACTTAATTTGGATCTAGCTCTGGTGTTGATTTGAGATATTCGCGATCTGATAGGGAAGGCAGAATGGGTGCAAAAAAAAAAAATATCAAAACTCTGTGTCCAGAGAAAAATAAATTAATAAAAAGTAAAAGAAGGGTATTCTTGGAAGTGTGGCAAATTTTTTGGGTGTCTGAAGAAATGTGAGTAAATTGGACGTCTAGAGAAACAAATGTGTCAAGAGACGAAACTTGGGTGTATAAAGTATCACTCTTCTATATAATAGTTTCGAGCTTTTAAATGAAATGATCTAATTTCTACCCGTTATTGCTAAAATGATTAGTTTTTAGTATACCATGATATCTCATCAATGCATAGTCTATATATGATAAATAGGATACTTGATTCTATCATTTCAACAATTGCGATTTGATTTTAGATCATTTTAACCAAAAGCCCAAGAATTTTTCACCTCCGATCGAGTGGCCGCTCATTGGACAATGTCACTCTTCTAACATTCTTTATGCTATACATCAAAACTTGGAGAGACTATTCGTAGTGTCAGGAATTGAAGCGGCACTTCACATGTCATAATACAAATAGAGAAAATGATGAACTTTTTCGTGTCCCCCAACTTGTATTATGACGCAAGGAATGACCGCTTAGATACCAGGGACTCAGAAAAATTCCTCCAAAAGCTGATCCAAGTTACAAGAGTGCAAAACTAGATTGTCATAACAATGAAAGAAACGTAACCAGAAAGAAAACAAAGGAAATCGAGCATCTTATTACTTGGGGAACTTATACAAAAGCAATGCATGCACAAACTAGTTTGAACCATCAGGTTGGGTCCTATAACGGCAAACATGTCGGCAGGGTTAGGGTCTACAGTTCTGTTTAACGTTTCATGAAAAACGTTAGGACCATGTGCAGGAACAAAAACGACTCCCAAAAGAATGTACAGCCAGATTTTGTTTCTGCGACTTTCAACCCTACTGATTTTCCTAACACGACCGCGATTCCATAACTATCTTTGTTGCATTGGTATAACCTCCTAATTCCATGCATTAGTTCCAACTGTCACTACTTCCGACCGTACTGTTGATTTCGTGTACTCACACCTCTATCAGCAGCAGGAACTCCATATTGACTGTTTTGGGAATGGTTTGGAGGGCCAATTCCATAACCAGCGGCGGCTCCTCTTGTGCTAGGACAACTAGTTCCACTCCCAGCATATGGTGGAGCATGTCCTTGCGTTGGATATGGTCTGCCACTGTAACCTCCAGCTTGATCTCCACGATTCATATGGTAAGGCCCACTCTGGTTTCCACTGGGAGGATACCTGCTTGGGCCTCCAGGAGGACCGTGCGGCTTTCCATAGTGGTGGTGGCTAGGTCCAGCAGATAATGAGGGCTGGGTATCAGTCATCGGATGATGGGACCCCTGCCGTTGTGGAGGAGCTTGCGCGGTATGTTGAATGGGAGGCAGGCAATCATTCTTATGAGAATGCTGTGACTTTGATCTCTTTGATACGTCTTCAGTTTGCTGCTGCTGCTGCTTCCTTTTCTTTGTTTGGAATTCATGTGATGATTCATACTTAGGCAGGCTGTACAATGAAAAGACAGTACAGGTTAACAAATATATAAATACGAAGAGAAACCTGGAATCATAGGCATTCCAAAAGACCTAAACGACGACAACTCAAATTCCCACAATGATGGGTCCAACGCTATGCCGCCACTTTCAGATAAAGGGACACGTATTAGACTAGTAGGTGACTAAACCTGGTTAGCGATGCACATGTGATGAGCAAGAATCGCTAAATGGGGTCAGTTTTGTAAGTCAACGAAAAGAGGAGCAAAATACAAATTGTCATCCTGGGTAGGCACAACACAACTGGGTTTTTATCACCATCAGTGGGGAACTGTTTGTGGGACGGACAACTATTGAATGTGCCAAGTGATTCAATAAACTCAAACGGAGTACAGACAATTTAAAATAGCAAAACACCTCTTTGGATCACAGGGTAAAGGGTCAGCCCAGAAATAATCAGCATTCAGTGCTTGCTTCGCAGTCCATCTCTACATAGGAGACAATAGATAAGAAGAAAAATTATTGAAGCACCCAAAATTTAAACCCTATATTACAGAAGTGTGGAAAATTTCTCAATCTACATTATCAAATTCATTCCTCCACAGTAGCAGCAAATGTGGCCAAAATGCTTGATTTTCAGTTAGTGATGATCCATAACGTTGGTCAGTATACAATTATATTACTTTCCTTGAAGCCTCCTGATAATGTGCATTATATGATTAATCATAATCTTCAAACAAATATTCAGCTCAACTATTTGTTTGAGCCAGTATATATTTGAATTCAGGTTTCCATACCAAAAAATGGTAGCAAATGAATCATGCTAGTATGGCTGATCTACTAAAAAAAACATAGCAAAACAGAAACTCCTCCGATTCTAGAACAAATTTAGACTCAGGGATACTAGAAAAATAATTATGACAAGCATGTCCAATTTAAGCGGTACCTGATTTGGATCAAGAGTTAATAAGTGCTCCAGTAAATCCAAAGCATGAAAGTCAAAACTGAAATGGACATAGAAAACTAATGAGCAAACAGATTCAAATAGCTTATGACATTAATATTCAATCATAGTACTTACAAAACTCATCAATTGTTTACTTACTGTCCAAAAATTTCCCCAACACATCGTTTCATGGTTTTTGTTGGCTTGAGATTATTATACCAAGGAAGTTTTGAAACATCTGGCCAGTTGATATCATCAGGTGATCCACAAAGCTCGAATATCTTGTTCAGTTGGTCAGGCTACAATAAATATGAATAAAACATATATCACAAAACTTAGCCTTGTGAAATTGTTTGTCCATGTCCCCAGATCTATGCGACTCACACATTTATACATACCAGTGTACAGAATCATAACTTCAAAATGATGAGCCAAAAAAACATGCTTTACTATGAACACAAGGTCGTCACACCAAGGCACACAAATGTTTCCATTCCCTAGTCATGTATGTCTTTTATACTTTATAAAACCCCCAAATTGAGAAAAAATAAAAATAAAAATAAAAAACAAATTATCTTGATTCTTGAACCAACCGCATCATAGTTAGACACCTCAAAACAATTAAACATAAAAAATAAAAAAACAAAAGTCCTGGTACAGCCTCTAATAGGGCACAGCAAGAACTTTTACACCTTAGAATGAAACAAGTTGGAAGAAAACTCCACCGAACACTTCCTTCAAACACATGCTCCTCAACAGATATTTGATTTTACTGTGCATATTTCCAAAAAGGCATTGAGATCTTAATCTTAGATTGCGGAAAAACAGTGCATATCTTTCAATAACATATAGTGTAACTAAATCTGAAGCAATCTATAGCTAATTGAATTAAGACCTCGCAGTTTCTCAATATTAGCCAAAATGTAATGCAAAATGTGGTAAATCATCAATTCTAAAACCAATTATCAGGGTAGAGAAGAATGACTGGCTAACTAACTTCATTTCTTCCTTGTAAAATTGGCTTTCCATGCAGGAGTTCAGCAAAGATGCAACCAACAGACCACATATCAACAGCTGGACCATACTTTGTGGCTCCAAGCAGCAACTCCGGGGGCCTGCTCCAATCATATCACTGACCAAACATCAGGCATACTCCTTAAATGAATCAATGCTTTAGCAACACAAATTTCCAATGGTAATTATGAAGGAAATGTTTACCTATACCACAAAGTAATGACACGATTTGTAAGATTTCCCTCGTGGTTACTACAATAATACTTTGCAAGCCCAAAGTCTGCTAGCTTCAACTTCCCCTCATTATCTATCAAAAGATTAGAACCTGCAAGAATAGGCATTATTCTGATATAGCTCCTGGTGCAACATATTAACAATTCTCTCCGACAAAGGAGATGATATAACTTGTTAATTAACCTTTGATGTCACGGTGAAGTACTTTATTAACATGACAGTAATGGAGCCCAGTCAATAACTGCTTCATATAACACTGAAGAATACAAGGTGAGAGAACTGTTAGTAACTTGATGCTACAGAATCTTCTCTCATCCAATATTCTAAAAAATATCTAATACCTTTATTTGGGGAACAGTAAATGTCTGTCCAGAACGAACAGTAAGGCCTGTCAGATCATGATCCATGTACTCAAAAACCATATAGATGCCACCCTTGGACTTACTACTATCTGTAATCGAAAAAACAAATGTTAGAATAACGCCCTTAGACAAAAAATTGATACAAATTGACACTCTCTGAAATCACATACACAGTGATTTAACACGCACAACTGACTAGGATTTCATGCAACAGATTTGTGTACCTTGATTCTCTTGCTTATCCCTTTCAGGACCTTGATTCTCTTGCTCATCCCTTTCACGACCCAGATTCCTTAGCTCATCCCTTTCGGGACCTATGAGCAAAACATAACCAATATAAACGTTAATGCATAAAATGGTGATGTGAGACAAAACATGAACGATAAAAACAAAAGTACCTGCAGAAGTTACAATCTCTTTCAGCTTAACAACATTTTCATGATGAAGCTTCTTCAGAATTTTAATTTCCCGGATTGCAGTAATAGGGAACTAGATAAACAAAGCAAAAGTTCCGCAACTTATTATAAGATGTGAAATAAGTGCGTTCCACAATGTGTGTGTATTTACGTAACGGAGTAACCTTGGGTGTGTGTGCGCACTGTGCAAGTGGGTGTACTTAAATACCCGTAGTTTCACATAATCCAAACCAATTTCTGACTTATTAACATGGTAAATGGAAAGAAAAATACCCCTTCTTTTTCATTATCCATGCGTATTTTTTTCAACGCAACAATTTCCCCAGTTCTGGTTTCTCTGGCCGTGAACACTTGACTGCAAAAGAACAATCATGCAGGAGATGAAAATGTAGCTTGATTAATTCATAATTAAGAAAAATCCACACAAGTATTTGCACTTCATTATGTAAAAGCTTATTTACTTTTGCTTCAGATTAGACATATTTGTTTGAAAAAAAATAAATAAAACATTAGACATAATTTCCACACTGTTGGACTTCTGTTTACATCACCATTGTTGTCTTAAAGAAACTAATAATCTCTACTTTTAATCAATTTTATTATTTAAAGATCGAGATTAACTACATTTTTAGTTTTTCTTCCCATGCTAATAATTATACAAACTATTATCAGAAAATACTAACGACAACAACAAGGAGGCCAAATCCTCACAACCAAGAACACAAGATTAAAACCTAATTATATCAATCATGATTTCACAATTTTACACAACATATTTCGAATTTGTCCATTAACAGATAAATTTTCAAATAAACATGAATTCTTTACATACTTAAGTTCCTAATTAGTACAAGGGCAATCATCGTTCATGATTAAATTTAAGGGAGGAGAGAGAGCGGGAGAGAGAGAAAGAGACAGACCCATAAGTGCCTTCGCCAATGTGCTCGAGTTTCTTAAAGCAGTCGACGCTTCGAGAACCCAACGAAGTTAACGGTTCGGTGTTTATCTGCCCAGGTGCCGCTGCAGCCATCGCTCGCCACAGTTTCCAATGGCTGCCGAAACTTTCAGTCGAGGTAGAGAGACAGCTATTTCCCTCTCGACCCTTCGGAAAGAATATTATTTTGGTTTTTAAAGAGAGAATTGTTATTATCATTTCAAAAATTTTATTTTACATTTCAAACTTTTTATATTTGGAAAGAAAAATATACTTATAAGAAGTGTAGAATAAGATTTTTGGAGTGCCAATAACACTTCTCATAGAGTAAATTATAGCAATGATGCTTTAATTTTAACTTAATTAGAGCAATTATCTATTAACTAAAAATCTATTACTATTAGTCTATCGACTCATCAAAACGTGCAACTATAGTCTCTCAACTAAAAATTCATTATCATTTGTTCCTCAACTTTAATCCAACTACAGAAATGGTCCATCAACTTTAACCTAATTGGAGTAAAGGTTCCTTAATTTTAACCCAATTATAACAATGGTTCATCTAACTTATCTCATTTTGACAAAATTCTGGTGAAGTTGATGAACATGACCATAGCTACACGTTTTGATGAATTGATGTATCCCAATTGTAGCAATGGTCATTCAGCATAACTTATTTTGACAAAATTTTGACGAAATTGACAAAAAATGAACATAACTACACATTTTGATGAGTTGAGGGACCAATTGTTGTGAATTTTTAGTTGACGAACCATTGCTTTAATTTGATTAAAATTGAAGAATCATTTCTACAATTTATTCTTTAGTTTATGGGGAAAGAGAAAGGCAACATATTCAGTTTTTTTTTTTTTTTTTTTTTTTTCACTTCAGTACTTTAAATTTTTGGGAATTTTAATGAAAAGCTCTCAGTACTGTTTACTTTAACGAAAAATCACATTTTTATAATAAAAATTCAATCATGGTACTATTCATTTTATCCTTTATTTTGTCCTTATCATTAAAACTCGAAGTTTTTAAACCATTTTCATTAGTTTTCCTTCAATCTTTTGGAAAACTAATGAAAAAAATTTGACAACTTTGAGTTTGAACGATAATGACAAAAAAACAAGGTAAAGTTAATAGTGGCAGGTTTGATTTTTTAATGTAAAAATATGATTTTTTATTAAAATGACACAGTATCACATGGTTTTCATTAAAACACTCTAAATTTTTTTTCAATTTTATCCATGAATGATGTAAGTACAGGAGACTTTGATTGTTAAAATAAATTACATAATGAGTATCACAGATGTTACTCAACTAAAATTATTTGATGAATCCTTCAACGGAAGGGGGATCAAAAGACACCTATTTTGTGACACACATTTTGTAACGTTCATTTTGAATTTTTTTTTTATATTTTCAATACATCATTAATACATGATTTATGCAAAAAAAACTAAACAGATCCAAAACTATTAAAACATTAATTTATAAAAAAAAAATGAACGAATACGATTTTATAGAAAGAAAGACTATCAATTAATTCAATGGTCATATAATTTCAAATTTTTTTGATTTTTATAGACGTGATCTTTGAGGAAAAATCTAAAAGATTCACGAGTAATCCTTAAAATATTTTGTTATAGAGTGGGTCCTACAAAACATTTGTGAAAATGTGTGTCAAAAACGAATGTATGTGAAATATTAGCCAAATCAGAAATATTTAAGACATGTAATTGAGTTTAAAGAAATTAATGAATACTTTATTATATAAAAAACAATGAAATTTTATCTTGATAATTACACAGGCAAATGGTTTGGGATTGAATTGAATTTTTGTAAGGATGATATGAATCGAGACTTACAACATTGATGGTTCAGATCGTTGAAGTTCGACGTGGATTACCCCCCACACCTAATCTCCATTTTTTGGAAAAATGGGGATCCCTTTGCATTAAAGACCTGTATATATATGGAAAAACTTTTGAAATGTCATATAAACTTGTTCATATTTTTCAATTTTTCATACAAACTAAAAATTTAAGCAATTTGACATACTAACTTTACAAAACCATTAATTTGTCATCTCATTCTAACTTCATTAAGTTTTTAAGTCACGTGCCTCGCACATGGCTTGTGTTCAGAGTTATTTAGGTCATTTTGACATCTTTTCACAAGTTTTTTACTTTTCTTTAGTACAAACACTTAAATTTTTTACTTTTCTTTGGCACATATGCATCTACAACTCCATTTATAGCACAAAGCATCAACTTGTTTCTCATTTATAGAACTCGTATGTAATTATGTCTTCGTGACATGCTTAAATCCAAACACCCACTTGTGTATCATTACGTATTTGGAATAACTAGAAGAGAGTACATTGCATGATCATTTCATTGCTATCATATCAAAAATATTGTTCCATTGCGAGAGAACCCTACAATTTTTTGTTGAATACAACTTAATAAAAAGGAAGTAAGGTATTAAAATGACTGAAATAACCCTAAACACAAGTCATGTGTGAGGCACATGACTTATATTTAGATGAAAAACTTAACGGAGTTAAGGAGAGATGACAAATCAATGATTTCAAAACATTGGTATGACAAATTGCTTAAAAATTTAGTTTATATTTGTTGATCCCAAAAACTACCAAGCCTACGTGGCGCATAGGCTGAGTAACTAATTAGCTAACTACGTCATTCGATTATATGCGGGGCGTGCCAACTCGTCAGTCGAGTTTGGTCGGGGTGTAAAACATGTTGATGTGGCGTTAGGCATGTTGCTGACTTCTTGATCTTACGACTGCGGCCAAGGAAGGAACACATCTCGACCTTCAAGTTCTAGAACCTGAAGACAAGGTTTCTAGTTATGCGAAGTTTAATTTCAAATTCGGCTTTCAATGTGCCGAATGTAGTAACCTGGTAACACCTCACTTCACCGAGAAGGCTGATGAGATCGCCTCTACCAACAAGGACTCTGGGACTTGGATAAATAACCAGTCGGTCTCGAAGCAATGTTGTCTATCCAAACTGAAGATGTTCCTCAATCGACTAATTCTACTGCTCCAGTACTGTCTATCCAAATTGAAGATGTTGTCGGTTGCCTTCATAATGCTGTTTATCCAAACTGAAGATGTGTTGGAGGAAGAATAGGGAGAAGGATAAAATCTCAAGGGTTGTTGAGAAGCTTTGTGAATGGCAATTTGTGTGTTGAATTGGAAAGACTTGAATAATGCACTCCTTTCTCTATTTATAGTAGCCAACCTCCTCATGGCTGAGCTAGAATCGTATTCGGATTAGAACTCCTCAACCTAATCTAATTAGGTCTCAGGCCAATCCTGACTCTAATAGGACTTTGAACCAAGCTTTTAAACAAACCAGATTCATCACATAATTCTCAACACCCTTAACCTTATGACTCCTTATTGCATTAGGTTTTGACTACTTCACTCTTATCTAAACCAATTCCTTTACTCCTTATTGCATTAGGTTTTGACTACTTCACTCTTATCTAAACCAATTCCTTTCGCAATAGGATTCGGCCAGCCTTAACTGGATGGCCCACAAGAAAATTCTAGATAAATGTCATTGGGCCGAGAATAATCCTAGGCTCGGCCCAAAATAATATTTTGGGCCCAAACATTAGCCCCTCGCTTCTGAGGTCTTCGGCCTGCAAGTCCTGGTCGAGCCTCAACCTTGAAGAAGCAAAATAATTCCTTAGCACATTCCTAATAAACCCAAAGACCTCGAATGCTCCAACCACCTAGGCGCATTTATTGAGCACGATAGCACGATCCCTTAAACATGTTAGATTCCTTTCCACGTGGCAGTTTCTCGGCTTACTTGTCCGTCTTTAATAATGACATTCAAAGCGTGCAAACATTGAAACGTCCCTTCGCCATAAACCTCACCGTCATACGCAACTATGCATCCTCAATCTGCGAGCTTTTCTGTCTCTTCATCTGGATTCTTTGGATATCCATCATGATTACAAAACTCTTCGGTCGATTTTACCCTTTATTCTTTTAAAACTAAACTGTTGATCTTCCTCCCAAATGCTTATAAATACATAGCTCATTTTCATTTGGATTTTTAGGCTTTCAAAACCTCCAAACACTCTTGCTATTTACTTTTAACCCAGAAAAGGAACCAAACTTCGAAACCCAGAAACCTTCAAACCTTCATCAATGGCTGCCAACACCTTCATCACCAACCTTGCCGAAGAATGCAACAAGTGCAAGGACTTTATCGACCGAAACGCCATCAAGTCCCTTCAATCCAAGGGTGATTCGAGCGCCCTCCACCTAACTCTGGGATTACTTTTCAAGGATAATGTCCCAGAGTCAATTACTAACATGTTAAAGCCCCATTGCCTTGAACCCCTCTTCCAAGGGTATGATTAGTCAAAGTGGGAGTCGCCCAGACCCCAAGGAGTTTGGTCATCAACCACCGCAGCTTGGGCAGCCTGGGTCACTCGCACGGAGCCATACTTCGACGATGAATAGAAAACCTTTGGAATTTTCAACGCCATCAAGCTTTTGACCCATGAAATTATCATGGATTGAGAACTTCTGATGGCCGCCCTCAGCTTCTGGTGCTTAGCCACCAACACAATGGTCATTCCCCTCGACCCCATCGGCCCAACTATGCTAGATGTTACGGCCATACTTGGCACCTCCCCCTTTGGTCTCCCAGTCGACCCCACTCTCTCGTGATACGAGTTCAACCTCGACCTGAAGGTATGATAAGAGCATATTTATGCAACTTTGTTAGCTTGTTTCTTTGCATTTAGTGAGTTAGTTTCTATTTATTATAGTGATTTAGTTTATTTTTGTATTATTATAGGTCTAATTGGTGAAAATGACAATAAAAGGCTAAATGGAGCATTTTGGAGCAATTTTGGGCTTGGATTGGTTAGCATGCGTGTGGAGCATAATTGATGGACGTTTTTGGAGTTTTACATGTGCTAAATATGTCCTACAATTTAGAGAATCAAATTTGGAAGCTTGGAAGACAAGGAATCAGCTGAAAATAAGGAATCTGCTGAAAAAAAGGAACCTTATCCAATCTTATCCAAACTAACCTTATCTAATCCTATCTTATCTCATCTTATCCAAACATTATCCCAATTTATCCAACATTATCTCAGATTATTTCTAGCTGTAAAATGAGTCCTTATTCTATTCTAAATCCTTCCTATCTGATTCGATGAGTCCTAAAGCAATGCAAAGACCCTATCTTTTTCCTCATTGGTTTCTGCCGAACCCTAGCCTATATACACACACATTGTGCTACAATTTAGGAGGGGGAGAGAGATTTAGAGAGAATTTCAGAGATAAAATATAAAGAGTGTTGCAGCTTTGCAAGGAAGGAAGGAGAAGAAGAGCTTGGAGCCGTGACTCGCTATTCAAGGCCATTGGCGTGCTAGAGCGTTCCTAGGTTCTTTCTATCCTTAGTTTTAGTTCAATGTTTAAATTAGATTGGTTTCGTTTAATTGTAGACATGTGGAACTAATTTCGTTTTAGCTAGAGGTGAATTCAAAGCCATGAACATATATGTGATATGAATTGATTACATCCAGTTATTGTTTCATAAATCGTGAATGCAATTTACTTATCTATTTGATTGATAACTTATTCTTGTATATTGATTAAGGATGCATACTTAGTTTGCATGCATGAATTTGATGCTAAAATATAAGGAAATTTCACCTAATAGTTATAAACTTATATTTATAAGTAGTGGAAATCACTAGTCATGATTGTGTTAAGTAAATTCCTGGCAGAAGTATCATGCAGTTCATAGTTACAAATGCCATGTCAAGGCATATAATTTTCATAGAACTTAATGATCTGTGATATGTATATCTATCATGCAGTTCATATAGGGAACTTGATAAGAATAATTTGATTGCATCGCTGAGTCCAATTCAATGAATTTAGGAAAATCTGATGGTTAATTTGTGCAGTTCACGGTTAACTTGGGGCATTGTCATTCATGGTTTATAGGAATAATAACTGGAAATCGATTGTGTTGAATGTGTCATGTGTGGAGAAGAACCCTCTAGCTAGCTTTTCACCCCCTTCATTCACCCCAATTTAGTATCAATTACTTTGTTTCTGCAACCTACTTAGTTTTAGTTTAAAATTCGTCCAAACAAACCCCTTTTTAGTATTTCGTGTCAATTTACTTCAATTTTCATCCAAAACACCCCTTAGTGCTTGTTTTGTGTTATTTGAGTCAGTCTAGCTTAGTTTTGTGTATTTGAGTCTAGTTTTCAGTTTTTGAGTCAAGTTAGTGTAGATTAGCATCCCTCCTAATTCTCAGCCTAGAACGATCCCTACTTATGCATACTACAATTATCTAAAAAAGGGTTTAATTTGTGTGTTAGTTTATACCACATCAAGGTAGTCTTGATGAAGAAAAACCAAGGGCCGTCGAAAGAAGACGGCAAAAACTGCACAAAACTTCTTTAACTACAACACCTTGATCAACCACTTTGCTGGTTCGGAAGGAGAGGGCCTCAAGAAGGGAGAACATGAGGCCTTCTTGTTCTATTGGTACAATAAGTTTATCTTTTGTACCAAATCGAACAAATGCTTGGCTGAGAATATGCCAGTGGTCGAAGCCTTAGCTAGCGATCACGTCTTGGATCTCAACCCGACCATCCTGGCCAATCTCACTCGGTGCTTGGCTGAGGCCTCTATTAGGAAGGTCGACCCATACCAGAACGGCCAGTTCTGGGTCTTCCAATTTTGGCTGCAGATCTACTTCTACACATTGAGGCTGGAGATACCTAGCTTCAACTATCCTAAAGTGATGTGTCTTCAACTGGCCTCGCACCTCCTTCCTTCTCACTCAACCGAAGACATATTCAAATATTTCTTCGGCTTTGAAGATATATCTGAAGAAGAGTTTCTAGTTTACCGCCACTATAAATATCCACTTTTCATTAAGCTCCCTACATTGATGTGGGGAAAATCTAAAAACGTAGACCTTCGACAGTCTTGGGGTCGTTCGTCTTGGCTTGTAACCTTCCATTCGGTTGTGATGATTGACGGGCCAGTTGGGAAGTTAACCATCCTCACTTCATGGCTCGTCAACTAGGCTACCTCCAAAGTTGTCATTTACCACTACTTACTTTTCACTCGCTTTCTAGGCCAAAAGTGCCTCTCTGGTTCCTCAGAGAGAGAATGCGAAGAGGTCGAGAAAAAGTTCCAAAAGCGATGTTCTAAATTCCGCCTTCGACCGTAGACCCCAGAAATCTACTGTACTAACACCTTTGCCGACTGGTGGGATACCTACATCAAGGATTTCTTCGACATTTTGGCCAAGGAAATTTCAAAGAAACTCTTTGACGATCGACCGAAGAAAACCCTTGCCTCAAAATCCAAAGACACGGCATAAGGTATAGACCTTTTTCTTTTTTTGTTTATCTATTCAAATTCAAACTTTGTTCTGACTCAAACTCAATTTTCCTAGGTGGCCGCTTAATAAAAAGAGCTGATGTGGTCGCAATGGTCGCAGCTAAAAAGAAACTTGCCCCTCCTCCCAAGAAGGTTGCAACCATCGCACCTCCCTTAACTGATATAACTTCAGTAGTGTCATTTGTCGTACCGATAGGACCTAGCAAATAGTCTCACCTAGAGGCTGAAACGACTGGCACTGTTGCCCGGCCCCAGAAACACATCAAGAAAAAGGCAAAGAAGGAAAAGCCGGAGATACATGTTATTTCAAGTCAAACCACATGGGTAACTATTCCTAATGTCCCTCTCCCTTCTCCTATCGTCTAGTCCTGGATGAGAGTACCGTAAAACCCTACAACAGATCAGGCAGTTGAAGTTCGTCCCACTACTCAAACTGTGGTCGAACCAGCCGTCGCCCCATTGGTCGAGGGTTGTGCAACCCCAAGGCCGACTGTTGCTCTTGAAGTTGGCATAATAGCTGCTGCTTTGGAGAAAGTGGGGACCACAACTGAGAGAAACCCTTCCCCAGATTCAAAAAAGAAATTAGTGATCGTCCTGGAAGAAGAGGTATGACCGTTTTCGTTGACAATTTTCCTATCTCTTAACTGGATCTCCCAACTAAGGAACAATCCTTCTTTATGCCTAGGAGGATGAGAGTGAAGAATCTTCGCTGGTAAGGCACCCCCGACCGGCCAAACTGCTAACGACCCTCCAGCGGCCAAAGCGGATCCGGGGTATGAAATGACGCCCTTAGTCGAGCCAGAAGTGAAGCAGAGATGCTGGTTCATCCCCAAGACCAATCTCGGCATCCCTCCTCAAGAAGTTACCTTGGCCTTTGTAAATCTTGTCCTAGTTTTCTTATATCAATTTCCAAACCTTAAAAGAACTCTAAACTAAAAAAAACATTAAATGCCAAGTGCTTAATCGTTTGTTTCACCGAAAATTTTATACACCAGATGACGTTATTTATATTTCTTGGCCACCCTAGTAGCCATCAAATGTAGATAACCTTCATTGGCCGCATAAATTAAAAGGCTGCCTTAAACACTGGGCTCGGCCATTAAGCATTATGGGTTCGAGCAATGAACCAGCAGACATGCCCGAAGTCTCTTTTCGGCTGGTCTAACACAACTTCCTTATCTGCTGTTCTTTTAATTTTTGGTTTCTAACAAATATTTTTTTTATATATGTATAGCCTTCCTGGGAAGTTGAGCTTGACGCCCTCCTCTTTAGTACTTCTAGGACACTTGGGCCTTCAGACTCCATAACCAAGCTTTCTGCGACTGCGATCGAGTCTGATGCCTTCGTCAAGCTACAAGAGCTGTTGTCCCTTTTAGACTCAAAAATCTTCTAACGTAAAGGCCTCGACTTCATAAGGGAATGCCTAAACGACCTTGCAACCAGCGGCTTGCTGAGCAACGAGTGTGTTGTTCACCTATTTGATGTCCTAGAGCAAATTCGGCAATACTTCACTATTTTTTAGAAGGTTCTTCAGACAGAGGACAAGCTCAAGGCTGCAATGGTCTCATATGAAGCTATCCGACCGAAGCTCGAGGCAATAAAGGCAAAGAAGGAATGACCAACCTCGACCATCAAATTGTTGAACTCCAAGGCTAAAGGTCGGCTGTTACTTCAGAGCTTGAAAAGGATTCGAGTCAAATAAGCCTCGATTGGTGAAATATGCGGATGGTGCAAATCAGGTACAACAACTATAACTTGATAAAAAGACAAGGCATGCCGAAGTCACGATGGGCAAAGTAAGGTGGTTAGAATTGAAAGCCGCTCTTGAAGCCTTTCTTCATTCGACCCCTTAAAACTGTTTTTAGCTATAGGTTGGTTGATTTTTGTAATTCGCTTGTACGCCCTTTGAAAATCGATAAAAATTCTTTATTCCTGCATTTCCCAAGTGATTGGATAATACTTCTTTAAGAATTTTCCATTGATTGGTAATTTGTGAACCAAATCGGTCCGATCCCTGAGGTGGTATGCCCCATTGCTGAGGATTTTATGGACGAAGAATGGTCCTTCCCAATTCGACGACTATTTGTCAAATCTGGGATCTTTAATCCTTACTGGTAACATGGTTTGCCATACTAAGTCACCTTTGCTGAACGTTTTTTGCCTAACTCGTCGATTATAGGCTCTCTTGGTGATTTTTTCTATGCCGCTAGTAAATTACATGCATCGAGCCAAGCTTCCTCTAAGTTATCTAACTTTTGCCTCATGACCTGACTATATTCGGCACTGAACATACTACTTTGTTCAATAACTCATAATAAGTTTATGCTAAGCTCAAACGGTAGCATTGGGTCGTGCCCATAAGTCAACGTATATGGGGTTGTCCCTATTGCTGATCAAAATGAGGTTCAATATGCCTATAATGCTTCGTTTAACTTCAAATACCAGATCCCAAGCTTTTCTTTTATCATTTTTTTTAGGATACCAATTAAAACTTTATTACTTGCTTCAACCTGTCCGTTTACCTATGGGTACTATGGCGTGGACTGATCTAGTCGAATTTTCAAACTCGCTGCGTATTCTCTAAACCTATCAGCCAGTGAAAATTATACCATTGTCTGTTACGATAGTTTCTGGTATGTCGAATCTAGTTATAATGTTTTTTCCACAAAATTACAAACTTTTTTAGACGTTAATTCAGCTTAAGATTTCACCTCGACCCACTTGGTGAAGTAGTCAGTTGCTACAAGTATCCATGCATGCTTTGCTGATCTGGAAGACGGCGTGATCTTGCTGATTACATCTATGGCCCATCCTCTGAACGACCATGGTTTGGTGACCGAGTGAAGTAACTCGGCCGGGACCTTCTATATAGGCCTATGGATTTTGACATTGTACACACCATCAAGTGTATTCAATGCAATCTTTTAACATACTTGGCAAAAAATATCCGTGTTGGTGGAGCAACCAACGCGTTTTGCATTCCAATTGATGCGTCCATCATATTCCTGTATTTGTCTGTGCTACCTCTTCCGGGTCGAGACATAATAACAACAGACCATCTTCACCCTTTCGGTACAACTCATTTTGGTACATTACGTAATTTGTGGCATATACCCTTGTTTTGTGGTTATGATTGCCATTAAGATTATCAAGATATTGCATAATTAACATTCTCCAGTTGTTGGGCAGTGTCTTAATCGCGCAAACATCTACATGATCTTTTCGTTCAAACAATGAAGGTAGGGACATAACTCATGTATGGATCATGTGATCGTGTTGGAGAACTTAGTGATTAACTAAGGCCAATATAATTATCACACTACTGGTATAACCCGTCCTAGCTTGCCCCCCAAGAGTTGTGCTTTGGAGGCTATTTGAGCCAATTAGTTTGCATCAGTGTTTCAAACTAGTGAGATGTGCTTGAATATGGTGCCTTCAAATAATTCGGCCAAATAGTTGGCAAGCATGTAATAGGGTCCAGAGTACAACTCAAGCAACCAAAAGTTCCACTAAGTTGGTTAATCATAAGTGCTGAATCGCTAAGAATGAGCACACGGGCTGCCCTCAAGTCGTGAAGGACATTAAGGCCGATGATAAGGGCTTCGTACTCGCCTGATTATTCGTACAATCGAAATCTAGCTTGAGAGCAAAATACTATCAGTAATGATCCGAGGATTGGATGACTATCCCAACGTCAGCCGAGGTCGAAGTACTAGAGCCGTCAAAATACACCATCCAATGATTATCACGTGTTTCCACCATGCCAATTTCTACATCGTTGCCCTCAAACCGTATAAAGAGGGATGTTGGGCTAAGAAGTCAGCCAGCGCTTGTCTTTTCATAGCTTTCTAGGGCACGTATTGTAAACTAAACTCGGACAGTGCCATTGTTCATTTTTTGATTCAGCCTTTCATTATCGGCCGAGTAAGCATATACCGAATAACATCTATTTAAGCAATGACCTGCGTAACAAAAGGGAGCATGTAATGATGTAGCTTAGACGTAGCGAAGAATAAAACTAAACAAAGTTTCTCGATGGGTGAATAATTTATCTCGGCTGAGTTAAGATTTCGGCTAAGATAGAAAATGGCATGCTCCCGTCCCATGTCGTTGTCTTATGCAAGAAGACAGCCAACGGATTCCTCAATGGCCGAGATATACAACTTGAGCGTTTTGGCATGCCAAGGGGGCACAAGGACATGTAGGGTAGTGAGGGAGACCTTAATTTGTGTGAAAGCCTCCTAGTGTTCCTCGCGCCATTCGAATTTATCAGAGTCCTTGAGTTTCAAGAACATGGAGAAAACTTTCATCTTCCTTGCTGAATTAGAAATGAAACGACAGAGGAAACTGATTTTACCGAGTATTGATTGTAATTACTTCTTAGTTGTCTGGGTGGGGCATCAATGATTGCCCGAGCTTTATTTGCATCCACCTTGATGTACAAGGAAACCTAAAAAGTTACCGGCCGATACACCAAAGACGCATTTGACAGGATTCATTTTAAGGTTATGTTGGCGCATACAAAGGAAAGCCTGCCGAAAATCATTTAAATGGGTTCGGCAATGTTTCGATTTGACTACAACATCATTAATATAGACCTCGAAAATGGTACCAATTAAATCATGAAAAATAATATTCATAGCACATTGGTATGTGGCCCTGGCGTTTTTCAGATCGAATAGCATGACTACCCATTCGTAAGTTTTAAGTGCCCCTGGGCAACGGAAAACAGTTTTGTGGACATCGACTTCAGTAATGAAAATCTAGTTGTAACCAGCATGGCCATCCATGAAGGATAATATCTTGTGGTTTGTTGCTACGTCGATTAATAATTCTGAGATTGGCATTGTACATTCATATTAAGGGGTTGCCAGATTCAAATTTCAAAAATCGATACAAATACGTAGAGCACCACTTTTGTTTAAAACTAAGATGATGTTCGCTAACCATTCGACGTATCAAGCTGTCTGAATAAACCCGGCTTTTAAAAGTCGAACGAGTTCATCTTTTATGTTGAGTTGTACTTCGGTTGAGAATCGCCGATGAGGGTTGGCGGAACGGTTTATAACCAGGTTTGATGCGTAATTCGTGCTCGACGAGCGTTCAGTTTAAACCAGGCATCTCATGATAACTCCAAGCAAAACAATCCTTAAATTCCTTAAGTAAATTACAAAGCTCGGTTTTCATAGGTTGGGGTAACAAAGTATTAATAAATAAAGGTCGCGGGTCTTCAACCATTCCAACATTTATTTCCTTTAAATGGTCTTTGGCTTGGGGTCGATTGTCTTTGAGCTCGGTAAGGGCAGCTTGAACCTTGTCAAGTGATAAAACTGGATCGTTGTCTCATTCGACGAGAAACTCTACCAAGTTCATGCCCAAATTCGGTTGTTTGGAAATAACATACCAATGGGCCATCAGTTGTTCCATGATGGATGAAACGGTGGCCCAGCGTTTATCTTGTTTGGTGTCAGACATTAGGATCAGGGATTAGGTTAGCCAACCTAAGCCTCGCCGAATCCTGGTGAACAGTCTCGGCACCAACCTCGATGGTTTTCTGAATTGAGATCCGAGTTAACCGTCCTTCATCGTCAAAACCTTGCAAGGTGATGTAGCTAACGTGATCGTCATAATAACGAGCCTGAATCATATTAGCTTCGAACGGATGATTGTCGGTTGGATGAACCATGACTGATTTGCCTTCCCAGAAAATGAAGACCTGATATAATGACGAAGGGGTGCAACTCGTTTGATGGATCCAGTCACGACTGAGCAATGCATTATACTCGAACTTCAAATCGACTATGAAAAATGTTGTCATGTGATAACGACCTGCAATATTTATTTCTAATGGAAACACTCCCTTAGCCTAGGATTTGTCACCAACAAAGCTGCTCATGGTGACCTTTGATGGAATAAGTTCGTCGTTGGAACGACGTAATGCCTTTATGATAGCAACGGGTATGATGTTGAATATTGCTCCACAATCAATGAAAATTTTGGAGACCGGATATCCTTCAATATGAACCGTAACATATAACGACTTTAAATGATGAAGATTAACTGACGAAGAGCAAGGAAACAATTCTGCGAGAGCTGCTTTGAGTTTATCTTCTTTTGTTGCCAGCTCAATTTCTTTGGCAGCCACAAAATCGACTTACGTGGCCTCTTCGACAACCATGTCGCCGTTCAGGAAATTTGGTTGGGATGCGGTTAGCTGGAACTTGGCAGGTAAAACATGGGCCATACTGATCTCTATGTTGTCGATGACTGAATAACCCATCGGGGTCGCCATCTTCTTCCTCTGGACTTTCTGGAGAGGTATCCTGCGCGTGGATAGTATCCGTTTGATCTTCTTCAGCTAGCGCCAGGGTATGTTCCTGCGGTACATCCACCGGAGCCTTCTCGTTCTACGCATCGACCTCTGGTTTGCTAAACGTTGGAACTAGGTTTTAGTCTTGTGGCAGTCATATGAGTTTGCTCCTGATATACGATGCGGGCATATCTTGTGTCAAGGTAAGTATCTAATCGTGCTACACGTTTCTTTTCATCGGTCGTAAGGTCGAAAAAGAAGACAGATGAATATACTTCGAAATGGTATCGCAAATACTGAAGGTTCTCAAGAGAGAAAAGAAGTTTAGAGGCGTCAATATCAGTATATGGATCTACCTCAAAGCCGAGAACTCGAGCCTCATGTATATGCTGGAACCTGGCTTTCTTCCCTAGATCTGAAACCTTCTGGATGATCCGTTCAGCATCAGGGCAAGTTAAAATGAGATTAAGAATATCTTGGCATGCTTTCGGCAAACCGTATAAGTCATTCGCTGAATGTTTCTTATGAAATTCCTGCATGTACTCCAAAATTTCACAGAGAAATAGTGGATGGAGATTTCGTTGGACTTTGATTAGTGGCTCTTGTGAGGGTAGTGGAGGAAGTTTGCTTTCGGCTTCCTTCCGAAAGTGTTCGAGGTGAATTTTCATTTCCCAGGGCGAAGGAGTTTGATTCGTTTCTTGAATTCTTCAATTGTGGTTTCAAAATAGCAATCAATTACCTTCTTTCCTTGAAGTAATTTAGTCATGATTGTCGGGGGTTGTCGGTCGTCTTCGTTGGCGATCATTTCTTTCGGCTGCCATTTGGTGGTCGATGTATCCTGGGCTGCTCGTTAGCGGGCCATACATTTTATTCTTTGGCGTCGACGTTTCTGCAATTTGGACAACGTAGTGTATACACCGGTAAGGGAATTGTAGGTGTACCAACGCTGATTACGTTGCTCAGGGGGTCTGAAGGTGTGCTGGTTCGTGGGTGAACTCGAATTACTAGAGTTGTGCGCATAATAATCCTCGTTGTAAAATGGCGCGTTGAAGATGGCCTTTTGTCTTGTGCTTGAGGACCGAGCCTATCAAAAACTTTTTGGCTTTGGCCTATCCTAAGTACCTTTTGAGATGGTGCCGCAGTTGTGGGCGTCTGTCGTGGCCTTTCAGTTCGAAGTAGCTTTTCCTTTGGCTCAGTTAAGACGACGCTCGTTTTGCACTGACTACATGAGACCATCGGCTCGTCGGTTTCTTCAGCACTGGAGTCCGATAGATCTTGGGGTGGCTTGTTTGAAAATAAATTAATCTTCAATCGTGGCTGAGAGTTCTGCTTTAGGACAAATTGCATTGGAACAAACTCAGCCTTTCTTTTTCCTTTATCCCTAGGTAGATGAGCATCTACCATGCTTACTGTCGCCGTAGGAAAAAGATCGATGTCAACACTCATTTGTTTCTCGGGGAACTTGAGCTTACCAATGCTCATTTATTTCTCGGGGAACTTAAGCTTACCATTGTCGATTTAGCTTTGAATAGCATCGTGAAATATGACACAATTATTTGTCGTATGCTTGTTCAAATTATGGTATTTGCAATATATCTTGGCCTTTAGATCATCAGCCTTGGGAATGTTGTGCCCTGGCCGGAGCTTGACAATTTTCACGAGCAACAACTGGTCGAATATGGCATCGGCCTTGGTGATGTTAAAAGTATAAACTTTCGACATTTTGATGGTAGCTTCTTCAAAGGGTTCTTGTAGAACGTTCCTCGGGATGGGGACTTCGAGATCTTTTCTTCCTAGAGCAAGTAATCGTATTGCTCGACATGTTGAGCTAGTTCGTACATATCTCGGAAGCTTGCCCCTAAGAATTTCTTTTTGTACTCCACATCTAGGCTGTTTAATGCGAGCCTAACAAACTCGACTTTAAGGAGAGGTACTCGGCACCAGTTTCTGGCCGACTTAAACCTCGTAAGGTATTCCATTGGCGATTAATTAAAGGCTTGAGCCATCTAGGCCAAAGAAGATACTGACACATCCATCCCTGGTTAATAGAATTGCTCATGAAATTTCTCGACTCGTTTCTCCCAACTTTGGATGGAGTTGGGTAGAAGGTTGATATACCATGTGAATGCCGAGCTGGTTAACGAGAAATTGAACAATCGAAGCTTATGGAAATCACTGTTGACGTCCCCATATTGGGCAATGAATCGAGCCATATGTTCTAACGACAATAGGGATGACTCTCCAATGAAAAGGCTAAAGTCTAGAATTTTGAATCCCTTGGGGTACTCGAACTTTTCTACAAATATTGGATATGGGTGAATGAATTTCAGGAAACTTCGGCTCCTTTTTTAGGGCCGAATCAATCATTCTCTGAACCTCGACCATATCAATAGTTATTGGTTCTGCTCCTTGGTCAAATTTGTCCGATCTACTGCTTGACCCACCTTTTTTTTCCAAATCGATCGTTTTAAGCCTAGCAGATCCTGTCTCAACTTGTATCACTAGCAGCAGATTATTTTTAAGTAGGCTGTCGGGAACAATTGACGGGTCCACCTTCGTGGGCCTTATTAACAAGTAGTTCAAGCAGCCTGGTATATATAGCACTATTATCGCACGTCTCTTCGAGTATGTTTTTTTATCTCTCAGCTAAACATTTGTTCAAATTGCTGAGATTGTTCTTCAAATCGTCATTGAAGAAACAACCTAGTTGGTGAATCAGTGGCCTCACCGCTATCTTAATCATAATCCTTCACTAATCCTTCAACAAAAATGCCTTTTTTTTATTTTGGGGGGGAGGGGGGATTTCTGATCACGAGGCTGATCGCCGAGACTAACTTCCTTCTCTTGTCGTGTTGCACTTGTGGCTTCAGGCGTCACGGCAACAGAAGGATTCTGTGCCTGCAGGCAAGCCATTTTATCCTAGGTTTTGGACTGGTTGGTGGAAGATTAATCGTTGACTTATCCATGACTGTGTTTCTTTTTTACTGATCGTGTCTCAATGGTCATGAACTTCGTAGCTTTAGCATTGGGTCCCACTGGGTGTGCCAAAATGTTGATCCTAAAAATTACAAAGCCTACGTGGTGGGCAGACTGAGTAACCAATAAGTTAACTACATCCTTCAGTTATATGCGGGGCGTGCTAACTATTTGGCTGAGTTTGGCTAGGGAGTAAAATATGTTGATGTGGAGTTGGGCGCGTTGCTGACTTCTTGGTCTTGCAACTGCGGCCAAGGAAAGAACACATCTTGGCCTTCGGGTTCTAAAGCCTGAAGACAAGGCAGCTAGTTCTGCGAAGTTCAATTTCAAATTTGGCTTTTAATGTGTCGAATGTAGTAACCTGGTAACACCTCACTTCGGCGAGAAAGCTGATAAGATGACCTCTACCAACAGGGACTTAGAAATCCTTGTTGACCGAGACTTGGATAAATAAGCAGTCGGTCTCAAAGCAGTGTTGTCTATCCAAACTGAAGATGTCGTCGATTGCCTTCACGGTGTTATTTATCCAAATTGATGATGTGTTGGCGGAAGAAATGAAATAAGGATAAAATCTCAAGGATTGTTGAGAAGCTTTGCATAGGGCAATTTGTGTGTTGAATTGGAGGGGCTTGAATAATGCACTTCCTTCTCTGTTTATAGTAGTCAACCCCCTCATGGCCGAGCTAGAATCGTATTCGGATTAAAACTCCTCAACCTAATCTAATTAGATCTCAGCTAATCTTGGCTCTAATAGGACTCTGAACCAAGCTTTTAAACAAACCAGATTCATCACCTAATTCTCAGCATCCTTAACCTTACGACTCCTTGTTGCACTAGGTTTCGACTACTTCACTCTCATCTAAACCAATTCCCTTCACAAACAAATTGAAAAATGCGCACAAGTTCATATAACATTTCAAAAAATTTCCATACATATATATTTGACACACATTTTGTAGGGCTCACTGAGTAAAAGAATTGCCCAAATTTAAAACTATACGACTGATTGATTCAATGATATCAAACTATTGTTCCTTTGCAAAACCGTATTTGTCCATTTTTCATTACAACTAAGTGTCTTAGTGGTTTTGGATTTGTTTAAATTTTTGTAAGGATAATTTAATGATGAATTGAAATATAGACAGCTAGGATCCTTGAAAAGGGTTACAGAGTGATCCTTACAAAGTGTGTGTAAAAAAAAAAAGGAAGTGCTTTCTGATCCTAACCTTTCAACATATATAGTCAATTGTTTTCACTATACTAATTATATGATATGATATGATATATATATATATATATATATATAATATGGTAGTAGTCAAATTATAACACGTATACTTTTGTAAATCTTGAATAAAGATTATGTAGGAATTCTAAAACCATGTTTAATGGTCTGGGATAAAGCTTAAAAATATAAAAAAAATTTAGCCGTAACTCAAAAACAACTTTTCTCTTCTAATAGTTATGGCTTAAAATTTTAGCCCAAAATTATTAAAGAATGATTTTAGTCTAATTTTTTGTCATAAATAAAATGTATGTGGATTATGCTAATTTAATTTTATGAGCATTTAACCTAAAAATATATGAATTTCGATAAATAATGAAGAATCACTAAACCTACCACATGAAAGGAAAATGAAAGAATTATATGACGAAAGTGAATTTTGTGTGGATGTTTTAATGAACACATAAGTATTTATAGAAATTTTTAGTGAAATTTGATTTAAATTTTATCTTTTGGATTTAACTTTAGGCTATCAAAATTTGGTTTTTACCATTAGATTTCTCATATTCAATCTCATTCATTTGATTTAACATAATTAAAAAAAATGAATTTAGAGGGTTGGATCATCCAACGATCCCTGATAATTGTCCGATCAAGAAGTAGTCGTTGGGCTCGGAAAATGTGGCCGACAAAGCTGTTAGTGGTGGGCCCTAGACAGCTTTGTTGTGTGTGGGAAGTGAGGTGCGTTGGTGTGCTGTTGGGTGGGGGGAGGGAGGCAAAAAATGGGCGTGTTCATGGGGCCTCATCCTAGGCTTAAATTGTGGTGAGCAGGGGAGGGGGCAATGTAGCCCAAAAAATCATTTTTCTTTCCAAGGTTTATTTTAGCCCAATGATTGAAAATATCTTAGGGATGGGGAGAGGATTTTAAAGCTTAAAGTTCAAGCTTTTTTACAATTGTGGCGTAAGAATATTGTTACCTCAGAAGTCTGGTCATAGACTCACTAACTCTGAGCGAGGCTAGATCAGACGGATTAGCGATGCCCCCATCACCCTATTTCTGGGCAACATGCGAAGTCCGAGCAACTCTACCAAATGACCATGCTTGTTCCTCAAGATATGAGATCTGATCCGATTATGGACTCAATCAAATCTTTATAGATCTTGGATCTCCTACAATTTAGGAATTGGTGTGCACTGCAAGTAAGCACAACTATTAAGAGGGTGCAATATTTATTTCCACATATCTTCTAGGATTTTTCCAGCTTAGAACAATGACTTTATCCTAAAAAGTCTCTCTCACAACGATATAAATACACCCATCTATGGTTTTTCCCTAGTAACACAATCTCAATACTCTAAGGGCCCGTTTGTTTGATAGGATTAAGGAGGACTGGACTGGACTGGATTATAGTCCCTTGTTTGGTCTGCTGCAGGATTTGGTTTAATGAGATTAGGTGGGATTCGCTCGGATTAAACACCTCCTTACGAGGTCTTAACCAGGATCCCCGAAATTGGGCGGACTCGTAAGCCCAGAGAAAATCGCGAGGGTGACTTCCTGCTCGTCCTCCTTGCCCTCGCTCATCGTCGTCTTCCCTCATCGTCGTCTTGCCGTCGCTCATCGTCGTCTTCCTCACCCTCATCTCTGCGTCTTCCTCACCCTCATCTCTACGTCTTCCCTCATCTGCATCTGCTCGCCCTCATCTGCTCCGAGTTGTCTGGTAAACTTCGAATCTTCGATTTATTTCGTCATTTGTTTTGCAGATCGTGATATTACTGAGCTTTATTTGATTTTGTTGTTTTGGGTTTGAGAAATTTTGAATCCTAGACCTCTACACTTGAACAAATTAGGGTATATAATTTTGCGATTTGGGCTTTTCTGTGATGGTAAATCTGAAATGTGATCTGGCTTCGAATTTGATGTGTAATCTGATATATGATCTGGGTTCTAAACAAATTCGAGATTTTAATTCGAATGGGATTTTTTTGGGTTTTTCGAAAACATGATGCGATAGTGTTGCTTCGGTAAAGTAGGAAAATGTTCGTTTTCTCAGCAGATTAGTAAGTCTGCCAAAAATCATGTATGACTGATGAGAAAGATCATGTATGACTGATGAGAAAACAAGAAGATAATGGGAAACGAATATGAAAAATTCAATGAAAATGACAGAAAGGAAAAAAAAGATGCATAAAGGGGTTGAAGGTAAGAAAATATATACGGTAGGGAAAGTGTTGCTAGTGTAGGAGATGAGAAGGCATGTCTTTCCAACAGCACCATCTCCAACTGTCACACATTTGATGAACTTTGATGTTGATGCTGCTGGAGCTGCTGCACCTGCTGCTGTTGTTCTAGCATTAGCATTAGCATTAGCCATATGCCTGGCTAGCTACACGTGTGCTTAAATTAAATTGACAAAATGATTAAAACCCTATCTCTATATCACTCTCAAATGTTTTCTTGGAGAAAATCAAGAATACAATTGAGAGAAGCCTCAGTGTTTCTATCTCATTATGAAGGTTGTTAGAAAGAGAGAGAGAGAGAGAGACTTGCAACAAAAGTTTTCTTAGAGCTTTTTGAGAGGAAGGGAAAGATGGTTTGATTATTGAGATCACTTTAATTTGAGCTGTCATAGAGGCAAAGGGAGGCAAAGGAAAGGAAAGGCAAACCCACATTGGAAATAAGTCATAATCTTAATACTTGTCTCTCCCTCATGGAGGAGCTTACTTGTCTCCCCTCCTCTTGAGATTAACTTAGTTTTATCATACAACCATTAGAAATGGAGGTGTTCATTCTTTTTATCATCATCTAAAGATCATTTCTTTACATAATTATTTTTTTTTTTTGTCAAATCTTTACATAAATGGAGGTGTGCAAGTACTGATGTTGTACGAATCATGGATGAATATGTAATATAAAATCGATAATAGCAATGTAATTCTCATTTATAAAAAACAGAAAAACAGAAAATCAAAGCTCAGTTTCTGAATAAAGACGACAAAATTGCCAAAACACCAATCACAACTATGATATTTAGAAAATAGTTAGACTGCAAAGGCTTATCTAACCTATTGTATGAATTGCATGATCCTGTAAGGGAGTTTAACGTTGCTCTTTCCTCTTGGTGCTATGTGTGTTTTCAGCACAAATTCATATTCAGCACAAGTTACTGACCCCTACTTATTTCTCAGCAACTGTAAAGTTGTCAAATTTAAGTCCTTTGAAGCATAAGTTGTGGACAATACCTAAGTTGCAGGGCCAAACACGAAAAGCAGTTTTCTGTGTGTGAGTACTCTTTGAGTGCTTTCATTTTAGTGTAGAACTGTATATGCTTCCCAGCCTTGTTTCTACCCCTGGCCAAAAAAGTTAATTTGAATCCAAGTGTCCTGTTTCTTTGTTGGTTGGTAATTTGGTATCATATTTCAAGTTAACCATTCCACCGATAGCTTGATATTCTGCTCGAATCTTCTGCTTCATATTATCTGACAGCTCTCATTTAGATTTGTTTGACATGTTTTGTTTGATGCATTGACTCTTATTTTGGAAAAACCACAAAATGTGGGAGTGTTCAGGGCAATCAATTCGGGACTCAAGAAAGTGTTCGTCCAAAGGCTTTTAAGCGACAAAGCAAGCGGATGAGTATATTATGTGGTGCCCTTAGACATGGATGTATTTTATTAATCGTACAATCTTAGGTTATGGCTTCTAACTTAGCTTTGCACTATGACGTATTTTGGCTAATGTTAACTAGGATTTTGTAAAGTATGGAGATCTACTTTGGAATGCTATACTATAGTTAACTGGCATTTTGTAAAATATCCTGGATGAAAATTTAGTGAATGATGTATTTGTCGGACTAAGAAATCCTTGGATCAAGTTATGTTGATATAAGTATTTGATGGCTAATGACGTTTAATGTGTGATAAGAAGACAAATTAAATCAACTTTTAAGGGCAAGTTGTGGATTGATTACAATAACAATTCAAGAGATTAAACTCAGGGCAATGTGCCCAAATATTTGTAGTAATTTGTAAGATTGTTACTCCCATTTCAATTTCAATGCTGCTACACCTATGCCAACCCCAATTCCAATTCCAAACCCTCCAATTTTTAGGGCGTTGGACACATGTATTGGAGCTATTAAAATAGAACAATAATGTAATCCTAGTCTAAGCAAACACAAATATGGTGAATAATCCTGTTTTCATTATCCTGCTTCTTAGTCCGACACTGCACCAAACGCTTCACTAAGTTAGTCCAGCTTAGTCTAGTCTAAGCCAGTCCAACTTAGTCCCTGCAGCTAGTCCAGTCCGAGACAGTCCGGTGCAACAAACGCACCCTAATTCTTTGGCCTACTGCTTGAGTCTAAAATTGCTTACTAACTTGACCATCGGAGACCCTTTGGTCAGAACACTCCCCCAGTCTTAGGCTTGTTGGCAGTTGTTTTATGTTTTACAAGTTGTTCGAGTTTGTGCCTCCACCATCCTTGATGGTGCGAGAATTCGGTTCTAACAATTTGTGCCTTCATTGAGAGTTTATCCTTCTTGACCATATCACTTTATCCCAATAGAAACCCTTCTCAAGTGATTATCTGAAGATCGTGACACCGCCTTGTCCGATGAGGATATCTTCTTTATAGATCAATAATAAATCATATCTATAGGAAGACTAATTTCGTTGTGAATGTTATTGCTAATATTGGTTTTTTTCAAGGGACCTCTTGAAAAGTTATAATAAATGTAGCCGTTGGATCAAAATCCAACGGTCCGGATCCTGGATTAGGTAGATTTGGTGGAAAGGGATTTGAAGAGGATCCCTTTCCTATTTGGGATAGGTCCATGCTTTTCTTGGTTGAAAAAAGAGCTAAAACCAAAGCCCAAACAAAATTAATCAATCATAAATCTAGAGCAGAACATCCCAAGTTTATTCTTATGAACAAAACTAGTTGAACAAAAAAGATAATCGGTCACCACTTAGTACTATGGTTTGGTGGTATTCATTTTTACTTGTAAGTAAGAGGTTTTAGATTTGATTCTTATCAAAAGCAAATTTGACAAAAAAGAGCTAAAACCAAAGCCCAAACAAAATTAATCAATCATAAATCTAGAGCAAAACATCCCAAGTTTATTCTTATGAACAAAACTAGTTGAACAAAAAAAGATAATAGGTCACTACTTAATACTATGGTTTAGTGGTATTCATTTTTACTTGTAAGTAAGAAGTCCTAGGTTTGATTTTTGTCAAAAGCAAATTTGAACGATATTATTATGGTTGATCCATTATAAGGTTTAACCCACCCTCTCATTCCTTAAGTAAATGATATTGTTTGTTCAATAAAAAATAGTAATAGGTCCATCCAGCCCTCTTATTAGTTCTTGTGTCTTGTTATTTGATTGTAAAGAATGTTTCTCTCTTTTAATGAAGTTTTATTGGGGAAAAAAATAAAGCAAAATCCCAGATTGGCGAAAAAAGATCCCAAATTTTACGTCAAAAAAAAAAAAAAAAAAAAGTGGGCCAAAGTTATATTCATAAAGTATGCAGTCCTTATCATTCGTACACACAAACGGACGAGTCACAATTCACAACTCACGAGTGACGACGAGTCAAAAAAAAAAAAATTACCGCCTTCCTTATTCCATTCCATTTCTGCTGCAATTTTCTTACCTTTCTCAGAACCTTCCTTTATTTCCCTCCTATTTCTCCCTTTATTTGCAGTCTTCATCACACGCTTTTACCATTTCTCTGTACGCTCAAACTTTTTGTCTATGGGGTCCGAGTCTGAGTGAATTTTATACAAGTTCAAGTTGACTCTGCTTCTTTTACAACCCACATCGAGTTCATGGCAGAGACGAAGCGTTACGGTCTTGGTAATCAATTGGGTAAGTTTTTGGGTTTTCTGCTGTTTCTTAGTCTTGGTGATAAAATTTGAGATTTACTTGTAATCATGTGGTTTATTTTGTAAAAAAATTTGTATGTTTTGACAAACGATGGAAATGCTATTGAGAACTGAAACACAGTCTTCAGTTCCAGCTACCCTAGAATGTTTTACTATCCAATCAGCGTCACAATTGAGTCTAGGGCTGGCTTGGTATTATTTTCTTATGGAAGGAGAAGAATTTCTCAATCTTCATTGGAAATCATAAGCTGCCAGCAAAGTAATCAATCAAGTACTAAACTAATTTATCCGAAATCTCCTTGTGTAAAACTCTACTCTAATCTTGTTATAGGGTGTTGAGTTGGAATCATACATTCAAATTTACATCCATGAACGCAGAATAGCATCAATTAAAGAATTAAGACACCAGCTTCCTAGTCAAAGCGTAGGTTCGTAGATCCTTTTTCAGCTTTTGTCTTGCGAAGCAGCAGAAGTAGCCACTCGCCAATTTGGAACTTACACAGCTCAATTGTCCGCTAGCTCTGGCATGACATCGGCATCAACAGTAGCAGCTAACTATTACTGACCCCTCTTACTTCTTTAGAAAATGACAATGGACCTCATCCCTCCATACTGTGTCCTCAAGAACAAAAATGAGGAAATTGGGATGCAATGCGTGTTCAATGTTCTCAAGTAGCATTTTCTAGTATTAATTCTGACCAATTGGAATATCACTTAAGTCCATGGCAGTTTCTCCCTCTAATGGCTATTGAATCTGCTATTAGCCAACCTACCTTTCCCGTTAATGGTAATTGAGTTCTTGTTGGGATCAAGGTTCTAGAAGACGCTAGGTGCTAGTTGGGCGGCTGGTTGGGGCCTAGCGCCTAGGCTGCTAGGTGAGGGCCTAGCCGGATTTAAGTAAATTTATTAATATCATATAAATAAGTGCTTGCTTATACTTAAAAAATACATAATTGCATTGGGATACAAAATTGCAAATAGAATGACGTATAAATTATAAAGTATTGGAACATAATGAAAACATGGGGAACAAGCATATAATGTGTGTTCATCTAAATATTCAACAAGTCTTTTAAATTTATTGTAAAAATAAAATGCAAAATAAAAGTTATGTATTTTCTGTTTAAGTGAGAATCGCAACCTGGGTGGGGGCCTTTCAACACCTAGGAATTAATCGGGACGGTGGCCAGCGGCCTAGCAACTAGGCGGGGCCTAGGTGACATTAGGTGGCTCTAGGTGGGGATTTTTAGAATAGTGGTTGGGATAGATTTCCCAATTTTCTTTTTAAGCTCGAGACTTGAAAGCCTAGATGGATCCCTTATTGTCTATCCATCCTTAGTACCTTGTCACAAGCTCCCAATGGTAGAATTCTCATTTCTACCTCATATTGTTGATCCGCATTGCCCATTTCAAATCTGGATCTTTAGTGTTGATTATTAAATTTCAATCTGCCACACTTGCTGTGGGCTCCTAGGTTCAGCCTCCTTGTTTTATGCCTTAAGAATCCAAGGATCTGTGGGTGCTCCCATTGTTCACCATGATGACCAATGGCTGAATTTCCAAGATAATTCAAATCTTGACGATTCTGTTTATCTTTTCTGGGCTACATTTCCAAATAATGGATGGACGAAAATCTCTAAAGGCACTTTCTAAATTTCCAACAAGTCGTCTAATTCCTCCTGTATTCATGTGGTTTATCTTCCTCATGTTCTGCTACAGAAAGATGTGGATGTTGATTCTTGCATAAGACTTTCTTTTAACTGGTGGAGGGTCTTCTTAGTGCCTTTTTTTTTTTGGTTCCTTGAATTGTTAGACCTCAAATTAGCTGGCAAGTGGAGGCTGGGATGTCTAGTTATGATATATGGGCTCCGTTATTAAGATTGTGGCTTGATGCTGTTTCTTTCATTTTGGCCAATCTAATTGCTTGAGAGAGTATGACATGGTAAATCGTTTCGTCCTTGCTCCTTATTTCTCTCTTAAGGTCACTAAAGAAGCTAGAAATTAAATAATGCTCCCTTTGCCCAACCATCATCAATCCATTCATTTTTAAAATATCTTTTGATAGTCGGTCACATTGTAGTCTCATTGTACCTTCTGGAATTCTCCTACTAAATTCTCAAAGCCCACTTCTACAAACCAAATGCACATATCCTCTACAAACTCTTCCAAACTGTGGTTTCATTCCCCGCTTTGTAAATCTTGAAACATATGAAAATATTGGTGGGTCTGAGTAAGCAAAAATGACATAAGGGGGTGGGTCAAATTGCACAGGTATGGATGGTCGGTCAAACTCTTCCGAACTGAATCTGTTAGATGATTATCTTTGAAGTTTTTCTCAACAAGTCTACCACTAGGTGAAGAGGAGAACATCCTGTAAATTATCTTCTCTTTTATCTTTAAAAATGTCTATAATCATGACTCACTCTCGCTTGGTTGTCTTGTGGTTTGCTCATGACAGTGAATCAAGCATTATAATACTATTATCTATTTTATATATGGTATATGGATATTTACTAATATGATATACTTGGATGCAGATATTGCGCAGATACTCTTAGAAGCTAAACATCGTTGGCTACGCCCGGCTGAAATATGTAAAATTCTTCAAAATTATCAAAAATTTCAGATTGCTTCAGTGCCTGCAAATAAGCCACCGGGTATGATTTTTCAGCTGCATTGGATTTAGCAATAAATATTGTTATTGAAGTCTCTTCTTTTTATCACATAATAAAATATTAATTTGTAAGATTTCTTAACTCCGTTTTCTAATTTCTCAATTCTCTTGGAAGTTTCATGGAAAATGCGTTCTTGGTCTCACCCCAAACGCCTCCCCCTCCCTTCCTAAAAGTAATTGTAATGAAGCTTGTCTTTCAACTGGTATGTGTATAGTAATCTGTAAAATTTTCAACAGACATGGGCCGATTTCTTTTCGGAAATTGCATAGTAGTCCCTCAGCTTGCACAATGATTTGATATGAGGGTAGGCTTGGTAGTTTTCTTTTTTAAAATTCCAACTCTGAAACATTCTAAAGCACATCAGGACATCTATTTTATGTTTTTTTTTTTGTGCATCGTTCTCTAAACATTCCTTTTGGGATATGTATCGAACTTTCTTTTTATAAGGTTGTGACTAGGGATTATCTGATCGAGAGTAAGAGTTTATGTCAATTGGTACTTGTGTTAAGAAGCAGTCAAATCAGTATAACCATTTTTCCTTTCATTTCCGTCTGACATGAGAGTTGAGTCTTGTATTGTCTTTGGTTTGTTTTTAGTAGGCATTAAGGGCATTTACTTTTGAACATAAAGGCTCATGATTTTCCGTTTTAAGGTCAGATATAATAGCATTTACACATTTTAAGTTTTATGAGATGTCTGCAGAAATTTGATTTGCAGCTTGCTTTGTTGTATTGTTGCATTTACCTTTGAATACCTACTGTGGCTTGATACACGTCATTTGTTTCAGGTGGATCCCTTTTCCTATTTGATCGGAAGGTGCTTAGATATTTCAGGAAAGATGGCCATAACTGGAGGAAGAAAAAAGATGGAAAGACAGTGAAGGAAGCCCATGAGAGACTTAAGGTAGTCGTCGAAGGATGGTGTAATAGGTTTTACAAAGCACATATAAATATATTATGACAATATTTTGCATCAAAATTTGATTTAAGCATTGCAATTTAAGAGCTATATTATGTTATAACTTTCTCCTGAAAATTATTTTATGACACAAGGATTTTGACCAAAAATAAGTAACATAAATACCAAACTTAATTAGATAGGAGAGAAGAACTCTGGTATAAGAGTGATGTGGGAGGCTCTGACATGTCGAATGTCAATAGCTACAATTTTGTGTCGTGGGCAGCTAAGGCTTAAGGAATCACAGTTGTTTTAAATTATACAAGGGTTATGCAATTATTTTATTACGGATTCTTTGTAAAACAAAAAACTTTAATGTTAGGGATGCAAATGAACCGATCCCACCCTTGGTGAACTTAAGATTCAGGCCACTCCGATATAGGCTCATATTCAATCTATTTTATAGCTCACACGCATGGATTTACTTTTGGTCTAATCCGGGCTGTGACAGTTTGGTATACCTTGGTTGGAATTTCAAGGCTAGTATTTCGCTTGAGCTCGAAAAATAGCTAGCCAAGTCTGTGTAGTCCAATCCTCAACTTTTTGTGGCTAGTTTGCACCCTTGTTTAATTCCAAAATTAAGTACAAGGACACACCAATGTCAAGGAAAAAGCTCATTGAATAAAAATTGCTGCTTAAGAAAGCAGAGGTGGAATGAAATTTGGTTTAGAATTTCATTAAGTAGGTGGTAACAATTAGATGCTAAATATTTCTCAAGTTTTTGTGGCTTGTGTCAAGAGTTAATTTGTTGACAAAGCCTTTGTTTTCAATCAAAGTGGTTGAATAATAATTGAACATCCTTTCAGGCTGGAAGCGTTGATGTGCTGCACTGCTATTATGCACATGGAGAAGAAAATGAAAATTTCCAAAGACGCAGTTATTGGATGCTTGAAGAGTGAGTTATATGCTACAAATCTATCAAAGATTTTTGTTCTCAAGCCTTAGCAGTGTTTGTGGATGTGTTTGCAAGTACAAGCAGGCACCCACGGCTGCCTGTTCATTTTAATACCTGTCTAATTAAATTAAAGAAAACCCAAATGCAGTTAACATTTAGTCTCACATGCTATTGATTCAAGTAATTTATTGTGAAATTTTCTTTTCACGTCTGACTTACTTGGTCATTGCTGCAGGGCTCTGCAACACATAGTTCTCGTCCACTACCGGGAAGTTAAGGTAATGCTTTATTCTTTTCATTTCATTCTTGTTGTTTGCGCAATTAGTTTCTGTGATTTTGCCAGCCTTTGGTTATCATTTTGAGATCTTTTTGGAGCCAAACTATTGTTGAGAATATAGCATTTAAGAATGGGAAAAATAGAACAAACTCCGGAAATCGAAAAACAAATAACCAAGATAAGTAACACCAAGAATTTACTGTGGTTAGGCAATATGTGCCAACGTCCATGGGACAGCAACAACAATCTTTCACTATATCAATAATGAGTACAACCAATAATCTTGCCAAATCTCTAGAACTAGAACTTGACAAAAAACCTGAAAGAACAAGAACAAGAAATATACCATCTCTTTTCGTTTCTCTCACACAGTTTACAATATTCTCTCACTCTAATCCCTTGAGTGGTATACAATTTATTGTTTTGCTCCCTTCTCAAAACTAGTACAATAGTCCTTATATATAGACATAATCAAGGTCTTCTTCAATAAGGATTACTAATCCTAATTGGAATCTAGTTATGAATCCTTCTCCAATTGAGAAACTAACTCCAATTGGGAAAACAACTTGGGAAAACAATTTAATCCTCCAAGACTATAATTCCTTATAGACGTAGGACAACTTATCATGGGCTGGAAAAAACCCAACAACTATCATAAGAGTTATTGTTATTCCATTTCAAGGTAAAGTGCATGTCATTTAAGAGCAACTGACCATTTTATATGTACTTTCCCTAGTGTATTTTTGAATACTTAAATTCAAGCTGTGATTCATGTGTGAATCAATGTTGAAAATGTATTAATAATTAGGCTGTGTCCAGAGAAAGAAGAGAAGTTCGTGCTTGGCTTTAGGTAAAATTTGGTCCACTTGCTTAGGTCCCAATTAATATGAAATAACTGTTCATCAATTAGTTCTTATGCTCATACTATCTAGTGATTTACCATAGGATATTTGTGCATCTATTTGTCATTTGTGTGATCCAACTTTTTATTTCCGTTATGGATCTCCGTGTTCTGGGTCGTCTCATTTTCTGTATTACTTATTCAGGGAAATAGGACCAACTATAACCATATTAAAGGCACTGAAGAAGGTGTTCCTTATTCCCATGAAACTGAAGAAGTTGCGCTCAATTCTGAAATGGACAATTCTGTTTCTTCTAGTTTCAATCCAAGTAGTTTCCAAATGCGTTCCCAGCTACTGACGCAACAAGCTTAAGTAGCGCTCAAGCATCAGAATTTGAAGATGCTGAATCAGGTGCGTTGTCCATTTTCGTTACTACAGTTTGTCAATAATTTCCTTTGTTTAATAAATATTTTGGAAGAATAAGTTCATTTTCCAGTTTTACCATATATATATATATATATATTTTTTTTTTTCATACAGTTATCTTTAAATTAACTTAACATGGTACATGATACAGTATATAATCACCAAGCAAGTTCCCAGTTACAACCTTTTCTCGAATTACTACAGCCTAAGGCTGAGAAGACCAATGCTGGAGTATCTACTGCATTCTATCCGATGTCATTTTCAGGTAAACTTTTTCCTCCTATTTTCTAAATCTATGTTGTCCTTGTAAATGCATTGGTGCTTTTAAATATCTAGACAATTTTTTGAATTAAGTAGAATACCAAGTTCATGATAAAATCATTGAAAACAGATGAATATCAAGAAAGATTGTCAGCCATTCCTGGGGTGAATTTTAGCTCACACACTCAAGCATATAGGAAGGAAGATGTTAAAGATGCTGGTGTTACCTATGATCCCAGGAGAAATCTTAACTCAACATTATGCGATGGTGCCTTGGGGAATATTACTACTGGCTTTCAATCTTTGCCTTTTCAGCCATCAATTTCAGCAACACATTCTGATTCAACGGGAATTATCTCTAAGCAAGAGAATGAGACGTTTGGGCACCTTTTCACAAACAATTTTGGTAAAAAGCAGATGTATGAGGATAGACCAAGGGTCCAACAAAGCTGGCAGGTCAGGGGAAGTTTACTTACACATTTAATGCTGTTGAAACAAAAATTTTGATTCTAGGGCTTTGGCATTACAAGCTTGTGCAATAACTATTAAGGATGGTATATTTTTTTTTTTTTGAGAATCTGATGACAGGACATTCACAAGTGAAAACTGGTGGAGCACATATGAAGATTTTTTTTTTCATTGGTTTGATATACTTGGATTAAAAGTTTTTTTCACCAGTTTTTTGTTTGAATTTTTAGAATTTTTTTACATGACAATATCAAAGATCACGGAAGCATATACTGATTCTGTTTGTGTGAGAAAATTATATACAGAGTCAAACCTAATTAAGCATGGAGTTTGACAAGAATTTATGTCTCATTGCTTCCAACCACTCAAGCAAATTTTTGAGATGTCTGTTCTTAAATTATTTCTGTTATTTCCAAGTTTCTAGAACTTATTATGATGAGATTTTAATTTTTTTAATAAAAATTATCAATGTAATTAGAGTATAGGAATTGGACAGGCCTTGAAAGCTGGTACTTCTGCTAGTTATCCACATATAGGGGCTACCCAGACATCATCCTTTCAATTGTGAGTCATTTAATCATGTTGTTGGCAAAATGTGATGGTCTAGTGTGTTTGAAGTCTTCAACATCCTGTTTTCTTCACTTAAAAACTTTCTAGTTATGGTTATCATTGCCACATGCTGTCAAAGTCCTCGAATCCTGCATAATTATTTATAAAATCGTAGTTTGTTACTGGTAAGTTAAATAAATAAACAAATATATGTATGTAGTAATTGGTTATTTAAGCATACTCTGAAAACCACAGTTTGTGGAGGGTAGCTATTTGGGTTCTTCCATTACTCTGGCACCCCTGCAACAGGTTTTATGGGGAGGCTGAGTACGGCTCTCCTTTATGTATTGTTTTTGCTTTTCCAAATTCTTCTGTTTGTTCATACTTTGGTTTAAATTTCCAGCAGACTTTGGAAGCCAACTCTTCTGGTTCATCCAGTGGGCCTGTGGATCAAAACTTGCATTCAAATACAGCATATGATGTCAGCACAAGGTTCCATGAAGGAGTCGATGCTTCCAATTTACTCAATTCTCTGGTGTGCCATGTGGATTCTGATAAGACAAATGATTATTCTATGCCAAATGACCTTCAAATACAGCCTTCAAACCCTGAGCAAGAATGTCATCTGAAGTCTATTTCGAAGAGAAATGAAACCATAGAGGGAAGCTACAATCATGCTTTTGCTACAAGGCCTTTGTTAGATGAAGGCCTGAAGAAGCTTGACAGTTTCAACCGATGGATGAGTAAAGAACTAGGAGATGTGGATGAGACACAAACACAGTCCAATTCAGAGACCTACTGGGATACTGTAGAAAGTGAGAATGGGGTCGATGAATCCAGTGTTCCTCTTCATGTACGCTTGGATAGCTATATGCTGGGGCCTTCTCTTTCCCAGGACCAGCTCTTTAGCATTATTGATTTCTCGCCAAACTGGGCATATGAAAACTCTGAAATTAAGGTAAAGAGTTAACTTAGTCTTCCATATTCCTTGCTATACTTTTGCGTAAGAGTTATCTTCAAGTTTCTCAATATCATAAAATTTTCTCATTGAGCCCTCAATTTATGCAGGTTCTGATCACAGGAAGATTCTTGAAGAGTCAAGAAGCAAAAAGTTGTAAGTGGTCATGCATGTTTGGGGAAGTTGAAGTTCCTGCTGAGGTTATAGCAGATGGTGTTCTTCGTTGTTATACTCCCATCCATAAGGCTGGGAGGATTCCTTTCTATGTGACATGTTCCAATAGGCTGGCGTGTAGTGAAATCAGGGAATTTGAATACCGAGTCGGCCAAATACCAGATTATGATGCGAAAGATGATTACAGTGGCTGCATGAATGAAATATTAAATATGCGCTTTGGAAAATTACTGTCCTTAAGCTCTAGCTCTCCAACTTTTGATCCCACCAGCATAGCAGAGAATTCTGAATTGATCAGTAAAATTGATTTATTGTTGAAAAATGACAATGGTGAGTGGGACAGGATGCTACAACTTACGTCAGATGAGGACTTTTCCTTAGAGAGAGTAGAGGACCAGTTGCTTCAACAGTTACTTAAAGAGAAGTTGCATGCATGGCTCTTGCAAAAGTTGGCTGCTGGTGGAAAAGGCCCTAGTGTACTAGACGAGGGTGGCCAAGGTGTATTACATTTTGGAGCTGCTCTTGGCTATGATTGGGTCTTACTGCCCACAATAACTGCTGGAGTCAGTGTCAATTTTCGTGATGTGAATGGATGGACAGCTCTTCACTGGGCAGCTTTTCATGGCAGGTGAGCACCGTAGAAAAATTTCTTTCATTTTTTGAAGTTCCGTGCTGGAATGCTTTCCTTTCTATTCTTTCTTTCAGCATGCGGGCCACCAGCTACGGTCAATTGTTTCACTATAACCATCAACAATTTACTTTCTTAAAAAACGTACTAAACAATTTACCATCTACAGTTTATGGCAAGAGAGTGCATTTACTTGTATATATCTGGATCAGATCATTGTGCCAGGATTTTCTCAAATAAGACTGCTCTCAGAATCTTGCATCTTCATTCTTGACTTATTAATTTGGTTTTATCTAATTTTAACTTGTTTGATGTTTCATTTTCTTCTTTTCATGTAATTAATATCAGAGAGCGCACGGTTGCTTCCCTCATCTCTCTTGGTGCGGCTCCTGGATTATTAACAGATCCAAGAACCAAATATCCTGCTGGAAGAACACCTGCAGACCTAGCGTCTGCACGGGGCCACAAAGGAATTGCTGGTTATCTTGCTGAATCTGCTTTGAGTGACCACCTTTCATTTCTTAATTTGGATGTCAAGGAAGGCAATAATGCTGAGATTTCAGGAGCCAAAGCAGTAGAAACAGCTTCAGAACGAATCGCAACTCCTATCAGGAATGGGGATTTAACGGGTGGGCTTTCGCTGAGAGATTCTTTAACCGCTGTCTGTAATGCTACCCAAGCCGCTGCTCGTATTCATCAAGTGCTCAGGGTAAAATCTTTCCAGCGGAAGCAGTTGAAAGAATATGGCAGTGATAATTTTGGAATTTCAGATGAAGATGCTCTATCACTCATTGCAGTTAAGTCGCATAAGCCAGGGAAACGTGATGAGCATGTGGATGCTGCTGCAATTCGAATACAAAATAAGTTCCGTAGTTGGAAGGGTAGAAAAGATTATTTGATAATCCGACAACGTATTGTCAAACTTCAGGTACGTTGCCATGATTCTCTTTGTTAATATGATTTGTGGTCGATTTGATTTCTGAGGCATTTAATCTTCTCCATGTTTCTCCCTTAAATTGTTCTATGCTCAAATCCATTCTTGAAATTGAACTTTGACCTTATTGATAACAGGCTCATGTAAGAGGCCACCAGGTGAGAAAAAACTACAGAAAGATAGTCTGGTCCGTGGGAATTGTGGAGAAGATAATTTTGCGTTGGAGACGAAAGGGAAGTGGATTGCGTGGGTTCAAGCCTGAAGCACTTGCTGAGCCCCCCAGCATGCAAGCTTCATCCTCGAAGGATGATGATTACGATGTACTGAAAGAAGGAAGGAAGCAAACAGAGCAAAGGTTGCAAAAGGCGCTTGCTAGGGTGAAGTCCATGGTTCGATATCCCGAGGCAAGAGATCAATACAGTCGGCTGCTTAATGTTGTCACTGAGATACAGGAAACCAAGGTAAAGCATTTATGTCCGCGTTGGTGGTTTGTTTGGATTTTGTATCTACTTTATAAGTCTGACTGGTTTTTCGTTGAACTTCAATTGATGTTATGCAGGTGGTATACGACAGTATTATGAATAGTTCAGATGGGAGAGCTGATATGGATGACGACCTTGTAGATTTTGCAGCATTGTTGGATGAAGACGATGTTTGCATGCCTACAGCAGCTCCAGAGTGATCAATCTCCGGTTCACCGTACGTATCCTCTTGTAAAATCTGTAGGGCATTAGTTGTTCCCGAGTAGGTATGAATGTCTTAATGCTGTTTTAAATTTTTAGGGAAAAAATAATAATATTCTATCTAAGAAAGTTGAAGTTCAATGTTTCTTTGTCTTGGATTGAAGCTTCGGATAGTTCGAATTGAGCAGAAAAGTCGGAACAGAAAGGAAATAATTTGATTGCCGGTCGGATTAGTAAGCATTACTGATGGATTAGCAACTAAATTATCAAGGCTTGATTGCCTTGGTTTCTTAACTAATTGTTTGTTTACACAAAGTAAGTCAAGAAAAGCCTTTGAAATTTTTCAAAATTGGACCTTGACATGTTATCCAAATAGAATCTCCTTAGAAGATCTTTCGGCTCGTGATAGCCTTCTTAGTTCCCTTACAAAACTTTTGTTATCAGGTTAGCTATTATTTGTTTCTAGCGATTCACGTGGCATTACCAAATCATACGTGTCTTGGATAAGAATCTACAACGCGCTAGAAAACCCTTGACGATCTTTTACTTCGACAACTTATTTTGTTTTCAACAAAACTTTTAACTATTACGAAGGAGAGTTCGAAATTATTACAATAATTTAAGGAAGGACGAAGTTTTGAACTTGGAAGGCTTGTGTAGAAGCCCAACATCTTAGCCATTATGTTATTGGACCACCTCCGACGACATAGAGTTCCTCAAACAATGCCCCGTTATTGAATTAAAATTGCAAAAGCCAATATCTTGTTACATCGAATTCAGGTAAAAAAAAAAAAATATTCAACAACAGTAAGAGAATCACGTACCAAGTCTTTGCTTAGTATAAACTATAATCCCAAAACACCTGCATAATTGAAGCTGCGAAACAGAAGAAACGTACACAAGGAGAGAATAGGGATGAGCAAGGAGAAACTATAATCAAGTACCAAGTTTCTGACCATATACACTACCCTTTTCCTTATTGTTAAAAAGATAAAAGAAAGGAAAAAACGAAAAAGAGGTTGGTCTGCTTCCACCATCCGCTGTACATCCGGACCACCTAGGTATACATTTTTCACCACCCATATCATCATCTCATTGCATTTGACAGCTCTTCCACAGGTCGAAAAGGGAGGAAACCGAAAAACAGAGAAAAAGTAAACACAAAAACAGACACGAAAAAGTCCAAATGATTAGAAATACCCAACCATCTTAAATCCCGTGCAGTCTTCTTAACTCTTGTTACTGGTGCCAAGGCTCTCGTAGAACAAGATGTATCCATGATCTGTGTTACTTGAATACTCCTGTGCTGATCCGAAGAAAGTTTGCACTGCAGACTCATCAATCATTTCCACATTTTCATCATCAAAAAATAACCAGTGGTTATGGCTTTTCACAAGGCTAACATAGTGTCCATGGTTTGGTCCGCTGCCAACATGGACAACCACAGCAAATAGAGAATACTCAGATTCTGCATCCTCAACTGTGTTACTCAGCTTCAGCTCTAGCGGGAATACAACCCGATAAGATAGCTTCTTGTAACGGCCAAGCTGCTCGATGTACTTAAACCGTTTAAGATGGATGACCAGGATGTGAGGTGGCTTTTTTATCTTCATCCTCTTCTGCGCTTCTTGCAAACTGCATATCATCATGACAAGCTTAACTTGTCAGCTATCAGGCTGGCAAAGGGGATTCTTACCATATAAAAAAATGGAAGTTGTGGTTTTTACCCCCAATATTATCATATGTGCACGCATGGAAACCATCCCCTATTATTTAGGAATTATCATCAAATACCAAAAAAGCTGCTTAGTTTTGTTCTTTTGAGAATGGACAACAAACCTCAAATTTTCTTTAGTGAGTGATAGTGATTTCCAAAATACTCTCCAAAGTTCGTAACAATATCTAGGTTATATGCTTAGCGCTTTGCGGTAACCAGGATAAGCACAATGGTATCCATGGTAATAACCCCTCCACACTTTATCAGTGAAACCGGAATAGTGTGAATCATATATTAACAAAGGGAAGAATATGAATAAAATTTGCGTGAAGGAGATCCACCTGCAACACTTGTCGCAAAAAAATTTGTCCTCGGCATTTAACGTCTCTGTGGAACTGAAGTTTTTCAAACAGCTCGTTATTGAACTGTTCTGTTCAATATCCAGGCTCAAGTCCAAAAATATTTCATCTCTTGCAGTCACTGTCTCACACCGTAAGCACCTTGTTTCATTGGTGAGTATACCCTGACTCGAATAGCCATTGAATATTATGAGATTCTTAGTAACAGAAACAAGGAGAAATATTTCTGTTATTGTATGACAATGTAAAATGCAAAGGTAACGAAGTTGATTGTTTTGATAAGACATAGGAGGGGTAAAAGTAAAGCATGGGAATCGATAACATTTTTAATTCAAAGACTACAGATGACAGAGAATCTCAGCAAAACGTCTAATATAAAAATGAGCAAGCAATTCAACAAAATATAAATACATGCATGCAATAGAAAGGAACGTGGTGAGCTTATCACATAAACTTAAGAATTAAACACAAGGAAACTGGTATGGTTATATGACTTTGCAGAGCTAGATCACCTGAAAATTTTTGTGCACCCAGGTAACTAAGGGATCTTTATGAGTACCATTGGCCTGAACATTCTTCAGACCATTTCCCATTTTTTCAGGAGGTGAAGTAGTTTCTTGATCACTTTTTGCAGCTTGGGCTTCTTTCTCCAGTATGTCGACAAGTTCATTTAACAAAAAATTTAAGAATTCATGAGCATCCTACAAAACAGAATAAAAAAGATGGAAAACATTATTCTTATGTAATATCATATTTGTGTAATAAATCAATGAGAACTGAAAATATTTTAACATGAAGTCCGGATATATGTAAGTAACATTCTCTTCAACTTTTCAAAGAAAGATTTGAGAACAATGTAACAAGGAATGCACCGATATAACAGGAGGAACATCACATATAAAAATTATGTAACAGAAAAGGCATTTGCGACTACATTCACAAACCTTGCACGAAATAAAGAAACTTCTGTAAAAACCCCACATGAAAAATTTGGCCATCTATGTCAAACATTAAAAAATGTCACAACCAAACTCTGTAAGACCAAAACCGTGAGTTTTCAACTATTTCTCTACTTGTCAAAATAATTTATGGTTTACAGAGAATTCCAGCTATACACATCCAATTGAAATCGCTTCATTTAATTTTCATCACAGACAGTTGAATTATACATAATGACTTCAAAACACACAATGGATCAGATGGTTAAATCACATACGTTTAACTTCCAAACGGCAGCTGCCACAAGGCTTGTGCTCAAGCTTTCAATGCATAATAATGCATTTTTCTAATTAGTATCCTAAAAAATACTATGTCCAATTATAAAAAATTATCAATGTTTCAGATATATAAATTTCTAGAAAGTTGCATACACAGAAGAAAAACATTTCGGTTGTTTGAAGGAAAGACAGACCTGGTGCATATAGCTACGGAAAAGCTCATTTTGTTTCTTCAATCTTTGTACGAAACGCTTTGGAGCAATGACGCCTGTTTTCTTCTTTTGTGAACTTATCTACAACAAAGGAATAACCAACTGTTAGTCCCAGCACCATGACTAAAACAATGGACAAGAACATATGTTCCATGGCATGAACACCACTTAGGAAACTAGCATCACATGTTTGTAGAATTTGTTGCAGAATATTCAAGAGCCATATATACTAGGCTGGCTTCAATCTTCATTCTTGTATATGAGATAAAACAAAAATGGTTTTGATAAGTAAACACGGGAAAGAAAAATCTGTTATTCCCAGAATACACCTTCATGTATTTGGCAATCAATAAATCTTTCCCGTAACAAAAGCATGGTAGAACAGCAGAGTAGGGAGGGCCTTACGGTTAAAGTGACATCCCAGAAATAGAAGGGAGGTACCAAGAGATAGGTCATAAAGAAATAAAGAGCAGCCCTGACATGCCAAATCCCACTTGAGTTGACAAATTTAGGTACAAATACGATATATATATATATATCTAGTATAGTTGTCACCTGTGTAAACAAGTCTGCTAAGCATGTCAAGAGATTTTCTTCTGCATCCCCAGCACTTTTGTTGCTGGAATAGTATTCTAGCAACTGCTCACGAAATGGAACACAAAAATAAAGTGCCTGCATGAAAAATAAAAAAAGGATATCAGGTGATGATTACTTTAGAGAGAATGGTTTCCAACAATCTAAAAAGGATACAGGTAGATGTTACTCTCAGAGTTCAATATTGTGTACATCACCCAGAGCCCTAAATGGGAAAGGCAATAAATAATGTTTTTATAGAATCCATTTTTGAAATAGGCATATTTAGTTGGAATATCAGCACCAATGTTTCCAGAATACATGGAATAAAGATAGATGTGGGGAAGATACTGATGGTCCAACAAAATCTCAATTGGACAATAGATGTGTTGAAAGACCATGTCAATAACCCCATCTTGAAGCATCCAAGTTCAAAGTGAACACTACGAATACCATCTAAAATATTGAGTCAAGACTAAAAATGCAAGCCAAGTACCTAGCCTAGATAATCTTAACCATATTTGATGAACACTTTCTTGTTGAAATACATGAGCCCATTAAACAAGGTAATGTTTCTCAGTTTCCAGAGTAGAACTTCAGAACAGATTTAATGACATGTTCATGTCGACATCAAATTTAATAATTACCCAGTAATCTTAATCTAAAGAATCTCAATTCCACTAAATTGGAAATAAATGAGTGTCCAAAAGGAATTTTACCCAGTGCTTATCCATTCAGACAAACAAAATAGAAGCCGGTCATTGCATGATGCACTAACAATTAAACAAGTTCACCCGGAAACCAGAAATAAAATTTTGAGCACCACCAGAAAACTGAATAGAAAAGCAGAAAATGCTAACATAGTGAAATTGCTGATAACCTTACGCTGCAGACGGTTAATGTTACTAAAGAATGCTACAACAATCTCTACCCCAAACCAAGCACTTGCTAAACTAGCTAGCAAGTCAAAGCCGAACGACCATAAACAGCCACAAAACGACACCTAATTGGGCATGCTGAACTACAATATCCAATCCAATTTACTAAACTTTTCGCCATTACTCAATTTCAAAACATCACAGCTCAAAATTTACATATGCTGCACGTAATTCTCGTTCTACCACAAAATTTACAGAATTTCTATAAAATCAGAACCCTAATTTCAAAATTTCACTAATAAAACGATTGAATATAGAGGATGCAGAATCAAAACCTGCAAAACGCTGTTACAATAGCAAGTATTGCCGAAATTCTCGAGTCCAAAGTATCGCTCGCCTTCCGGAAACTGGTCGCCGAGAGCCTTCTCGAGTTTGGACCCCGCAGCACCCATCAGACTCAGTCAACACACAATTTAGAATATAGCCGACGACTCAGATCCTCTCTCTCCGATTCAAGTCAACGATTCACATCCATGGACAACTGAGTCGCTCACCGAGATGCTCTGTGCGTGTGTGTGTGTTTGAATTGTTAGGGTTTTGTTCGGAAGTGGAGCTTGCCAAGAACGAAGGTTGAGTTTCGTGAGAGAGAGAGAGAGAGGGGAGGAAGGGGAACAAAGGAAATGAGAAAATTACTGAAATTAATAAATCAACAGATAAATGGTGGAGGTAAATTGAATTGAATTTATTTTTTATGAATTATAAATTGACTTGATTATTATTCAAGAGAAAGTGATGTAGAAAGACTCGATTACCCCTCAACTAAAAGATAAATGATTAGTTAAAAAATAAACGCTTTCAAACGTTTTAAATGCATTTCCTAACGAGCCTTTAAGAAATATTAGGCCATCTCCAACCAAAGGTTCCAGATGATCGAAAATAGCTTGAAAATAGTCTCCAACCGAGCGCCAGGCCAAAGGGCCAACCGGCTGGTACAACCTAGCCAGCCAACTGGCCCCGGGTAGAGCCACAAATTGAATGCAACGGTAACTAGCTGACGTCAGTTAGCCGTTATTTTTGAATTTTTTTTTTTACCCTTTTTTTTTACATTAAAATTTCTTTTCTTTTTTCCTATAATTTCCTAAACCATGAAACAACATTAAATAACATTAAAAAATTCTCATTTTTTTCCTATAAATTTAAGTTGTTATAGTTTTTAAATTTAAATTGTAGTTTTTTTTAAATATAAATTGTAGTTTTTAAATGTAAGTTGTTGTAGTTTTTAAATTTAAATAATAAATCATATTTGGCCCTATGACCCTCAGTTGTAGATGATTTTTGTGACAGGGCTATGTTTGGCCCTATGGCCCTTTGGCCCTCGGTTGGAGATGGTAAGAAATATGGCCCTGCACTATTCATTAAAATATTAATTTCTTAGAGGGCTAAAAGGCTAAAACAAGCCATCTGGCCATTCGTCGGTTGTAGATGGCCTTAACTACTAGGAGCAATTGAATAGGTAGGGATGACAACGGTTTTGTTAGGGACGAAAATATTACACTCATCCCTATAACCACAAAAATTAACAATATTTATAACCACAAATTAATCAGTAGGAATTATTCATAACCCTACTCACTGAGTAACGGATTCCCATCGATTAACGATTATATCCATCTTCGTCAATACAAAAAACATATTCATTCAATTGATACATTATAATATAGTAGATATTAATTTTGTCATTAAACATTTGATGTATAAAATGATTCAATGAACAGACCTTGTGAACTATAAAAATTAAAGCATTGAATTTAAAACATTGACAATGTTGGTATCTTTGATATCTCCCATAAGCACCATTAAATTATATTTATGGGGGCGCATCCGTGACACTATAAAAAAAAAGGGTTGTTAGGGGCCCAAAAATGTCACACATCAATCAAATCAAGTCTCAAGTCCTAATTGTCATGCAAAGCCTACATTCAAGTCCAAACACATGCCAAGGTGTGGGATTGATGAGGAATATATTTACAAATATGCCATGCCACGGTGATTAAGCCGGATACTCACGCCACGCTTATGCCTATTCATCACGCCATGCTTTCTCATGCTAGTCACTATTCATGCTAAGCCCAAGTCACATATTCGGGGCTTGTCAAGTGGATTGTGGCGTGGATGGTTACAAAAGGTTATAGGCCTTACGTGGAATCGGGGTCATGGAAAACTTTGGGCTGTTTGGGGGCCCAAAGATCCAAGCCCATATAATTTGCATTTCACGCAAACACCATTGAAGAGAGATCTAGCCTAGTTTACTCATTTCCCTAGCAAGCCAACCCCTTAGTTAGAACTAAACTAAATTCATGCATTAAATGCATGCTAAACCCAGCAAGTTAGGCATTTAATGCTGACTTTCCCTTCCCAGCTTGCATAAACAACCAACATGCGAAAGTCATGAAATGTGTTACCATAAGTAACACTTGTGGAAAGTCGGCTAGGGAAAGTCGTATCTCGGGAAGAAGCAGACTACAGGTCTTAACAGTGCAACTATCTTACACCAGCTAGGGAGAAAGGAGGAGAAGACCAAGCCACAAAGGGAGATTCCTTTAGAGCGAAGAAACACAGATATGGAGAAAACATGGATGAGGCAACATAGAGAGAATGCAGGGAGATAAAACCACCCAGGAAGAAACCTAGAGAATTCCATCTAGCCCAGCAACATACTCCAAACCTCATGCATCATCATCCATGCAACTTTAGTAATTTCCACATTCATCCATTAATCATCTCAACCATTATAAACCTTGCTATCACCCTGGGAAAGCCCAAATCATCCAGCCAAGAATGCCATGCAACAATGCAAATCCTTTCTCTCTCATGTTAAACTAGTAATCTTCTAGCTTTCACACCACGCTTCACTTAAGCAAGTCATTAACTTGATCAATCATGCTATCTTCAAATTGTTGATGTTACTAGGTATTTCCTAAGACAAGCTAACTCTTTCGAGATATTCCGGGACTTCGTATGAATCTGCACCAAAGGAGACAAGAGGACGTTCTCAAGGCCCAAGTCTACCTCGACCTAAAAGTCCCCTAACAAGGGTGAAGTGTTGATTTAGTCCCTGAATCACCTCAGTGAAAATTAGGTCCCTGAATTATTCTTTTAGTAAAATAAGTTCCTAAATTCATTAAAAATTGCTAATTTCATAACTACTATTATATTCAAAGCTATTTTATTAAATTTTTTGTCAACTTAAGTCACTTGACACACTTTAGAGTGTAATACCGTTCTTTTCTCACCTATAAGCCCTAACATTTAAAATAGGCTGCAAATGCAACGTCTAATTTATCCTCCAAAGTTAACTCCATACACTATTTCTTTATGTAAAATTACTAGTCTACCATCCAATGCATATCACATGCAAGTAGCGTGACTTAAATTGACGAAAAATTGAATATAATATTAGCGATGTAATGGGCAAATATTTATAATTCAGGGACTGATTTTTTTGAAAAAATAGTTTAGGGAACTAATTTTTGCTTAGATGATAATTCAGGGACTAAATTGGCAGTCACCCTAAAAAAAACAAGATTTGACACAAGTTTTAAACCATTAGATTAGCCCGCTTTTAATGGTTGAGCTGCAATCTGCCATGACATTTAATGTGACATGTAATTCTTCAAACAAATATACATTAGAAATAAAAATAAAATTCCAAAACTTTCGTAATTATGATATTGATCCAGTCTCCTCAATAATAACTTCATTCTAATTTTTTTTGAACCAGTCTCCTTCTCCAACTTCATGTTCTCATCTTCCAGTCAGTTGCACCACAAGTCTTTTTTTTTTTTTTTTTTTTTTTTTCCACACAAAAGCTAGCTTAGTACCCCATGGAACACATCACTACTATGGCGCTCTTGACTCTTGTAACTAGATTTTATTCACACCCTTACATGATACTTTGTAGCCTTAGAAATCATGTATTTTTTAATAACTCAGAAGAAGAATCCAATGATTTTGGGTACTTTACCACCACGACGACCACTATCCGGTGATTTTGGGTTTGTTTCTAGAGATCAAAGATACCTATTTGGTTGCTACAGCAAGATTAGTTAGAATTGCCATCCCTGCGTATTGGCAAACAAAATGACAAAACTATACTATAAGGGTGGAAGTAATATATTATCTACTCAATTATCTCATGGAAACAATTTGTCACTTAGATAAACAAAGCAAAATTGTACTTCATTATTTTCTATCATCACTAACATTTTATCTTTTATTTTTGTCATCTTCCCTCACATGATTTTTTTAATAGAAGTAGATGTAGCCCCAATTTGCATACTCATTGTTGGAACCAAATTCGCACACCAAGGAGACGAGTGTAGATGCGTTTGCCTGCAAAATAATAAACAACCGTAAACAACTAAGGACTAGGGGGTGCCGGCCAAAGACTCTCCAGCAGTCAAGTTAGTAAGCAATATTATGAGATCCAAGCAGTAAGCAAGAGAATAAGTGTGAGATAATTGCGTTACTAGAGATGAACTCTAGAAGGGTATATGTATAGCAGTCAAGATAGAGTCATTTTAGGATATAAATTTGTATCAAACTGGAAGAATCCTAGAAGATATCTAAAAGTAGATGTTGCATCCTCTTCGAAGTTGGATTACTTGTGGCACATGCCTATTCCTAGATTGTAGGGACTTTAAGAATATAAGAAACCTAACTGATTCCATACTAATGGTAAGTTTGGCAAGCGATGGAGGGGTGTCTCACATACTAATGGTAATGACAATATCTGGGATCCTTCTTATTTTCCTTAGAAATGACTTTGTAGGGTCTGGCTGGATTGATAGCTCCATCTGCGAACATAGTGTCGAGGATAACTTGAAACTCCTCGTCATTGCATGATAGTGGGAGATAGTTCTCCTTATCTCCATCTTTTTTCTTTCTATTTTTTGGGTTGTAGTTAGACCTATCATTGACGGTTAGGCCTTGATGAACTCTTTTTTATCGCTTTTCTAGAATCGCCCTATGAAAGGTTTGATTGACATACTAGTTTTCCTCACTGCTTCCCAGGAGTCTCAAGAACTAGCTGATACCAATGTTCTCCAAGTACACTCTGCAATTATCCATGATGTTGTTGATACATATTTTCACTAATGCTATTCGTCCTTCTCGTTGTATCAATCAATGGCAAGGTCCTGTAAATGCTTGACAAAAGTCACAGCATCTTCTCCACGCTTTTGGCTTGTATTGTTAAGCTACGTTGTGGTAACCCTATCCTTATGCTGGAAGTAATTTTTACAAAACTTACCTGTTAGCTCTTCCCAGATTCGGATGGAACCTGGTGCGAAGGTAGTGTACCAAGTGTAGGCACGGTTAGACTCTTCTATAAGTCCCTGAGATGGAGGTTGTAGTCACTGGCATGAGAACCTAAAACGTCTATAAAACTGCTTATGTGTTTTTAGTGCTTTCTTCCTCTCGTTGAAGAAGATGAGGTTGTGAGTCTTGTATCCCTTAATATATGGCATGTGGATAAGGTTGACTGAATATGGTTGCTCAAGAACATACTTCCAGTCCTCTGAGATTCTATGCAATTCTTTCTCTAGAATGATGAAGGCGTCTTCTTAAGTGACGAAGGATGTTACCTTTTCAGAACCTTTGCTGACAGCAACAATTGACTCTTATTGGGAAGTTTTTTCCCTGTGCACATTGTCCATTTCACTCGCCTTCTTGCTTGGCTTAGGCTTGAGTTTTTTTACTCCTTTATAGATGCATCAATTTCTTTTTGGGCTTCACCCATAGCATAAATAGCTGCAATGACGTTTGGCATGACATACTCCTTTAGGTTTTCCTAGTTCTTCTGGTGTTGTTCCTCGCGTTGAGATTCATTCAGTCGGGAAGTAGCCTCACGTACCTTTGAGACGTTGCCATTCTTGGTAGTGTTTCTTCTGGATCTTGGAGTAATTGAATCATGATTGTAACTTGGTCCCTAGTGAAGTAGCTAGTTTATATGAGGGGACTTTTAGGTCGAGGTCGACTTGGGCTTTACGAGTATCCTTTTGCCTTACTTGGTTCACTTTCGTACCAAGTCCTGGAATATCTCGAAAGAACTATCATGTCTTAGGAAATATTTTGGTTAGATCATTGACTCAAGGATAACATGATTAAGCAAATAATGGTTTTTGCTTAAGAAAGACATGATGTGGAAGCAAGAAACTTATCAGTTTAGCATGAGAGAGAGAGTTTGCATGGTTGCATAGGTTGGGTAATTTGGATTTTCTAAGGATCTAAGAGGGCTTCTACAAACCAAAGGGTTAAGGGAAGGTTAGGGAAAGCTCTAAGGTTGCATGAAGATGGTTCTCTCGAAGGTCTAAGACTGTTTGCACTTAGAGAGTGGTTTTCTTAGCTGGTGCAGTACAACCTTGAATCCCTCCTAATGTTCTGTGTTATTTTCCCTCTCTCCCTTTGATATGTTCCTCCTCATTTTCTACGGCTTTTGACCTCCCTTTTGTAGTTGAATAATTTCTTTCCAAACTTCCTAAGGAATCTCTAGTTATGGCCAAGTCCTCATTTTTTTTCTCTTGACGCAATTGCGACCTTCCTTGTTGGTATAAGACAAATGAGTGTGCACTACTCTCATGAAATCTGTGCTGCACCTTCTTCCCTATACGCTACTTTCCCAGGTCAGCTTCTATATGTGTGGCTGAGATCATTTGATAAATGTATTTTTGTTTCAGTTTGAATGTCAGCCATTGGATCATAGTCCACATGGTTTCTTAATGTTGTATTTAGTTTAAGTAATAGAATTAGACATGTGGCATTATCTCATAGGATAATACCAATAAATGGTTGAGATTATGTTGTGTATTGGAGTGTGAAGGATCTCCCTTCCTTCCATGTGCAACGGTAACAAAGTGTTTTGCGTGTTCAGTGTGTGAAATGAGAAGTGCATAATTCCTTTCATCTTCTTCGAAAACTCTCTCTGTCTTTCTTCTTGCACAGAGTCTCCATTGAAACTTATATTACCAAACATAAACACTAACATGGCCTCAGAGCTTGGTTTCATCGTCTAATTTGGGCGTGAAATCTGTGAGTTCGTGAGGTTCGTTTGAGCTACATACCTGAGCTTAAATCGAATCTGGAAATTTACGATTGCTTTAAATCCAAGTCTAATATGGCTGGATCCGGCAGTGTTAAGCGTAGAGCTCCAGTGTTCAATGGAGAGAATTATGAGTTCTGGAGTATTCGAATGAAAACCATTCTGAAATCTCACGGTTTATGGGAGCTGGTTACAAATGGGTTTGAATCTTCAGATCCAAAGTCTAAAGAAGCTACGGATGACGAGACGAAGAAGGAGACGTCAGGAGAAATGTCGTTAAGCGAGATTCTGATGAAGGATGCTTGTGCGCTTGGGATGATTCAAGGCGCAATCTCGGATCAGATTTTTCCCAGAATCGTGAATGAGGAGACATCCAAAGGAGCTTGGGATGCTCTAAAAGGTGAATTTCGAGGAGATAAACAAGTAAGAAATGTAAAATTACAAGGGTTACGTAGAGATTTTGAATATACTTGTATGAAGGATAGTGAATCATTATCTGTATATCTCTCTCGATTGTTTGATATCATTAATCAAATGAAAAGCTATGGAGAAGAATTATCTAGGGAGAGAATAGTGCAGAAATTATTGATTAGTCTTCCTAAAACATATGATGCTATCTGTTCTGTAATTGAGCACTCTAGAGATCTTGAGACTATTGAGGTTTAAGAGGTTGTGGCTTCCCTAAAAGGATTTGAGCAGCGACTTGATCTACATGCTGAGTCTTCTACTGAGAAAGCATTTGCAAGTTTAACTGTTGCGACTAAGGGTGCTAGAAGTGGTGGATTTTCTGGAAATCACAGGTCTCAAGAGAATTGGAAAGCAAGAGGAAAAGGTTGGGATCATAAGCCTAACTTAGTTCAGAGGTCGAGTAACATTCAAAGAGGTTGGGATCACAAACCCAATTATGCTCAGAGACAGAACAACACTCAAAGGAGTTGGGATCATAGGCCTAATTATACTCAAAAACAAAACAATTCTCAGGGTGATTGCAAATGGTGTGATAGATTACATTATGGGAAGTGTTGGTATGAAGGCAAACCAAAATGTACTGGCTGTGGGAAACCAGGACATTCTGTAAAAGACTGTCATGAGAACAAGGGGATGCAGAAGGCAAATTATGCAAGGCAGATGGGAGAAATGGGATCATTGTTTTATGCTTGCAATGCAGTGACAGATGTGAAGGTAAATAATTCATGGTATATAGACAGTGGCTGTAGCAACCACATGACAGGTGATGAGAGATTGTTGGTTGATGTTCAAAGAAATTTGACCTCAAAGGTAAAGATGGGCACTGGAGAGGTTGTGCAGGTGGCAGGAAAGGGAACTTTGGTGATTGAGACTAAACTGGGAAGAAAACATATACAAGAAGTGATGCTTGTTTCTGGACTTGAGGAAAACCTTCTCAGTGTAGGACAGATGATGGAACACGGTTATTATTTGTTGTTTGGAGGTGGTGTAGTGAATGTATTTGATGGTTGGTCACTTGACAACTTGGAAGTAAGAGTTCATATGACTGCAAATAGGTGCTTTCCTTTGACAATGATGCCTGTAACTCAGTGTGCTCTAAAAGCAAGTGTCATACACTGCTCTAAGATATGGCATAAAAGACTGGATCACTTGCATGAAGGAGGTCTTAAAGCACTTGAAGAACAGAATCTAGTACATGGATTGCCTAAGTTAGAGATGTCAACAAGTGTGTGTGAATGGTGTATGCTAGGCAAACAACACAGAGACTCATTTCCTTCTAAATCGACTTGGAGAGCTAAGGATCCACTGGAGGTAGTTCACACAGATATTTGTGGTCCAATGCAAGTCGAATCTCATTCTGGAAACAGATATTTCTTGCTATTCACAGATGACTGCACAAGGATGTCATGGGTATATTTCTTGAGAAATAAGTCTGATGCATTTGATGTTTTAAGAAGTTTAAGGCAATGACTGAGCTACAATGTGGATATAAGGTAAAATGCCTCAGAAGTGATAGAGGAGGAGAGTTTCTTTCTGCAGATTTTATTGGTTATTGCAGTGATTTGGGAATCCAGAGACAGCTAACTATGGCTTACACTCCTCAACAAAATGGAGTGTCTGAGAGGAAGAACAGGACTGTTGTGGAAATGGCAAAGTCAATGTTGCATGAGAAGGGTCTTCCATACATAGTTTTGGGCAGAGGCAGTCAATACTGCAGTGTATTTGCTTAACAGGTGTCCATCCAAAGCCTTGAGAAAGACTACACCATTTGAGGCATATAGTGGAAGAAAACCTGGAATAGCTCACTTGAAAATATTTGGATCCATTTGTTATGTTCACATACCTTCTAACCTTAGACACAAGTTAGAAGAGAATAGTCACAAGTGTATCTTTGTTGGTTATGGTGCAAGTGAGAAAGGCTATAGACTGTTTGATCCAATTTCAAGGAAAATTATCCTTTCAAGAGATGTCATATTTGATGAGGATGCCTCTTGGGACTGGAACTGCAATGAAGATACTGGAATAACATTTCCAGTCAGTAATGATCATCAGATTGCTAATGAAAATTGTGTTATTGGTGAGAACTCTCACTCTGAGGAATATACTGTTTCTCAAAGTGAGAATGTGGTTGATAGATCTCAAGCACATGATGATACACCTAAGAAATGGAGAAGTATAAATGAGATCATGGCTTAGTGCAACATGTGTGTCATTGAACCTGAAAATTATGATGATGCAGCTAAGGATGAGTCATGGAGGAGTGCAATGAGAGCTGAACTGGATATGATAGAAAAGAACAACACATGACAGCTTGTTGAGAGACCTTATGACAAGCCTGTTATTGGTGTTAAGTAGGTCTACAAGACCAAACTTAATTTGGATGGTACTGTGTAGAAGAACAAAGCTCGACTGGTGGCTAAAGGCTATTCACAAAAGCCTGGAATCGATTATAATGAAACCTTTGCCCCTGTGGCAAGGTTGGACACGATCAGGACATTGATTGCTCTTGCTGCACAGAAAAATTGGAACTTATATCAGTTAGATGTGAAGTCTGCATTCCTCAATGAGATACTAAAGGAAGAAGTATATGTCGAGCAACCTCAAGGTTTTGTGAAGGAAAGTGAAGAAACAAAGGTGTACAAACTGAACAAGGCTCTCTATGGTTTGAAACAGGCACCAAGGGCCTGGTATGATGAGATTAATGCATACTTCAATAGTGCAGGGTTTGAGAAAAGTTCAAGTGAGGCAACTCTGTATGTTAAGACAAGAAAGGAATCTGGTATCATTATTGTTTCCCTGTATGTAGATGACATTGTTTATACTGGTAACAGTCCACAAATGCTTGAAGAGTTCAGAAATGATATGATGAAACACTATGAGATGACTGATTTGGGTTTAATGCATCATTTCCTTGGAATGGGTGTTCTCCAAACTGAGAATGGTATTTTTATACATCAAAAGAAATATGCACAGAAGCTAATTGAAAAGTTTGGTTTGAAAGATTGCAAACCAGTGGCTACCCCACTTGCCATGAATGAGAAATTGACCAAGGTTGATGGGAGTGAGGCAGCAGATGAAGGAGAGTATAGACAGCTTGTTGGAAGTTTGCTTTATTTGACTGCAACTAGACCTAATGTGATGTTTGCAGCAAGTTTATTGTCACGATTCATGCACAATCCTACCAAGAAACATATGGGAACAGCTAAAAGGGTACTAAGGTACATCCAGGGAACAGTTGACTTTGGAATCATTTTCGATAGAGGCAAAGCAACTACTCTAATTGGCTATTGTGACAGTGACTGGGCTGGAAGTGAGGATGATATGAGAAGCACCTCAGGGTATGCATTTACACTAGGATCTGGTATGCTTTCATGGGCGTCAATCAAACAAAACACTGTGGCATTGTCTACTGCAGAAGCAGAATATGTCAGTGCTGCAGAAGCTACATCACAAGCAAAGTGGTTGAGGTTTGTCCTAGAAGATTTTGGAGAAGAACAAGTGAAGGGAACTCAGATTATGTGTGATAATACATCAGCCATTGCTATGGCAAAGAATCCAGTTTTTCATCAGAAGACAAGACACATTAACAGGAAGTTTCATTTCATCCGAGAAGCAATTCAAGCAAAAGAGATTGAGCTGGTGTACTGCAGGACAGAGGAACAGATTGCAGATATCCTTACCAAGGCCTTGCCTAAAGATCGATTTGTGTACTTAAGAGAGCTACTTGGAGTCAAATCAGCTAAAGGGTTAGAAGGGAGTGTTGGAATGTAACCCTTCAGCTGGAAATTGATGGCTGAGATCATTTGATAAATGTATTTTTGTTTCAGTTTGAATGTCAGCCATTGGATCATAGTCCACATGATTTCTTAATGTTGTATTTAGTTTAAGTAATAGAATTAGACATGTGGCATTATCTCATAGGATAATACCAATAAATGGTTGAGATTATGTTGTGTATTGGAGTGTGAAGGATCTCCCTTCCTTCCATGTGCAACGGTAACAAAGTGTTTTGCGTGTTCAGTGTGTGAAATGAGAAGTGCATAATTCCTTTCATCTTCTTCGAAAACTCTCTCTGTCTTTCTTCTTGCACAGAGTCTCCATTGAAACTTATATTACCAAACACAAACACTAACACGGGGATGAGTAGTAATGGCAGGGGTGAAGACCAAGTCTATAAGCATTTATAGGGTTTAAAAGTGCTAAACAAAATTAAGTTTTTCTTATGGAGATGCTGTAATAAATCCTTGGCGGTATGACGAAACATCGCGTTCCGGCATATGTGCGTTGCTACGACGTGTGCGATGTGTGGCTAGGAAGATGAGACGGAGGAGCACCTATTTTTTATGTGTGAATTTAGTCGAATCTTATGGTTTGGTTGTCCTCTCCAGCTTGACTTTACAAGCTTTGGGGTGTCTGACTTTCGAGACTGTTGGAAGAGGCTATTTGAAAGGTTTAAGGATGAGGAACAAAGTGGGGAGCTTTGTAAAGAAAAGGCCTTGATCTATGGAGATTTTGGAAATGTAGAAATGATTTTGTCTTTAATGGGACTATGCATGACCCACAAGGGGCTCTAATGCTTTTGTGTAAGCACCTTCAGGAGTATAGAGATGTCCAGCCACGGAACCTAAGAAAGGTCCACCTGGGCTGCTCGTGAGGGATGATGAATTTGTTGGCAAGAAATAGAGATGGTGGAGGCCCCTATTTGGCACAATTAAGGTTAATTGTGATGGGGCTTGGAGTGGGAGGACGATGAAGGGGCTTATGGGTGGGTTATGCGTGATTTTGCATGAGCGTTGCAGATGGATGGAGGGGCGGGATGTGGTTTTTTCAACAGTGTCGTGATGATGGAAGCAACTGTAGTGCGGGCTGCGTTGTTTCAATGCAGGGATATGGGGTGCTCTAAGATCGACATCGAGATAGATGCCCTTGTTCTTGTTCAGATGCTCAACGGAGAAGCTGCCACTGATGCAACTTTGGATTGTTACTTACAGATATCAAGCTTCTAGTGTCTTATATAGGGGAGGTAAAGTTTCTTTATGTCCAGCGGAATGGCAACCAAACTACTCATAAGGTTGCTTCGTATGCCATTGTGGATGGTGGCACCTTTTTTTGGGATGTTATTGGACTAGAATTTCTTTTCAATACTCTTGGGGAGGAGAAATTTTTAGTTGTGACGGGAACACAAATGGTACACCACGTGTTTTAATAGGAGTGGTGAGAAATTTTATTTTTTAAGTTATTAACTTTTTAGCACACATATCCCACCATTTGTATAATGACACGTGGTGTACTATTCCGTGTACCGGTCACACTGAAAAATCTCTCTTTGGGGAGGATGTAAACTTTAATGTTCGTATTTAATAAATTCTACTCTTTGCCCAAAAAAAAAAAAAAATGAAAAAGAAATAAATCTCATCCCTCATACCCTTCAATATGGAATCACAAAGCAAGATCTCAATGCACCTTTTGCTTAATCTTTGTTTAAAATGTTTGCTTTTGATACATAATTTTCCCTATTACTCTATTTTGGAGACACGAGGCCCTGATTTATGAGAGTTTTGCCTTAGTTGCGAGTTTGATGCTTTGGGTTGTTTGTTGTGTAGGTTGTTATCACTTGACATATTTAAAAGTATTCATCTCTTCTATGTATATAAAGCCAACTCTCTAAAATGTTGAACCTTTCAATATCCATTGGGTTAAAGTTGAGGGACCATTGCTATGATTTTTCTCATTTGGTTTTTCATATTTGCCCATTGATTTAGCTACAAGTGTGTGACACATGACTCATTTTGATAGACGTTCTAACGAAGTTGATGAAAATGACCATAGCTGCATGTTTTGATGAGTTAAGGGACCAATGATCACGAATTTTTAGTTGAGGAACCATCACTCTGTTGGAAACATGCTCTAAACCCAATCATATGATGATACTTTTCAGATATTTCACATGTTAAACTAAACTAGTTTAATATAAGGACAAAAATTATTGTTTAAAGCCATCTCATATAAACGTTATACGCTTAAACAATAAGTCTGAGGAATATGTATTTAGAAGAATGTGTTCTAAAAAAGTTAGATTCATGAGACCATTCTCTTTTGTACACATATCCTAAACGTTCTTGATCTTATGATTGCCAATTGGGCATTGACGTTCTGTTAATATCAGTACATGCTATGTCTTCTCTCTGGAAGAGTGACTAGTTTCGAGTCATTGGTGTGATTTACACCAAGACAAGTACCTAGGTGCTTAATAGAGAATGAGTCCACTAAACGCAATCAACGAGAAGTTCTCATACTCATGTCACATGAGAACTCATGGTTGGGATAATGCAAAGTAGTCATTTAACCTGAAACACCATAGTTGTCTTATGGTTAAGTCCTTAATCTTTGATTATGCTAAAGGCATTCTGTTGAAGGTGTCCACGACATCATTGGGGTTAAGCTACCTATTTGTAGAGGCATGTGAGTGTGCAACAAAGGATCTCTAACCTTCAAACCATTGAAGGAGAATACTCTATGATATAATTAAGAGTCTATGGCATATTATATGAATATGATTTAGGAAGTATGTTCCAAATCACATTCAAAGTAAGCATATAAATGAGAGGATCACATTGTATAGTAGACATGAATAAACTATCATCCAAACGATGTGATCAAGACTAGTGGTTTAGAGAATGACCATATTGTAATGTAATCCCAAACTGAATAGGTCCTCCACCTTTTCTGTTTAGCTTGGGTAGCCATGAGGTGTCACCTAATGGATCATACGCCGTGTAAGGTGGATATTGAAGAAACAATAGAGTTAAGTTTGATTGTTTATAGCTAGGATGAATTAATATGTTAATTAATCAAACAAATTAGTTTGTTTTATACTTCGGGTTAGTTTTAGGCCTCAAGACCCAATGGGCTCCAAATAGTCAAGCCTAATAACTTAAGTTGTATGACAACTTAAAAACATGAATGGCATGAAAACCCAATGAACCCAAATGGCCGGCTATAGAGAGTGAGGGAGAGTTGGTTTTTAATTTCAATTGTGCCACTCAATGTAAGTGGCTATATAAGGGAAATTATAACCCATTCCCTCATTAGGATTTTCTTTGAGGAAAGATAACTCCATCTTTCTCTCTTTTCTCTCTAGAAGACCGACCCTCTTAGAGGGGATTTAGTAGTATCAATCCTCCTCCAAGGTCACTCATCTCTTCTTCATTCACCTCATTGGTGTGGAAACATAGAGTCCCCTTTCTTGGGAATTTGGAGAATCCATTATTCCATCTTCCTCCAAGAAATCCATGGAGCAAAGAAGCTAGGAATGAAGGCCCTCTCTCATGGGTAATTAGCATTTGCTTATGCAAAGAGGATTCAAAAGAGGTATAAGAAACCTCAACTTCTCTCTTTAAGATTTGAGTTGAGTCTTGGTTCATAGTTACTAGGCTTTGAATTTAATGTGTAAAGTTTAGATTTGAGTGCCTACAAGCATGATTCCACCTTTATTTATTAATTGCATGTTTAGATGTTGCTCAAATGAACTTAGTAAAATCAAAATTTTCCTTGAAGTGGTATCAAGAGCCTAGGTCTAGTAGTTGGTGAATCATTTTGGGTTTTGTTGCATATTTTTTTATTTGAATGTTGTATTGGTTACAAGCATGTTTTTACTTCTTTGAATGTAAACTTTGTTTGCAAATTTGCCATCTCAAAAGTTGTAGATGTGGTTTATTTAAGCATGAATTTTGGAGCTAAAATTTGGTGCCATGTTTATGGGGCCAAATCCATGGAGTGGATTTTTGGGTTCATGTTTGTCTTGCTAAAAGAGTTTTAAAGTGACATTAGGAACCCCTAAGTACCCTAGTATGTTAACCCTCTTTTGAGTAGTAGAATTTTGAGTTTTATTGAGTCATAGAACTCTTATAGGTTTTCATGGATGTTCTTCAATGTTCTTACTTTGTTCTTGATGTTCATACCGAGAACCAGAAGTTTGTTGTTTTGATCCAAAAGTGTTTGGTTGTTTATTTAAAATTTTTGTTAGTCATGGTTGTTGTACATGATTGGTACTTTCCTATCAAACCTATACCAATCAATTTTACTATTCACACCATACCAATCACACACACCATCACTACTCACCAAAACTAGTCACCCTTTAATGGTGGTGCTTTTGGGCTTTTATGCAATTACATAAATGTTTTGATACTTTTGTGTATTTGCACTTTGACGCAAAAATTTATGTTTCTATTTAAAGGCCCAAAATCACCAAAGGGCAAATTGTTTTGCTCCTTTAATGAAGTATTTTTGTAATTGTTGAAATTTTTGGGTTTTAGTTGTAATTACATGAAGTAGTGGATTTTTATGTTTTTGCAAAGTGACTCCAAAAGTTTGTGTTTTGCATTATAACCCAATGTTGAGGTTATTGCATTTTGGCCCAAATTAGGTTGTGAACAAAATAGTTTTGTCTCTTTAAATGAAAATTGGATTTTCATTTCATTTAGCTCCATTTAAATCAATTCTATGGATACAAAAACCAACTGGCATTATTGCATTTTAATTAGTTATAGTATTAATTAATTAAAGAAATAGTGATTATGGACCTAAGGCTACAATAATTGAGCTATGTGATATGCCGTCCCTTAAATGTGTTTGAACCATGGGAATGTGTAGATTAGATTTTGGTTGTAATTTGATTTGAACAAATGTTGTTAAAGAGTGTAAGCTCTTTTTTACTTTAAGGGAAATACACAAAAAATGACCCAATCTTGGGACCAAAATAGGATTTTTCAAATATGCACATACCATGCACAACAATATGATAGAAATAGGATTTTTTCTAAAACTTACAATTACCAAATTGCCCTTCCATATAAATGGGTTACCTAGAAATTCCAACCTTCATTTCTCATTTTGTAGAGAGAAATAAAGAAGAGAGAGAAAAACATCACCTAAACACAGATATTATAACAGCAAAGAAAAGAAGATAGTGAAAATAGTTGAAATCAGTTGCCGTCTTGGTGAATCCCAGATAAAAGAGACCTAACAAAACCGAAACGCCTGAGTCTCGGAGTCTAGGTGAGAGAAAAACATTCCTATTCAGTTTTATACGGAGAAAAAAGAAATAATTCTATATTAATGGATCTCCAGAAAGGGGATAAACGAAGAGATTAGAAAGAAAAAAAAAGAGTAGTTATGAGCCTTGATTACTGATAACCATGGTGGTGGTGCTATTAACATACAGAGAAAGTGGAGATGAAATTGAATAAGGAAGAAACTAGAAAGGGAGGTAACCTCATTTTGGAGCAAATCTTTGAGGAGTGTGGTGAGTATTTTGCCTCCGTTTTGGGAAATCACTTTTTGAGAAATTAAGGTCATGGTGGCATCATCTCCGTTGAGGTCGAAAATGAAGCTATGGATGATACATGTGACGACATCAATTTTGTTGTGGACGTGCAGCCTGCAATTAACAGCGTTGGGAGATATGTGGGAGGCCTAGATTATGGAAATCCCTTAAAGATCTGTAGTTTACAAATCTTTGACCTGATCCTAGATTCTGGAAATCCAATTAAAAATCATCTCTTTCCAGTGACATGCACACGATATACACATAACATGCACATGATATGCTCACAGATCTAAGGCAACCCATAAACCCAGAACTCACAACACTCTCTTTGAAATAAAAAAAAATTATGACGTCATCACCTATAAGGTTTTACAATTTATATGTGGGTATTTTTTTCATTTCGCTTTTGTGCATGGTGTGCATGGCTTGTGCATGGCCGGTTTATCCTATTTGAGTCCAATGATTAAGAAAATGGGTCATTTTTGGTAATTTCCCTTACTTTAATGTACTCCTCTTATGTTTTATTTGATATGCATGAAATTATAGTAGGGTCCAACACCCAATAGAGAAACACACCTTAATAAGATCCAACATTAGGCTTGTTTTGGATCAAATTGAAGGTTTATAGCCATCAAGGCCCTAAGGCAACTATATAGTCCATTGAAGAATGCAAATCGTTAGCATTAGTATATAATCTTGCTTTAAAAAATGTTTTATATGACTAGTGAGAGTATCATATACCACTAAAATTAGTCACATGGACCAATAGTTGTGATAGGACCAAATTGTTTTAATGTGATTAAAATGCATGCTTATATGTGATGAGACCTAAAACCCTCAACCAATCAAATATTAAGTTGACAAGCAAGAAGGTGTTTTGAACACTCTTTCGTGGTCTTCCACCATGGTGGGCTCTCTTCGAACGGACAGAAGTGCACCGCTCTTTAACCTTACATTACAAGGGGCACAAAGCATGCGTTTACATTTAAGGAGTCTATTCTACATATTTGATGTTGTGAAGGTAGGCAACGAGTGTGACCAATAAAAAGATATTTTGAGGTCATGCTTGAACCCCTACACGAACAAGCATGGTGGTTAAAACTGTACAACTTAACTAAGTGAATGAAGTGCCAAATAAGAAGATATTCTGAGGCATAGATTCTCTAGAGGCCAAATAAGTTACAAGAGCTGTAAATGAGCAAGAGTTAGTCTCACTTATTATTAAGGGTTAATTTCAGTTTACTACCCTAAAGTTTCGTGGTTTTCAACATTTCGTACATGAAGTTTTCTTCATCCCAGAGTCATACCTTAAGTCTTAATTTTGTTATAGTCCCGTACATTCATTAAGTTGGATGTTAAGTCAGCCGTTAACTGGTGACGTGGTGCCTACGTAGAAAATGACTAGACGTTATGTGTCATTAAGGGTTCACGTGGATATTAAAAAATTAAAAAACTAAGATATTAAAAAATTAAAAAATTAAAAAAAATTAAAAACTTAAAAAATAAAAAATAAAACTAAAAAAATTGAGTAAAATGCGTCTAGCTCACTTTCTTTCTTTCTTTTCTCTCCCTCAAACCTCATATACCCAGCAACCCTTCCTCTCGCAGGCACTGGGAATGGGTGGGCAGAGATCTATTTAGCTGCCAGCGGAAGAATTAAAAGGGAAATTAAAGTGGGCCCGATGATAAGCATATCGATTTGATTTGCTCCCAATAATTTGAATTCTTTATCCATGGAGTTTGCCTTTCAATTTTTTTCCAAATTCAATTTCCTTCGCATGTTCTCCTTATTCTTGCCCTTAAAAAAATTACAGAAATTTGGGGATGAAGGTAAAGGCTAGATAAATCTTGCTTATCTCTTCCCTTCACAGCCAAATCCCATTCATTAGGTTTTCATCTCTGGTTCCTTAATCCGAGTCGTAGCGAAGCCAGGCAAAGCCAAAGACACACTAGACTCACCAGCCCATATCCCAACCGTTTCTTTTCTTCCTGAACCACCTAGCCAATCTTGATCCACTATAACTCGCACCTATTGTTGCTCGACCGTCGCAAACTGGCGCCTACCTGACCACCCGCTACAACCTACCAGAACCACCAAAGTTGCATATACGTAGCACCAAGATCGCAAAGAAATTGTAGAAGAAAGAAAAATGGACAAGGGAGATGAAGCAAGTATCCCCATATTTTTCTATTTTTTAATTTTTATTAATTTTGAATTTTTGAATTTGTTATTTTATTTTAATTTTTCAATTTCCACGTGGTGTCCAATCATTGTTCACATGAGCACCACGTCACTAGTTAACAGTTAACTTAACAACCAGCTTAACGGATGTATAAGACTGTCCCAAAATTAAGATTTGAGGTATGATTCTGGGATGAAATAAACTTCATGTAACAAATGTTGACAACCACAAAACTTTAAGGTAGTAATATGAAATTAACCCTATTACTAATGATAGCCAATAATCAGATATGATGAGGTGGGCATGGTGGGTTTTATTTGATTTAAAGGCCTGAATTCCTTTTGAAGGATACATAATTTGACAAAATAGTGGGTGGTGCTATTTGATAGAAAGACCTGAATCAAATGGCTTAAAATCAATACATTTATATTCATTATGTATTTATTTACTGATATATTTGCAACCGCTATCCATACTTGACAAAGAAAAATCAAAAGCTTTAGTTTCCATACTTGGTACCACAATCCCATAAATTGTCTTGAATTGATTTTATATCTCTACAAGGGGAATCAAATCGCATAGATTTCAGATGGTGCTTACCTAATTGATTTGGAGGCGTGTGCGTAGGGGGGGAGGGGAGGGGTGTCAATTTTAGGGTGTTGGGGACTATTTTCCATGCAATTGATGTTAAAGTGGGCTTTTTTGTTGGGTGCCGATCCTTATTGGTGGTGTGCTTATAGGATTTGTCCCTATTTTTTGGTTCAGCTGAATCTTCCTTTCTTGCCTTGCCCTTGACAAATTCCTAACAATGCCCCTGATCTAGCAATTCTTCAATTAATCTCTTTGTTCGGCAACTTCTAGTAGTGTGGATAGTTTATAGAAAGAGTAATACTCATTCAGATTTTTATTTGCTAGATACTTAGGGAGTGGCTTTGGACATCAGAGGCATGGTTTGTCTTTCATGCAGTTGAGGTTGTTGTTGATGGTGGTGTTCAAAGCATGTATTGCTTTGGCTTGGGAAAAGCTTGACTATTTTGGCGGCTAATTTTGTTTACTAGACGTGGAAAAGAGGGATGACTGTATCGGTTGTTCCTCATTTGATTAGTCTTTTTAGCATAGTCTGGATCGGTAGTTGTCTTTCGAGTCTTGTCATTCTAGTAGTGAGGCCATTTGTTACATCAAAGCACATTGCCAGGATAGTGTAGTCATACTTTCTTTTGTTCAATTTCTAGGAAAAAGATGAGTGAACCTGGAGACCTTACTTGAATACCAATTTTATCTGACAGTGCATAATTTGGTAATCTGGATCAGAGTCTCCATGGAACAATTTAAATCAAGGCTGGGGGAGCTTTTTTAATGGCAGCATGAACTTAATTGTCAGGGAAAAGGAGCTCCTAACCTTAACTGTTGGCTTAAGGGGATACGAGGGTGATCATCTCTAGTTACGCCTCTGGGTTTTCTGTATCCAAGGGATGTTGTCATTCTTGTTCTTCAAAAGATTCGGGTTCATCGAACCTCAAACGGTGAGGTTCTGCCTTGGTGCTCTATAGCATTCATTGCAGGAGAGTTTGGTGAGATTCGAAGCTTGCTTCAAAAGGCGATGTTGGTGACTTGCTTATCACACGAAAAGCCTCTACTCGATTTAACGATGACTGCTGGTGTAGGAGTAGCAGTTGACACGATGGCCTCTCCTACATGGGTTATAATATTTATGTTCCATAGTCGAAAATGGGAATACAAGTTTGAGGTGTAGTCCTGCTTGAGTTCTCTAAGTTTTTCATCCATTTTCCTCCACGAAGTTGGAGAGGCTCTCAACCCGAGTGGCCATTTGAGTTTTTTGTAGCTTATCAACAAAGGCGTTGATCTGCATTAAGGTCTCCCAAATCTGATCCATGAAGGAAAGAGACCTGCTAGTCAAGTTCTCGTTATTTCCGGGCATGGCCATTGACTTTAGAGGGTTGTTATTTGCTCCCTAAGTGGCAGAGGCATCATGAAACGGGTTTTCTACCCTTGGGACAATGGATGCAGCAGAGAGTGGGTTGTTTCCCATAATGGGGGACACACCTCGACCCTAATAACATAAGTTATGAGGCCATAATGTGCTAGCCGCCACTAAATTAACCACATGACCATATCGAAAGATGACGTCACAAGCCAATTAATGACAAAAAGCCATCGTAAGATAATTATGATGTGAATGAATTTAAAGCAAACATTTCTTTACTAATAATAAAAAAAACCGCTACAAAGCAATCCTAATCAACCTCCCCACTTGGGGCCACATGTTTAAGGATATAATCTCATTATTGTCACATCACACTAGAGCTGATAGTAGTTCCATACAACAGTTAACACAAAACAATGCAGTGCCATTCATAATCAAAAGTACGATCATGCAATTATTACAAACTAGAATAAATTGCAATAAGGGAATCATCACTGAAATATGAAGGTGAAGTCTCACGACCAAGCCCGCTTGCCATTCTTGGTGTTATCCTTGTTCTCACTATGTCTCGAGGGGTCGAAAAACAAAGTGTGAGTGGATTAAGTTTATCTAGTTAAAATCATTTGAAGATTCTGTTTTGAAATCACATATATAGTCAAAACCACATACATATAATACTACCATAATAGTAAAAAAATTTGCATCACATAGCTCGTCATATCGAAGAAAGTAGATTCAATCACATAATCAAAGTAATCCAAGTGTATAGCAAGCATGTGAAATGGCATCTACCTGATTGATGACTAGCGTCTACCAGGGAATCTAGCCTCTACTATAAATATCAGTACCTGCAATAAACCTCCAATCATAGCTAGCTATACGATATGTATGATAACCATGTGCTGAAAATAAATCACCATTAGTCTGAATATATCCTTCGAGTTCAACTAGATTTAGGGTGGGTTTGGGATTGTGATGCTTTAATTAAAAAAAGAAAAAAAAAGAAAAGCTTATTAAAAAATCTGGAATATCAAATTTGTTTGGTAAAACAAAAAAAATGTGCTTTTAAAAAAAAACTATTGTAAGTGACAGTAGAAAAACATAGAAAAGTAGAAGCAAAGTCTACTTTGCTTCTAAAAAACGTATTTTTCTTTCAAAGCATAGTAATCAGTGCTCATTTAATGAAATTTTCAGATGGCAAGGATACCCATACATATTTTACAAAATTACAATATTTTCCCTTACATTATTGTCTCTGACAATTATTATATCATATTAAATACTATATCTTTTTAGTTATTTAACACATTCACCGTAATTTATATAAAAGTTTACCAAACACTCATACACAATTTTTTATTTTTTATTTTTGTGTTATAAGCAATTTTGCAAAAAAAAGTTTACCAAACACTCAACAACTTTATTTTACATCTATTTATTCTCACAGCACAGCAGAATCAATTTTTTATTTATTTTATTTATTTTTTATTTTTAAAAGCAAAACAATACCAAACTAGCCCTTAAGTCTCCTCAAAACCTTAACGGATGTATGAAACAGTCCCAAAATTAAGACTCGAGGTATAACTTTGGGATGAAAAAAACTTCATGTACCAAATGTTGAAAACCACGAAACTGTAGGGTAGTAAATTGAGATATGATGATGATGATGATGATGATGATCTAAAATGTTTCGTTTTGAAGTGATCCACTCATAGTGTCCTTCTTTATTAGACTCTTGACCCGATTCCTTTTTAATATCTACTAAACCTGTGAATTAAATATGAATCTTAAATAAGCTCTAATAGTCATTTTATGAAAATTAATCCAAAACTGCCCTTTAAGCTTTAAATTTGCATAAACGGAAGGTGCCAAGTGATTCAGAACACAAAAAAACATTAGGATAGGTCTCGGGTCTTGCATGCACCACCATAGGCATCGCCACATCCCATCATCTGTTGTCGGTGACTCGTCAAAGACCGTAGAAAAACCCAAAAAACGATTAGGACCTCCCTGAGCTTGATTTCAATGGATTTCTAACCCAAAATCACAAAATAGAACCCTAGGATCATGTATGAGCTTACCCACACAAATTTGAAGTTAAACGGAGGTCGAATCCACCTCGGACTTGCTGGATTTCCTTCGAAGGAGCTGTCGGATTTTGGAAATGGACATAGAATATGCATGCATTAATACAAAGGTCTCTAACTCGAGTTTTACTTCAATAACCCTATAAATGTGGTCAAAAGCTTACCCAAATGAATTGCAATAGATTTTGAGGAGGAATGCACCATGAGCTCGTCGGAGTTCGTTTGTCTTCTTTTGCCAAAAACTAGAAACCTGGATATAGAGTTGCAAAGGGTTAAGCTCTCATATTCCAGTTGCATTTCAACCACAAAGTAGGTAAATAACATAGATTCAAAGATTAAAATCGAGAACCTAACCTAAGTTTCAAATTGAGAACTCAGAGCTCTCAATGCTCTCGAGTTCAAAACCTTCCTCATCACTAATCACACATGCAAGGATGCCATTAGTATCCTCAGGGCATGGTGATGCAAAAAATGAAGATTTAGAGTTGGATTTTTGGATGAAGAACAATGTAGGTGGTGGTGGTGTTTGGGTTAATATTTAAACTTTGGGCTTCAAAGGAAAAAAAGCCCAATTAAGCTCAATAAAGAAGGTTTGCCCGAAGCCTAGAATCAAGCCCAAGTTATCTATCTTAAGACAAAATGATGGCCCCCATTAAATGCAAAGGCTAGGTGCTTACAAGAGAAGTGACAATCGATGGAAATCCACCTACTTCCGGCCCAAAAGTACTTTTAGATGGCAGAACATGTAAAAATGCTGATGATTCATTACCCTTCAGTTACTTTCGGGCAAGAACAGAAGCAGCACAATTGGGTTAATTCGTCTATAAAAAGAGAAAGAAGGCCCAGAGACAAGGACACTCAATCAATCAAACAAACAAACATACAAACTCTGCTCTCAAGCCAGATTTGCATCTAAAAGTTGTAATTAACCCATATCTTTATATTTTTCAGGATCATTCCCCATAAAAGCCATCTTTTATCTATGTAAAAGCTCTGTTATTTTCCCCAAATGTTGTAGTATTGATTCTCTTATGTAAACTTGTTTAACCTTTATCCCTCTTTATTACTCAACCCTTTGTAATTGCAAAGAAAAGAGATCGCAAGATGCTTTAACCTTGCCTGACAAGGTGAAATCTTGCTCGACTCTCTTTGTTTTTGCCTTTCTATTAATAGATCTGGTGTTATAATGTATCCTTCAGTATATATGCAAGTCATTTTCGGTCTCCTAATGATCCAATATTCTATTAACTCTTAGATCTGGTTCACTTAGTACTTTTACTATCATAAAAGTAAATGAAATTAATGTCTTAATCATATCTGAATCCCCACTCTTTAAAAGCAAACAAGATAAATAAAAGTCCTTGATCTCAAGGCATAGAAAAGAACTTAATGTGGACTTAACCTATCCACGATAATCTTTTGATGATAAGAAGTTAGAGGAACTTGGGGCGCAAGTAATTGACTTAAATACACTCATTCTACATCTGCCATACAAAGATGGCAGTGGCATGCCTCAACACGTAGCTAGTTTTGATTATGAGCCTCTTGGCCTACATCTAAGGCCCGATAAAGGCACATTTCAGAACTAACTCTGTCCTCTTCTTGTAGCCCGACAAGCCAGCGAGAGCCCTGACAGTCAACCAAAGTGTCAACTCCTTGGGGAGTTATGTGCTTGAGCCAGGGACCCTTCCCAACGAAATTCCTGCTTGAACATAGTTTTGGCATGCTTGGTAGGATACAAATCTTGTATGCCAAAAAGACGAAGGAAAGAACAAACCTTTTGGTGGAAAAAAGAACAAAAACGACCCCAATACATGCCAAGATCTAGCATGGCAAATCTCCCCGAAGACTTGCAAGGACCTATCCTAATGGAAAGCCTGACTTCTTCTGAGAAGTCAAGATGAAGATTTGTAGGTTACCATGATGGCTGTCATAAAAAGTATGGAGAGAAACTCTCTATAAATGAGAAAAAAGGTTTCCCCAACAAAGAGTCTGCAAAGAAAGCTAGATTTGCAGGCTACCATAGGAAATGATCGTTTTGGAAATATAATAAGCGAAGCCGACCCAGGGGACGAGCTAGTTATTTCTTTGTTTCCATTATTTAAGGAAAAAAGGTGTGAAGAGAAAAATAAGGAAGAATCTAGAAATAGTCAATTAGTGTTAAAGACAATCAAGGAACCAGAGTTGCCCGACCCTATGTTATTGGATAACAGATGGTGGTGTTGATCAGAAATAAAGCTATCACTAGAAGAACCACAGGGTACCATGATTGATGCTATTCCTTTTCTACCAGTCCTAGTAAACATGATCAACTTAACATGGGCAGAGAAAGGGAAAAGGGAAAGCTACCTGGGAGGTAAAAGATGAGAGTCAACAAGTTGATAAGCTGATTGAAGAAGCTATTAAGTTATCCGAAAAGCTTAAAGCATCAATAATCAAAAGGGTGGTTTTGTGTAGTAAATGTCAATGTGAATGCGAGCTAAATATGCCAGAGGCAAAAGCCATCCTTGATCAGGAATTGATAAAAGAAAGAAAGAAGGACGAGCAAGAATCCCACAGAAATAGTATACGGGTAGCTGAGAAGGAAACCTCTCGAAACATCTTCCAAAGGCTAGGGACCCAGCCTAAAAATTTGTCAGACGTATTTAGAAACTATGAAGCTTTAGAGGAATGGGAAGACAAGGAGGCTAAGGTACCAAGATGGGTAGATGTGGGGCCACCCCAACCAAGTTATGACGGTGGAGATGTTAGAATGAAGGGAAATACTGTAAACCCGATCACAAAGAAGAATCTTGCCCGACTTGGGCGAAAATGGTACATAATCGGAAATGATGAGAAGCTTGTTAAAGAGATGGAAGCCTCCATGATTAGGAGGGTCCAAGGACAGCATAAGGCCTATATGAACTCATTAAAGGTTCCTACTACTTCGGAGACCTTGAAGAATGTAAAATCCGAAATTGTTCCTCATGAAGAAAGAAATCAGCCTCATTAGAAAAGTAAGAATGAGCTGAAGAAGCCAAACAACAAAAATGAAGGGGAAGGGAACCATTTGCCGTTAAATCCCCATCCAAGGAAATGTAGAATCTTGAGGAGAGCTCAAGAGGATATGATGATGATGTCTACTGTAAGGTGGAGCCCAGAACCGATCTGCTTTGGAACCATTTCACCCGAAAGAGTGATACTCGCACCAATGTTAATAGATACTATCTGTGAAGTTCCAAACAACTGCCAAGCTTTGGGATAACTCAAGAAGAGGCATTGCCTAAACTAATGCTACCAGAAGAAGCGCGGGTTTGGTTAGATGAGTTTATGAACCATATCGGGGGCAAGGAGAAAGATTTACCTAGACCCAGCAACTTCTACGTAAACATGACATATGTTTTATTAGCCATGTTTCGTGCTGAGCATGATCAACCTTGCATGATGGAAGGTGATTACATGGTGACAGAACCTATGATGACGCATGTTAGTGTGGAGGAGGTAGGACAAGGAGCACCCAACCGTGCAGAATTGCCCGAACAGTCAATAAAAAAACCTGAGAGAATATACTCGGTCAAAATGGTCTTTGTTCACCCAAGTTTGACCTTAGCCAATCATCTCAAACTTATATACGTAATTGCTCACTTGGAAGAGGTACATTTTAAAAGGGTCTTGATCCATAGAGGGGCTGCGGTCAATGTATTGCCTTACAAGCAGATGAAGGGAATGTGTAAAAGTGAGGAAGATCTTATCCCGATGGATCTTACAGTTTCTAGTTTCTCAGGAGCTATTACTCAGACTCATGATATATTACCATTAGAGGTTGATTTGGGTTCAAAACAAGTCATGCTGGCCTTTTTTGTGGTAGACAGCACTTTCACTTATGGGGCTTTATTGGGTAGATATTGGATTCACCAAAGTTTCTCTGTGCCATCTACCTTACACCAACAAATGGCTGTTTACCATGAAGAAAGGGAAACAGGACCTGGGTTCTGGGAGATAGTGGAGGCCGAATCATGGCCATTCCTCCCTATAGCCAATATCGCAGAAGCCAACTTCTACAATCAGTGTTGGGATTCTTTAATGTTTAGGAGCTGATAAGAACGGCCACTTGACTAAGGTGACGACCCAATATTTTATAGAACAAGGGTTATCCATTAGAAGGGAGGAATATGATCGGTCCTATATCATCCCAACTCCCTAACACCATTAATGTCAGAGCAGAAAATGAAGGACTAGGTGATTGCAGTCAAGTCCTTGATAAAAAGACTGTTGGTATATGGAAAAGAGAAAAGACAAGAAAGGGAGAACTTAGCCATAGAAGAAGAACATTCAAGTGGAGGGGTTTCGAGTAGTCAGAACCAAGAATTAGAATATTTTGGGGAGGAGTTAGAAGTAGCCATCCAAATGGTTGAGTGTATATATGACTTGGATGGGCTAGAGGATTTGCTTGAAAATCTAGAACTGGTTGAGCTTTTTGTGTGCAGAGCTTGACAAACCAGCTCTAGAAGTATAAGACCCCTTGGAGACCATTGATTTGGGGATTGAGGCGGATCCAAGGCCTATACAGGTTAGCGGTTTGTTGGAAACCAAAGATCAGGCAAGGATTGTTGACCTTCTGCCTGAGTTTAAAGATTATTTTGCTTGGCACTACACCGAAATGCCAGGTTTAGATCCGACCTTGGTAGAACACAAGATGCCTATCAAGAAGGGGTTTAAACCTGTCAAGCAAACACCATGGAGGATGTCAAAAGAGATTGAGGAGAAGGTCAAGGAAGAGATCGAGAGGCTGGTAAAGGCCGAATTTATTAGGCCTGCCAAATATGTTGAGTGATTGACCAACATTGTACCTGTATTAAAAGCTATAACTAAAGTGGTTAGATGTTGTGTTGACTATAGAAACATTAATGGAGCCACGCGCAAAGATGAATACCTCATGCCTTTGGCCGACCTATTTATAGATGTAGTTACTAAGCACAAAGTTCTATCTTTCATGGACGAGAATGTGGGGTACAATCAAATAAAAATGGCCAAAGAAGATATACATAAACAACTTTTAGATGCCCAGGTCATGTTGGGGCATATGAGTATTTGGTAATGCCATTCGGGCTCAAAAATGCTAGTGCAACTTATCAAAGAACAATGAACGCCATTTTTCATAACTTAATCGGCCATAGTATGGAAGTGTATATTGATGACATCGTGGTGAAATCCAAGACTGAAGAGCAGCATTTAATAGGTTTCAGACAAGCCTTAACAAGAATGAGGATCCACAAGCTGAAAATGAATCCAAAGAAATGTGCTTTTGGAGTAAGATCAGGCAACTTTTTGGGATTCCTTATTCATCAAAAGGGTGTAGAGGTTGATAAAAACAAAGCTTGGGCAATCGTGGAATCACCTCATCCTACCAATAAAGTGCAACTACAAATGCTGCTGGGGAAAATCAACTTCTTGAGGAGATTCATTGCTAATTTAGCAGGCAAGATTCAGCCGTTAACCCCTTTACTCAGGTTAAAAGACAAAGAAGAGTTTGAATGAGGCCCACCATACCAAAAGGCTTTTGATAGCATAAAAGATTATTTAGTTTCTTCACCAGTGCTCATGCCACCTCAGAGAGGAAAGCCATTAAAACTTTATATCTCTGCCTCAGAAAAGTCGATTGGAAGCTTGCTAGCCCAAAATAATGAAGGAGGGAAGGAACAAGCCATATATTATCTCAGTAGAATCCTTACTGAGGTAGAAACAAGATATACTTTTAGTCCACTTTTAGTATAAACAAAACTATGTGACATCCTAATAGTTTTTTTACTTATGCATACCACAATATAACATACTTTGTGAAAAATATAGACAAAACTATGAATTCCGTCAACACAGTAAAACAACCAAGATATGATTGAGTCCAATGCAAAAATCAAAGGGCACCAATCCAGTTTCAATCAAGCATAAGAACAGATAGTAATGACAGCTACAATCAACCCAGATTTAGTTCATTACTGGTAAATTTTACCCACACATTAGCGGGAGCAAAAACATAACTATAGATTATGCTTTCATCATATAAATAAGCAAAAAGAGGGATTTCCTCCCTGATTGTTGTGATAAGAATCACTTAAAGACAATAGGAACCACTCCAATTCATAATAGCATTTTATTGAGTTCAACACTGTAATGGAAAAACACGAAAATATACAAACATAAAGCAACCAACTAATGTCCTATGTAAAGGATAAAAAATAGATATTAGACAGGAAGGAAGAAGCTCAAAAAGGCAACTAGAAACACAACTATTTAGACAACATAAATCCATTTTCACGAAGCACTTAGCACAGATGTCAAAAGATACATCAATTGACTGAAATACAAAAAGGATAAAGAACTGCAACTTCCCTGACGACATAAGAACCCAGTTAAAAGAAATCTATTTAGCCCTCAATGAAATCCTTGTTTTGGGCAAGACAATAACAACAAAACCTCTTTATCCAGCTAGTTTATGCATTCAAAGTCGGGATGAAGATCACACACATACATACAGAACCATAGAAACATATGACCATGAAAACTTAGGAAGTATGCGATGCCATTAATATAGTAAGAATTAAAAGTAAATACAGAAATCGGTCATAAACACCATCAGGAAGCAATTTGTATAAAAATTATATTCCCCACTCAAACAATGAAAGATAATAAAAAAGCAACAATACCTTTTATTCTATTACTAATTTTGTAATAAACACAAAGAAAACTTGTCATTTTCTCACTAACCCTTTTCTGTTCATTTTCACTATATTCCTAATTAAACAAAACTATAAATCAAACTGAAAAAACTATAATCTGCTCCTCTGAAGAATCCAGTCATAAAGCGTTTTTGACTCACAACTGTGTATAAATAGCATGAATAGTTCAATTATTGAATAAATTTTTCCATAAACATATCTTGTTCAAATATCCAATACAGAGATTGTATTTCTGCTCAAAAAGTATAATCTCAAAACAGAGAGAAGGGAAAAAGTGACTGCTTTAACATCCTATATATTTCCGTTCTCCCTACTAATTTCTCAAAATTAAAACCCTGAATAAATAAAAAAACCCCCAAGTTGCAAATCTGTAATTCGATCCCTAATTTAAAAACCCTACATCGTGAGCAACTACATGATTTAGTTCATTAACCAAAAAGAAACTACAACCAAGATTCCCAATTCCAACCTTAAATCCCTAAATGTTGTAATTAGAACAATTGAACAGAAAAATTGAGAAAATTGCACTTATAAATAATTGAATTAAGGGAGATTGGGTGCTTACCTAGTAATGTTGCTGCGGCGGGGAGAGGGTGTTGCGTCAAAGTGCGGCGGATGCGATAGGGAGAGTGATAGAGAGACTCCAAGAGAGGGGGAGAGGATTGAGATAGTGAGTCTAAGATAGAGAGAGTGCGAGAGAGGAGCCCAAATTTGAGTGAGTCTGAGATAGAATCAAGAGAGAGATTGAGTGAGTTTGAGATAGAGATAGAGAGAGAGAGAGAGAGAGAGAGAGAGAGAGAGAGAGAAAGAGTTAAGGCGCCGAAAAAAAAACGCGCCCAATTTTGGCAAAAAAATCAAATTTTTACATGTCTGCATGACGAAGGTGTTTAAACTTTCGTTGCACCACCTGTTAAAAAAAATTGAATTTTTAATATTTGCACGACAAAAATTTGTAAAACATCGTCGCGCATAACTGTAAATTTAATTTATTTTTTGGTTTAAATAAAGAATTTTTTTTAATTAATTTTGTTACAAATTTTAAAGGAAACTTTTGTTTGTATAAAACATTTTTAAATACCATTCAACACATATCATTACATTTACATCACAATTTTTCATTAATTCTCGTCAGAACTAGAGTAAAGATCATCACTATTGTCAGGTTCAGACTCCTATTCCTTCTCGTCTATAAGCACGTCAACATTGTCGTTCGCGCTCTCGGGTACATTGTATCGCGGTAGATCTCCGAGGTCAATCATAATGGAGTATATCGGTATTTTGATTTCAGGACCTCCGGCTACCTGATACGGTTCTTGTATAATTGTCATATCTCGTAGTGTATCTGCACGAAGTGTCGTTGAAGTCTCCAATTATTGATTAGCAACGTCACCATAATCGCCATCGGCAGCAGGATCTCTGTCCAAAATATCATACAGCCCTCTGTGCTCAATCTTCTGAACTACATTTCATCCCATCTTGCCCTTAAGGTCATTTATATAGAAAATTTGTTTAGCCATATTTGCCAAAATGTAGGGGTCATCGTTATACCAACATCTATTAGTGTTGACCGATAGCAAACCATCGTGTCGCTTAACACCTCCAACCCAATGTGGGTTTATATCAAACCAGTGACACTTAAACAGGATAACTTGATACTGGTCTTTGTAAAGCAATTGCATAACACTTGTCAGTTTTCCATAGAAATCAATGTCTGCAATGTTGCTCGCACCCATAACATGTGCCCCACTATTTTGCATACAAAGCTTGTTATCGCGATTAGCTGCTAAAAACTTGATGCCATTTACATGACAACCGGAGTACAATTCTGCGCTTAGGGCCTAATTCAGTGTAAGCGGGTAAATTCATTCCTTCAATTTCTTCAACTAAACAAATGAGAAAAAGTTGTCGTGTTAGTTTAACATTTACAATTATGAAAATAACACAAAACATGACCAACTTACATTTTCACGAAATCATCGAGGAAACAATTCACAATGCTTTTTGGCATATAAATGTGAAAGATGTTCCCGCTTCATCAACTCTTCATGCTCATCTAGGTAGGTAATTGTCTCGTCACAATTGTTAAGTACAAACCAATGTGCTACCTCCATGTCCATTTTGTCCAATGACTCCTCTCTGATTGGTTCGCACAATTTGGGCAAAAATAGAAAGTTTTTCACTTCTCACACCACCGTCATTATTATGTTGTTGTCGGTTTAACGTAGTATCAACGTCTTGTAGGTACATTGCACAAAATGTAAACGACTCAAATCAGGCCCATGCCTCCACGATTGATCTTTCGAGCTTTGCCTTGTTTCGTACATTCCTTTTTAATTCACCCAGTAGTTTGCATCAATAAACAAATTATCGTATAAATTAGTCAAATTGTACATACATCACGAACTAAAGTATTTATGGCGATTATGTACCTTTCCATCGGATACATCCATCAATAGTTGACGGGTTCGGCTAAAAGTGCTTCATTCGGCAAGTGAATCATCAAGTGGATCATGCTTATGAAGAAAGCTGGAGGAAATATTTGTTCAAACTTGCATAACACTTCAATAATATCATCACACAACTATTTAACATCGGACTTGCACAAAGATCTTGCAGTTAATTGAGAAAATTATCTCGCCAAAAACATAATCGGCTTTACCACGTTTGCGGGCAACAGGTGTCGAAGTCCCACTAGGAGAAGGCATTGAAGTATGACATGACAATCTTGACTGTTGAGGCAAGAAAATATTTCTCCATCCACGTTTGCACAATGGCCAATGTTTAAAGCATACCCATCTGGAAACTTTACAGAAGATAGAAATTGCAAAAACTCTTTCCTCTTTTTCGATTTCACCGAAAACGATGCGAGCTTCTTTCTGGCTATGTCTCCATCCCTCGTCATCCATAAACATGGCCTAATGCCCATTTTTTCTAGATCGATATGAGCTTTTATTATGTCTTTTGTTTTTGCCCTCGATGACTAGTATAGTTTCGACTAGTGTATCAAACACATTTTTCTCAACATGAATTACATCGATGTTGTGTCACAATTTTAATTTGGACCAGTACAGGAGCTCGGACAACCTTATCTTGTGTGTCCAATTTAGATGTGTCTCTAGTCTTATCCTATTTACGAATTTGCCCAACGAAGCAAAATCCAACCGATTCACTTGAGTTGAAATTTCATCACCGGACCATTCTTTGGGTCTTTGCCGAAGCTCTGTGCCGTTGAAGAAGGCTGTCTCGTTTTGACACCACTCGTGGTCCCATGGCAACCATTTACGATGTCCTAGGTAACAAACATTTTTCGCGTGCCAACTAGACGTTGTGTCCTCTTTACAAACAGGGCATGCGCAATAACTTTTAGTGCTCTACCCAGACATCATAGCGTACGCCAAAAAATCATTAATAGTCCGCATTACGGCTGCTCTCAAAGTGAATCCCAGTAGATTTATCGTACGTGGGAACACCATTTTCCCACATAATTCTTTTAGTTCATCGACCAATGGTTGTAAATACACATCAATACACGTGCCCGGATCTTCGGTTATCAACAACGTCATCATCATATATTCTTTTTTCATGCACTTCCAAGATGGCAAATTATACGGAATTGTGAAGATTGACCAAGTGTTGTGGCTTTGGTTTAGAACCCTGAACGGATTAAACCCGTTTATCGCAAGTCCTGATCTAACATTCCGGGGCTCACGTGCAAATTTGGGGTACACCTGATCAAACTCTTTCCAGGCCTCTCTATCTGTAGGATGTCTCGTAACATCATCATCCACTCATCTGTCCTTATGCCACCTCATGTCACTTGCAGTGTGCGTCAACATATATAATCGCTGCAACTTGGGCTTTAATGGGAGATAACGCATAACTTTTTGTGGAATCTTTGTTCTTCTATTATGAGATATCATTTTAAACCATGATTCATTACATACAGGGCATTTATCCAACGCTTTATTCTTTTTATAGAACAAAATGCAATTATTTTTACATGCGTGAATTTTTTTCATATCCTAATCCAATACCATTTAGCACCTTCTTTGTACATTTATGATCTTTAGAAAGACAATTGTCCTTTGGAAGCATCCTCTTGAAAACCCCCAAAAAGTAATCAAAACACTTTGTTTTGCCATGCATCAACTCAACAATGGTCATGAGCACCAAAAATCCTTCGCAACCGGGGTATAATTCTTGCTTGGCAATTTTTAATAATTTTTCGTATTTTTCAAATGCTTCACTGTCCATGGTGGGAGGGACGTCATCTTCTACTAACACATTCGTATTTGAACTAGCAGTTGGAAAAGCATCATTGATAATGTCCATAATTTGATCATTTGGCTCCACAACAGATTCAACTGTATCTATTGCTTGGGTAATGTGGGAGGATAAAGCATATTGTATTTGTTCTCCATGATGATTACACGTAGTATAGGTTTCCATCATCCCATTTCTGACTAAATGGTATCAAACAGTTTCAAAATATTCAATCATTAAGTTGTTACACTTTCTATAAGGACACCGAATTTGAGTTGAACCGCGGTTGTTTGCAATTGCAAAATCGATGAACTAATTTATTCCATCCAAATAATCATCAACACATTTATTAGGATTATGTATCCACTGTTTGTCCATTTCACCTGCAAACAAAAAAAATTTATAAGGCTTACAACAACTTCAATTATGACATGCCACCTTATGCCTCCGGTATGGGTCTTATCTCATTCGAGAATGCACAGTTACGCGCTGTAATTTACGGTTCCAACACATTAGAGTTCAAGCATGGGAAAATTTTCCCATCATCTCTCGATGCACGATGTAGATACAAGAACTACGATGTACCCAAAGAACGCAAGGAGATGCTACCACATTTCCCACGTTCAAACTCTAATGCGTGAACTGCTCAATACAACATGTAAATGTTCATTCTCAAACTATCCAAAATTTTGGGACAATTCAAGAATTAATTGGACCGCAGTCATGCTTTTGCATCCATTCGCGAAATCCAAACTAATTCTTAAATGAAAAACTAAGCTCATATGAACATTGCAAACCATTGTTTGCATACAAATACATAAACTCACAACACCTATAACCTAAATACAACACAATTTCAATGAATGAAAATTAAATGAGTTAGTTAAGAAAAATTATACCTCCGAGACTAACGACAATCCCGACGGCCAGAGGAAATATTTCCAGGGGAAGGCAACTGCTGCAATGCAAATGTTTTGCAGCTTCTACCTTTCTGCGTTTTGGATAAGTTCAGCAAAGTGAAAGACTTTGCACGACGAGCACCATACAACTACGCCTTGCCGCATTTTTATAACACACTGCGTGACGAACCATAGTTTGTCGTGCATTACTTTTTTTTTTTTAATAACGTTCTTTTTTTTTTTGAAAAAAAAAAATTCATTCACTTTTCACATTTTTTCAAACCACCTAAATACTTAATAAATCAAGAACTTATTTGGTTATACCACTTTTACAAATTAATTAATATACATATTTATTAAAATGCATTAATTTTATTAATATTAAACATTAAGTACATATTTAATTAAACTCTTCATACTAAAAAAAAAACTTAAAATTCAAATGTAATTATTAAATAAGCAATAAAATTAAAATAAAAAACCCTATTCTACTTATTCGTCAGTTGTTGTGGTTCTTGCTATAGTGTCTGCCACACGTTGATTATCAAACTTCCACTCTAGGAAACGCGACTTGAACATGTTGATAGTATTGATCAGATTTGGGTCATTTTTGTTATATTTCACAATTAGGTTGTCATGCAAAAATTAATAAATTAAAAGCTCACTATTTTATTATATTTCACAAACATTATTATTTAACTAAAAAAATTAACACATACAGCTAACTCATCAATCATGTGCATCTTTAGCTCCTCAGGGATGGCTCTCCAAGACTCCCAATCCGTAGCACATTTGGTACGTACCAATGCTCCAATGTCAGACAACAAGTTGGCTCATTGTTCTGACTTCACAACTCCTATTACTTCGTCAGCAATGATTCGGTAATGGTTGTGACCATAAGTATGTCGTACTCGTACCATAGGAAATTTCTTCTTGTCTATCCACAAAATATATTTTCATAATACTTAAGGTAAATAAAAAATTTATAAAAAATGCAAAATTTACAATGCAAACCTTTTCCAGAACCTTCGCCACCCGTTGTTTTTGACGAACGCGCACCACTGTCAGCCATCGTACCAATAATCAAAGAACGAACTGATTATAATCTACAAACAAATTATGAAGAAGCGTTTTTGACACGAATTGTGAAGAATAAGGAGAACAGAAGCACATATTTATAGCAATCTTAGGGACTTTGCACAACGTAGACTTTGTTGCTCAAACGTCTGCACTAAATACGATATTGATTTCTCTTATTCTCTTGCACCAAATACGCTAAACTAAAATTGAACATGATTTGCACGACGAAGGTTTTTCATAGCGACAACTTTTGTCGCGCAAACCATCACTACTACAAAAGGGCATATGACTGGCGCCTTAAAACCGACAAAAAACACCAATTATTGTTGTATTTTTGGTAAAAATCCAACATTAAATCGTGCAATGTTAGATAGGGGAACCGACACCAATGCCACCATCACCAAAAGGGTATTGACATCTCTTAGCCTCCTTAATCCGCCACTAAGAAGCAAAGTAATATGAAATAAAAAGAACAATAGCGTCGCTTAACAGTGACATTGGTGCTTACATCGCTTATAAGCGACATGGAAATCTGACATGATGGCAGTCCAAACTGACATCACTTAATTTTAATAAATAAAATAGTAAAGCTACTGTCGGTCGTAACCGACATTACTTAACATTTTGACAAATAAAATAATTAGGCTGGTGTCGTCCATAAGCGACACCAGATATATTAAAAATCAAAAATTTTATTAAATCTTCCAGCTACTGTCAATTTTTATGCTAATATCGTGCATATGAAAATAATTCCTACCATCAACAAAAACAATTGTCTCACACACTAACAATTATCCATGATAACAAACATTTTACATTTCACATAACTTACAAAAACTCATCCGTCATAACAACACTAAATCCGACATTACAAACACAACATACAAAAAAAAGAAATACAAACTATAAAAGCTAGCATAAGTGTCATACATAGCCACCAAGAAAGCGAACCACATACACTACATAGTAGAACCAGAGCCCGAACGTGATCGGGTTCCTTCTCCAGTTCCTTCTCCAGATCTTTCCCCAGATCCTTCCCTATATCCTCCTCGGGATCCAAAAACCCTTGCCATGTCAACATCTAATGGAGCACATGCGAGCATTCCAAAAAACCCTCTAATTGGAAGATCCAGGGAAATCCTATCAGCAGAAGGCATCTCAGGTCGATATATAGGCATTTGATATGGCGGCTGCTGCATGTATGCCATGGGTTGTGTTGCATAACATCGAATATGAAAGAGGTTGTTGATTATAGCCTGTATAAGGATATACAGGTGCGGCAGGAGGCTGACTTTAGGCTGATTGTTGGGTTCCTTGTGGACATGGATAAGGAGGAGGAGGCTGACTCTGGCTTGACTGTTGGGTTCCCGGGTTATACGATGGTTGTGGCTATATTTTTTGCAGTAACAACGTCAACAATTGAGTCTGTTGCCGCTGATAGCTACATGTTTGTCCAAGCTTAACCTCTATCTCCGCCATCCGTTTAGCATTAGCTTCTTCCTTCCTTCTCAATTCATTGTTCTCAGTCATCAACACTGCTACTGAACTCTTGGATGATCTTCTGGAAGAATTAGAACTAGAAGCTGAAGAAGATGCATACAACACCATATCCAGAGTCACCCCATGTCCATACCCTCGTACTTTATTATAACGCTCAGGACCCATCGTCTCCACATTTGGGTCCTAAGCTCATCACTATCTTCTTGCCTAGACTCGATCATAGTTTGAATATTCCCCTCCATAGTTGCCTTGTAATAAAAAATTTAAAAATAAAAATTCAACTATAGATTATAAAAATTAATAACAATCATATACTACCACGAAGAAATCAATTACCCCAGTGCGCTCATATGTTTCATCAATCCAAGTGTTATCTCTTCGAGTATGACAGTGACGAAAATGAAACAAGATCAACCTCCTTCCCATACTTTTTCAGCTATAATTATAAGTCAATGAATAAAAAACAATTTTCAGCAACCATTAAATTAAAAATAAATTTCTACAAATTATATATTAAATTTAAAATTCTCTACAATTCTTGAAAATGTACAACCCTTACAAGGTCTGCCCAAACTCTTGCAAAAGATTTTGCACAGGTTGTGTGGTTCATTGTTTTCAACTGCCTATTATGCTTATTTTTTGTGGCAATCAATTGAAAATAAAAAGAATTTATTAAACAAATTTCAAGCTATAACAAAATAAATCATAAAATGTTTACCTTTGTTTTTTTTCTTTATTCTAGTGGGCCACCAAATCAGCCCACTATCGAGGATCGACATTAGGAGGAGTGTTCTCATGCTCCTCGACTGGTTTATCAGTATACTATTTTTTCTTTAATTTATTTCTGTACTCTTTATGTGCATGCTCCGTAATATTAAGTGTCATGTGACGGATCATTGTCATTTTCATCATATCTTCTTCTTGAAAAATAATAGTTTCCTACACTCATAAAAAAATTTAAGCAAATTAATTATTACTATAAACATTGACTTATTCTACTCTCTTCAACTAACAAAAAATTTATACCTTTATTATATTCCAGAAAGCTTCCCTGCGTTCTTCCTTGATCATATGCCAATCTCTCACCAACGGAATATTTCTATAATCTCTAACCTCTGCCGCTACATGTTTTGAAAGAATTTTTACTAATGCATTTTCCAGAAGCATTAAAAGAACAAGGTTGTTGCTTCCAACTGGGAATTGAGGGTTCCCTTCTTTGTTGAATTGATCCTTATAAATACAAAAAAAAAAAAAAAACAATTAAAAACCAGGAACAAAAATCATCTTTTCAATTTAGGCATCATACCAGTTAGAATACAAAACAAAAAACTAAAATTAATAACCATAATAAATTAAAAATGGACCACCTTCCACTTCAAATTGGAGTTCGTCAGCATGTTCACCTTCAAAATGATGATCCATAGCAAAAGTTTCTAGAAGGAGAAGTACAAAAACTGAAAAGGGAGAAGAAATGAAGGTACGGACGAAATTGGGAAGGAGAAGGAGAGACTAAAATTAGGCAACAAACGAAAGCACGGATGAAATGGGGAAAGAAGGGGTTTAAATATGGATACGAAGTTGGCGTCGATTAAAACTGACATTAAGTAACTGACGTCGTATTAAAACCCACTAGCGTCGAAATAAGTGAGGGTTGGTGTTGATTAAAACCAACACCAACTTCTGACACACATTACATCCAATTGAATCCCACTACTTTCTGACCAAATTTATTGAACTAAACATGGCGTCGCTTTAATTAAACTTGGTGTCGGTTTCAACCGACACAAACTACTGACACATTCTACTGATATACACGTCCCATTAAATCAAACAACTACTTTTTGACACAGTTTCTGACAAGCATTACTGAAATGCACTTTGTGTCGATTTAAATGTTGTTGGCATCGGTTTAAAATGACAAGATATCACATAACTGACTTCCCCTACCAAAGTGATTGATTGAAATTCCCCTTCCGAAGTGACTGAATGAAATTCCTCTTCCCAACTCAATTTCACGTCACTTTTAACCGACATTACCCACATGACATTGAAATAAATGAAGTTGGCGTTGAATTAAAAGACTCTAGCGTCGGTTCCAATCGACATTACTTACCTGACATCAAATTTAATATAACTCGCATCGAATTAAATGTAGTTGGCATCGGTTAAAACCGATACTGACTCGTGCAAACCAAGCGGGAAAGTTCCCACCTAGTGCACTTCAAATTATCTAACCAATGTCGTCGCCTAAAAGCGACAGCAAAATAGTTTTTTTTTTTTTTTGATATCTCAAATAACATTTTAAGATTTTAATAAATAAAATACATAATAAAAAGTGAAAATATTGTCTAATTAATACTTAAAACACATAAAACAAAGGTTATGGATGTTCCATGTCATCATTCGTTATGTCATCGTCGGCATTGGCATAACTAGCGAACTGGGTAGGCAAAGGTAATGATTCATGAAAAGGAGTCTCTTCCACACCAACCCTTGTATGGAAATTTTCATGGTCAAGTATCTGATCATCCAAATTTTGTATGGCATAATCATTAATTGCATCATTGTCCTCTAATACATCAAACAAATCTCTTGGTTGTGTTCGAACAACTACGTGCCAATCTTTTTCAATTGTGTCCTCGACGTAAAATTCTTGTAATGCTTGTGATGCTAATATGAAAGGATCCTTTTTAAATCCTAATTGATTGAAGTTCATCGTAGTAAATCCATATTAATCAGTCTTCATTCCTCGTGGACTTTCAATATTAACCCATTCGCACTTAAATAACATCACAGCTCGACCTCTCCTGCCTCAGCATGACCACAATATTTAACGTCGAACATATCTACAACTCTGCCATAACAATTCACTTGCCAAATTGCACCAGGAACATTCGCAGGTACAAAGATACCACAATTTTGATTCTTATGCTTATCATCAACAAATTTTATACGAAATTTGAACCCATGAACAATGCGACTTTTATATCTACTCACAACCCTGCTAGGATAATTAGCTAGCCAATGCAAGTCTTGAGAAATCAACGTGTCATTAAGATGACATCTTGAATTCATCTGTAATAAGAATGATGATAAAAGTTGACATGATAACTATAAACATGTTATAATTAAAATGTAAAACTATAAATAAATAATGTGATTGTTGTATCAACTCACATGTTGCTTGAACCATTCTGGAAATTCTTTCTTGCTTAGCACTTGAATTTGTCGCATAGTTAACCTTTCTCGACAATGTTTAATTTTCAAGAATTCCTCATGTTGCCTGGGCATTTATGTCCAAATTCAGATAATTATTTTTTCAAAGTTAAGAAAACCAATAAAACATTAAAACGTATGATTAAATGTTCTTACCTTCTAAATGGGTTAACTTCATCACAATTATTTAGAATGTATCTATGGCACTGATAAAGAACATTTAGATCGAGCTCCATATTTTCTCTTGAACCTATGTAACATCCTTTGGAGTCAAAAATTGATAACCCACCAGATACTCCACGTCCAATACCATCTTCATTTCGGGCTTTATGGGTGCGACAAGACTCGACGTCTCTAAGATACATGGAACAAAAGGACAATCACTCATCCACCAAATATGCTTCAGTAATAGAACCTTCAGGACGACCCTTATTACAAACATAGCGCTTCAACATTTGCAAATACCTACAATTATAAACGAAACACAATTTATTATAATTATAAATTAAAGTTATGACTACAATTGTAAAAAATTTATTAATTACCATTCAATTGGATACATCCATCTATATTGAACAGGCCCTGCAAGAGCTGCTTCATTTGCCAAGTGAACTGGAAGGTGCACCATTATATCAAAAAATGCATGAGGGAATATTTTTTCAAGTTGACATAATGTCAAGGCAATTCTTGAATTCAGTTGCTTGAATCCTTCCTCAGATTCCTTCTTACTACAAAACTGTCTAAAAATTGCACTCAACTCTAATAATACCATAGTAACAACTTTAGGCAAAACCGGGCGTATTGCAAGTAGAAGTAACTGCTGCAGTAAAACATGGCAATTGTGACTTTTCAACCCATGTATTTTTTGTTCATTCACATGCACACATCGCGATAAATTTGATGAATATCCATCGGGGACCCAAATGGTGGACAACACTTTGCAAAACGCAATTTTTTCTTCTCTTTTCAATGTGAGCAATGCTGGAAGTAGAAATGATCTATTTGCTTCTCTACGTGGGTGTTGACTACGTCTTATGTTCAAGACTTCAAGATTTGCACGTGCAGCCAATTCATCTTTAGACTTTTCTATATCTAGCAATGTTCCCACCACACTATCACATATATTCTTCTCGATGTGCATAACATCAAGATTGTGTCTAATCAACAGATGCCTCTAATAAGGTAGTACATAAAAAATAGATTTTTTATTCCACTGACTGTTACTACTTGTACTACCCGAAGTTCTTTTTCTGCGTTGCCCAACTAAAGCATCTTTCTTTGGTTTTCCAAAAGTAAATCTCAATGTAGAAAGTTCTTCGAGACATTGTAAACTAGTCCACTACCTTGGTGCACTACGATGCTCTCGATGACCATTAAAAGTTATCGTTTGCCTTTGAAACCTATGATTATCTTCAAGAAAGTGTCGATGCCCATATAACAAATCTTACGACCTGCCGGCAAGTAAATAGATTCTTTTTCATGCATACAATGTGGACAGGCTTTATAGCCATGTGTACTCCATCCTGACAACATTCTATAAGCCGGAAAATCACTTATAGTCCATAAGACGACAACATTTACTGTAAAACTTTGGTTGGAATACGCATCATAAGTGGGAGTGCCCACCTCCCATAACTCATTCAACTCGTCAATCAGTGGATGCATGTATACATCACTCTCTTTACCAGGATTGTGCGGTCTTGGTATTAATAGAGACAACAACAAATTTGGTTGCTTCTTGCACATCCAGGGCAGCAAATTGTAAACAGAAAGCACCACAAGCTATATGCTATGGTCATGCCTCATTTTCCCAAAATGATTAAATCCATCACTGGCCCACCGTAATTTAACATTTCGAATTTCTGACACAAAATCCAGATATAAATTATCCAAATGCTTCCATGCTGGAGAATTTGAAGGATGCCTTATAAACTCATCCTTAGGACATTCAGTTGCGTGCCACTTGATATGTTCAACCGTATGCTTCGACATAAAAAACTGTTGCAATCGTGGTTTTAAAGGAAAATACCACATAACCTTAGCTGCGATCTTTTTTCTCGAGCTATCCTCTACATTTGTAATTTTATATCTTGATTCACCACAAACCGAGCACACGGTCAACTCTGAAGTATCTTTCCAATGGATTATGCAATCATTGGGACATCATCAATTTTCACATACGTCAGACCCAAGTCATTCATAAGTTTTTTGCCTTATAACAGGATTCAGGCAAACAATCCTTTCAGGCAACATTCTTTTAATTAACTCCAGTAAAGTGGTGAATATCTTATCTGGCATTCCCGCTAAACACTTGATCTGATACAGCCTTACAACTGCTTCCAATTTCTTAAACCCCTTACAACCTGGCCACAAATCTTGATTTGCCTCTTTAAGCAACCTAAAAAATGTCTCCACCTTTTCTGGACGCCCTTCCCCAATAGTGGGTTCAGTAGACGGCCTAACACCTTCTTCTGTTAATGGTTGGACAAATACATCATTAAGAAAATCATGCATACCAGCCACCTCATCTCCTGTTTCTTCTTCTCCAATTGCCACATTTTGCTCTGCAATGCATGTTTTGCTTACCATGATGTTGCCACCAAGCTTTTTTATAATCATTATCCATATCATACAATATGAGATGTTCAACAATAGTGTTCCTAACAAAAGTATATCGATTACAGCATCTTTTGCAAGGACATCTAAACTTATCAGGGCCAACACCATTTGCTATTGCCTGGTCCAAAAACAAATTAATTCCAGTTGTATAAGCTTCAAAATTTCGAGGTATCGTCAACCAACTCTTGTCCATGTTTTACCACTTTTCTGAGGGCAAAATATTATGTTGACACTAAGATGCCTACAATCTTTCAATCCTTATCATGTAGGCTTAACTATTAGAATTTTCAATTTCTATCTTTCAACCCTCCAACTCTATCATGATTGCAATCTTTTAATTTTTAGCACCTATTATAGTAAAAACAAATTAAAATAACAACAAAAAGTTATCAAAATTATGCTCATCTATTCTAGTAAATAACAACAAAAAGTTATCAAAGTTATCAAAATAACAACAAAAGCAAATTAAAATAGCAATTAGAGTGCAAAAAAAATTAATTTAACATAATATATTTTTATATTACTAAATATTATAATTTTATCTTATATTTAATATTGTTAATTTAACAAAAATGCTTATAAATATTATTCATTTCCATTTTCTCATAACAATTCAAGTGACAAAATTAATTAATTTGACTAAATATTTATTAATTTAACAGAAATAGTAGAAATTCATCTAAGTACTTAAATTAGAATTTTTAAATAAATAAACTTGTGTATTATACAATTTAAAAATTAAGGAATTAAGTGAAAAAAACCTTAATTATGTAAGAATTCTGTCGTCGATCAATTCTTTATGTACTCAACCAGCTCAAATAAATTCCCTACAAAAATAAATTGTAAATAAAAAATAAACATAAGAGGAGAAAATAAAAATATTAGAAGCAAGATGCTTATAAATATTATTCATTTCCATTTTCTCATAACAATTCAAGTGACAAAATTAATTAATTTGACTAAATATTTATTAATTTAGCAGAAATAGTAGAAATTTATCTAAGTACTTAAATTAGAATTTTTAAATAAATAAACTTGTGTATTATACAATTTAAAAATTAAGGAATTAAGTGAAAAAAACCTGAATTATGTAAGAATTCCGTCATCGGTCAATTCTTTATGTACTCAACCAGCTCAAATAAATTCCCTACAAAAATAAATTGTACATAAAAATTAAACATAAGAGGAGAAAAATAAAAATATTAGAAGCAAGATGCGTATAAATATTATTCATTTCCATTTTCTCGTAACAATTCAAGTGACAAAATTAATTAATTTGACTATATATTTATTAATTTAAAAGTAATTAAATTAAAATTTTAAATAAATAAAATTGTGTATTATACAATTTAAAAATTAAGGAATTAAGTGATAGAAACCTAAATTATGTAATAATTCCGTCATCGATCAATCTTCATGTACTCAACCAGCTTAAATAAACTCCCTACAAAAATAAATTGTAAATAAAAATTAACATAAGAGGAGAAAATAAAAATATTAGAAGCAAGAAAAACTTACTGATGAAGAAGAAATTAATGAACATGGAAGAACAAATAAGAAAGGTTGGAGAGAAGAGAGAGGAACAAGAAAACACCGTGGGGGGGGGGGGGAAGGGGGGAGGGTTTATAAATTGGAACAACAAATAAGGAAGATGCGGGAGAGGAAAAGAAAACATGGGGGAGAGTATATAAAGGTCATTTATTCGTCGCCTACAACCGACACTGGGTTTCAAAATATTTTAAAAAATTAAAATCTCTGTCGGTCAGAACTGACGCAGGCTTTAAAATATTTAAAAACAATAGTTAGTGTCGGTTATAAGCGACACGTCAACTTTTTGTCGATTAGAAGTGACTCATTTTTTTTAATCCGACGCCAGTATTTAAAATTATTAAATTCTGTGTCGGTTATAAGTGACATTAAATGTTAACGTCGGTTAAAAGCGACATAGACAGTTTATGACGCTTAAAACCGACAATAAATCCAACGTCATGTTCAGATGGTGTCGCAAATGTCTTGTCTGCCACTATATTATATTAAAGAGACACCACCCACTGACACAATAAGACCATTTTGTAATAGTGCATTTCGCGACGACCTTGATTTGTTTGTAATTATGAAGTTTACGTAAACATAGTCTATGTTTACGTAAACTTCATAATTACAAACAAATTTTTAGTTATAATATTTATTCTAAAAAAAATTAAAACCTTAAATAAATTGATATTTTATTCCATTCAATAAAAAATAAATAAATAAAAAAAAACCTTAAGGCTTAATTAAGTCTAAACACATAACATAAAAAAAAAAATAAAATAAAATAAAGTCTAAACACATAACATTAAAAAAAAAAAAAAAAAAAAAAAAAAACCTTAAATTTAAATATTGTCCTCAAAAACATAAATTTAAAACTATTATTTCAATGGTGCTCTATTCCGCTCGACGTTATAACACCACCGGTTGTAACCTCCCTCCAACGCCGCCTCCATCAAGTTCATCAACTCTTCGTTCGTATCATCATCAAGAGTATACTTACACTGTTACACATATACGCAAATAATTAATTCCAACGTATAACAAAAAAATTTCACAAAATTAATTATTGATCCATCAACAATTTACTTACTAATAATTCCTCCATCATTGCCTTCTTCACATTCTTGGGCACATCTTTCCAAGAATGCCACTCAGCAGTAGGACACTTATTCCCCATGGCTACAACAATTGCACGTGTGAACTCAAAATATTGCTCCAAATCATACGGGTTGGCGGTGGGCACACTCTCATCCTTGTTTTTATCCCCTATCCCAACACGAACATAATTGTCAAGAATATGGACAACATAATTGTGAAGAATAAGGAGAGCAAAACTGCATATTTATAGGAAGGTTAGGACCTTTGAGCGACGAAGCCTTTGTCGTGCAAAGACCCGCACTAAATATATTGTAGATTCCTATTGATTCACATGCAATGAACGCTCTGACTCAAAACTAATTGTAACTTGCGTGATGAAGCCTTTGTCACGCAAGTGTTCCCCGGTTTCCCATATGTTGCATGCTCTACCCTAGAAACTGAACGAGCTTTGCATGATGATGCCTTTGTCATGCAAAGGTTCCACAGGAAAAACTTCATTGTGCATTTATTTTCACGCCAAAAAAAAAAAAAAAAAATCACCCACGGTTTTCTTACTGACTTTGCACGAAGAACATCTTTTTTTCATCATGCAAAGGTTTTTGCGCGACGAATTTTGAAGCTGCTCTTTTGCATGAAACAGTGTCACGAGTCCAACTCTTGCCTTGATCCATGGAAATTGAGGTTTTACTATAAATCTAATTGGTAATATGGGGAGTAACTCAACTACTTATAAGACCATGCAATGTCCTTCTCCCAATAATGTGGGATTTAATCTCAACACGCCCATTGACGCATATAGAATTTCCAAGTTAATCAGGTAGACAACACAAATGAGGTGACGTGAAGCGTATGTGGTCATTGGGCTTCACATATGGGACAACATGCTTTGATACCATGAAGAAGTTAAGATTCCACCATAAAACCAATTGGCAGTATAAGGTGTAGAGCCTAACTACTTGGCCCATGCAAGGTGCATTTTTGCATCAATGTTGGATTCATTCTAAACAAGTCCAAGGTAAGGGTACAAGTGTGATTTATTGGATTTTAGTTTAACAATGTGTTCAACAAATGTGGATTAAGTTAGTATGTTATGGAAATGTGCACTTCACCTTGTACTCGAGTTTGGATCCTCATTCTCGTACCTTAGAGAAGTTTAGATGGATTTCATACTCGTTGAAGTCGACAATATTTGAATACTTATATGGATGTATAAATGCTTCTCGCAATATTTTGATGAACGAAATCAGGTGGACCTTGAGTCAATGTAAAGTGTGGTATAGAGACCTTCACGACGGTACTCCAGTCAAAGGTTAGCGAGTGAAGAAACCTCCAAGAAAGGTAGAGTAAGTATCGAAGGGATCAGTGTGGTATCAGCCTAAAAGTCTCTGATGCTTAAGTTAGCAAAATATGTTTTAGGCGTACCGTGGGCGAGTTTAGTGGTAATATAGTGATAAGGTGGTAATAGTGATTAACCTTTTGAATGGACTAAAAGTTACCCTTTTATAGAGGCAAAGTTGGAGAAGATTTCTTGAATTGGACAATGTGAGATTGAATGAACTTAATGTAGTGTTTCCACTTGTCTCATTGTGATTGGCCTCCAAGTTGGAGGGAAGTCTCCCAATTCGTTATGAGAGTAGCTACATTTCATGTTACTCACTTGTTGTGAGGTTATTTTATGTGCTTCGACATGGGTGCCGAAGCAGAGACTCTTCGGAGGGTTCCTGAGGCTTCCTAGTTGATTGGTACTCGGTGGTTTCAAGGTTAATATAATATGGTACAAACAATATATACTTTAACATATCATATTGTTAGACTGTTAATCAAACTTGCAAACTCAGACGCATTTTACTCAGTTAATAGTCATGATTAATTTAGTTTGATATCATGACATTATCCTATACACACACATACACAATACGAGAGTTATTAGTATTTATCAAAGCTATTCCTATCTAATGAAATGCTATTGGATAAAATGACAAAGACATTGTTGAGAAAAACTGAACTGTACAAGTTAAAAATAACATTGATTAAATGAAAGAAGGGCTCTGATGTATAGAGAGGACCTCACTGTTTAAGAATTAACCATAGAAATGATGGAACCCACTATATCCGTTTATATTTACTACTTTTATGTGTTTTTGATACCTAAATTCAATACAATTTTTTTTTTCTAGTCATTTCACCTAACGAATTCCTAGAATTTTAGGCAAAATGGGGGGATTGTAATTCTTTCTACTTCTCGAGGTATAATGACAGATTGAAAGGCTCGACTAGAAGGAATCGGCAGAGAAGTTTGGTGTTATATATGGTAATCTTTCTAATAGCCAACATGGTCATATTTGTGAAAGAAAAAAAAAGAAGAGAAAGGATAAGTTTATAAAAATCAAAAGAGTTTTTATTTTTCCAATCGTAATAACAAGCAAGTATTTTAGTTTTCAAATAAATAAAAAATTATTTATGATTCATTGGAGCAATAACTGGCGGCAGTTCCATCTGTCATTTTATTATGAAAGACCAGAATGGCCTGTTCTGCCATAAGTACCTCCCTATTTCACTGAGTGGGGTTCGAAATATATATATATATATATATATAGGGTTAGAATCCCAAGACACCTTTTTGAAACACATTTTGACACACGTTTTTGTGTGACCCACTAAGTAATGTATTTCAATGATCCAACCATCTATCTTTTATGTTTTACCTCAAAGATCATGTCTGCCAAGAATCACCCAAATTCAAAACCATATGACCGTTAGATTAAATTTAGTGTTTCTTTGTACAATCGTATTCATCTATTTTCTTCACTGCAAAAGAATGTCTTAATGGTTTTGGAGTTGTCTCATTTTTGGCAAGAATAACCTATGAATGATGTACTAAAATGTAGACGATTTGGATCGTTGAATACAATACGGAATATGTCCTACAAAATGAGTGTCAAAATGTGTTTGAAAAGCGATAGCTTGTTCGTCCCCGAAAGCAAACTATTGAAAACAATTGTGGCTCACTACGAGTTAAATAAGCTTTTTGTTTAGCTTGAGGATAAGTATTATAAGCCACTAAGTCAATGAAAGGCTTCTTAGATACACTCAAGAGTTGTTGCCCATTTTTCTAGTTATGTACACTAGTACAATAAGGAAGATTATTATCAAGTAATGGAGTGAGCCCTACACCTAATCCTATTTTTTTTTTTAAATGGAGATCCCTTTGCATAAAGGGCATATATATGTGTGTGTGTGTGTGTGTGTATATGTATGTATGTATGTATGTATGTATGTATGTATAGACACACACCATACATATTGGACACAATTCTCTTTCTAGATCTCTGACATTTTAAAATTGTCAAATTTTGAATTTAGACCATACATATTCATCCAAAACTCCATGTGGATTAATTCTTCGTATAGGTATTACATACCATATCATACTATCGTGTACAATAATATTTCACACATACATACACACGCATGTTCAAATAAGGCCATTGCGAATGTGGAAACCATGTCTAGAAAACTATATTTTTATCGAAAGTGATGATATAGAAAAATGCTAAGGATATCACATTTATGTGTACGACATTGTGATTGTATATGTCTAATAGAAGTTATCCTACTTGTATTGATGAACTTTACTTCTATTGAAGAGGTGGTACAATGTGGACATGAATATGTCTCCTACCATTACTTGATAATATGGAAACAGATATCATTCATGTTTATTTAGTAATATATGCATATAATATATTCCACAATGTTAGGCATAATGGTTGAGAAAATTGGATGCCTTGGTAGTATGTTAGTAAGGAGTGATCATGAAGCATTGAGCAATGGTTGATCGATGGTAATTATAAATTTAAACGGTTGATGGATAGTAATTATAAATTTGAACGCACGACTTGGAGTCCTAGTCTGAGATAGCTATCAGTTAGGAAGAAACTATATTCTATGGTGTGTCTCTTATTAAAGTAATGCAAGCATCCTATAAATAAATGGTGATATCCCCTGTCTCCGTGCTTGAGTCAAAACAAATAGGGTTCAAAGGTATACGAGAACAATAATGAAAGAAAATAATAAATGCTATCGATTGACACGTTAAATTTCATTCAAACGGTAAAGATATGATGAAATTAGCATAGATTTCTGAGACCCCACATCAACTTTTTTTGCTTTGTATTAGGGTTGTTGGGGTATGAATGGTTGAAAAGAGTGAAGTTGTTGTTTGATGACTGCTCAATTGCTATTCACGTGTACTGGACGAAATGGAGGTCGCTCTTATATATAAACCAATCTCGGTTGCTTCTCTAGTGCAGTTTCTATTTGTTAATTCCAGCACTTAACAAAACATATTCGAACTGTCATTGTCGCTATTAGAGAGAGAGAGAGAGAGAGAGAGAGAGAGTTCAAAACTCCACCTAGGTCAGGTGGCCAATGTCGGTTTGTTTTGACAAAGATTTCATATACCATAGGAAGGAGATCAACCACAACTAATACAATTAGATGACGTTATATATTTATATATACTGAATTCCTACTAGTAATGGTAAGTGTTCGATAAAACTGTGCCCAGTGCAAGCAGCTAGGGTTTCCAGAGCCAATAGTTACCGCAGAAATTAAACCAGATTTGAGTTTATTGAGACAGCTGAGTAGTCGTCTTGCAGTCAAGTTTTTCTGTCTTAGTTCACCATTGACATGAATAAATAAAATTAATAGAAACTAACACATGCTTGATGCGTTCTTGAAACAGAAGTACGTAATTTCTAATTTCAGCAGTTTTCCTCCTTTTTTTTGGGTATGGAGAGAGTTGGAGACGGAGGAGCTAAAACCCTAGAAATCTCTCACTTCCAGCAGCCCTTTCCTCCCTTTTTTTATTTATTATTATAAGTACGTAATTATTAGATGGACTGTCACTATTATCAGTTGCAAGATGTACATATCTGTTTCATAATATTTTTCCATTGGTTTTAAAAAAGGCTATATAACTATACTATATATATGGGCGAAAGGGAAAGGAAATGCATATGTAAACTAACACAACAATTATTTCAAGTAGGTGAATTGCTTTTCTTTCTCGATCTTTCGAAAAATCAAAGAAACAATTGTCAGTGTTTCATAATAATATCTTGCATGCGACTTGAAATTACTATCAATTGCTTGCGATTATTAAATGGGAGGTGTTAATTAATTTCTAATTATGTTTTGTGGTCCTTGGAGATGGAGTAGTGATGAAGACACAGATGGAAAATAATATAGGTGACCTGAGAGAGGGCATAGAAAGTCTGAGTTTAGATGCATAAGGGTAGAAACTTGAGGGAGCAAGCAATTCAGTTGTTTAGCTGACACTACAGCTATATGATATTTTCTAATGAACATTACTCCCAGTAGTCTGTTTTTGGTGACATCATTAGAGACCTATATATACATTATTATTTATTAACTAACCAGCTGCCTCGTTTCTAATTACTTTCTTTTGATGTGAGATACATGCTGGTCCACCCGACAAGCAAACCTTAGTTAAACTCAAGAAGCAATCGCTTTATTACATTAATTCATTGTTAGCTACGTTTCTGTTCAATATATATTGCTTTCGTGAAGATAGTTTTATAAGGTTAATTAATATTTATGGTTATTAATTTTCTCTCTAAATTCAACTTTAAGAACCCTTCAAGGAGTTAAACTTGTAGCGACAGCAAAATGAGGTCAGAGACGGAAATGAATGGCCTCTCTCACTTCTTGTCCATGTTGCTTTGACCTATGTACGTGGTCAAGATATATGTATATATGTGTGTGTGTGTGTATATATGTCTGCCTATATATCTACTGTGAGTTAGGTTTAACATAGCTCGATCGCTTAAGTTATAAGACAACAATATAAGATAATATTCTTTTGCCATCAAGAAATACTTGAAGGTATCAATTCCTAGATACGTGTATTTACATATATGTATATACATGAGGGTACGTATATCGAAACATTTTATTTTTCTCTTGACAAAGAATTTGATAGATCTATAGGCACATGTATATATGTAACGTAATGAAATGATATTTATAGAACCTATCACCCATTCTCAAGTATAGTTTTTGATAAAATAGCATCAATACCCATATTCTTATGTATATTAATGTACTGGGTTGGTTACGTTTTCTTCTTTGTGAAATTCTATATGCATATTGCGATCAACATTGATTGGATAAATTTAGTCCGTTTAATGGACACAGGACATTCCAAATGAGTTCCTCTCTGACATTCAACCAAAAATCGTCGTCTCCCGTAGAAATTACTTGTTTATTGCAAGTTTATTGAGGTAGAGGATGACAATGTTCTCATGCATGCATGTTTCTCCGTGTTGGGTGAAAATTGAAAATGAAATCTCTCTCTGTTTTCCTAACAGGACAAAGGATATAAGGACGAAGGCATTAACAAATGCCATTGACGCATTCTCGAGGTTAACTAAAAGAAGGATGTCTTTCGCGTTTAAAAGTGGTGAAATTTAGGGCACTTGCCGCACCAACTTCTTGGCTAACCAACTCGATGGTCAAATGGGTCCCTATCTTTGTGTAAGTACTGAAAACAATGATATATTTTACAGCATAAGATATTGCTAATATTACTTTACACCAAGAGATCACTTTATGATTATTCAGCCATGTCTATGATTATTTAAACACGCTTTTCTTTCCTCTGTAGATCACTAGAAAATTGGAAATAAAAAGACAAAGATATTTGTTTGGAAAAAGAGACAAAAATATTTGTGAATAATTCGGTATATATTGTCTCATTCCAAATTCCTCAGAGAACCATGTGTCTCCCCCCCCAAAACAAAAAAAAAAAAATCGATTAGGTTTAAACTTTTGTGCTTTTATAAGAGAGTAATATACTTATCATTCCAAATTCCTCAGAGAACCATGTGTCCCCAACCACCCCCCCCCCAAAAAAAAACAAAAAAAAAAGTTTGATTAGGTTAAAAACTTTTGTGCTTTTATAAGAGAGTAATATACTTATCATATATTTGTACCATCTGTCTAATTCAGGTAGAGTGCCCACCAATAAACGTAGATCTCATACCTATTAAAGAGATAATATCAATATGAGGTAAGAGTATCATTTTTATTTGTAAATACTCATCAAGCCCTCGTTCTGTGGGTTGCTGGATTATAGGAACAACTAAAAGAAACTACATAGTTTGAATTTCTCCCTGTAATATAAGTAAAGCTTTTTCTTCATATATGTAATATGAAGAAAGAAAATGGTATACATATAAATTAAACATATATGCTTCATGCACTTAATTACGATATCTTTTGTTTGCATCAGAGCTTGGAGATCCGAAAATGCACTAGTTATCCATTTTCGGCATTTTTTTTTTAATTATTCCATCTTAGACATATTATCGTAGCTCAAACATAGGAAAGTAAACCATTCTAATCTATTTTTGGATTTTTCTTTTTGTTACCACATACATATATAGGACATTAATTGGTTGGTCAATGGGAATACCATTGATCGATTCTACCGTCCAAGTACTTTCTCCATCTTTGTAAAATATATTCTAGAATACACTATGGAAGGCAACATAATGACGATGTACATGCATACCATAATGTTATACTGTGAAGAATGACCTTTTATCAGATATCTCATATGTCACAAGGCAGTTACAACAATATACATTTCAAATAAAAAAAATAAGAACCACGTGGCCAGTTAACGAAAATGAAAATATTAAATTCCAATTGACCATCATAAATAAAATAGAAATGCTCTTTTGTTTAAAGAATAAGAAAGATTACATAGAAGATCCTCGACGAATCCTTAAACCCTACATATCAAAATGTAACTTATAAAGTTATAAGTCATAATAAGAACACAATTACTAAACCAAATACAAAGCATGATCATACTGATATCCTAAATCGACAAAGCTATTTGATGTCATGTTTGCTTTTCTATAAGTACGTTGGAATATAAGACTGGCAATTTGTTGGGAAAGATGCCAAGTACCTTGAATAATGGTTTATATGCAAGCTATTGTTGAAGCGATGGTTTGTATGCAAGTTATTGTTGAAGGCGATTCCAAGATTTGGATTAAATAAGTGAAATGAAGTTAATTGTTAGGATTAAACAGAAGTGTATAAGAAACTAAAAAATTGTGTGTATATATTTCCTCTTGTAAATTCTATCAAGTTTCTTGTTATTTCTTTTGTGCATTCTATTATTCGTCTTAAGTTTGTCATTTTCGTTCTCTCTTTTAGTCCATTAATAGTCAACAGTTTTATCTCATAAACCCACTTCCGTACGTAGACTATCACCTTTTTAATCTATATTTGGCAATATTTTGATCACTGTATCATGTGCATGCTATAATTATTGAAGAAATAAATAAAAAACAACAGGATTAAAGTGACACACCCGAAATCTAAGTGTGGAGCATGCTGGCGTCACGTGAGGGTGACGTAGTCAAATGCACAGTGCGGAAGCAAGAGAGTGAAACTACGAGGAAAATAAAGTCGATAAAATAATTTACAATAAAAGATCAGGTGAGTGTTAGTGACAAACACGGAAGGAAAATGCAAAGTAGAAGTGCAAGTATCCTACATGTAGTCCTAAACAAGCAAACACTACACAAGTGACTACTAGAAAGTCCTACACGGAGGGTACTCTGTCAGAACTGCCACGATGCCTCTTCTGTCACCCACGTCCTCGCTACCTCAAATCTGGAGGGGCGCAAAACAGAAAACGTGAGTGGGCAAAAACAAAGTTGTTTTTCTAACCATTTCAATGTTAAATACTAACCCCTCTTTGTAAAACTTGTATACTTTCCAGAAATATATTATACATACTCGTATATCAAATCATGCTAAAAACTATAAAACTCATATATGCCATGCTAGATATATGCCGTGCCAAAATATCCGATCAACAATATAAGCATCAAGCAGGTGAGATAACACAAATCATAAGATGTTGATAATATCAACACGTCAGCCGGAGTCACCTAAAGTAACTGTACGGCTGAATCTATAGCTCCTCAACCACTATCCTGCACACAAGTCGGAACCACCTGTAGTGGTCTGTACGACAGGCTGGGTGTAAATATATACGCTCTAGTGCTACAATTACGTGAAAGTTGTGCGAAGTATCGCAAGTCACCTACGAGTCGGAACCACCTATAGTGGTCTGTACAATAGGCTGGCACCTGCCTTGGATCCAAGGTGAGCGTACGGTGTAGGAAGTAAACGATCATGTGAAGGTTAGGCCCTGCTCTGGCGGAGCATAATCACCGAGGTGCAGGAATATAAGCTATAACTCAATCTCATTAACACCACATCTATCACTAACAAACATACTCATCTGACTTACATAAGCGTCCGCGGCACCAAAGCATACATATATGCAACTACTAATGCAAATATGCAAACACTATGCATGGCATTTAAAAACATACAAACACTTAAATGCATTTTCTGGAAAATTCTCAAGTATATAGGTACATACGAAAAATCAAAAAGCCCACTCATTGATACGTAGAAGGATCGTAAGCCCCGAGCCTCGCGTGGCTGCGGTCGTCCTCCAGATAGTCCTCACTATATGCGAAACAACTATAAAAACATCAATTTAACGCACATAACCAACCTTCGATATAACTTCTCATACATTCCTCAAATGGGGTGTTTGAATATAACAACGTGATCTACTCAATCCCACGAATATCCCCATACTTTTAAAATAATTTTCTAACCTCCCACATGCCGCCATGCGCTGGCCACGAACGGGCACGTCCTTGGCACGCGTGTGGAACCCTAACGGTGTTAAGGAATATTCCGTTAAAACCCTAACAGACGTTAACGGCGTTACCTGACCCCATTAGAATATTTCGTTAATTTTAAAGGAATATTTTCCTCCTTCTCTGGTAAGCCTCGCCGATCGCTGCCGTCTGCAACTCGATTTCTCGCCGGAAAACTGGAAAATTTTCAAACTTCAATATCTTCTTCAATTCTCGACCAAATTCTATGAAATTGGTACCAAAATGAAGCTTACAACGAGTAGAACAAAACCTTACAACTTTGGAGACCCAAAACCAATGGAATCGCATCGGAAAAACTCACGATATTTCAGCCAAACCTGCAACTCCATGAAACTAGGCCTATCGACCTCCAAAACACTTCAAAATTGTTCCTTGAGCTTCGTGAGAAGGTTCCAAAGCTTCCTAGAACCTCAAAACTTAATGAAACCTACACGATCACATGTGCATGAACAATGCTCCAATTCGGGGTTCATGGGTTCTAGGGTTTTCGAAGGTCTCATGTCTTAAAAATGGTATGGATGAGTTCCTGGGTTTTCAAGAAGTCCAAAACTAAGAACAATAACCACGATTCGTGCTTGAAATGGTTAGATGGAAGTTGTCCATACCTTTGCAAAGAAAATGGAAGAAACTGGAAGAAAGTCTGAGAGAAGGAGAGAGAGAGAGAGAAAGTCACGGGGAAAGATGGGTGTGTGTGGGTGTGCGTCTGGTCCAGATGAGTTCACAACCAAAAATAAAACAAACCAAACATCCAACAACACAAAATATGTCCAGGGGTAAAATCATTATTTCACACTAACGGTACAAAAATCGGGACGGGCTGTCACAACCTACCCACCTTAAGAAAATTTCGTCCCCGAAATTACACGATAAAACAAACCACTAGTAATCATAAAACAAACGGGGATACAAATCTCTTATCCAATCTTCTGTCTCCCAAGTAGCCTTTTCTACTGAGTGGTTCCTCCACAAAATCTTCACCAAGCGCACACTCTTATTCCTCAGAACCTTATCTTTCCAGTCTAGAATAGTCACCGGCTCCTTGTCATAAGTCAAATCAGGATTAACTTCCAACGGCTGCGGAGGTAGCACATGTGATGGATCCGAGACATAATGACGAAGCATTGAAATGTGAAACACATTGTGCACTCGAGACAACTCTGGAGGTAACTCAAGTCTATAAGCTACTTTGCCGATGCGCTCAGTGATCACGTACGATCTGATATACCTAGGACTCAGTTTCCCCTTTTTCCCGAATCGAACAACACCCTTCCACGACGACAACTTCAAGAATACCTAATCACCTACTTTATAGATCCGATCTGTGGCATGTCTGTCTGCTAAGCTCTTCTGACGATCTGGGCCGCCTTCAAGTTAGACTTGATTACTTGAATATTTTGGGTAGTCTCGTCCATTATCTCTGGGCCCTTCAAAACTCTTTCGCCTACCTCTGACCAACACAACGGCGTACGACAGGATTTACCATACAATGCCTTGAAATGTGACATACCAAGGCTCGAATGGTAACTGTTGTTGTAGGCAAACTCCATCAGATCCAGACATCTATGCCATGCATCCCCAAACTGCAAAACAGAAGATCTCAGCATATCCTCCAATGTCTAAATGGTCATTTCTGATTGCCTGTTAGTTTGAAGATGATATGTTGTGCTATACAGTAATCTAGAACTAAGAGCTTCCTGAAACGCTATCTAGAATTTAGAAGTAAATCTTGGATCTTGATTAGAGATGATGTTAATTAGTACACCATGGTACTTAACAATCTTTGACACAAAGAGCTCAGTTAACCGTTTCAGGGAAAACTTCTCTTAAACTGGAATAAAATGTGCGGACTTGGTGAGTTGATCAACCACTACCCAAATGCCATCATAACCATTCAGTGTACGAGGAAGCTTGTACACGAAATCCATGGTAATATGTTCCCATTTCCACTGTGGAATAGGAAGTGGCTGCATCTGTCCAAACAGCTTCTTCCTCTCGGCTTTAACCTGCTGGCATACAATATACCAGCTAATATATTCAGCAATCTCTCTTTTCATACCCGACCAATAGTAAAATGGTCGTATGGTATGATACATTTTAATGCTCCCTAGATGCACAGCATATGCCGATACATGTGCTTCATTCAAAATATCCCTCTTTAACTCCACGTTGTTTGGTACAAACATTCTACCTTTAAGCATGAGTATGCCGTCTGATTCTTGAATTCGAAGATCTTTCTTTTTCCTTCATTTCTTAGCTGAATCAGCTCATGAGTTTCATTGTCGTCCATCTGTGCCTCGAGTATACGGTCAATCAAGATTGGCTTAACTTGAAAGTGAGCAAGTAAGGCTTCCTCTCAAGCTTCCACTTCTAACTTCACTCTAGTCGACCTCAAATCAGTAAGAAAAGGAACACAGCTTGTGTGAACAGTATCAATTCTGCCTTGAGATTTCTGACTAAGTGCATCAACCACCACATTTGCACGTCCCCGATGATACTCAATCGTGCAGTTGTAATCACTTAACAACTCTATCCACCTCTGCTGGCGAAGGTTCAAATCTTGCTGAGTAAACAGGTACTGGAGACTCTTGTGATTTGTGAAGATCCTACATCTCTCACCATAAAGGTAATGTCTCCAAATCTTCAGTGCAAACACGATCGTCGCCAACTGAAGATCGTGAGTTGGATAGTTTACCTCATAAGGTTTCAATTGTCTCGAAGCATAAGCGATAACCCTGCCGTGCTGCATTAGTACACAGCCCAAATCATTCAACGACGCAATACTGTAGATCTCGAAGTTACCACCATCTTCTGGAAATGCCAACACCGGAGCATGGGTGAAACAGTACTTCAATTGTTGAAAACTCTACTCGCAACTATCCTCCCACTCGAATCTAACGTTCTTCCTGGTTAGCCTCGTAAGTGGTAACGCAATAACGAAAAAATCCTGAACAAACCGTCGATAATAGCCTGCCAAACCAAGGAAACTCCGTACCTCAGAGACGGTTCGTGGCTGTTCCCAGTTTTCCACCGCTGCTACTTTCTGGGAATCCACCTGAATACCCTGAGCTGAGATGACATGTCCCAAGAACGCTACTTGATCTAACCAAAACTGACATTTACTGAATTTAGTATATAACCGATGTTCCCTTAGTTTCTTTAACACTAAAGTAAGATGTCCCACATGATCTGTTTTGGATTTGGAATATATCAAAATGTCATCGATAAATACAATTACAAACCTGTCCAAGTACTGCTTAAACACTCGGTTCATCAAATCCATAAAAGCAGCAGGTGCGTTAGTTAACCTGAACGACATCACTAAAAACTCATAGTGACCATAACGGGTTCTAAACACCGTCTTAGGGACATCATCACTCTTAATCTTCAGCTGATAGTAGCCATACCTTAAATCGATCTTGGAAAACACGCAAGCTCTTCGTAGATGATCGAACAAATCGTCGATACGTGGCAATGGATAATGGTTCTTAATTGTCACCCGGTTCAGTTACCGATAGTTTATACACAGCCTTAAGGTACCATCCTTCTTTCGTATGAACAAGACTGAAGCTCCCAAGGTGAAGTACTAGGTTGTATAAAACCTTTATCCAATAACTCCTGTAACTGAATTTTCAACTCTCTTAACTCAGCAAGAGCCATCCGATAAGGAGTCAAGGATATAGGGTATGTACCTGGCAACAAGTTGATAGCAAACTCTACGTCACAATCCGTCGATAATCCCAGTAAATCATCTGGAAACACGTCAGGAAAATGCTTGACCACTCTAATGTCCTCTACACAGCTAGAAATGTTATCATTCAATACAACTTATGCCAGATATCCCTGACAACCTTTCTGTAACAACTTCTTGGCTCTCACTGCCAAAATAATGGTGTGTCTCATGCCGCTATGCTTGCCAACAAACGTAACCAAAGGTAACCCCAGGGCGTCAAACTGTAACTTTCTTCTCATAACAATCAATATTGGCTCAATTAAAGTGTAGCCAATCAGTGCCCAAAATGACATTAAACTCAACAATATCCAACGGAATGAGGTTAGCTAGCATAACCTCATCCTCTACTAACACTGGGCACCCTGGGTACATCCAACCTACCTGACACATCTAGCCTCTAGGCATTGAAAACTCTAACTCAAGCCCGAGAGGTGTAGGATTAGGTTGCGTCAATTGAGCAAATGTATGAGAAATAACTGAATGAGTAGCCCCACAATCAATCAACACTCAAGCAAAGTGACAAGAATATTTAACGTACCCATGATCAAGTCTGGGTTGCTTTGGGCATCCTACATTGTGAGGTTATAAATACGGCCCTGAGGTTACTGCTGACTACCTCGACCTCTACACGACTGACCACTACGTCCAGGGTGTACTACGCCCTATCAAGTCTGTCTTGACGACCCTGCACTGCTAGAAGCAACCTCCCTCTGCTGAGGTTGAACTCTTGAATACCACTGCGATTCGTCAGCTGGATAAGAGGATACAGGGTATACCCTCCGAGGTACTGCTGATATCTGCTCTAGTAGCCACTCAGATAATAAGGATCCTGAGGATATGGGTACGGTGCTGCTGAATAAGGGGCAACATCTCCCTGGTAATGGTAAGTACCCCCACGACCTGTCTGACCATAACCGCTCGGTGTTGGAGCCTGCTGACTAGAAACTGGTGGTGGTAAAGAAGGTACATAGGGCCTCTGCTGACCCTGTGGACACTTTGTTGCCAGAAGTCTGATCTGTCCACAAGTAAAACATCCTCGACTACCCTGTCTACACTTGCCAAAGTGCCAGTCGTTACATCTTTGACAAAACGGAGCTCTCAAACCACCAGAACCGCCAACGTCATGTTGCCTCTGAAAACGTGGGCCTCCGGCAAACCTACCACCTCTACGCTGGCCCGTAAAACTCATGCCTCCACTAGACGAACTAGAGCTAGCCTCATTTCTCTTAAAACTCTGATTCTTCTTAGGTCCCTGAGATGTTTGACCTTTGCCTTTGATGTTCTTCTTCGGATCCTCTTTTTCCTCTTCTTTTTCACTTTCACTAGGCATATTCTCAGAATCCTCGATCCTCAACAAAATCTCGTAGAATTCATGATAAGTATCGCAGGGAGTAGTGGTCACCATACAACGCCACTTTTTCTTAGTACCCAATCTGAAATGACGAAGCATCTCAACTGGATTACCAGTAACTTCTGGATGATAACAGGACAAATCAGTGAATCTTCTGTAGTACTCATCGCCGTCAACTTCCCCTGCTTCAAATCAGTAAATTCTTGCTTCTTACGATCAATATACTCAAGGGAACAAACCTTTTCCGAAACAACTGTTTAAACACTTCCCAGTCAGCAACTTCCTCTGGGGTCAAATGACGAACCTTCTGTTCCCACCAGGATGCCGATTCTTTACCTAAGAACCATGAAGTCGTCTCTACCCACCTTTCAGAAGGAAGATTCCCTTGACTTTGCAACACCAGAAAAGTCTTTTCAATACGCTCAAGCCACCGCTCAGCTCCCTCATAACCTTCATGACCCTCAAACTTATCCAACTTTAGATTATACATGGTCTCCTCTGAGGAGGGCAGATCATAGACTGAATTGCATGAGCAATAGCTTCCCCCAACTGAGCTATATCGGGGAAACTAGGCTCAACTGAGCGACGTGGTTCTCGACGAGATGGCATAATTTTGATAGAAAACACCAAGAATAATTAAAATACTCACAATAATACAGGATTGCTAAACTTACGCTCTGATAGCAAACTGACACACCCTGAATCTAAAAGTGGAGCGTGCTAGCCGTCACATGAAGGTGACGAAGCCAAATGCACAATGCGGAAGCAAGAGAGTGAAAATACAAGGAAAATAAAGTCGATAAAATAATTTACAATAAAAGATTAGGTGAGTGTTAGTGACAAACATGGAAGGAAAATGCAAAGTAGGAGTGCAAGTATCCTAGGTGCAGTCCAAAACAAACAAACACTACACAAGTAACTACTACAAAATCCTACATGGAGGGTGTTCTGTCAGAACTACCACGATGCCTCTGCCGTCACCCACGTCCTCGCTACCTAAAACCTAGAAGGGCACAAAACAGAAAACGTGAGTGGGTAAAAACAAAGTTGTTTTTCAAACCATTTCAATGTTAAATACTAACCCCTCTTTATAAAACCTGTATACTTTCCAGAAAAATATTATACATACTCGTATATCAAATCATGCTAAAAACTATAAAACTCATATATGCCATGCCAGATATATGCCGTGCCAGATATATGCCGTGCCAAAATATCCGATCAACAATATAAGCATCAAGCAGGTGAGATAACACAAATCATAATATGCTGATAATATCAACACGTCAGCCAGAGTCGCCTAAAGTAACTTGTACGGCTGAATCTATAGCTCCTCAACCACTATTCTGCACACGAGTCGGAACCACCTGTAGTGGTCTGTATGACAGGCTGGGTGTAAATAAATACGCTCTAGTGCTACAATTACGTGAAAGTTGTGCGAAGTATCGCAAGTCACCTACGAGTCGGAACCACCTATAGTGGTCTGTACAATAGGCTGGCACCTGCCCTGGATCCAAGGTGAGCGTACGGTGTAGGAAGTGAACGATCATGTGAAGGTTAGGCCCTGCTCTGGCGGAGCACAATCACCGAGGTGCAGGAATATAAGCTATAACTCAATCTCATTAACACCACATCTATCACTAACAAACATACTCACCTGACTTACATAAGCGTCCGCGGCACCAAAGCATACATATATGCAACTACTAATGCATTACTAAATATGCAAACACTATGCATGGCATTTAAAAACATACAAACGTTTAATTGCATTTTCTGGAAAATTCTCAAGTATATAGGTACATACGAAAAACCAAAAGCCCACTCACTGATACGTAGAAGGATCGTAAGCCCCGAGCCTCGCATGGCTGCGCTCGTCCTCCGGATAGTCCTCACCTATATGAGAAATAACTATAAAAACATCAATTTAACGCACATAACCAACCTTAGATAATAACTTCTCATACATTGCTCAAATGGGGTGTTTAAATATACCAACGTGATCTACTCAATGCCACGAACATCCCCATATTTTAAAAATAATTTTCTGACCTCCCAAGCGTCGCCACGCGCGGGCACGCGTGTGGAACCCTAACGGCGTTAGGGAATATTCGTGGAATATTCTGTTAAAACCCTAACAGACGTTAACGGCCGCTACCTGACGCCATTAGAATATTCCGTTAACTCTAACGGAATATTCTCCTTCTTCTCCGGTGAGCCTCACCAGTGGCCACTGTCCGTCGCCGTCAGAGCCGCCGTCTGCAACTCAATTTCTCGCTGGAAAACTTGGAAAATTTTGAAACTTCAATATCTTCTTCAATTCTCGACCAAATTCCATGAAATTGGTACCAAAATGAAGCTTACAACGAGTAAACAAAACCTTACCACTTTGGAGACCCAAAACCAATGAAATCTCGCCGGAAATACTCACGATATTTCGCCCAAACCTGGGACACCCTGAAACTAGGCTTCCCGACGTCCAAAACACTTCAAACTTGTTCCTCGAGCTTTGTGAGAAGGTTCCTAAGCTTCCTAGAACCTCAAAACTCAACGAAACCTCCATGATCACGTGTGCATGAACAGTGCTCCAATTCGGGATTCACGGGTTCTAGGGTTTTCGAAGGTCTCACATCCTAAAAATGGTATGGATGAGTTCCTGGGTTTGCAAGGAGTCCAAAGCTAAGAACAATAACCACGATCCGTGCTTGAAATGGTTGGATGGAAGTTGTCCGTACCTTTGCAAAGAAATGAAAGAACTGGAAGAAAGTCCAAGAGAAGGAAAGAAAGAGAGAAAGTCACGGGGAAGGATGGGTGTGTGTAGGTGTGCATGTGGTCCAGATGAGTTCACAACCAAAAATAAAACAAACCAAACACCCAACAACACAAAATACGTCCAGGGGTAAAATCGTCATTTCACACTAACTCTACAAAAATCGGGACATGCTGTCACATAAAGACACCAAAATATTAAAATATATAATTTCGTAATATGGGCCAATGTGATTTAAGTGGAACTAGAGACTAGTTTGGTATTGTTGTGCTTTTCAATAAAAATTGATTTTATTGTGTTGTAAGAATAATCAGCTGTGAAAAGAAATAGTTAAATGCTTTATAAACTATAGTAATCGTTTATAATAAAAAAAAAAAAAAAAAGCAACGATAAAGTGTTTGATAAACGTATGAATATAATTATTGTAATTATGCAAAGTAGCCAAAAAGACACGATGATGAATTTTATTTTATACTAAACGTTGTCCTATTTAATAACCATAAAAAAAAAAAACAAATAAAAAGTATATAAAACTAATTCTTGTCATCTTCCTCTCGAGGACCTCCACCCACCAACTCCTCCATCAAAGCCAACGTCCCACCTCGCCACACCAGCTCCAAATAAAACCACAATCATAGCTCCACCATCTCAATTCTTCAATGTAAAAAAAAAACAAAAAAAAAAAAAAAAAAAAAAAAAAACAAAAAAAAGTATCCTAATCATATCCTATTCCATCTCCACCATCTCAATTCTTCAATGTAAAAAAAAAAAAAAAAAAAAATGTATCCTAATCATATCCTATTCCATCTCCTGTGCACTCACCACCAAGAGGTCGTGACCTCAGATCTGAAAGGAAAAAGAGGTCGGAATTGTCCAAGGGGGCCGACGTGAGGAAGGAAGATATGGGGAAGGATAGAGAGAGAAAATTAAAGTAGGAGGAAGGCAAAGTTGGGAGAGTTGGCGTCTCGGTCCTTGCAACGAAATGTCACACAGATGGAAGGGAGAGATCCAGTGGGAGACAAGGGAGAGATGGAGTTGGGAGAACATTTAGGTTTGATACACAGAAAGGGACGATGGAGAGTAAGGGAGAGTACGATTGCTATATACAAAATGTTATTAAAGTTACCGTTCATCCATGTTTTGCAAATGAAAAGCTTGTTTCTGAAAGCAGCAATTAGATGCTTTCACTTTCCTACTATGAAAGGCCATAATTTGGAAAAAAAACGGGGCTTGTTTTAGTTACCAAATACAAATTAGAGCCCAACTTTTTCACCCCTGTTTATAAAAAAAGTTATGGAATCCAAACCAGTATTAACTAGTATTTAACCTTGCTATTTCTTAATTAGCTTTGCTTTTTTCTTCTTTTCCTGAGAGAAAGTGAGAAAGGTGCAATGGTGAAGGCAAATTGAGACGAGAATAGTGGGGATATATATTGAGTTTATGCGTAAGCTGGCCAAATATTTCAGAAATGAGAGGCCCCATCTTCACTTTTATACGTGACTAATATTATTATGAGAACCATGCAATCAATGACGAAATAAGGGCCTTCGTTGCGTGCATGGAACGAGTTCCTCCAACTACCAAATGACGTGCCACCTGTTCCCTGTTTGCTGACTTCTAGCTACTAATCCACTAATATATATTCAGAATTTTCTTGCTTTTTTTTCTTTTTTTTGGGAACTGTTATTAGCACTTCAAAAATTTTATTCTATACTTCTCATACGTGTATTTTTCTTTCTAATTATAGAAAATTTGGAATGCCAAATGAAATTTTTGGAGTGTTAATAACAATTCCCTCTTTTTTTTTGTGACCTTTATTTCTTCTCTCCTTGCACACTATTTCTGGTCTATTGTAGGCGTATTTTCGTAGGAACCACTTGAAATTTTTAATAAATTTTTGGATGAGTTTTTGAGAAAAGAAGTTTCATCTATTTGAAAAATTAATTTATTTTATTATTATGTAAGAGTAGTTTAATTATTATTTTATGGATTTTTTTTTGTGGGCGTAAGTTTTGCATCCCTTGCTCATTAGGATAGGGGTTTCGCTTACTTGCCCATTAGAAATTAGGGTTAGCTCTATAAATAGTATGTTTTTGTACTGAATTGATACAGTCAGTTAAGATGTAATCCTCAACTTAATTAATCTCGTTTATTTGTTTTTCGTTTAATAAAATACTTATAACCAAAATTACTTACTATAATTTACAGGAAAGAAGATCAGAACACTTTACAGATAAGGAGGCTAACAATATTCTTAACATTGTAGTCAAATACATTTTGCCACTTTTCATTATATGGCTAATGATCGAGTAAATAAATTTGTGCAAAATATCTGATCAAATATATAGCAGATAAGTGTGTATATATGTTCATATGTGTTGTGGGAGACCTGCTGCATTTCGCTATTTTATGTGCCTTTTTTCTTTTGGAAAATACAGTTCAATTCAAGGAAAGGGAGAGCCGCAGCACTTAAACTTGATCAATATATATTGCAAGATTAATGGAGCTAATTCAAGCTATAACCTGCTCATGTGACATTTTCCAATTTGTCGTAGCCCACAACACTATCACAGCCAGGCCTTGGTGAATTGAGCACACTAGCTATGAAATTATGAATTATAAAATCCCTTGGTCGGGACGAGTAAGATATTTGAGGTAACTAAATCATACTGTTTTAGTCGCTATGTATGTCTGCAGAGTGGGCCATTTATTCATTACCCAAAAAACCATGGTCCGCTTATGATTAATAATCAAGACACACACATTGTCAAAACCAACATAATTATATATGTGATGTTTAGAACTGGAGAATGCAAACAGCTTAGTCAAAGGAGTAGAGGGTGTATTTGTCATTTCCAGAAGAAAGAGGGTGTAGTTGTTTTGCTAGCAAATAGGAGCGTAGCACGTCAGTCAGCCCTCGATGTGATTGGAGGGGACAAGAACATGGTGTATATAAATAGAGTGGTCTGTAAATTATTAATGGTAGGATTGAAGGGAGGCAAACCAAATCTCTTAGGTAAAGAAAAATGGGAAGATCTCCTTGTTGTGATGAGAGTGGCCTCAAGAAAGGCCCTTGGACTTCTGAAGAAGATCAAAAACTTATGAAATACATTCAGAAAAATGGCCATGGAAGCTGGAGAGCCCTTCCAAAACTTGCAGGTACGATCACATAAAAATACACGCACTTCACGCACTTCATTCTCTCTCTCTCTCTCTCTCTCTCTCTCTGAGTCAAGTGGTTGATCTTCTTTTCTTTCTGTTAATGTATGTGCAGGGTTGAACAGATGCGGCAAGAGTTGCAGGTTAAGATGGACAAACTATCTTAGGCCGGATATAAAGAGAGGGAAGTTTTCTCAAGAAGAAGAACAAACAATTCTTAATCTCCATTCCATCCTCGGCAACAAGTAATTTCCATATTTTTTTAACAAATTTAATTGATTATTTGGTATAGGAAAAATCGTCTATTGTCAGACAGTCTAATGTGTTATATCGAGACACTATTAGTCTATCAAGATCGCTATTAGGTAGATAGATTATTGTTTTAGCATATATCTAGCAAGATAATATTTCCAATTTATACATATGTTTCTTGATGTATAAACAATAAACTTTACCCTTTTTATTTCTTGGTTCTTGACAAGATGGTCAGCAATTGCGAGCCACCTACCCGGTCGGACAGACAATGAAATCAAAAATTTCTGGAACACCCATTTGAAGAAAAAGCTAATTCAGATGGGTTTTGATCCGATGACTCACCGGCCCCGGACTGATATCTTCTCCAGCTTGCCTCATCTTCTAGCTCTTGTCAATTTGAAAGAGCTTCTAGACCATGGAAGCAGTCACCAATCCAGTTGGGATGAACAAGCTTTGAGATTACAAGCAGAAGCTGCTCAAATAGCTAGGCTTCAATACCTACAATGTCTCCTCCAATCTAATAACAATTCCTTTGGAGCTGCTACCCCAAACAACCTAAATGACTTCACTGACATGGAGACCATTAATCTTTTGAATTCACTCTGTTCATCTCAGCTGGATATTCAAAACCCTACTGCACAATACCCTGTTGGTAATTTTCAACCAGTAGTCCAAGATAATTCAGTCCCTTTCTCTCATTTGCCTGACTTGCAAGCCTATCCAACACCACCAAGCAAGGACATGGTTGATAATCAAGCTCCAGATCAATTTACTGCAGTTTTGAGCCAAGATGAAAGCTCTCCAAATAATCCATGGAATATTCCTTCGTCTTCAAATACCACTCCATCTCCTACTTCGGTGGCTCCTCCCGTGACAGTGACAGAGGCTTCAGTAAGCAACAACATGGGTGATGCTTGCAGCACTTCAAGCTATGGAGGAGTGGCTACTTCAGCGTGGTCTGACCTTCTTTTTGAGGACCCTTTTTTCAATGAGATTGCTTAATTAGGTATATGTGTGCTAAACACTTCGAATTGCACGATCACCAAACTTTCTTTTATTTCTTCTTTTGGGTTACAATATTATCACCACTTTGATATCTGTACTTGCTGAGTATATATATATATATATATATACACGCTTCAATTTATGTATAACTGTAAGAGGAGTTTCGTTTGAGCTAGTAGCTATTAACAATAAGTCAACTAAACTAGTTACATGTTTACTTGCAAGCTTGAGATTCATCTAAAAGCATGCATGAGTATGCAGAATTATTCGCTTGCATCCTTTTCTAATTGGAGAAAGAAACTTCCTCAGCAAGAATATGATATATGGATGACCGAACCAAGCCAACATTCCTGCACATTGAAATATACATTGATCATTAATACCAAACATAGATGACGTTCCTGCATGTATAAACAATATTATTATTACTATATCATCATCAACATCGTTGCTCGTTACTATTATTATTATTATTATTATTATGGGAACTATTATTAACACTCCAAAAATCTCATTCTACACTCCTCACAAATGTAGTTTTCTTACTAATTATAAAAAGTTTGGAGTGCAAAATGAGATTTTTGGAGTGCTAATAACAATTTCCATTATTATTAGCATTATTATTATTATCCGCATTATTATTACCTAATACTTTGAAATATGCATGATAACCACTGAGCCATGCATATGCATGTGCAGGGAATAATGAGTGAACATGGATTAGTATTATTTATTTGTTTTAATTACAACAATGTTATTTAGAGACACAAGACATAATATACTTTTTGAATTTTTTTTAAACATAGGTGGATATCTCACATATTATTGTATAATTCATCTCTATTATTAAATCATGTAGCAAATGTATTAGTTTTATGTGTCCAGTTAGATTATTGCATGATTAAATGTTTCAAGTTGGTCAACAACAAAATCATTTAAAAACAAAACCAACACACTTGCTAATAGAGGTGGGCTCTACCTATTATATGTGAGACTCGTGTGTGTGTGTATATATATATATATATATATATATATGCATCAATAAATATATTAGTTGTGTGTCTAAATAGCATCACTCTTTGTAAAATATTAATAATCATATTTGAGTTTATATTGATATATTCCTCAATCGATGTTAGTTAATTATATCATTTAAGTACAAGAACCAATAAGACACTAACCACTTGCTAGAAATCACTCCATAATGGCATTACATTATATATATCCAAGGGCCCAATCAAGATTTTGGAAGAGTGTATAAAATTTCATAGAAATCCGGATATAATTAATTAGATTTTATGGAATCTCTGATAGTTTTAAGTGTATTAATAAAATAAATAATTAAATAAAATCATTGCTTCAAAAATATTTTAATTTTACAAATAAATAAAAGCATTGCTTCAAAAAGATTTTGAAAAATTATTGATGAGGGATTTTAAAGTGTATTTTAAGCGGTAAGAAATCCAACATGTCCCCTAAGATTTTAATGGAACTTTTCCCCATATAATCCACTCTATCTACGACCACCATTTTGCCATTAACATATAGAGTAATGCTATTCTTACCACAATTTTATACCACATTTCTTTATCACTTTAGGTGGCAGATGAGTTGGACAAGCTACATCATTTAATTTCAATCTTTTATTAATTAAAACACTTAAATAATGTTAGGTGGAAGAAGGAGACTCCTCGTATACCACAATTATCATTTAATTAACAATCTTTTTATTAATTATTGATTAACATTTTGAAATTAAATGCTAAATTTAGTTGATGTGGTTGTCCAAATCAGATGTCACCTAAGGTGGTACACAATTGTGGTACAAAAATATGGTAAGAATAGCATTACTGTAACATATATCACCACTTCTACCACCATATAGTCGCTGCAACCAACATTGCCATGGTCGGCCATAACCAGTGGCAGAGCCACTAGAGGACTAGGATAGGGGCGAGCCAATTCTGAAGTTTCTTCATTTTGTAGCTTCTGTTTGTGTGCTTTTGGTTGGATACTCCACATTCTTCCACTTATCTATCTTTTGCTCCCAACTAACTTTATTATATTTCTCTATTGACAAAAATATGTGTTTGACAATAGTACTGTTATGAAACCAAAGCCTTATATCAACTAGCATTCCTTAGTTAATTCACCATTTTGCATGATATATATATGTACACACACACACACACACATATGAAACCTTGCATATATGGAATAAGTGAAGAATTTATCTTGGAAGAAAATTTTCATAGCTGTAGTTTTGAGCCATGATTATTAATTTTTGTTCAATTTCAGTGTAAGAACTTTTAAAGAAGTTCGATGTTTATGATATAATAAGGGAATTGTTATAATTGGCACTCCAAAAATCTCATTCTACACTCCAAACTTTCTATATTTGGAAAGAAAACTACGCTTGTGAGGAGTGTAGAATGAGATTTTTGGAGTGCCAATAACATTTACATATAATAATCTCAATATTATTTTTTTCATGACTCCATTACTCTCTTTTGATTAAAATTTTTCATTCCACTACAAAAAATAAACCTTTGTCTCTCATTAATTATATTATTGTTTGTCCATTTTCTACGCTTTCTAATTATAACTCATCACACTCATCCTCCCACCACTTGAACTTACATAAAGAGTTGCTTGTGATTAATTTGGACAGAAAATCTACATTTTTTTTTGTGTCATGTGCCATCCGGATATATGTGTACAGGGACACAGCTTAGTGGTAGTGGTATGGTATTTAGATGTGAAGTATTGGACTTAACCCCTTCTCTTTCGGTTTCTAGTTTTTCTCTTTTTAAAGAGATAAAAATAGGGAAAATATATGATTAGAACAAGGGATACGAAGGAGGGTCGAGAGATGGTAGAAAAGTAATACGGGTTCTTTAATATTGTACATAATCACCATTTATGTACCATTCCATTTACACATAGTCTACTATCTTTCCACCTCACTCCATCCTTCTTCATGCATTCTCTCATCTTCCATAAATTTTCTCCTTAAGGAAAAAAAAAAAAAAAAAAAAAACCGAAAAGAAAAAGTTTCGTAGCCAATCCTCTAATTGTTAAAGATTGAGTTAATATAATGAAAATGAATCTAACAGTACATAAAGACATTTTATTATATTTTTAATAAACAATATTATCTATACTAAGATCTCTTATTTTATTATTGATTACATATATTGAGACACAATAGCATAAATATATATAATCCTGATGCGTTTGGAAGCTTCATAAAATTAGTTTCCATTTCCGAGCTATAATTGAGCATTTTTTTAATATCCTTCTTCGATCTATGTTTTTATTTTTGAAACTAATGAGGGTTAAAAGTAATTCAGTTACATTCCCGATTTTGAAAATTTATAAATTAATTTCAGACTAATATCAAACAACACTAACTGTAAAAAGATATAAAAATGAGAAAAACTCAGAATATAATTCTTTCTTAGAATGAAAATAATAATAATAATTCCAAGTTCTCTGCGGGGAAACAGAAGTTTTTTGTTTTGATTATTAGTAGGAAACAGCAATGAAAGAAAAAGATGGACCCTGCAGAAACAAACATTTTATATCTTAATTAACTAAACTCTAATACACATATAAAACACTTTACATGATCATGATGTTATCTATCAATTTATAGTTTAATAATCCATCTCTTTGAGTACGTTAAGATCAAGCTAGCTAGCCATTGACATATATTTCGATAGGCAGCAGCCGCCAACCACTCTTATAGCTAGGAATCTGCTCTAAGTTTTCTTCCCTTCATCACAGAATTTCCATTAGCCGCCCTTACTTTTGACAGGTTGTCGAACAGAGAAAGGTTGACCAAAGCATTAAGTCAAGAGAGTGACGAAAAGGATTCTCAGTGATATGCTACCCCATACAAGCAGTTAGAACTTCGGGAGCACAAAAGAATTTTCAGAACGAAATTGGACAGATTGCTACACAAATCTACTGCGTGAATTTTTCAGTCAACTAGGACATGACTGGAGCAAAAAATTAGTTTTTAATGAGTTTGTTACACTAAAACATGTGCGAAATAATATACCAAATCACGTTATACCTTTGAGTATTGTATTAACAAATATATATGGTTGGAGAGGTAGCGGTGTTTCAACATTATGTAACACTGCATTATATATATATATGTGAGTGTGTCACATTTGTGCCTGATTATCGAAAAAGGCTTGGTTATGCCATATTACTTTATTTTAGTGGTTTAGTGTGGTAGTAAAAATTCACCGTCTTTAGTTTTGACGAATTTGTACTTATAAAAAAATAAATACCTTTGATCAAGGAGCAAAGCCTCATGCATCCACGACGTGGTTTGGGGGGGGGGGGAGAGTGTTGCCAAGGATCTTTTATGCCTAGTCAGTAACTCTAAAATGAGTGAGTATTTAGGGTTTAAGTGTGCATCAAAAGCTTACCAATAGATGGTGGAGAAGAGGTATATATAAGGGGGTGGCCGGCCATGAGGTTAGGGTTTTACCTTACATCTGGTGACTTCCCATTGGCCAAGGTTGTGTTAGGATGGATAACGAAAGAATTATCCCAAGATATTAATTAGGAGATAATACCTTAGGATTATCAAATAAGTATCCTTGCAAGTGTCCCTTTACCATAATAGTGGAAAGGTGTTGAGCCATGGCATGACAGCGTGGGTTCAAACCCGGTACGTGGCTAATCTAACATCTAATCTAACAAAATCTATCGTTTGAAAAAAAAAAAAAAAAATCAATTAAGTATCCTTGATTGATTATGATGAGGATCCCTTACTTGTTTGAGTTGATCTTCAATCAGGAATGTCTTAAAGATATAATTTGGCGATTAATCCTACCTTTAATGCCTTTGACTTTTCCATGCCACGAGCAGAGGAGCTTGTTGATGTCGTAGGCAAATGCTCGAGCCTTTAGAGATGTTGAACTACGCGTTGGAATATTTGTGTGTCCTGCCCATTTAATGAGGACAATCTCATCTTATTTGGAAAAAAAAATTCACGTATCGTCGTTTTTGATTTTTGGAATTGCTTTTGTTCCACCGTTAGCAGTCACTCATGACAGTATTGCTTGTTGTATAACAATATGTCATGACCAGGGATCACATTAAAAAAAAAGGGCCAAATCACAGCGCCTTATTAGTCTTAGCTAGGTATTAATTAGTATCATGCGGAGACTTAAGCAACTTTTTCTGTTTCTTATAGTGCACTTAGAAGTTGTAAGAGTTTTATTTGTTAAGTACTCGAGCTCAAAATTCAACTATATTTATTTTTAATACAATTATATATGGGAAATTTTATTTGAACCCATCTAACCTATTTCTATACCCAACTTACTCCCTTCACCCATATTTTTTTTTTATTAAAGATATAATATCTCTTTAAACCCAAATTTATTACCTAAACTACTCTCTCAAACTCAATTCAAAATGTAAAATTATATTTACACCCATTCTCTTTATAAAATAACACCTCTAATTGAATTTATTTTTTTTTTTTTGAAAGAGGTGTCCTTTGCCCCTTATAATTGCATTTGCCGTATAGGACTAGCATTTCCTTGGCTGCTTTTTTTTTCTTTCTGCTACCACATGGGACCCAAGAGATCATTCCATAGACTTGAATTTGCAACCTCCAGTATAGTCATTTTTAAATCGAGTAGTTTCATGTACTTTTTAAGAAACTTTGAAGTGACATAGGGTTGGGTGTTTTGCTGTTATGTTAATGAACAAATAAACAAATTGAAGCTATTTCAAATAAAAAAGGTGCAAGACATGCCACCCGCTAGTTCGTGGTTAAGGTTGAGCAATCTTTATTTGCACCAAAAATCAAGTTTTATGTCTTTGCAGTACTAATCAAAAGTCCTTTCACTGGTGTCTTGGTGGCGCATACAGACGACATAGAGAAATAAATACAATATAATATATAAAGTATGAAATTTAATCCAAAGAAGAAGCAAACAAACAAAATATCCATAAATCAAGTCATACCTTAGTTGGAGGATTAAAAACTTCAAAATCACCATCCATCAATAGAAAAGCTTGTTTTTCTCTATCAAAGCTATTAGGGCTTTAGTCGGAATGAACGTAGGATAAACAAAAAATGATGCTAGGGTTTAGTTATAGTATGTGGGTCTATTGATAAATTTGATTTTTATTATTAATTTCATTTTGTACTTAATAGTAATTATGCAATAGGGTAAAATAGACAATTAATATTTAAAATTTAAGTTGGGTGTAGAAAGAGGTTAGATGGGTTTAAATAAAATTTCCCATTATATATTTACAAGAATTAAGATCATGGACTGTCAAACATGGATCAACCATGACAATTTGAATCGAATTTGCATCTACGAAAGTCGAACATAAGACTTTACACTTATATGTGAAAGATAAATATTACTAAACTGCAGTGTTAAGTAGCGATTCAAGTTGAATTAAAAAAAAAGTTTATGATTTGCAAAGGTGAAAGTTGTTTATGAGTTTTCAAAGAAAAAGTTTTGTCCAATATTGTGAATGTGCCGACACATCATGAACTCACAAATATGACTGTTATATGCAATATCCACATATAATACACACAAATTTATACGGAGGTTCGATTTAGAAACTTCTTATATAATTTTACTTGAGGATACTTTGTAACCCTACTTTGTATGGTGTTGTAATGATCCAATATATATATATATATATATATATATAGGTTTTGCAGAATATCGTTCAAATAAAAAATCATTTAAATCATTTATTTTATGGTTTTCGTTTATTGAAATATCATGCCTATCTATTTTACTTTATTTTACTACAACTAAATGTCTTATTGATTTTTCTAACTTTTGCATAGTTCATCTTTGATGAAGACCAAAAAGATAGACGATTCATATTATTAATATAAAATTCAAGCAAACCCTACAAAGTGTTCTCAAAATAAAGATTATTTGAAGGATATCTTGTACTCTATTTAAGGGAGATCCCGCTCCGCTACTCATGAAGTAGGATTATTTACAATATTATTGATAACCATATTGACAACATTTCGAGATACTAATGATAATATGTCACAAAACCATGTCAACAACCATATTACCATACTAACAAATGATATGAAAGATATAGATAGCATATCGACGGCGTATCAGTGATCTCGCTCCATATGTGAATAGTGGAGAGCAAAATACCCCTTCTGAAGATATATATGTACCTGCTTTGGCCTTTAGGGTGATACAAATGTATGTATGTATGTATGTATGTATGTATATGTATACATCTCCAAGGGTTTAGGCGGCTAAATAGGTTTGCTTCCCTTTACCAGGACCACTCTATAACTTTTTCTTTTCGCATCAGAGTTAGGTTTGAAAAGATTTATATTTGACTAAATCATCCTTTATTTATACTTATTTGTATATGATCATAATTAAATATGCGACAACGATTACGTACTAGGAGACTTAGAAGTACACTGGTAGATTTTATACATATAATAACCGGCCCGTTCTGGATAAATTTTTGAAACTTAAAAGTCTTCAAAGTCAGCTTATTCTTTCATGTTCGTAACTACAACGCATGCAAAAATGAAAGTTCTTGATATATGCTTACGTATGTATATACCAATGTTTTAGAAGAAAACCACGAAAATGTCTTTCTCTGTACCAATTTTCCGAAATATTATTGTTGAGTTCAGCTTTGTGGAGAAGATCTCCGGATCCTAAACATTCCATTTCATTTGTGTTACTTTAAGGATCCTCCTCAAATAAAGAAACAACAAAATTGAAAATCATTTAATTAATATTTTAAATAATGATATAATTTACACAAAGATGGGGATTTTAATTAGATTTAGTCACATAATTAATAAGACTTTCCAAGGTTCTAAAAGACGCTAGACGCTAGTTAGGCGGCGGGTTAGGGCCTAGTGCCTAGGTGGCTAGGCGGGGCTCAGACGGGGGCCTAGGCGGATTTAGGTAAATTTATTAAATATTGTGTAAATAAGTGCCTATTTATACATAAAAAAGAAAAAAACACACACACACACACACACACATAATTTTATGGTGATACATCAATTGCAAAATAAAATGACATGCATATTATAAAGTATTAGAACATATTGCAAACATGGATAACATGCATATAATGAATGTTCATCCAAGTATTCAATAAGTCTCTTACATTTTATTGACAAAATAAAATGCAAAATGAAAGTTACGATTTTGTGTCTAAGTGAGAGTCATGATCTAGACGAGAGTGGGCCTAGACGGACACCTAAGCAGGTTTAAGCGCACTTTCTTAATTTTCAAATGCCTGGAGACTAATAAAATAGTGGCCAGCCGTCTAGCACCTAGGCGGAATTTTATACCGAACTCATCATTTACGAGAGATAAACATATGACCTTTTATTCATAGACGAAAAGGTATACTAACACATTCAAAACCCTATACAACCATAGGTTAAGGGCAGAGTGAAAAAAAGTATATATGTACTTTCTGAGTTGGATCCCACATGAACTTCTTTCTTTTTCTAAAAAAAATTATTTATGTCACAATAATAAGAACAGCAATTGACAATAAGTGTCACCATAATCTGTTTAGGTGAGAATTTGTATTAAATATGTCCGTACAACAATTGTAAGTATGTCTCATGTAAAATTTATATAGAAGCAAGCTTGATGCGTAATTTTCCTTGTTGAGTTCGGACTTTGTTACTTTTTCTAAGAAGGGTTTGACTGCAACGCTTAACTGATCCATTAGCATCGCTAATCAAATGTAAGCCATTTCCTTTTCTCCACTGCTTCAAGACTAATGGATGCCGTGTCGGCACAATCCATCATATGCTGTTTAGTTCATCTGTAAGGTAAACTTTTAGGTGTTGTGGAAAAATGCTTGGAAGCCATTAAAGTCAAGGCGGTTATGCTTGCCAAAAGCAACATCTCTAAAAGGCTAATTAGATATAATATATGTTCGCATGTTGTACCATAAAAAATAGAAAGAATAAAAGAACCAAAAGCTTACCACCTAATCCTATATAACTTGGTTGATGATTTAGACATATCTTCAAAGACGATGTCAAATATGTCAAATATGATTAAAAGACATTCAGGTGTTCTCCAATAGATATGCCAAATATGATGTGACAGTTTAGTCATTTAATTCCTTGCTTTCTAGCTGTCTTATTTGACAACAAATAAAGAAGGAGTCAAATATTTTTAATTTAATTTTTTAATTCATGGGTCCCATTAACAATCAATAGAATAAAAATAAAAATTATTTTTGATTATTTTTTAATAGTTAATGTAACTCTGGGCCCAATAAATAATAAAATACATATTTGACACATCCATTGGAAAATAAGAGGATTTAGCATTTACATTCAATTTGTCATATCAACCATCAAATATAATTTTGACATTTTATTTTTGACATTTCCTTTAGGGATACTCTTCAGTGTTTTAATTTTATTTTATTTTATTTTTTTGTCTGTAGCACCCATGTTTTGTTTAACATTGGCTTTCTAAGAATGGAGAAAATTTCTCTAAACTTCATTGTGGTAATCAAATTGTGTAATGAAGGGAATACACTTTCGACTGTCTTTACTTGTAGAACCGAAATAGTTGGCTTCACAGAAAATTTAAGGGGATATTGATCCTGATTCCCAATGTAGCATTACGTCTAGTCCAGCATCATACTACTCGTATAAGCGGAATAATAAGGTTGCCACACATACTATATACAAGGGCTTAATATTGTTAAATTTTACCACAATTGCCATTGTTATTGTAAGAACAAGCTATAGTGTAATACAATCTAGCGCATGATCAATCAAAGGTGTGGAGAAGAACAAGCTAGAGAGATGAATGAGAACATTCCAATTTTAATTTTCTGCACAAAAATGGATCTGGTACATGGAGAAAGAAATACATTGCTCATGTCTTTATTTCTCTCAAAGGACTCATCTTTTCTCTCAAAAGCCAATGCAAAGCTGAACCTAATAGATAATACCCAAAAAATAGTTCTAGACACAGCTAACACATACAAAATAAAAACAAAAAAACATGGCTAATTAGTTTCTCCAAAACAACAACTTTAATATATAACACTCCCCTCAAAGTAATGTTTTGGAAACGAGTCTAAGCTTAGCACGAAGAGCTTCAAATGGTCCCCTTGAGAAAGTTTTAGTAAGGATATATGCAACATTCTACTTGATGTTCACATGGTCATTCCTAATGGTTCCATCAAGAGCTTTTTCACGAATGGAATGATTCTCGATCTCAATATAGTTAGTCCTAAAATGGAAAACGAGATTTAATCCAATCTTGATAGCACATTGATTATCACCAAAGAGAGTAGTTGATTTGTCAGAAGGTTGATTATCACCAAAGAGAGTAGTTGATTTGTCAGAAGCTTGATTAACATCCTTGAAGAGTCTCCAAAGCCAAACACACTCTTGAGTTGTGAGTAAGGTAGGCTTATAATCCGTTTTTGTAGTTGAAAGTGAAACTGAGTCTTGTTTCTTGCTGCACCAAGAAACACCTGTAGGGTTGTAAACATGAAAATTTTGTAATGAATGAAACGAGAACATGTGTACAAAGTAGATTTGTATTGATGAATTTGTAAGGTTACAATCTTTGTTTACAATTTTCCTTTGATTCAGTCTTCAAATTTGATGTAGATGCGTAGGTTGTTGATCCAAGGGTCGCGATGACTTGATCTCAGACAAACGATTGAATGATTGCTTCAATTTTTGAGCTTGAAACAATGCGTGGATAGTTTTCACCTCTAGGTTTGTGTATGACCTGTGGCAAAGGTGATGTTGATGTGGGATTTTGTTGATTCAAGGGTCTTGGCGACTTGATCTTGAATCGAACATCGTTACAAGTTTTAAGTTTGCAATAGAGTCCTAAAGGAATTGGCACAAGTGCTTGTTGATTCTTCAAGGGAATGCTTCGTCTTTGGTTGTACGTTCTTCGAAGAGAGCTTTGGCAGCGTATTAGTCTTCAAAGATTTGCTAGAGGTTCTCTTTTTGTGAGAATTTCGACCCTTCAATGTAGAAATTGTTGACCTTTGTTTGTCTTGGGACCTTGTATTTATAGACTTCCAAAGCCATGCCTTTGTGTGGATTTGGCTTTGATTTGTGTCTTGATTCGTCCATCGGAGAATTTAGGCATGTTTTGTGTCTTGTTTTCAGCCACTTTCCCTTGCTTGGCCGAAATCTATAGGGCTTATTGCCTGTTTTGTGAGCAATATTTAATTCTTGCTTGTTTTGTGAAGATGCTTTAGCTTTCTTTCCTGTTTTGAAAGCAATTTGGACCCTTTGTCGATTTTAAGGGGTATTTCCCCCTTTTGGCTGAATTATGGGGAAGTTTTGAGCTTCCTTTGCTTGATTTATGCCACATGTAATTGATGACTTGTCCATTTGTGATGAGTCAAATGCCACGTGGAGCTTTGTGATGCATCATTTGCATGCAACGAAATTTACATGTTTACAAATGCCCCCACTTCAAGGCGCATTGCAGGCATGTGATTGTCACTTGTAGGAAAGGTGTTTTGAAGTCCTGCAATATGAATGTTCTAACTCAAGGGTCGTTGAGACTTGATCTTGAATTAGTTTGCTTCTTCAAGGGTTGTAGAGGCGTATTTCTTGAATGGAAATGATGAATTTTGTAAAGGGCCATTGAGGTGTATTTCTTCAACGAAACATTTCTTCAAGGGCCGTTGAGGCTTAATGTTGAATGAAATGGAAATTTTCTTCAAGGGTTGTAGAGGCTTGATCTTGAATGAAATGAAAATTTAATTTAAGGGCCATAGAGGCTTGATCTTGAATGATTTTTTTTTTTTTTTTGATAAGGGATAAATCGGCACTTACTTATTGTGCGCATTGATTTTCCATAATTGTTTCGACAAAGTACATTTGGTGTATTTTGAGGCTTGGATTTTTTTTCCTTGTGAGTGTAGGAAAAATGCTTTTTCCTTCCTTAAGTAGGAGCCTCCTTCAATTTTGGCAATAAGGGTGATTTCCTTCAAGGTTTTGGAAAACTTTGGTGATTTCCTTCAAGGTTTTGAAAAGCTTTAATGCTTGTCCTTGGGTAAGTAGGATTTGCAAATTTTTCTTTTTCCTTTCCTTTTTTTTCAGCCAAGGGGATGTTTTTCGTTTGGGAAACATGAAGACTTGTCCTTGCTTTAGAGAGATTGCCTTAGAGAGATTCTCAAGTATTTTGGCAACGAAGGGTACTTTCCTTTGATGTTTAGAAATTTTAAAGCCCTTTCCTTATTTCTTTGTTTCCTTTTTTTCTCTTTGCTGATTTTGTTGCAAAAACAACATGTTTTTTTTTTCCTTCTTTTCTATTGCTGTTTATCACCTTACCTTGTTTTTTTTTTTGCTTGGAATTTGCTTCCTTGTTGCAGCTGGAATGTGCTTCCTTGTTTTGATTTTCTTTTGCTATTTAGTATGTATTTTCCCTATATCATTAGGAAGCAATTGACCCTTATTTATAAGACAATTGGGTATGTGTTTTTGTCACAACACATTCTTGCCGTGCACATTGACTCTGCTTGCTGCCGTGATTGTAGCTACTTGAAGCTTGTTGCAGTGCATCACTTTTTACCACATTATGTTATGTAAAAGACTGCTGCGGGGTTACGCTGTGTAGTGCCTTTTGGTCACAATTTTCCCACGGTGGTGATGTTGCCGTGTAGTGCAAGAAATTGCTTGCGTAATCACTGCTGGGTTGTGTAGTGTGATTACGTAGCACTTTGGTTTTCTTTGCTACTGTAACGTGCTTTGAAGGATCGTCTTGTAGCTGCTTTCTTTGCTGTGCTGCTCAAGCTTTTTGTCATTATGACTTTATCATCATCATTCTTCAACGCTCACGAGGTTTATCTCGCATGACTTTATCATCATCATTTTGCTTTAGCGAAACAGTCTTTTTTTCTTTTTTTCTTTTTTTCTTCTTGACGTCCCACCTTATGCTTTTGTTGTCGTTTATTTATTCAGCCATGGTATTTTTCAAGTGCTTTAAGAGCAATACCATCACTATTCTTGCGCAGGAAGATGATGATTCACAAGATAAGGGAATGACGTTGAAACTTTGTCCACCGTTGATTGGCCCTAAGGCGCTTGTTCTTCCTACAAAAGACAACTCGATGCATATTAAGTCGTGGTCTTCTCAAGTATCTGGGGAGCTGATAGATTTTGGTCGACAAAATACAAAGAAGAAGGCGTGTACATTGAGGATTCTTATCTTGGATCCTCACTTTTGAGAGTCAAAATTGCCAAGCTTATGTCTACCTTAACTAAGTATTCTTCTTTGCCTGCTGTTTCCTTAAAGAAGTTGAATTAAGAGGTTAGAGCTCAACATCAATTGCCTAGGTATAGTCTTTGCAGCAAGCCGTTTTTGAAGGTTATCAAGCTATAGGGACTTCTTTGGCTTCTGTCCAGGCGCAACTAGAAACATTGGTGTGGGAACGAGAACAATTGGAAGTTGAAGCATCACAACTTCAGGGTGTTTTCTCGGAGCAAGAAGCTACACTTTCTCATCATCAAGAGGAGATTGCACGCCTAGAGGAAGAGAAAGGCATGGCTATGGGGTTGCCCATCTTGTCTCCCACCGATGTGGAGACTTTGAAGACTTTGGAAGGCTTGCTTGAAGATCGTTGTCGTAGTTTTAGGGACATAGCTTTCAAGTAGTGTCTTCCGTTCTTTGTTCTTTAAGCCTTTATTTTATTTTTTTATTTTTTTATTTTTTTAATAAGGCTTTGGAGCCGACTTCTTCCTTTAAAGAAATAAAGTATTCACAATTTGAATTTGCTCCTTATACTTCAAACTGTTTGTATTTTTATTTTATTTTATTTATTTTTTTGTGTTGGTGATGTGACTGTACTTGAAGTTTTGAAGTTTCAAGTTGCCTACGTACCCTAGGTTGAGGATGGATCAAGTCATGACATAGTTCAAAGGAATGATAGATTGTTTTTTTTATGGTTTTGACGGTTTTGATCGTGATTTTGCCATACACAGAGCCAGGAGCATTGAATGTCACCTTTTAAGCTCGTGCGAACAAGGTGCATCAAGTGTCGCATTTTAAGCTCGTGCGAACAAGGAGCATTGTGAAGTGCAGTTTAGGTTCATGCGGGTGAGGAGCTTTGTTCTGTGTGCAATTTAAGCTCATGCAGGTAAGGAGCATTGGGTGTCGCCTTTTAAGCTCGTGCGAACAAGGAGCATTGGGTGTTGCCTTTTAAGCTCGTGCGAACAAGGAGCATTGTTGTCGTGTGTAGTTTAGGCTTATGCAGGCGAAGAGCTTTGTGCCGTGTGCAATTTAGGCTCATACAGGCGAGAAGCATTGGACATTGCCTTTATAGCTCGTGCGAACAAGGAGCATTGAGTTTGGTTTAGGGGTAATAGCACTTTAAGAACCTTTCGTTAATGAGGTCGATTTTTAAGCTGCCTTCTGTCATGATTAAGTAGACGCCGTTGGTGTAGACCTATTGTATTACCTAAGGTCTATCCCACTTTGATGTGAACTTGCTTGTTGTTTTGTGAGTTGTGATGATGGGCCTTCATAATGCCAAGATAAGATCTCCAGTTTGGAAAGACCTTGGGCGGACCTTCTTGTTGAATGCCTTGGATAACTGTGCTTGATAGCATTCCAAGTGTTGTTGAGTTTCGAGCCTTCTTTCGTTGAGTGCTTCCAACTCTTGAAGTCGTAGCTTTGCATTTTCCTTTTCAGTCAAGCCTCCTTGTATAGCCATCTTTAGTGAAAGGATTTGGCTTTCGAGCAGCATAACAACTTCTACGTCATATATAAGAGAATAAGGTGTAGCTTGGGTAGGAGTCCTATGTGTTGTCCTATATGCCCAAAGTGCTTCGCTTCTTCTTTCGTGCTAGTCTCTCTTTGTTCGGCCAATCACCTTCTTTAGGAGGCTACACAACATTTTGTTGAATGCTTCCGCAAGACCGTTAGCCTGGGCATGATACATGGAAGACTTGTGCTACTTGAATTTGTATTTCTCGCAGAGCTCATCCATGAGTCAGTTAGAGAACGGTTTTTCGTTGTCGGTGATGATGTAGTGAGGCATACCATATCAATGGATAATATGCTATTTGATGAAACAGTATACAGTTTCCTTCTTGACTTCCCTTAGGGGTACAACTTTAGCCCACTTGGAAAAGTAATCCATTGTGGCTATGATGTAGGCTTCTTCTGCAGATGACTTTGCTCTGATTAGTCCTACGACATCCAATCCCTATGCATCAAATGGCCATGAAGTAACTATAGGGTGTAATGGTTCAGGCGATTGATGTATGAAGTTGGTGTAGAATTGGCAGACTTGGCACCTTTTTGTTGGAAATGTGCCCTAAAACCAATCATATGATGATACTTTACGGACATTTCAAACTAATGTAGTTTAAAGGGCAAACATTATTGTTTGAGCCGTCTAATATAAATGTTATATGCTTAAACGATAAGTCCAAGGAATATGTGATTGGAAGAATGCGATCTAAAGAAGTTAGATTCATGAGACCATTCTTTCGTTGACACATCCTAAACGTTCCTGATCATAGGATTGTCAATTGGGCATTGACAGTCCGTTAAGATCAGTACGTGCTATGTCTTCTCTCAGGGAGAGTGACTAGTCTCGAGTCATTGGTGTGTGTGACATCAAGACAAGTACGTAGGTGCTCAATAGAGAATGAGTTCACTGAACACGATCAACGAAGAGTTCTCATATTCATGTCACATGAGAACTCATGGTTGGGATAATGCAAATTAGTCTTTTGACCTGAGGCATCACAGTTGTCTTGTGGTTAGGTCCTTAATCTTTGATTATGTCAACGTCACTCTATCAGGGTGTCCACGGCATCGTCGGGGTTAAGCCACTTAGCCATGGAGGCAAGTGAATGTGCAACAAGGGATCTCTAACCTTCAAACTGTTTGAGGGAGAATACTCTATGATATGATTTGGAATCTCTGGCCAGAGTATGAATGAGATGTTGGAATGCGTTCCAGATCACATTCAAGGTAATCATATAAGCACAAGATTCACATTGGATAGTAGACATGAATAAACTATCAATCCAAACAATGTGGTCAAGAGTATTGTATTAGAGAAAGACCGTATTGCATTTGTAATCCTAAACTGAATAGGTTCTCCACCTCTTCTGATTAGCTTGGGTAACCATGATATGCTGCTAGGTGTCACTCATGGTTTGTGGAAGCCCTAAAAGTGTATTATCATTAACGGGAGAATTGAAAGTAAGTTTCAATTCACAATCGATTTGAAAGAGTTTGAATCGCCCACTGCCTCGCTAAAAAGAACCTAATGGATCGTACACCGTGTAAGGTAGAGTTTGAAGATTCAACGGAGATGAGTAAGAATAATTAAATGGTTTAATTATTTATGGCAAAGATTAATTAATATGATTATTAATCAAACGAATAAGTTCGTTGAAGACCTCGGGATAGTTTTGGACCTTAAGGCCCAATGGGCTTCGAACGTCAAGCCCATTGACTTAAGTTGTATGACAACTTAATGAATAATGATTCACAAAGGCCCAAATAGCCCAAATAATCCCCATAGGCCGGCCATTTAGAGGAGGGTAGTGAACTTGGCTTAATTGCAAGTTTGCCACTCCATTGTGAGGTGGTATAAAGACATCTTTATAGCCATTTCATCCTAAGGGTTTTCTAGGGAGTAAAGATGAGAACACAAACCTCCCTTTGCTCTCAAAGAATTCGGCTAATCTAGAGGGGAAAATCTAGCAATCTTACTTCCTCTAGGTCACTCATTTCTTCTTTCAATATACCTTGGTGTGGAGACTTAGAGGTTCTCAATTTTGGGAACTTGGAGAAACCTTTTCATCCATCCAAATCCATGGATTCAAGATGCAAGGAATGAAGACCCTCTCTTTGGGTGATTAGCCTTTGCTTATGCAAAGAGGAATCTACAAAGGTATTGATTTCTCAACTCACTTTATTTTTGAGTTGAGTCTTGATTCACCTATCTACTAGGCTTTGAATTTCATGGGTAAATGTTTTGTTTTAAGTGCATACAAGCATGATTCCGCCTTTAATATGTTAATTGCATGCTATTGATGTTGCTTAAATGAACATGTTTTTCACAAATATTCCTTCAAGTGGTATCAAGAGCCTAAGTCTAGTAGTTGGTGAATCCTTTTGGGTTTTGTAGTTCATAGTTTGTGATTTGAATGTTGTAATTGTTACAAGCTTTATTCTTGCTTCTTTGAATGTAAATTTTGTTAGAAAATTTGTCATCTCAAATGTTGTAGATGTAGTTCATATGAGCATGAATTTTGGAGCTAAAATTTGGTGCCATGTTTTTGGGGAAATTCGGCCAAATCCAAAGGGTGGAATTTTGGGTTCTTGTTTGACTTGTTAAAATTGTTTTAAAGTGACTTTTGGAACCCCTATGTACCCTAGTATGGTTGTATGTTATTTCCCTTAAGTTTGAGTGGTTTTGGTATGTTTTTGGGTGAAGAATGTTCATGGAGCTCTTATGGGTTTTCATGAATGTTCTTCATTGTTCTTGATATGTTCTTGCCAAGAACAAAAGGTTTGGTGTTTTGATTCAAAGTTTTGATTTATTTCATAAAGTTTTTGTTTTGAAATATTTCTTATGTTTAAATATATTAGATATTTATTTTGAAAAATTAAAGAAATTATAGTGGGTTTGGTGTGTAATGATTTATTCCATTACACACACCCCACTTACAAAAACTTTGAAATTTTTTTTATTACTTTGCTTCAAAATCAGCCACCCTACTCAATTAGGGTCCTTGTGGGGCTTTCATGCAATTATATAAAGTTTTGATACTTTTGTGTATTTGCATTTTGACCCAAAAGTTTACGTTTTTACGTAAAGGTTCAAAATCACTAAAAGGACAAATTGTTTTGCTCCTTTAATGAAGTTTTATTTTTTGTGGAAATTTTTGGGTTCTAGTTGTAATTACATGAAGTAGTGGACTTTTGTGTTTTTACAAAGTGACCCCAAAAGTTTAAGTTTTTGCAAAATAGCCCAAAAGTTGAGGTTAATTGCACTATGGCCCAAACAAGTTGAGGTCATAGCATTTTGGCCCAAATTAGGTAGAGAACAAAAATTGTTTTGTCTCTTTAAATGAGAATTGGATTTTCATTTCATTTAGCTCCATTTAAATCAATTCTATGGATACAAAAACCAAATGAAAATGTTGCATTCAAGTTTAATTAGTTAAAGCGTTAATTAATTAAAGAAAGGGTGATTATGAACCTTAGCCTACGATAATTGAGCTATGTGAAAGGCCGTTTCAAATTTGTTTGAACCATGGGAATGTGTAGATTAAATTTTGGTTGTAATTTGATATGATCAATTGTTGTAAACGAGCATAAGCTCTTCTTTACTTTAAAGTAATTTGATTTGATCAATTGTTGTAAAAGAGCATAAGCTCTTATTTACTTTGAAGTACTCATTTCTTGTTTTATTCGATATGCATGAAATTGGAGTAGTTGGGTCCAACGCCCAATAAGACAACACGCCTTAATGTGATTAAACGCGTAACTAAAATCAATCTCCATCCCTAGACCGAGATTCAACACTAGGCTCGTGTTTGAATCGAATCAAAGGTTCATAGTCATCCTAAGGCCCTAAGGCAACTATATAGTCCATCAATGAATGCAAACCTTATGTTAGTAGTATCATATACTCTTGCTTTAAAAACCGTTTTAAAAGCTTAGTGGGAGTATTATATACAACTAAATCAATCATATGGACCAATAGTTGTAATAGGACCAAAATGTTTTAATTAGATTAAAATGTATGTTTATATGTGATGAGACCTAAAACCCTCAACAAATCAATATTAAGTTGATAAGCGAGAGATGCTTTGAATATCTCTTCGTGGCCTTCCACCGTGGTAGGCTTCAATCGTTTGTGACTTGTACACCGGCTTCACCCTATAATGGGGGAGTACAAAGTGCATGCTTACATTCAGGAGGAGTCTATACGCATATGATGAGGTGAGTGTAGACAACGAGTATGGCCAACATGATATAATTCTGAGGTTGTGCTTGAACCTCTACATAAACTAAGCATGGTGGGAATAACTTAACTAAGTGCAATGGTGCCAACATGATAAAATTCTGAGGCATTCATTCTCTAGAGGCCAAACTAGATGGGTAATTACAAACGTTGTAAATGAGTAAAGCGTTATTCTCTCATCATTATTTTTGCTAACCAACATCGTATAATCGTGAGGTGGGCTTGGTAATAGTGAGCCTCCCATACCCTACTAAGAGTTTCCTCCAAAACTCTCGAATTCCGATGAGGGATATGGAATTTGCCAAAAATAGTGGGTGGTGCTAATTGATTTAAAGACCCGAATCAAATAGCTTAAAATCAATCAATTTATATTCGTTATGTATTTGTTTACCAATATATTTGCAAACGCTATCCAAAACTTGACAAAGAAAAACCAAACGCTTTAATTTCCGGACTTAGTTCTACAATCCCATAGATTGTCTTTAATGGCTTGTAGATGTAACTAAGTAGTCTCATCCTCACAATCTTCCTATTGATAATGTATCATTGGAAGAATATGTTAGATAAGTCTAACATGAGAAGGACAACACTTTTAATGTCATAATTCTTCAAATACAAATGTTGTATGAAGAAATAAGAGTTGCTTTGAACAACCCTTAATCAACACAAACTTTAGTGCTTGTCTCTTTGTTACACGAATAAAGAACTTGAGAAGTAAGCACAAGGGCATGGACACTTTATGTGCCATGATTCTTCACTTACAAATTGTTGTATGAAGAAATGAGAGTTGCCTTGAACAACTCTTGAAAGTTTGTTATTATGTTTAGAACATAATGGTTGGTTGACAAAAATAGTCCATTTATATGGACTTATGATGATTTTGAATCATTGAGTGTTGAAGTGTTAAACCACTTAACGAGACGGAAACTAGGCAAGGACTTCACCTTTGTGTCCCTATCCTAATGGTTCACTAAGTTTATTGTAAACTATATAGTGAACAATAACCGCACGCTCTCCAAATCGTTTGATGTGTATAACACATTTGAAATGAGTTTCAAGAGAGATAGTGGGAGTTTAGGGACCATGACTATTGTAGTCAAAAGGGAAGTCAAATGAAGAAGGCAAAATAACTCCAAAGGAACAAACTTTCTTTATGAAAGGATGGACATTGGAAGGGGTATTTACAAGAAATGTCTTGCAAGTGTCAAGAACACACCTTTCGAAGGTGTTGTAAAATGTTCTTGAAAAATTCACAACAGTTGGTTCTTCTACTTGAATGCATGATTCCGTATTAGTAACTATGTTTTACAATTGTTGTAAAAGTGTGCTAATAAGAAGTAGAAGATCAAATGAGAGAAGAGAAAGTACTTCACATTCGGAAAGTGAATAAAATATAGATCTCTGCGAAAGCGGATTGCACTTACTTCCTCATATGAACTACCAAAGAAATTGGAAAATACTAAAGATTGTCTTTACATTCCAATTTTAAGGAACTTAAATCCGTCACTATAGTAGAGATGGATAAATGTTTTGTTTGACAAAAACATTGTTCTTTATTAATCAATAATTAGATTATTGTAATTTAATTGGTTGTCTCTATAGTAGAGATGATGTGGTAGTTTAACTGTTTAGAATACGATGATGCTTAAAACCCAAAAGGTTGCAAGGTAGTGACTAATCCCAACTGAGTTGTGATACCTCTAAAACATAAGTTACGAGTTGGTCATAGATGGATGCTTTGGATCGTTAGATCCGGATCCAATACCTTCTTGTTAAAATTGTATAGAGGCGAAATGTTCGAATCTTTATTCTTTTGGAAAGAAGAAAGAATCACAAAGTTGTTGAGGTTGATTCACTTAGATGTTAGTGGCACTTGTCCACAACATAATACTACTCATGTTGTATGACATTCACCGAAGATCACTCTCGGTTGGACTATAGTTTATTTTGAATAAACACAAGTCCGAATACTTTGCAAAAGGTTTCAAAGAATTCAAGAAATGTAAGTAGATGAGTAAGACGTCTAAAGTATTTACCTCCTTAGATTTGATCCAAGGAAAAAGTAACACTTTAGATTAATTTCCTTGAAAAATATCAAGGAAAGTAGCATCGTAAGATAATGTATTTCTCCATTAGGAGAAGAATGAACATAAATAAGATTTAGTTCGTTGGACATTATCAATTACCCATATATATATATGATATATACTTCTAAGACATGTTAGTTGTAGAGATCCATCCATCATGGATCTTAGCAAGCTAGTGGGAGCCATAAACGTCTTATGAGAAAAGATCAATTGTTTGATTTCTCATAAAGATGTAAATGAATCTTTTGTTTACTAGGTTTACAAAAGATTAGTGGGAGTTGATTATATTCCTAAATTAGAATATATATACATGATATATATTAATTTTGAAAATGAAAGGAATTCTTCATCGTTAAAGTTATGACTTTAAACATTCTATAATGATAGAATGTATATGGGAGACATAGTCTATATACATGGGATGGAAATCTATAATGATAGATTTCAAGATATAATTGGATTATATCAATCCCTAAAATAGACAAGAGATGCTAGGAAGTTTCTCATATGATGATAAACTTCAATTAGAATGACAATTCTAGTGAGACTAGGAAGTTGTTCTTCTCAAAGGGAATGTACCCTTTGACTCCCAAAGAAATAATGCGTAAATAGAATCCTTTATGCATACGCAGAAAGGTGATTTATGTATTTCATATTGTATGAAAACATTGATATAAGTCGTACCTAGAACGGTACAAGATGATATCAGTGCAAGCCCAGGATCAGAACCATGGCAACTGTCAAGTGAATCCTTAGGTATTTAAGAAATATTAAGGATGGATTCCTCAAGAATGAGGAAGAATTAGAGTAACGTAATGGAAGCGTAAATGTATTAGATTATGAATCTAATCCATCATAGAATATCCCTTCATTATGAATGAAATGATAAAGAGATATCTCTTTATTATGACTAAAGAGATATTTGGGTGGAAACGTTAAAAGTAAATGACTTTAATGTGTTCCATCATGTATGCAAAATATATTGCCATATAGAAGCTTACAACATTGTTGTTTGGATGGGAAAGTTCATTCATGAACTCTTCATTCGGTTCCAACCAGAAAGTGTATGACACTAATGGGGCGATAGCTCAAGCCAGGGAATCAAGGTCTCATCAAGGTCCGAACTCAAATGAGAGACTGAACCACATGATTGAGAATCATGTATAATGGTGACGTCGTTATTCTCAAAGTTGCTTCTATGGATAACATATAGATATCCATTGCTTAGGCCTACTACTCAGCCATTTATGAAATGAATTACAGAAGAGGTATCATCAATGATGACTAAGCTGATTGGCTCTAGTGCAAGTGGGAGATTGTTGGAAATGTGCCCTAAAACCAATCATATGATGATACTTTACGGACATTTCAAACTAATGTAGTTTAAAGGGCAAACATTATTGTTTGAGCCGTCTAATATAAATGTTATATGCTTAAACGATAAGTCCAAGGAATATGTGATTGGAAGAATGCGATCTAAAGAAGTTAGATTCATGAGACCATTCTTTCGTTGACACATCCTAAACGTTCCTGATCATAGGATTGTCAATTGGGCATTGACAGTCCGTTAAGATCAGTACGTGCTATGTCTTCTCTCAGGGAGAGTGACTAGTCTCGAGTCATTGGTGTGTGTGACATCAAGACAAGTACGTAGGTGCTCAATAGAGAATGAGTTCACTGAACACGATCAACGAAGAGTTCTCATATTCATGTCACATGAGAACTCATGGTTGGGATAATGCAAATTAGTCTTTTGACCTGAGGCATCACAGTTGTCTTGTGGTTAGGTCCTTAATCTTTGATTATGTCAACGTCACTCTATCAGGGTGTCCACGGCATCGTCGGGGTTAAGCCACTTAGCCATGGAGGCAAGTGAATGTGCAACAAGGGATCTCTAACCTTCAAACTGTTTGAGGGAGAATACTCTATGATATGATTTGGAATCTCTGGCCAGAGTATGAATGAGATGTTGGAATGCGTTCCAGATCACATTCAAGGTAATCATATAAGCACAAGATTCACATTGGATAGTAGACATGAATAAACTATCAATCCAAACAATGTGGTCAAGAGTATTGTATTAGAGAAAGACCGTATTGCATTTGTAATCCTAAACTGAATAGGTTCTCCACCTCTTCTGATTAGCTTGGGTAACCATGATATGCTGCTAGGTGTCACTCATGGTTTGTGGAAGCCCTAAAAGTGTATTATCATTAACGGGAGAATTGAAAGTAAGTTTCAATTCACAATCGATTTGAAAGAGTTTGAATCGCCCACTGCCTCGCTAAAAAGAACCTAATGGATCGTACACCGTGTAAGGTAGAGTTTGAAGATTCAACGGAGATGAGTAAGAATAATTAAATGGTTTAATTATTTATGGCAAAGATTAATTAATATGATTATTAATCAAACGAATAAGTTCGTTGAAGACCTCGGGATAGTTTTGGACCTTAAGGCCCAATGGGCTTCGAACGTCAAGCCCATTGACTTAAGTTGTATGACAACTTAATGAATAATGATTCACAAAGGCCCAAATAGCCCAAATAATCCCCATAGGCCGGCCATTTAGAGGAGGGTAGTGAACTTGGCTTAATTGCAAGTTTGCCACTCCATTGTGAGGTGGTATAAAGACATCTTTATAGCCATTTCATCCTAAGGGTTTTCTAGGGAGTAAAGATGAGAACACAAACCTCCCTTTGCTCTCAAAGAATTCGGCTAATCTAGAGGGGAAAATCTAGCAATCTTACTTCCTCTAGGTCACTCATTTCTTCTTTCAATATACCTTGGTGTGGAGACTTAGAGGTTCTCAATTTTGGGAACTTGGAGAAACCTTTTCATCCATCCAAATCCATGGATTCAAGATGCAAGGAATGAAGACCCTCTCTTTGGGTGATTAGCCTTTGCTTATGCAAAGAGGAATCTACAAAGGTATTGATTTCTCAACTCACTTTATTTTTGAGTTGAGTCTTGATTCACCTATCTACTAGGCTTTGAATTTCATGGGTAAATGTTTTGTTTTAAGTGCATACAAGCATGATTCCGCCTTTAATATGTTAATTGCATGCTATTGATGTTGCTTAAATGAACATGTTTTTCACAAATATTCCTTCACTTTTGGCATACTCCAGGCAATCCTTCACCATGTTTAGCCAGTAGTGACCCAATTTTTTGAGCTAGAAATGTATATGCCAACCATACACCTGAGTGTGCTTCTTCTACGACTTGATTGCCTTTTTCCTCACCTAGGCATCTCATAATTACTCCTTCAAAAGAGCATTAGTAGAGTGTTCCTTTATAGGAAATGAAGTGAGGTGCTCGTCGACATATTTCAAAATGGTGTCTAGGATCGTCTCGAAGCTTTCCATTCTCCAAGTAGTCGATCAGTGGCTATCTCCACTTTTCAGTGTCGACTGGAAATATTGAGATAACATTTGTTTGATCCAGTAGCATTTCAGTGATGAGTAGGATCATCCACCTTTGGCAAATTAGCACGTCCGCAGCTTCGTCTTCTCTTAGCACTGATAGGAGCATATTCATGCGACTTAAATGGCTTGTTCTCGTGCATTTACGTTATGTTTCTCTAGTTATTTTAGTCCTTTATGCTTCTTTTGTGTGTTTTCAGGTTCTAAGGGCTTAGGGAGCAAGAAAGTGCATTTTGAGGCTATTTGGAGCATTTTTGGGCATGGATTGGATAGCTTAATCATGGAGCAAAGAGGATGGACGAAATTGAAGCCTTGCATGCTCTTTAGGACATAAAACAAAGGGCCTAGCCCAATCAAACAATCCTTTGAGCCATGCAAAACCCCTAGCCCAATCAAACAATCCTTTGAGCCATGCAAAACCCCTAGCCCAATTAAACAATCCATCAATTCACATGCAAAACCACCATTCACACACATGCACCCAAACACTTCCTTGTTGCCGTGCCTTTTCCTTCCACTTTCCAACCTTTCCACATGCAATTTCAGCCACATGCATCTTCAAATAAAATCAAGCCACATTCTTCCACTTCCCACTTCATCATTACACCACCATTCACTCTTTAATCACATGCATTCCATCCTTTAATGCACTCATAAACCATCCACACCTTTGTGCCGTGCACTTTCATACCCTTTCCAACCTAATTCACGTGCATCCCATTCCATCTCCCATTTCTAGATTTCCCCTTTTGCATTTCCCTTTTAAATCAGCCACATGCATTCATATTCTCCCTTGCCGTGCATAATCTCTCATCATTGCAGCCACATTTCCAACCCACATGCATTTTAATCATTCAATCACCCCATTCATCCACCTTTCTCCCAAAAATCGTGCACATGCATTCATTATTCATTCACTTTGCATTCCCTTTGCATTCAGCCACATGCACATTCAATCAAACACAAAACAGCCCATCCTTTGCCGTGCATAACCTTGACATTTCTAACCTAATCCACAACTTTTCCTAGCTGTTTTGCATGTGCATTCCCCATTCAAACTTCCAGCCCTCCCACTACATTATTGCAGCTGCATCCTCTCACCCTTTAATCATTAAGCACATGCAAAACTTCATCATTCATCACACATCCCTTGGCATGCAAAACAGCACCCATTCAGCACCAAAGAAGCCTTGCCGTGACCTTCACATGCTTTCCAGCTTTCCACCAGCTTTCCTAGCTGTTTTTCCACCACATTCCAGCCACTTGCATGCTTAAACAAACAGCCATATACACCTTCATTCTTCCTATAAAAACCCTTGCATTCCCATTACCTAAAGGCATCTCATTTCATTCACAACACACCACAACACAACAAGCAACCTTGTTGCCGTGAGCTCCCCATCCATTTTCTGCATCATTCTCTCCTCCACTTCCATTTCCATAACTCCCCACTCCATTCCACACTTCCATCCCTCCAAAACACTATCCTTAGACCTTATGCTACAACGAAGAGGAGGAGAAGAGTGCCTAAACGTTCATACAATTCAAGTTTGAGTTGTTGGAATTTTTAGGTGTTGCTTTTCCTCGATTCCAATGTTTAATTTCAATTCTCTTTGTCTTGTACGTATGAGGAACTAAACCCCCCTTGGCTAGGGGGGGATTCGAAATACATGTTTATGCTTGCAATATGATTTGATTACTTCTAATTGCGTTTCATAAGTTGTGAATTCAATTTGTTTAACTATTTGATTGATAACCTATTTATGTATGTTTATTGAGAGTGCACGCTTAATTTTCATGCATGAATATGACGCTAGAATATAAGTGAGTTTCACCTATTAGTTATGAACTTATATTCACAAGTAGTGGAGGTTGCTTATAAACAATCGCGTTAAATAAATTCTTGGCATAAGTTTCATGCAATCATAGTAACGAATGCCTCGTCAACACTTATAGTTTTCAAAGAACTTAATGATTCTTGCTTGTATCTCTATTATGCAATTCATGTAGGGAACTTGTGGGGAATGCTTTGGGTTGTCGTATGCAATCATCCAATTCATTAACTTAAGGAAAACTTGACGGTTAATTTAAGCGGACCTAATTAACCCGGGGTGTTGAGAATTCATGGTTTATTGAAAAGCAATTAGAAATCATTTTGTATGCAAATATAACATGTGTGGAGATTAACCCCTTAGTTAGCTTCCCATCCATTCATTTCCGTCAAATTCGTATTTACAATTTGTTTTCTTTGCAATCTATCCATTTTAGTTTAATCTCGTCCAAACCTAAATCCCCCCTCCCATATTTTGTTTAAGTCTTAGTCTTAATCTTTCTTATTTTTAGTTTTGCATTCTTCGCATCAAATAGTGTTTTAAACTTGTTTTTACGTTTTTGAAGTCAAATCCAAGTGATTAACAATCCCTCCTAATCCCCGGTCCAGAACGATCCCTACTTACATACTTACTACAATTGACAAAAAGAGGGTTTAATTTGTGTGCGTATAATTCTCGCATCAAGCACCACACTGGAGGCTAGGTTAGCAAGAGCATTTGCCATTTGATTTTCTTTTCTTAGCACATGTTCTAGCGTCATGGCCTCGAATTTTTGTAGCAGTTGAGTTGCTAGCCAAAAGTATGGGACGAGATCATATTTTCTCACTTCATATTCAGTCAAGAGTTTATTAAGTATGATCTTGGAGTACCCATACACTTCTAGCGTTGCGATTTCCATGTCGATCACCATTTGCAGTCTAATGATCAGTGCTTCGTACTCAAGAACGTTGTTGGAGCATAGCTCGCTTAGTTGGAAGGAATAGGGTAGTACATGTCTTTGTGGCGACATAAATACTACTCTTGCCCCCGCTCCATCCATTTGTGTGGATTCGTTGAAGAACATTGTCTATGTCGGGAAAATGTCGATACAGAACACCTCCTCGTTAGGCAAGTTGTTTGAGATTTTCCAATTGGTTGGGATTAGATGATTGACTAGGAAGTTTGCTAGTACTTGTCCCTTGACAGCTTTAGCTGAGACGTAGATGATCTCGTATTGATTGAGAATCAATGCCAATTTAGCTAGTCGCCCTGTCATAACGAGTTTGGACATAACGTACTTGATTGGGTTAGCTTTAGCAACCAAATAGATGGTGTAAGCATGCATGTAGAGTCTTAGCTTTTGGACGACAAAGACTAGGTAAAGCACATCTTCTTAATCGGTAAGTTGTTTAGCTCGGCATCAGTAAGAGTTCTACTTAGGTAGTAAAGTGCACTTTCCTTTTGGTCTTCATTTTCTAGTGCCAATAGTGCTCCAATGAAACCCTCCTTGTGCGGCAATGTATCAGATGAGTTGTTTTCCAGGCACAGGAGCCCCCAAGACATGTGGGCTTTCCAGGTACCTTTTTATGCTCTCAAGGGCATTATGACATGTGTCATCCCATATAAACAAAATGTCTTTCTTCATGAGTCAACTGAAGGTTTAACAGCATCTAGCGAGGTTGAAGATGAAGCGTCTGATGAAGGCTAGGCTTCCTGGAAGTGGTTTTGGCATGCTTTGGATGGACTTCATCTTCAATTGGTCTACTTCAATGCCACGGTGCTTGAGAATGAAGCGGAGGAACTTCCTAGAAGTGGCGCCAAATCAATACTTCAACGGGTTCATTTTGAGGTTGTAGTGTCGTAGTTTGTTGAACATCATTCGTAAATATTTCAAGTGATCGAATCTCGTTTTGGTTTTGACATCTACGTTGTCCACGTAACATTCTATGTTTTTGTGTAGCATGTTGTTCAAGATCTTCTGCATTGCATGTTGATACCTTATAGAAGTAGATACCTTTGGAGTGCAGGAGGCTATTAGTTTTTCGTCTTTGGGAGCCATGCGGATTTGATTGTATCTAGAGGAGTCATCCATGAATGATAATGCCTCGTGGCTAGTGGTTGTGTCTACCATGATTTCGATGATTGGCAAGGGAAAGTCATCATTTGGGCAAACATCATTGAGGTCATAAAAATCTACGCAAACACATATTTGTCCAGACTTCTTAAGGATAATGACGATGTTAGAGATTCATTTAGGGTATTGCACCTCTCGAATAAAGCCTGCTTCGATTAGCTTATCAATCTCTGCCTCAATTTGTGGGATGAGCTCGGATCAATAGCGTCTTTGAGTTTGTTTTATTGGTCGCGTTCCAGGCTTAATTGTAGGACGATGCACGGCGATGGTAGGGTCAAGGCCGGGAATTTCTTTATAGGTCCAAGCAAAGACGTCTTTGTACTTCATTAGTAGTTGGTAGTACTCCTCAATCTCGTCTGCACTTAGTAGCGCACTTACGAAGATAGGCTTTGGTTCTTCGCTTGTGCCTAAGTTAAGCTCCTTGAGATCATCAATTGTAGCTTACCCGCCCCCCCCATCTTCGAGTTGTGGTGGTGTTGCAGTGATGTCTTCCTCAGGGATTTCGTCTTCTTTATCTTCTTGGATTGTGATGTGGAAGACGTCTTAGACCTCCTATTCAATGTCATCCTTTTGGGCTTGTTGGCATGAAGATTAGCCAGTATGGATGATGGTGCACCTCTTTACCTTTAGTTGTCATTTTATTTCAACTTCCAAGGTTGCTTGGTGCTTTATTCTTGAAAGAATTGGGCTTCGAATGTCGTCCTTTGCTGCTAGACCATTAAGCTTTTCTTCTTTTGGCGTTGTCTTCCTCTTTCTAGAAGGTTGCTTGGTTTCTTTAAGTTTTTCCAAAGTTGACCATCGTGGAGGAGAGCTAGTTGTGTTGCTTTGTTTATTAGGTTTTGATAACCTTTCGAAAACAAAGCTTTAGGGTGTTGGCATGTTAAGCCGCTTGAAGACGGAAGTTCGGTCTTAACCACCAATGTGATCAAGTGCCAAAATTTTAGGTTTTAAACAATTCAACCTATCAAAGACTGATGTTTAAGGGGCGAGTTTAGGCTCATCTTGATTTTGTTCAACACTCACACTGATGTGTTGAATGCTAACGTTTTTCGCTTTGCTTGAAATCTTCACGGGTGTATTTGGTGTGAAGCCAAGTCTAGCTTTGTTGTTGTGAACTTTGTAACCATGCTCTTTTAACTTTTTTTGAGTCTCGGTGAGGTCACGTTCTTTGTCGTTAATGGTGTTTGCATTCTTCTTTCCAAGATTTGAAGATGAGGCGAAATCATATCTAGCATTTGACATGAGTTTGTAGGCGTTTGGGTTGAAACCTTCTTCAATCCTCTTGGTTGGAAGAGAGCTCGGTTCTGCCCCCTTTGGCAGGGGTTTTATGAAACGTTAGGGTGGTTTTGAAACTTTAGCGTTGCCTAGCTATGTTAGAGGTAAAACCACATTTATCTTGAGCAACTTTACATCGTCCTTGTGCAGTTATGTGTCGACTTTACTTGTTCCAGTTTCGAATGGTGATTGCCCATTCTTTGTTCTTGACATTGGGATGTATCAGAAAACGTGTGTGTCTGGTCCCTTTGAGGGCGACCCCCTTTGATTGTTGTGGGCTTAGCAGGCTTATTATCATTTTTGCTTGAAGATGACACTGCTTCCCCTTCCTGTTTCTTGGGCACAGCTCGCCACTCTTGTTTATTAGGTGCAGCTTTGCCTGTGGATTTGATCTCTTTTGGAAAAAGCTTCAGGTACCATGTGTTCATTCATGTAGAACTTGGCATCCACGAAGTGTGATTCAACTTCGGTAAATGGCTTGGTGTCGCCTTGTATCACCTTTATTCCTTCTCGATAGAACTTCAAGCATTGATGAAAGGTAGAGGGCACCACTCCATTCTCGTGGATCCAAGGCCTTCCTAAGAACAAGTTATAAAAAGTTCTTGCATCAATCATATGGAATAGCAAGCTTGGTTTGAGTTCGCCAATGGTCATTTCCACTCAGGTCATGCCCATTGCTCTTTGTCCTCCTTGGTTAAAACCTTGGATTATAGCCGATCCACCATCCACAAGTATGCAGTTGACTTTGTGTTCCTTTACGTACCTAGAGATGAATAAAGGATGGTTGTGAGGCTTTGATCCTAACAACAAGTTTTCATCAGTGAAGTTGATGGCATCATGGGCGGAACAACAAGTGGCATACTCATATGGTTGAAGTTTCAAGCCTTTCTCCTTGCTTTCTTGCACTTCGTGGTCGTCGAGACTGCTACTAGTGCTTTTTGCATCTCTTTGGGCAATAGTAGCACATCCTTGATACTAAAGTAGGTTGGCAGGCCTTCTTTAGGTGTGAGGGTCTTCTTTTCCTAGATGGCGATAACTTTGCCTTTTGAGGGCTTTTTTATCTTTACTTCAACCATGTGACAGGCAACGGTAGTGCACTATTGGAAGAAGTTATTCGGGAGGTATTCGTGCAAGGAGAAGGGAATGTGTGGCTCTTGCTTCATAAGTTCCCCAATGTACGTTAGCTTAGCAGCTCTTACATTTCTTTTGGGCTTCTACTGTTATGGCAGAGGTGTTTTCTCCCTTGTTTCACCTTTGGCCTTGTGGCTTGTGGTCTTGGCTTCCTTGTCATTTTGTAGGTCACCAATGTTCATCATTCTTCATCATCGGTAGGTGCATTTTGGTCACTTGCCCCCAGTCATGGTTGTACAGAATGTACCATATAGCTCGAGCATGGACAAGAGTGGTCAGGCGTCACTTAGAGAGGCGTGGGATGGAAGGATCCAAATGCAATCGTAGTAGTATGTGTTGCAACCGTGTCGTCAAGGCCAAGCTCGATCTGCCCTTATTATGCTAGCTTCATGATAAGCTCCTTGAGGACGAAGCACTTGCTAATTGGATGACTCACGATACGATGATACTTGCAGTACCTAGGATCGTTAACATGATTCATCTCTTCGGAGCGCTTGCATTCAGGTAACTCAATTAACTTATTTTCCAACAAGTCGTCTATCATTGCAGCCACGTTAAAGTCAGGAAAAGGGTATGTCTTTTGCTCTATTTCCTTCAAGGTGTTTTTGTATCTATCTTAGGTGCGAGAAGGCTTAGCTTTCATTTCCTTTTTTTTGCTTTTGGATGAGATCTTGACGGGTGCGGATGAGGTCTTGATGGGGGTAGTATGGACAATAAAACCTTCCTTGATGGGCTTTTTCCTAGTCTTATCTACCTTTAGGGCAAACACCTTATCCTTTTTGAAGTCAGTGATCTGCTCCATCTTCCCATGATTGGCAATACTCAGCTCCATATCATGGGTTCAAGTTGCCAATTCTTCAAATGTTCTCAGTTTTATGCCTTGAAAGATGTAATGTAACCCCTAGTGCATGCCTTGAACACACATCTTAATGGCGGGGGTTTCAGAAAGCCGATCTTTGCAATCCAGACATATTGAACGCCACCTATTGATGTAGTTGATGACAGGTTCATCCTTTCACTGTTTCGTACTTGTCAGCTCCAGCATGCTTATGGTGTAGTGAGTGTTGTAGAACCAATTGAGGAAGTCCCTTTCAAGCTGGTCCCAGCTGTTGATAGACTTAAGCTCAAGGTCGGTGTACCAATCAAAGGCATTACATTTTAGCGAGCGCATGAACTGCTTGATGAGGTAGTCTCCCTCCGTCTCAGCATTGTTGTAGGTTTCAATGAAATAAGAAATATGTTATTTAGGATTGCCTTTTCCATTAAATTGCATGAATTTAGGTGGCTGATAACCCCTTGGCAGAGTATGGCTTTTTGTATAGCACGGAATCATGCGAGCTTCCTTCATATTACACCTTGATCATCCTTGTGATCATCTCTTGTAGCTGTTGAAGAAAGAGAAATCCCATGAACGTCGTATCTTGGTCTACCTTTAGCTTCTCCTCAGATTTGTCTATTAGAGGCACCTTCTTTTCATCAGTTTCCTCTTTTGGTGGATCAACCTTTGGGTCAGCTTTCTCGTTATGTTGCGCCTCCAAACAGTTGACGAATGTAGCAATTTGCAAGTCATTTTTCTCCACGGTCCTTATTAGCCTTACGATTGCTTCACTCATTTGTGTCAACTGCTCCTCGATTGAAGTCGCACTAGTAGTCATGACTTGCATGGCTATAGGATACAAACTGCTACTTAAGTCAGCATCGGAAGTCAACAACTCGAAGTACCTCCTTAGGTTACTTCCCTTGGTGCTCTTAGTGAGGCCATGGTCATCATGGGCTTTTGCCTCGAGTGCTTTTGCTCATTCAGTAGAGTTGATGTAGGGGTGGAAGGCACGGTAAGGATAGCTCTTGCCTCACCTCTGGTTGTGACGCCCAAAATACCACCACTTGTGACAAGGATATTCTTGTTCTTCGCGTTGGTTGCAGGAACAACTTGATCATTTCTTGGTGCCATATGCGATTCTTATGGATTTGAAGACAAAGATGAAAGGCAAAGAGGTCTCACTGGGCATGTCAAAAACACAAAAATTCTGTAACAAATGAAATGAGAACACATGTACAAATTAGATTTGTATTGATGAATTTGTAGGGTTACGATCTCTGTTTACAATTTTCCTCTAATTCAATCTTTAAATTTGATGTAGAAGCGTAGGTTGTTGATCCAAAGGTCGCGATGACTTGATGTCGAATGAACGATTGAACGATTACTTCAAGTTTTGAGCTTGAAACAATGCATGGATAGTCTTCACCTATAGGTCTGTGTATGACTTGAGGCAAAGGTGATGTTGATGTGGGATTTTGTTGATTCAAGGGTCTTAGCAACTTGATCTTGAATCGAACGTCATTATAAGTTTTAAGCTTGCAACAAAGTCTTGAAGGAATCGGCACAAGTGCTTGTTGATTTTTCTTGGGAATGCTTCGGCTTTGGTTGAAAGAAAGCTTTGGCTTTGATTGTACGTTCTTCGAAGAGAGCTTTGGCAGCATATTTGTCTTCAAAGATTTGGCTGAGGTTCTTTTTTTGTGACAATTTTAGCCCTTCAATGTAGAAATTATTAACCCCTTGTTTGTCCTGGGACCTTGTATTTGTAGACTTCCAAAGCCATGCCTTGGGGTGGATTTGGCTTTGATTTGTATCTTGTTTCATCCACTTTCCCTTGCTTGGCCGAATTATCGGGCTTGCTTGCCTATTTTGTTAACAATCTTCAATTCTTGCTTGTTTTGTGAAGATGTTTAGCTTTCTTTCCGGTTTTGAGAGCAATTTGGACCCCTTGCTAATTTTAAGGGGTATTTCCCCCTTTTGCCGAATTTTGGGGAAGTTTTTGAGCTTTCTTTGCTTGATTTGTGCCACATGTCATTGATGACTTGTTCATTTGTGATGAGTCATATGCCACGTGGAGCTTTATGATGCATTATTTGTATGTAACGAAATTTACATGTCTACAATAGTCATGATAGGATTTTTACACACGTGCAAAAGGGTTAAAACACCTATAATACTTGCAAGATGATAGAAGCATATTTATGCTACTCAGTTATATTGTTTCCTTGCATTTAGTTACTTAATTACTATCTATTTTAGTCTTTTAAGCTATTTTCGTGTGTTTTTAGGTCCTAATGGCAAAAGAAGCAAGAAAGTGCATTTTGAGGCTATTTGGAGCAGTTTTGGGCATGGATTGGATAGCTTAACTATGGAGCAATGTGGATGGACGAAATTGAAGTCAAGAGATGCTAGGAAAGGCTAAAAATCTGGAGAAAGAAGTCCACATGCAAAGAAGATAAGGAAAGAGCAAGAAATAAGGAACATTATCCAAATTTCCTTATCTTATCCAAACCTTATCCAACCTTATCTTATCTTATCCTATCCTAATCTTTTCCTACCTTAATTCTAACTTCAAAGAGGACTCATTTTCACATTAAATCACCTAAATATCAAGTTCTAGAAGACCTATTTTTGTGCATTAAGTTTATGCCACATGTAACCCTTCTAGAAGTTCTAGAATCTGCCACAAGGACCATTCCTTGTCCTTGGAATCTAATTGAAAGTATCCTTGTTCTTTGGTGATTTGGAGTCCTAATTCCACTCCTTTTCAGCCCAAATTCGTGCCTCCCCTTCACCCTATAAATACTTGATGCCACAACACTCAAAAACCACCACCCTCTACCACAAATTCACACCACACCATCCACCACACCTCAAGAGCCTAAATTCACACAAATCCCCATTGTTGGCAGCAAGGAAGGAAGGAGGAGCCACCTGGAGTGTCTCTAGGTGTATTCAATCTTTGTTTTCAATGTTTAATTTATATTCTCTTTGTTTTGTTGTAAACATGAGGAACTAATTTTGTTTTGGCTAGGGGAGACTTTGAAACCATGATTATATTTGCAATATGAATTGATTAATTCCAGTTGTGATTTCATAAATTGTGAATGCAATTTACTTAACCGTTTGATGGATAACTTATTCTTGTTTGTTGATTAAGGGTGCACACTTAATTTGCATGCTTGAATTTGGTGCTAGAATATAAGGGAGTTTCATATAATCGTTACAAACTTATATTCACAAGTAGTTAAGGTTGTTTTCACAATCATGTTAAGTAAATTCCTAGCATGAGTATCATGATGTCATAGTTACAAGTGCTTTGTCAATACTTATGATTTTCATAGAATGTAATGATCTTTGATTGTATCTCTATTATGATGTCATGTAGGGGACTTTTGAAGAATGCTTTGGGTTGTCGTATGATGTCATCCAATCCAATAACTTAAGGAAAATTTGAGGGTTAATTAGTGATGTCACGGTTAATCTGGGGTGTTGAGGTTCATGGTTTATCGAAAAGCAACTGGAAATCAATTTGTATGCAAGTGTGTCATGTGTGGAGAAGGACCCTCTAGCTAGCTAATCACCCATCCATATCCCCAAATTCATCCACACCTTGTTTAAGACTTTTAGTTACTTGTTTTTATCTTAAATTCGTCAAAAACCCAATCTCCTTTATTTAGTTGTGTCAAATCTGTCCTAAAGTGTGTTTTTGAGTCTTTTGAGTCAAAACCAATTCTATTTTCATCCAAATTGAGTCCTAGAGTCTAGTTTGAGTCTTTTTGATTGTTTTGTGTTGTTTTGAGTCTCTTAAGTTTGTTTTGAGTCATATAAGTTTAGTTAAGAGTCTTTTGAGTTTGTTTAAGTGTTTTGAAGCATATTTTTGTATCTTTGAGTCAGTTTTCATTAGATTAGCAATCCCTCCTAATCCCCGGCCTAGAACGATCCCTACTTATATCTATACTACAATTGTCAAAAAGAGGGTTTAATTTGTGTGTTATTATATGTCACATCACAAGAGTAGCAAGGATATTGTAGTATAGATGGCTCTAGCAAAGTCATTCTCCACAAGGATTATTAACTGACACGTATAAAACCAAATCTTTATTAATTATTTAAAAGCAAAGTTTTGGGCTAATTGATTTTATGACCTAATTAAATAAAAACGAATTTAATTTTAAAGAGTAGAAAAATCTGCAATATTAAAGAGAAGGAGAAAGAAACGGTTTCTTAGAAATCCAATTGAGAAAGTACTAGGGTTCCACCGTCACCTTAATAATCTTATGTAATTTTACAAATTACTTATGAATTATACGTGCAACTTTGAAGGTTAGGCTTTCTGAATGCATATTGCTCTCATGATATTCAAGCAAGAATGTATATCTAACATGCAACCCGTTTGTGATATTCAGATCAAATATGAATGTGCAAGACTCATTAAGTTTTGTGAAAACCCTTTGAAAACCATGCAATCCCTTAGAGTGTGATATTCGCCTTAAGTGTAATTACAATTATTAACCACAAGAAGCAATACTCAATCCTATGGTGAAATTTTGTCCAAATTGCATCTAATTACTTATCTAAACATCCTAATGGTTGCTAATCACTAAGACTTAGAGACAATTTAAGCACAGTGATTATTAATTCAAATTAGGCATGCATGATATTATAAGCAATTGAATAAAGACTATATATTCATGCTATGGCTCATGGGCTCACCCTAACAAAAAGAGAATTAGTTATGAATATTCACAAAATGCATTTTTTACGTCAAGTTGCCACAACTTCCATCCTTGAGATGTTGCCAAAGAAATCACCCCATGAATGACTGTCATTTTTCCTACAGGACTAAACACCTTGTCATAATCATCTCCATAGCGGAGAGAAACCACAAGCAACTTAGCCTAGCCTTAAATCTGTCTATGCTTCCATCAGATTTTCTCTGCAATCTATAAATCCACTTACATGTAATAAGTAGCGCATTTTCAAGTAGCTACACAAGAACACATGTCTCATTCTATAGAAGGGTGTGCATTTCTTTATCCTTGGCTAGCCTTCATTCTTTAAAATCTTAGAGCATCTCCAAAGAAGATGTTAAAAGATAAATGTCAAATGTTAATGTTCACATTTTCAAGTAGCCGCACAAGATCCCATGTCTCATTCTATAGAAGGGTGTGCATTTCTTTATCCATGGCTAGCCTTCGTTCTTTGACATCTTAGAGCATCTCCAAAGGAAATGTTAATAGATAAATGTCAAATGTTAATGTGGCAATCTCAGATTTCTTCTTTTTCCAACCGATATGTTTTTTTGTTATAAATGATATTTGTAGGATCTATTTAAAATAAATCAATTAAAATAAAATTTCAAGATTTATAATTGGTGCCTTAATGGGACTCACACAATAAAATAATTAAAAATTATTTGACATCACCTTTTCTCATATGTCAATCCACATAGGATTGACATATTAGTTGGAGCTTGCTCTTACCTTCAAATTTGATTACATAGTATTCCACTTAGGATTGACATTTACTTTGGAGATGGTCTTAGGCTTCTTCATAATGAGAAGATTCTGCAATCATCAATTGGGCTTGCGAAAAAACAAGAATAAGTGCTCGTGAAGTTTCCATCTCGATACTTTGCTAGCTTGGTGATGGCTCTTTTTGGCCTCTAATTTGGATCAACTTCTTCTTGTTCTAGAGCCCACACATCTGCCAATCATTTCAACATTTTGAAGGCTAACACTCCCTCTTTCACCTTGCATGCCAATAGGTAAAGTATCATGAACAATATGAGGGTTGGTAGATGAAGGCAACTCAATTACAACAAGTTCTTGAGTGTTGTCATCAGGTGATTCATTTTCTAGGCCATAAAAGAAGAAATTTCACCAAAGATCACATCCCTTGGCATGTCACAATTATGGGTTTCAAGATCCATACATCTCTAGCCATTTTTTCTTTCATCATAGCCCACAAAAATGCATTTGTTTTGCTTTTGAATCTAACTTCCTCTCTTAGAGTCAAGCACATGAACATAATAAATTGATCCAAACACTTTGAAGTGTTGTACACTAGGCTTATCATCGAACATCAACTCATAAGGAGTTATCATGTTAGTTGGACTGAGAGCCAACTGTTTAATCATATGGGCTGCACACATCATATTTTTTTCCCATAAGACTTTGGGCAAGTTTTTAGCATATAACCATCTTCAACATGTCTCCATCAGGTGTCTAATCTTCCTTTCATCAATTTTATTTTGTTGTGAAGTTTAACCATCATACGCCTCATTAAATACCTATAGAAATGGTTCTTCAATTCTAAATCTCACAACACACATTTCGAGATAACAATCAATCATCACATAATCTGAAGTTGTGTAGGAATGACACACAATCAACAATATATCCATGTGTATGAATGAGATCGGTATCTCTTTCATTATTGCATCTCTTTTTGTATCTAGTAGGAATGAGTCACATCCAAATCCTTTCACTTTATATACACTATCAAATAAACTTTTTGATTCAACTCTTTCCAGATTGAGCTACACAAGCCTTTAATCTCTTATTTCATGTGTAACAAATACTAAGGCTATATAAAGGCACAGTTTGACTGAAGCCTATAAAAGTTAACCGAATAGAATGTGGTTCCCCAATGTGGATTAACTATCCAAAACTATTCCTTAGAACAAGTAACCATGTACGTAGTGATCCCCAATGTGGATTAACCTAGCAGTGTCACTCCTATGAAAATTGATAAGTAGTGATCACCCAATGCGGATTAACCAGGTGTGATCACCCTTAAAGTATGTGTAGACATACCTAGGTAATGAGGATTCCCAATGTGGATTAACCAGGTGTGATTCTAGGGTTGCCCAATGCGAATTAACCAAGCACAACCCTTCAATAGTATGGTCCGTTAGTGCGGATTAATGAAGTAGGACCATCTATGTACCAGTGTTACATGGTACAAGTTTGTAGTTCTTAGGTTATCTGGTCACTAAGCGCGAAATGGAAACCAATAGGGAACAAATCAGAGCTATCATGGAGATAAAGTCACTTCAGGCCATGAAAGAAATCCAAAGTCTGACTAAAAAAGTAGCTACTCTTAGTCGATCCTTTCATTTTTCACCGTGATTAATAAAAATAGGGGTTTGCACTGAACTGGCGGATGTGAAGAGGCCTTAAAAAAAGTGAAGTACCTGCTAAATCTACCACTCATTTCAAAAAGATGACTTGTACCTATACTTAGCAATGTCGCAATGTGCATTTAGTGTAGCTTTAGTCTGAGAAAACTTGGGGAAGCAAAAATCGGCTTACTATGTGTCTAAATCTCTCCTTGAACTAGAGACCAGATACCTGAAGATGGAGAAACTTATCCTTACTTTCGTGATGGTGGCCAGAAAACTTAGACCATACTTGCAGTCATTCCGAATTGTTTACATGACAGAATACCCACTTCGATCTATCTTGCACAACCTATGTGCATTATCCAAAATAACCAAGTGGGCCATTGAACTAGGATAACATGAACTCAGTTATCTGCCTAACACTTCAATCAAAGCCCAGGCATTTGCAAACTTTGTGGCAGAGTTTATTCTGGGTAGTCAAGATGTGCCCTTATTTATACATCTGCAGCAAGCACTCGATAATCCTCATCTTTGGGAACTCTACGTTGACAGATCATTAAACGTGAACAAAATAAGGGTAGAAATGGTCTTAATGACAAAAGACAGATCCATACTCGAGCAAGCCTTGAAGCTCAAATTTTGATCAAGAAACAGCAACACACTGTCTGAAGCACTCATCGCTAGACTTCGGGCAGTAAAGGAGCTCCAGGTGAAAGAACTTTTGATCTACTGTGACTCAACTTTAATTGTCAACCTCGTCAAGGGAGACTAGGTCGCCCATAATCTAACCATAGGGCTTTACTTGGTCAATAGATTCCCTATAATGAGAATAATTATGCTTACGCATTCACAAACATCGCATCTACTGTGGACTACTCACTTTGATGGACAATCCTATTTGAGTATCTCGCCACTTCGAGCATCCATAAACCAAACCCAGAGTTAGTTGGTGTTGTTGATATGAGAGAAAACTTGATGGACAAGATCACCGATTACATTCAAGACAAGAAGCTTCTTAAGAATCTCCACTTCGCCAGAAAATTGGTCCAAAAGGCTTCAAGATGTACCATTATGTGCGAAAGACTATATTAACGGTCTTACTCCAGACCTCACACTATATATGTAACCTTAGAAATACGCTTACAGATTGTAGGTGATATTCATTTCGGAGTGTATGAGAACCATATCGACGGGAGATTCCTTATACAAAAGGTAATAACGACTGGATATTACTAGCCCACCATGAGGTAGGACACTTTGGATTGTGCTCAAACATATGACAAGGTCAAAGATATGCACCAGTGAGTCATTAGCATGCATAATAACTCAAAACCCTGACTTGGGCATGGCTCTTCATGCACTGAGTCATAGATTTTGTTGTTCCGTTGAAGAAGGCCAAAGGAAACAAAGAATACCTAATAGTAGCAACGAGTTACCTCTCCAAGTGGATCGAAGTAGATCCTTTATCTCGGATTACTGGCACAATAGTCAAGTCCTTTGAAAAAATATCATTTGCTGATTCAGCATTTCACACACCATTCTCATAGGTCTATAATTCACCAGCTTCAAAGTCGTATAATGGTATAAGGAACTTGGAATTCACCAACTCACCTCCACTCCACGATACCCTAGGGCAATGGCCAAGTATGAGCTTCAAACAAAACAATCCTCCAATGCTTAAAGAAAAAAATTAAGCAAAGGAAGAGCAAGTGACCAGAACAATTGTCCAAAGTTCTATGAGCGTATCTACAATCATTTGGAAATCAACAACCCCGTATTACATAGCTTAGGAAGTAAAGCCATTATCCCATTCCAAGTTACAACGATTCCCAACCTGCATACTAAAGATTAGACTGAATTGAAAAACGCTAGAATTCTCATGGCTGAACTCTACTTTACAAAAAAGCACAAAGAATGTGCCCAAGTCCGACTTGCCACCTACCAACGGCAGATTTGGTCATACTACAACAAAGGGGTCAAACCTCAAAGCTTCCAAATTGGAGATCTTGTTTTGAGGGAAATCTTTGAGAACACCAAAGTACCTAGAGAGGGCAAGCTCAAGGTGAACTGGGAAGGTCCATATAACGTAATTGGAGTAGGTGCAAGAGAACATATAATCATGCGCACATGGATGGAACTCCGTTTGCCTAAAGATTGAATGTCACCAAACTTCGACGATATTACTAAGATCTCAATATCGTTCGTTTACACGTAGAATGGGAGAAGCATCTCCAAAGCCTGGTTAAGTCAAGGCACCTTCCTCAAATATGAACTCTAATATAAACACATTGCATCATCTTTTCTTAGAACAACACCAGGGATTTGATTATCCTTCCGAAGATATATAGGCAATCTGATATGGATTCAGTCACAAGCCCCCATCAAACCCCTATTCGTTTATATAAGATGACTTCAATCATCAAAAGTCACTATGCGTTAATCGGGCCGTAGGTAGCTAGGTAGTTTTTTATTTAATTAAATTTATTATATAATATATAAATAAGTGTCTAGTTATACTTAAAAAAAAAAAAAAAACATAATTGTATTGGAAAACATGAACTGTAAAATGCAATGATCTATAAATTATATAGTACCAAAACATATTGAAAACACAGGGAACATGTATATAATGAGTGATCATCCAAGAATTAAACAAATCTCGTACAATTTATTGAAACATAAAGATCAAAATGGAGGTTATCTATTTGATGTCTAGGTGAGAGTCACAACCCCAAGATATTGAATAAAAAACAAGCCAAAAAGTCACAAAAGCGCCCATCACGCCTATATGAACCTTGGTCCGTGTTGGAAGTATGCCTACAAAGCCACTCATTTGATGTAAAAGCTTTTGGAATACTTATTGTGTTAAACTATTATATGTTTAATGAAGGGCAACGTTTATTGTTAATCACTATTTATTGTATTATGTGTTTAAGCAATAAGGGAATCCAATGAATGTATTTAATCTAAGAGATAAGTGATCTAAGTAAGTTAGATTAACAAGACCTTTCTTTTATGTTCATTCCTAAAATGTTCCTAGGCATAGGATTGCCAATTGGGCATTGACAATCCGCTAAGGTTATATGTGTTATGTTAACTCAAGTGTGAGTATGACTTGTCTCAAGTCATTTAGTGTTGGACACTGAGACAACCACATAGGTGCTCAAAAGGTAATTGAGTACACTGAACAACAATAAAAAAGGAGTTTGAACATACATGTCATGTAAGAACTCATAAGTTGCAATATGCAAAGTAGTCCTTTAACCTGAGGCATCATAGATGTCTAATGGTCAGGTCTTTGATCCTTGATGATGTCAAAGGCATTCCGTCAAGAGTGCCCACATCATTGTTGGGGTCAAGCTATCTAGTCATGTGGGCATATGAATGCATAACAAGGGATCTCTAACCTTCCATGGTGGAGGGTGATAGGAGGATATTTATGCACCTTAGTTTAGCTTGTCTTGTCCATTTAAAGTGTTTTTCCTTAGTAAAGTAGTCTTTTAAGCTAGTTTTATGTATTTTCAGGATTTAAGGGCAAATTATGCAAAAGGATGCATTTTGGAGCCTTTTGGAGCAAATTAGAGATTGGAATGGATATCATATGCTTGGAGCCAAGAGGATGGACGAAATTGAAGACTTGAAGTAGGAAAGTTAAATCCTAAAAGACCTCATGTTTGAGCAACATTGAAGACTCCTATGCATTTTAGAACACAAATCAAGCCTTCCTTGCAACCTAATTGCCTTGCCGTGGCCTTCTATAAGTGGTTCCCTTCCTTGCCGTGCAAGAGAGGTCTTTGTTGCCTATTCTATGTCATTAAACTACATTCCTTTTTACCTTAATCTCAGCCACACTTTACATACTTTTTCTATCCTAAATCCTTCCCTAATTTCAGCCTTAAAACACATTCCCTTTCTTACAATTCAAATGCCGCAAGTTACTTTCCCTTTTTCCTTTGATTTCTGATTTCATATCTCCTTTTTCTTAGGGATTTGGGGGTCCAATCCTTTCCTCAACTATGTAATAAACTCTAGGGATTCTTTCTCTCAAATAAATACCAAGGCCGTACCTTTCATTCACCCTAATCACTCACATACACAACCTGCCATCATTCCAGAAAATCCTCACTTTGCCGTGCATTTCATATCCAATTTCCAGCATTCCATTTCATTATTGCAGCCACCATTCACTCTTTAATCCACATGCATTCATCATCATTCACCCTAGCTTTAATTCACATGCTTTCACATGCATTTTCAGCACCAAAGAATCCTTTGCCGTGCATCACACATCAATTCCAGCTTTCCCCCTTTGCATTTCCAGCTTCCCACTTCATCATTGCACCACATTCTCTTCCATATTCCCTCTTTAATCCACATGCATTCATCATCATTCACCCTAGCTGTCTTTCACATGTTTTCACATTCATTTCCAGCACCATTCAAGCTTTGTCGTGCATCACACATCCATTCCAGCTTTGCTCCTTCATTGCAGCCACACTTCCACATGCATTCCCTCTTTAATCATTCTTTTCCTAGCTGTTTTTCCATCATTATTTCAGCCACATGCACTCTCAGTCATAAGAGCCACATGCACTCTTAAACAATCAGCCACATATTCTTCCATTCCCCCTATAAAAACCCATGCATTCATACACAAAAATAAACAAACACAACAACAAACACAAGCTTTGCCGTGCAAAACTTGTGTTTTTCCTTCAAATTCCAGCATTCTTCCCATCCATTTCCACCACTCCCCATCCCTCCAAAACATTACCCAATCATTCCCCACTCCATTCCACATACAAACACCATCCCAAAACCTATCCTTAGACCTTGTGCCACAACAAAGAGGAGGAGAATGGCCTAAACGTTCATACAATTCAAGTTTGAGTTGTTGGAATTTTTAGGTGTTTTCTTTTCCTTGATTTCAATGATTAAATTTACTTATCTTTGTTTTGTACGTATGAGGAACTAAACCCCCCATTAGCTAGAGGGTAATTCGAAACCATGTTTACGCTTGCAATATGAATTGATTACCTTTGGTTGGAAGTTCATGAGTTGTGGATTCAATTTGTTTAACTGTTTGATTGATAACCTATTTATGTATGTTTATTGAGAGTGCACGCTTAATTTTCATGCATGAATATGACGCTAGAATATAAGTGAGTTTCACCTAATAGTTATGAACTTATATTCACAAGTAGTGGAGGTTGCTTATAAACAATCGCGTTAAGTAAATTCTTGGCATAAGTTTCATGCAATTCATAGTAACGAATGCCTCATCAACACTTATAGTTTTCATGATGCTTAATGATTCTTGCTTGTATCTCTATTATGCAATTCATGTAGGGAACTTGTGGGGAATGCTTTGGGTTGTCGCATGCAATCATCCAATTCATTAACTTAAGGAAAACTTGACGGTTAATTTAAGCGGACCTAATTAACCCGGGGTGTTGAGTTTCATAATTCATCGAAAGACCAACCGAAAATCATCTTGTATGCAAGTGTAACATGTGTGGAGAAGAACCTTCTAGCTAGCATTCATCCATATTTTCATCACATTCATATTTACATTTTGCCCTTAATTACAATCTGTGCATTTTAGTTTAATTTCGTCAAAACCTCAACCCCCCATATTTTGTTTAGTCATTACAATCTATCTTATTTTGTGTTTTTTAAGTATTTGGAGTCTTGTGGACTTATTTTGAGTTTTCGTTAAGTGAATTAAGTGTTTAAAGATTAGTTTTATTTATTTGAGTCAAGTGTTTAGCACCCTTAGTTAATCCCCGGTTGGAACGATCCCTACTTACATCATTACTATAATTGTCACAAATAGGGTTTAATTTATGTGTCACATTCGTATCGCATCAAATTTTGGCGCCGTTGCCGGGGATTAGCAAAGTTGCTAATCCCTTGTCTTGAGTCTTGTTTAAATTGTTTGGTTTCTGTTTTGTTTTTTTTTGCACCGTGTGTATGTGTTTTGTTTTTGTGCCGTGTGGGGCAACTTATTTTCTTACTTGTGCCGAGTTTATTAAGTGGGTTACTTATCTTGTTTGCTCTTGTGTGTAGGTACTAGTTTATGACCCGTAGCTCACAACCTGTTCGTGAGCATATCTCCGACTTTGACGGCAATTTCGAGAAGACTTTGAGAAGGAAAAAGAAATTGCAAGAGTCTAATCCTCCTAGTCCCGAACCTGAAGTAGAAAAGCAAGAAGTTGAGGTTGAAGAGGAGGCCACGGCAAAGTTTGAAGAGGAAGTACCAACCATGGCAGCGGACAATCGAACCATCAAGGAGCTTTCTGCCTCGGGTTTGGCCAATGCCGCACCATTATGCATTCAATACCCCGCGGCTGCCCAAGGCAAGACCGATGAATTCGAGTTGAAGTCAAGCTTGTTGCACCACATTCCGAAATACCATGGGCTTTCCATGGAAGATCCCAACAAGCATCTCAAGGAGTTCGAGGTTGTTTGTTCGAGCATGACACCCATAAATGTCGACGGGAACATTCTGATGATGAAGGCTTTTCCATTCTCACTTTTGGAAAAGGCGAAGGATTTGCTTTATGAGTTAGCACCCGGAACGGTTACATCTTGGGATAGTATGAAAAGAGCTTTCTTGGAGAAGTTTTTCCCAACTTCAAGAGTCATTCTCTTGAGGAAACGGATTAGTGGCATCCAACAAAATCAAGGTGAATCGTTTCCTTCTTATTATGAACGTTTTAAATCACTTGTTGCTTCTTGTCCACAGCATCAAATGAAGGAGGAGCTGCTCATTCAATACTTCTACGAAGGACTCCTTCCCATGGAACGCCAAATGCTTGATGCCTCGGCGGGAGGTGCGTTGGTGGACAAAACTCCGGGGGCTGCAAAAGTTCTAATTGCCAACCGAGCACATAATGCACAACAAGACGAAGGTGTTGGACAGAGAGACCCCCCACGGCCACAAGTGAATGAGGTAAGTTCTATGCCCGAAATTCAATCCCAATTAGCTAACCTTACTTCTATTGTTTATCAGTTGGCCGAGGGAATGAAGATTCAATGACCAATGGTATGCGGGGTGTGTTCTATCCAATGACATGCTTCTGAGACGTGCCCACAACTCATCGAGAATGGAGGATGGGAAAGCGCCAATGCCATAGGTTATCAAGGCCAAAATCAGCAAAGAAATGATCCATACTCAAATACATACAATCCGGGTTGGAGAGACTACCCAAATTTCAGATGGAGAGATGCACAACAACCTGCCCAACAAAGTGGATTCCGACAACCCCCGGGTTTCTATCAAAAGCCTTTGGCACCACCACAAGCCCAAGCACAACCTACCCAAAGCAATGTAGGTAATTCAAGTAATAATGATAAGATTTTTCAATTACTTACTACTTTGACGCAGGAAGTCCAAACTCAAAACAAAGAGAGGCAAATCCAAGACAAGAGGGTGGACAATTTGGAGAAGCAAATGGGTCAAATTGCCGAATTTATGGGGCAAATTAGAGAACAAGGCAGATTGCCTAGTTCAACCGTTATGAACCCAAAGAGAGGATTTGAAACCGCTAAGGCCATCATGTTGAGAAGTGGTAAACAGGTTGGAACGGACTCAAATACATCCAAATCAAGTCAAGACGAGGAGGACAAGTTGCTGCAAGAAGAAGCACAGGGAGCAAAGCCCACGGCCAAGGATGACCAAACCTTGCCGAATTCATCTAGTCCTCCTAAACCGTCCCAAACCACCAAGGTAAGTCCCAATTCGACTTTTTCTAGTTCTATTCCACTAAATGTGCCCTTTCCTGGCAGGTTTAGGCAATCAAAGAAGGAAAAAGCCGAGAAGGACATTCTAGAGACCTTTCGGAAAGTTCAAGTCAATATCCCGCTCCTTGATGCGATTAAGCAAGTCCCAAGGTATGCTAAGTTTTTAAAAGAACTTTGTACAACAAGGAGAAGGATTTCGAACAAAGAGGTGTTTCAAGTAAGTGAAAATGTCTCTGCTGTGTTACAAAGGAAATTACCCCCTAAATGTAAAGATCCGGGTAGTTTTACAATTCTGTGCGTTATTGGTAATACTAAGTTTGAACAATGCATGTTAGACTTAGGGGCTTCGATTAATGTTATGCCATACTCTATTTATGCATCTATGAACTTAGGTGAGCTTAAAAATGATGGTGTGATAATTCAATTAGCCGATCGTTCTAATGCATATCCAAAGGGTGTTTTGGAAGATGTTTTGGTGCAGGTTGGTAACTTGATTTTTCCAGCGGATTTCTACGTGCTTGACATGGAGGATTCACCCCATTCCACCCCATTGCCGATTCTATTAGGGAGGCCCTTCATGAAAACAGCCCGCACCAAGATAGATGTGTTTAAAGGAACTTTAACGATGGAATTTGATGGGGAAGTCATTGATTTCAATCTTTCTGAAAGTATTAAATTTCCTAAGGACGATCATTCTTGCTTTTCTATTGATATAATTGATGATTTGGCGCAGGATTTTCTCGATTCTTTGGAAAGGGATACACTTCAAACAACAATTGCACAAGGAATTGGGCAAAAATCTGGTTTTGCCGTGCCTAGAAGTGTGGAGGAGGCCGAGATAGTGGCTGCCCTTGAGTCACTACCTCAACACCATGGTAAGCCTTCTAACCCAATTTCAATTTCAGTTTCCACTAATAAGTTGTTACCCTCAGTGATTCAGGCACCCGTACTTGAGCTTAAACCATTGCCCGATCATTTAAAGTACGTCTTTCTGGGAGACAACGAGACATTGCCCGTCATTGTCTCCTCATCACTCACGGCCATAGAGGAGGAGAAGTTGATCCGAGTGTTGAAAGAGCACAAGACGGCCATTGGGTGGACTTTGGCCGATATTAGAGGAATTAGCCCGACTACGTGCATGCATTGCATACTTCTAGAGGAGGGGGCTAAACCAACTAGAGAGGCTCAGCGCCGTCTCAACCCTCCAATGATGGAAGTTGTGAAAAAGGAGATTATCAAACTTCTTGATTGTGGAGTGATTTATCCGATCTCTGATAGTCGTTGGGTATCACCGGTGCAATGTGTTCCAAAGAAGTTCGGAGTGACAGTGGTGAAGAATGCTGAGAATGAGCTTGTGCCAACCCGTATCCAAACAGGTTGGCGTGTCTGTATTGATTACAGGAAGCTAAATACCGCAACAAGGAAAGATCACTTCCCTTTGCCATTCATTGATCAAATGCTTGAAAGGTTAGCCGGTCATTCTTTTTATTGCTTTCTTGATGGTTATTCGGGATATAATCAAATTGTCATAGCGCCGGATGATCAAGAAAATACCACCTTTACTTGTCCATTTGGTACTTTTGCATATCGTCGTATGCCATTTGGTTTATGCAATGCACCAGCCACTTTTCAACGATGCATGGTAAGTATATTCTCAGATTATGTTGAAAAGATAATTGAAGTATTTATGGATAATTTTAGTGTCTTTGGGGACTCATTTGATGATTGCTTGCATAATCTTACTTTAATCTTGAAAAGATGCGTGGAAACTAATCTTGTTTTAAATTGGGAAAAATGTCATTTTATGGTTAAACAAGGCATAGTTTTGGGTCATATCATCTCTGAAAAAGGAATTGAAGTTGATAAGTCTAAAATAGATCTTGTACGTTACTTACCCTCTCCTACTTCTGTTAGAGAGGTTCGTTCTTTCCTTGGCCATGCAGGATTCTATAGGCGATTTATCAAGGATTTCTCCAAGATTGCACAACCCTTATGCCGTCTCCTACAAAAAGAAGTGACGTTTGAGTTCAACGAGGAGTGTGAGAAGGCATTCAAGCTTCTCAAGAACAAGCTTACCACGACACCTATTATCCTTCCACCTGATTGGACGTTGCCTTTCGAGCTCATGTGTGATGCATCCGATTATGCAATAGGGGCTGTTTTGGATCAAAGGAAGAATAAGCAATCCCACGCCATCTACTATGCTTCTAGGACCTTGAATGATGCTCAACTAAACTATTCTACCACGGAAAAAGAACTTCTTGCCGTTGTGTTTGCTTTAGATAAGTTTCGTTCATATTTACTTGGCACTAAAGTGATTGTATTTTCTGACCATGCAGCTCTTAAGTACTTATTCACTAAAAAGGAGGCTAAACCGCGGCTCATTCGTTGGATGCTCTTACTTCAAGAATTCGACATTGAAATTAGGGACAAGAAGGGATGTGAAAACGTGGTGGCTGACCACCTAAGTCGAATGGTGCGTGAAGAAGAGGACCTTCCCATTTTAGAAACGTTTTCGAATGAACAACTTCTGTCCGTTGAGGTAAGTAACCCTTGGTATGCTGATTTAGTTAATTTTTTGGTGCCTAAGCAAGTTCCTAACACCTTAAGCAAGGCTCAACGTGATAAATTAAAAAAGGATGCACGTTTTTATGTTTGGGATGACCCTTATTTGTGGAAAATATGCCCGGATCAGATTGTGTGTCGTTGTGTTCATGGATCTGAATTTAATTCCATTTTGAGTTTTTGCCATACATATGCATGTGGTGGACACTTTGGCACACAACGCACAGCGTTTAAGGTTCTTGAAAGTGGTTTTTATTGGCCTACATTGTTTAGAGATGCTAAGACTTTTTGCTTAACATGTGATAGATGTCAAAAGACCGGAAGTATAGGCCAAAGAGACCAAATGCCGCAAACCCCAATCCTTGTTGTTGAAATCTTTGATGTTTGGGGTATTGATTTTATGGGTCCGTTCCCTATGTCTTTTGGTTTTACGTACATTTTACTTGCCGTTGATTATGTGTCAAAGTGGGTGGAAGCTAAAGCCACCCGAACTAACGATTCTAGAGTTGTTGCAGATTTTGTAAAATCTAACATTTTCTCTAGATTTGAGATTTGGGATGCCTTGAGTGCTCATAAGCGATGGTGGGACTCATTTTTGCAACCGCACCATTGTGGCGTTGCTCAAGAAGTACAACGTGATGCAAAAGGTTTCCACACCTTATCACCCCCAAACCAGTGGCCAAGCCGAAGTTTCAAATCAAGAAATCAAGCAAATCCTGGGCCGAATAGAAAAGATTGGAGCTTGCGCTTGGAGGATGCACTTTGGGCCTATCGAACGGCTTACAAAATGCCCATTGGTATGTCCCCATTTCGGCTACTCTATGGCAAGCCGTGCCATCTACCCGTAGAGCTTGAGCACAAGGCACATTGGGCGGTCAAGACCTTCAATATGGATGTGGACGCGGCTGGAAACCATAGGAAGCTACAATTGAGCGAGCTTGAAGAGATTAGGCATGAAGCGTATGAGAATGCCCGGATTTACAAGGAGAAGACCAAGGCCGTCCATGACAAGATGATTAGAGGCAAAACCTTCTCAATCGGGCAGAAAGTGTTGTTATTCAATTCTCGTCTTCGATTATTCCCCGGTAAGTTACGTTCTAAGTGGGTTGGTCCATTTGTTATCACTAATGTTTTTGTGCATGGTGCAGTCCAAATACAAAGTTTGAAAACTGGACAAGAATTCAAGGTGAATGGCCATAGGTTGAAACCCTACTACGAGAACTTTGTTGAGCATGTTGTGGAGGAGATCCCATTGCATGCCGTGGGCTCCAATGGGGAATGAGCATAATTTCGTCCGGCTGCAAGACGTAAAAGAAAGCGCTACTTGGGAGGCAACCCAATACACTGAATAAAACAAAGCATGTTCATTGATCTCCGAGAAATTACAAGGTTGAAAAAAAAAAAAATGTATCTAACAAAGAAAGAGAAAGATGGAGCCTTCACAAAGGTTGTTTACATGAAGCCCCACTATGGGGCAAAACTCTCGGAGAGGGAGGCATAGGAGCGGGAGGCATCGAAGATAGATCATTCGAGGCCTCAATACTTGGTGGAACGCTAGATGACGCAGGAAACATGTGCCTCTGGAAGAAAGCCGCAAACCTTTGACGGTCACTTTGAATTCGACCTTCAGATTCTTGCAGCTCATCAAGCTTCCTCTTCATGCCTGTCGAATAATTATTTGCAAGCACGTGCAAACTTCTATTCTCGTGCTTAAGCTGTTTGATCTCTTGCTTGAGATTTTCCACCTCTGTCATCAATGATTCAACTTGACGGGATCGAGCAAATAGGCGTTGGCCCATGTTGGATACAGAGCCCGCACACTGAACACTGAGAGCTAGGGACTCTTGAACGGCTAACTCATCGGACCGTCCTGAAAGCAGCTGACTATCTTTAGGAGTGAGGAGGTTCCTTGCTACTATCGTAGTTGTTGTTGCATCCGTCATCACGGAGTCTTCACCTGTAAGAGGGCCATTAGAAGATAAGAAAGAAGGGCACCATACCTTACCCTGACGCGGCACAACCGGATCACTGCTGAGACTCAACTCTAAGCAAATGTTAGATGGGTTAACCATTTTCAAAGATGTTAAAAGAGAAAGGTTGGATGGAGTAAAATCTCAAAGGGCCGGAGACGATTTTCACGGATGAGCAATCTTCAAAGTGTGCATGTTAGAGGTGATCGATCACCTCTATAAAGGGAGAGGCGACACAACCACCGATTCAAAATTGAAGAGACACCACTCTTTAAAGCCGGATTTTCCTACGTAAAGTTTGCCAACTCTTCAGACGCAATCCCGGCTTTTCAGATAAAGCGTGCAACTTTGTCAAAAGATCTCTGACAAAGTTGAAGACGCGTGGAGGCCGAGAATGCAGCTACACACTTTTGCCGACAAGCGTGGGTGACAAAGCCGCAATCCCGGCTTTTCAGATAACGCGTGCAACTTTGTCAAAAGATCTCTGACAAAGTGGAAGACGCGTGGAGGTCATTGCCGCATCCGCACTACTACTTGCCATTACAATTCCTATATACATCAACATTCATGGCAAGGCATACATCCAAAAACGCATGACTTGTCTTCTCGGCCGAGAATGTAGCTGCAACCAAACCTCTCAACATGCTCAGTTTTCTTCTTCTCTTGAGAACACCTATTCAACCATTGATGTACCCCCAAAGAAGATACCAGATGCCTGGAGTACAGATGAGGCAAGAGGAAACGGTGGATCAAAGCATGTGGAGACAAGCGCAACAAATATATGTGCTGATTCATTCGCTGCTTCTTCAAAAGCAAAGGTATCTCATATCATGATCTTTCCCTGTCTTTTCTTTTGTCCTTGTTATTACTCGCATGGCAAAGTGAAGTGAACAATCAGCCGGCACTTGGAGTCAGTCTTCCGATCTGGAACCGACTACCTGGAATCTATTCCCTGGTTGCTTACCTAGTGTTGCTCTCGAGTAGTCATCTTCAACGGTTGATACACTTCCAGAGAAGGGACCACATCTGCTTGGAGAACAGCTAAGACGAGTGACAAGGAAACATCAATCTTGTGGATAGTCAGCAAATGCAACAACTGCATATGCTGAGTTATCCTCTAACCCTCTTCAATACGAATTGGAAAGATTGAACAAAGAAACAGGTCATCACCTCCACCTCGTGCTTGCCTGCCATGTGTCAGAATCCGCCAGCCTAGTTCAAGATTAGCCTGTGGAAAAACTCAAGATCAAGCCTCAATGTAATCACCAAGGAGAAGATGGAATTTACACTCCATAACCAGATTTGCGTCCCTAAACTCTTCTCTTTGTTAGATACATTCTGCCATGTTTAGTATGTTTAGTTGCTGTTTATGTGTTTACTTTTGTTTGGTGTGAATTTAGGCTTAAAACATTGAGGACAATGTTTGATTGAAGTGTGGGGGGGGGGGGGTAACTAAGGATGTTGATGCAAATTTGTTGGATTTTATCACCCATAATTTCAAGTGTTATTCCTTGCTGTTTTAAAATGTTTTTAAGCTGATTTGGATTGTTTTAGTGTGTTTTGTTTTATAACTCCGAAAATCACATAAAAATTTGAAAAACATGTTTTGAAAAGCTTAAAAAGAGTGTTTTGAGTCGTTTTTGTGTTTTTGTGTCTTAGGGTACCTTCCAACGCAATGATGAGGATTTGGTTTTTAATTGCATGACTGTTAAGAAGAGTTATAAACATGGAGAAAAGTTTGATATACTCTTGGTATATGCTTGGTTATGGTTATAATGTATGACTTCACACGCAATCCTAAAAAAAAAAAAATTAGTTTTTGTAACATGCTTGAAGGAAGGAACTCAAACAAATGCTACAACCTTGTGAGACTTGAGCCTAAACGTTATTTGGAGAGTTAAAATCTGTGCATTATTGTTTTCTAAAAGTCGTTGCATGATCTCATTATTCTTTGCTTGGTTACTACTTAGAAGGTGTTTCATCATATAGTTCCAAATGCTAGAACTCATGCCATTTCATTCAAAGCATGTTATTGATCTGCATAACAAATATTCAAGAAGAAGTTGTGTAGTGACCACCACCAAAGCCAAATTGCCGTGTATCATACTTCATTATATGTTTAAGTTAACCCTGTTGAGCCTTGTTAAGCCTTTATTCCTTGTTAACCCACATTATCCTCACCTAGCCTAGTTTAGGACAGTCCACACCCTTGTTCTTAAAAGATAGTGAGCATGACTTAAATGAATTCCTTTTGAGTTACATTATGCAAGAAAATGAGTGTGGGGGAGGGAATGTTTGTTCTTAAGTTTATATGTATGTTTTGAGATTCAAAAGAAAAAAAAAAAAAAAAAAAAAAAAAAAAGAGAGAATGTGATTAAGTGTTGAATGTTGAAGAAAGGATCCAAAACACCAAATCTGGCCCTAAATTGTCTAAATTTTCCCTTTTTGTTCAAAAGTTGAGTTTTCATTCAAAAGTGAATTCTAAGTTGATTCGAATGCTTTGCTCACTATTTCTTTAAAGAACCTTTGTTTTCCATATCCCTTCTTCGTTAGCCAAACACCCCAAGCCCCATTACAACCCTTGACTTCTATCTTGAGTGTTGTGCATTTCAATTTGTAGAGTTTGAATTTGGTATGAGCATATGGTGTCACTGGTTCTCGCGTCTAAGTAGTAGCATTCCATTCATGAGATCATATCTAAACATGCTTATTAACTCCAGAAATTGCTTTCTTTGTGATATATATATATGTGAGTGTTCGTTTTCATTAATCTTCTCACATATAACTAGATTAAGGTGTGTAGTTAGAAAATCTGAGTGAAAATTGAGTGCATATCTTGTAAGGAATTGAGCAAATTCTCTAAGGCATATTACTACATTCAAAACATGGTTTTAAATGCTTAATTGTGAACTAGTATATGGTGACTATGAGTAAGAATGTACTTAAGTGTGAAGATGACTAAAATCTGTGGAGATAACGAATTTTAACATGTCATGTGCATTGGAAATCCCTAAGGCAACGTTGGAAGGTTTAGATTGTCTTTTGTGTGTTTTGTTTCGTTTCGTTTTGTTTAGTTTGTTTGTTTTGCTCGAGGACTAGCAAAAGCTAAGTGTGGGGGAATTTGATAGGAGCATATTTATGCACCTTAGTTTAGCTTGTCTTGTGCATTTAAAGTGTTTTTCCTTAGTAAAGTATTCTTTTAAGCTAGTTTTATGTATTTTCAGGATTTAAGGGCAAAGTATGCAAAAGGATGCATTTTGGAGCCTTTTGGAGCAAATTAGAGATTGGAATGGATATCATATGCTTGGAGCCAAGAGGATGGATGAAATTGAAGACTTGAAGTAGGAAAGTTAAATCCTAAAAGACCTCATGTTTGAGCAACATTGAAGACTCCTATGCATTTTAGAACACAAATCAAGCCTTCCTTGCAACCTAATTGCCTTGTCGTGGCCTTCTATAAGTGGTTCCCTTCCTTGCCGTGCAAGAGAGGTCTTTGTTGCCTATTCTATGTCATTAAACTACATTCCTTTTTACCTTAATCTCAGCCACACTTTACATACTTTTTCTATCCTAAATCCTTCCCTAATTTCAGCCTTAAAACACATTCCCTTTCTTACAATTCAAATGCCGCAAGTTACTTTCCCTTTTTCCTTTGATTTCTGATTTCATATCTCCTTTTTCTTAGGGATTTGGGGGTCCAATCCTTTCCTCAACTATGTAATAAACTCTAGGGATTCTTTCTCTCAAATAAATACCAAGGTCGTACCTTTCATTCACCCTAATCACTCACATACACAACCTGCCATCATTCCAGAAAATCCTCACTTTGCCGTGCATTTCATATCCAATTTCCAGCATTCCATTTCATTATTGCAGCCACCATTCACTCTTTAATCCACATGCATTCATCATCATTCACCCTAGCTTTAATTCACATGCTTTCACATGCATTTTCAGCACCAAAGAATCCTTTGCCGTGCATCACACATCAATTCCAGCTTTCCCCCTTTGCATTTCCAGCTTCCCACTTCATCATTGCACCACATTCTCTTCCATATTCCCTCTTTAATCCACACGCATTCATCATCATTCACCCTAGATGTCTTTCACATGTTTTCACATTCATTTCCAGCACCATTCAAGCTTTGTCGTGCATCACACATCCATTCCAACTTTGCTCCTTCATTGCAGCCACACTTCCACATGCATTCCCTCTTTAATCATTCTTTTCCTAGCTGTTTTTCCATCATTATTTCAGCCACATGCACTCTCAATCATAAGAGCCACATGCACTCTTAAACAATCAGCCACATATTCTTCCATTCCCCCTATAAAAACCCATGCATTCATACACAAAAATAAACAAACACAACAACAAACACAAGCTTTGCCGTGCAAAACTTGTGTTTTTCCTTCAAATTCCAGCATTCTTCCCTTCCATTTCCACCACTCCCCATCCCTCCAAAACATTACCCAATCATTCCCCACTCCATTCCACATACAAACACCATCCCAAAACCTATCCTTAGACCTTGTGCCACAACAAAGAGGAGGAGAAGGGCCTAAACGTTCATACAATTCAAGTTTGAGTTGTTGGAATTTTTAGGTGTTTTCTTTTCCTTGATTTCAATGATTAAATTTACTTATCTTTGTTTTGTACGTATGAGGAACTAAACCCCCCATTAGCTAGGGGGTAATTCGAAACCATGTTTACGCTTGCAATATGAATTGATTACCTTTGGTTGGAAGTTCATGAGTTGTGGATTCAATTTGTTTAACTGTTTGATTGATAACCTATTTATGTATGTTTATTGAGAGTGCACGCTTAATTTTCATGCATGAATATGACGCTAGAATATAAGTGAGTTTCACCTAATAGTTATGAACTTATATTCACAAGTAGTGGAGGTTGCTTATAAACAATAGCGTTAAGTAAATTCTTGGCATAAGTTTCATGCAATTCATAGTAACGAATGCCTCATCAACACTTATAGTTTTCATGATGCTTAATGATTCTTGCTTGTATCTCTATTATGCAATTCATGTAGGGAACTTGTGGGGAATTGGTGCGAATATTATACGCATACAAATTAAACCCTCTTTTTTTTGACAATTGTAGTATAGAATGTAAGAAGGGATCGTTCAGGACCGGGGATTAGGAGGGATTGTTAATCACTTGGATTTCACTCAAAAACGTAAAAACACAATATAAAACACTCTACTAGACTCAAAGAATGCAAAACTAAACTTTAAAACACTAAAACAAACCAAAAGACTCAAAACAGCACCAAAACACTCAAAACTGCCTTAAAAACACTTTCTGGGCAGTTTTGAGCACTTTGAGTAGTTTGGACGAATTTGGGTAACAAATTGAATCAACACACTTATAAACACAAACCAAAACACTTTCTAACTAATTTGAACAATACAAAGACTCAAAGGACTCAAAACAAGTTCAAAAGACTCACAACTGCCTAAAAACACTAACTAGGCAGTTTCTGACCTTAAACCCAAATTTGGACGAAATTAAGTTGTAACTTGACTCAAGACTCTTAAAAACACAAACTAAATTGATTTCTAACTAATTTGGACATTAAAGTAAAGGGGGATTGAGTTTTGGACGAAATTAAACTAATTGCACAGATTCTAATTAAAAAACAGAATGTAAATATGAATGTGATGGATTTGAATGGATGGGATGACTAGCTAAGGGGTTCATCTCCACACATGTTACACTTGCATAATAAAAAGATTTCCAATTGCATTTCAATAAACCATGAATTCTCAACACCCCAAGTTAACCGTGATTGCACTAATTAACCCTCAGATTTTCCTAATGTTATTGAATTGGATGATTGCATACGACAACCCAAAACATTTCCCACAAGTCCCCTACATGATTGCATAATAGAGATACAAGCAAGAATCATTAAGTTCTTTGAAAACCATAAGCATTGACGAAGCACTTGTTACTATGATTGCATGAAACTCATTCCAAGAATTTATTTAACGCGATTGTTTATAAGCAACCTCCACTACTTGTGAATATAAGTTCATAACTATTACGTGAAACTCACTTATATTCTAGCGTCATATTCATGCATGAAGATTAAGCGCACACTCTCAATAAACATACATAAATAGGTTATCAATCAAAATAGTTAAACAAATTGAATCCACAACTTATGAAACGCAATTAAAAGTAATCAAATCAAAATGCAAGCATAAACATATATTTCGAATCCCCCCCTAGCCAAGGGGGGGGGTTTAGTTCCTCATGATACAAAACAAAGAGAATCAAAGAAACACCTAAACATTCCAACAACTCAAACTTGAATTGTATGAACGTTTAGGCCCTCTTCTCTTCCATTCCTCATTCGTACAAAACAAAGAGTATTGAAATTAAACATTGAAATCAAAGAAACACCTAAACATTCCAACAACTCAAACTTGAATTGTATGAACGTTTAGGCCCTCTTATCTTCCTCTTCGTTGTAGCACAAGGTCTAAGGATAGTTTGATGGTGTGAATGGTTTGGGGAGTTATGGATGGTGTTCTTGCTGGTTTCTAGCTCTTCTCAACTTCCTCTCAAAATCGTCGTCAAAATCCAAGATGTTCGCACGAATCGGTTGAGAGCTTCTAGTCATACATTAGTACCTAAGAAACAAGAAACAAAATTAGGTCAGAAACTTAAACAAAGTCAGAAACAAAGTGAAATAAAAGAAACAAAAACAATCCAAGGGATTAGCAAAATTGCTAATCCCCGGCAACGGCGCCAAAATTTGATGCGAGAATTATACGCGCACAAATTAAACCCTCTTTTTGACAATTGTAGTATAGATATAAGTAGGGATCGTTCTTAACCGGGGATTAGGAGGGATTGCAAATCTCTTGGAAACTGACTTAAAAATGTAAAATAAAGTTTAAAACATTAAACTAAACTCAAAGAAAGCGAAACTAAACGCTTAAAACACTAAAACAAACCAAAAGACTCAAACATCACCCAAAACACTCAAAACTGCCTTAAAAACACTTTCTGGGCAGTTTTGAGCACTTTGGTGAATTTGGACGAATTTGTATAACAAATTGAATCAAAACACTTATAAACACAAACTAAGACACTTTCTAACTAATTTGGACAATACAAAGACTCAAAGGACTCAAAACAGGTTCAAAAGACTCAAAACTGCCTAAAAACACTAACTAGGCAGTTTCTGACCTTAAACACAAATTTGGACGAATTTAAGATTATAGGTTGATTCAAAACACTTTAAAACACAAATTAAACAGATTCTAAACACTACAAAACAAGAAAGTAAAGGGGGATTTTGTTTTGACGAAAATTGAAATATAAAACAGAAACTTTAAACTAAACAGATTGTAGAATGTTTTTGGATAAAAAGGATGGATAAAAGGCTAGTTAGGAGGTTCTTCTCCACACATGTCACACTTGCAAACAAAACGATTTTCAGTTGTTCTTCCAATAAATTATAAATACTCAACGCCCCAAATTAACCGTGAATTGCACTAATTAACCCTCAGTTTTTCCACAAGTTATTAAGTTGGATGATTGCATACGACAACCCAAAACATTCCCTACAAGTTCCCTACATGAATTGCATAATAGAGATACAAGCAAGAATCATTAAGTTCTATGAAAAACATAAGCATTGACGAAGCATTCGTTACTATGAATTGCATGAAACTTATGCTAAGAATTCATTCAACGCGATCGTTTTCAAGCGACCTTCACTACTTGTGATTATAAGATTGTAACTATTAGGTGAAACTCCCTCATAATCTAGCATCATATTCATGCATGAAAACTAAGCGTGCACTCTCAATCAACATACACAAATAAGTTATCAATCAAATAGATGAACGAATTGAATCCACAACTTATGAAATAACAACTGAATGTAATCAAATCATATTGCAAGCATGTACATGGTTTCGAATTTCCCCCTAACCAAGGGGGTTTAGCCACTCATGATTACAACAAACTTAGAGAGTAATAACAAAGTAAACATTGAAAACAAGAATCGAAGTACACCTAAAAATTCCAACAACTCAATCTTGAATTGTATGAACGTTTAAGCCTCTTCTCCTCTAGTTGCTGCGGCACAAGGGGTTTTGGTGAGTTTTGGGGGTTATGGATGATGTAGAATGATGTGTTTAGGGTAGGGATGGATGTAGGGAAGGCAAGGAGTGTTTTTGGGCAGAAAATATGAAGAATGGTGAAGTATGGCTGTGTTAGAGAGAGGGAATGAATTTCTGGCGTGAATGAATGTGTATGAATGGGAATGAATGCTTATTTATAGGCGAAATGGGGGGGAACATGACAGCTAGGAGGGAATGTGGCTGCATGTTTCGGTGTGGAGAAAGGAATAATCTGAAATGGGAGAGCATGTGGGTGGAAATGCATGTGGGTTAAAGTGGAATGATGATGGGAGATGCATTTGGCTGATTTATGCATGTGATTAAAGGGAGTGCATGTTTGAATGATTAAAGGGACATGTGAGGGTGCAATGATGAAGGAATAATCTGAAATGGGAGAGCATGTGGCTGATTTAAAGAATGTGAGGGAATGATGAAAGGGGAAACATGACAGCTAGGTTGGTTGGTGGCTGCCATGGATTAAAGGGTGAATGCATGTGGCTGATTTAAGTGAATGATTATGGGTGATTATGATAAGTGATAAGTGGTGATGATAAGTGTATGATATGTGATTATGATAAGTGATAAGTGGTGATGATAAGTAATGATATGTGATTATGATAAGTGATAAGTGGTGATGATAAGTAATGATATGTGGGAGTGTGGCTGAAATGAAGGAGTGGAATGTTGGAATGTTATGCACGGCTAAGGATATAGGAGAGGTTTAAATGTCCTAAAACTAAAGGGAACAAGGTTCCAACACTTTGGTCTTCAATTAGGTCTTCAATTTCGTCCAACACTTTGGCTCCAAGCATAGGCTATCCATCCTTAGCCCAAAAGTGCTCCAAAAGTCTCCAAAATGCATCTTTTTGCTCCTTTAGCCCTTTGGACCTACAAACCCACGAAAATAGCTTAAAGTACTAAAATAACTAAAGAAACATAACGTAAATGCACGAGAACAAGCCATTTAAGTCGCATGAATATGCTCCTATCAGGAATGCTTTGGGTTGTTGCATGCAATCATCCAATTCATTAACTTAAGGAAAACTTGACGGTTAATTTAAGCGGACCTAATTAACCCGGGGTGTTGAGTTTCATAATTCATCGAAAGACCAACCGAAAATCATCTTGTATGCAAGTGTAACATGTGTGGAGAAGAACCTTCTAGCTAGCATTCATCCATATTTTCATCACATTCATATTTACATTTTGCCCTTAATTACAATCTGTGCATTTTAGTTTAATTTCGTCAAAACCTCAACCCCCCATATTTTGTTTAGTCATTACAATCTATCTTATTTTGTGTTTTTTAAGTATTTGGAGTCTTGTGGACTTATTTTGAGTTTTCGTTAAGTGAATTAAGTGTTTAAAGATTAGTTTTATTTATTTGATTCAAGTGTTTAGCACCCCTAGTTAATCCCCGGTTAGAACGATCCCTACTTACATCATTACTACAATTGTCACAAATAGGGTTTAATTTATGTGTCACATTCGTATCGCGCATCAGAGGGAGAATACTCTGAGATATGATTTGGGAGTCTTTGGCCAAAGCATACGAATATGACTTGGGAAGTTTGTTCCAAATCATATTCAATTGAATCATATAGAGAAGTATCACATTGGATAGTAGACATGAAACAAACTATCACTCAAATAATCTGATTAAGAGTATTGTATTAGAGAATGACCGTATTGCATTGTAATTGTAACTAGATAGGTTCTCCAAGCATTTCTACTTAGCTTGGGTAGCCATGACATACTGGGTGTCACTCATGGTTTGTGGAAGCCTTGAAGATTAGCAAACACTAATCTTCATCAAGGGAAGAATTGAAATGTAGTTTCAATTCATAATCGATCATTAAGAGTAACAATCGCCCACTGCCTCGCTAATTGCAACCTAATGGATCATACATCGAGTAAGGATGAAAGTGATGAAATATAAGTGAGATGGATAAGCAATTAAATAGTTTAATTGAGAATGGTCAATATTAATTAATTAGTTAATTAATCTTACGAAAGGTTCGTAATGGGCTTTTAAGTTGATTTTGGGTTTCGGGGCCCAAAAGGGTTTTTGGTCCATAATGGCCATTCAGTTTCGGTTGTGTGACAACTAAAACTAAATGGAAATTAACCCAAAAACAAAGTCAAAACCGGCCAAGGGTGAGTGGTAGCAACCTTGGGTTAATTGCAAGTTTGCCACTCACATGTGAGGTGGTATAAAGGCAACTTTATAGCCATTCTCTCACTAGTGTTTTCTTAAGGCAAAGAAGAGAAACCTTTTCTCTCTTTTTTTCTAAAGAGGCCGGCCACTTAGGGGAAAAATAGCTAGCAATCTTTTCTTCCTCTAAGTCATCCATTTCATCTTCACACCTTATCCTTGGTGTGGAGACTTAGAGACACCAAACCTTTGGTGTTCTTGGAGATCCTTACCTCACATCCTCAAGGAGCAAAGAAGTATTAAAAGGAAGAAAATCACAAGGAAGATCTAAGGAGTTAGAGGTGACTTGAAGGCCCTCCACTTGGGTGAATCTCTTGTGTAAACAAGGATGAGCTTCAAGGGAAATGAATCTGAAAATCCTTTCTTCCCTTTAATGTTGTTAAAGAGTCTGGTAGTTCACCATTCACTAGGCTTTGAAAGTCATGGGCTTTAGAATTGTTTTTGAATGCATGCCTACTTTAAAGTGTTATTAGTTTGCTTATGTGTTCAAATGCTCTCACATGTTCTTAGCTAGGATAAAATTTTTCCTTCAGTTTGCCTAGCTTGCTTATATCCACCTAGATGGGTGCCTAGACGAGTCTAGGCACCCATTATTATTTTTTAAAACCTAGAGATTAATCATGGCGTTGGCCAGCCACTTAGCGCCTAACCAGGGTCTAGAAGGAGCGTTTTCGAACAATGATTTTAAATATGGGTTAAAAACTTTTTTGATCATTGTGTTATGGTAAAATATATTTTTGTAACTATATTTTTTATTTAGTCAGGTCATTGTGTTTTACAAGGTTTGCAATTTTGGTCACTGCCCCCAACTTTTAGTTAAAAATAGATTTTAATACCAATTTACCAATTAAAATTAAAGAATATACATAGATAATTAGTCAGAATGTTAAAAAGTTCATTTTATTACTTTACTCATTAAAAAGTCCTTCGAAAATCCATCCTACGCCTTCCCCTCCCTAGTCAACACCCCTTTCCACTGGCCAGGATTTTATGTGACGAAGAACCTCACAAATGTTAAAAAAATAGATAGTACGTACAAGACAATGTAATACATACTTGGAGTTGTGAGCTAATTATTTATTTATTTATTTATTTTTTTTGATGTGCAAATGCTTTTTTCATGTTGAAATTAACCTTCCAATATCAAGTTAATATAGAGCAGTAAATCAAAATTAAAGAGGACTAAGAGAAATTAACCTTCCAATAAAAACACTAGGGAGATTAGCTTTTTAGACCATATTTTGGAGACCACATAATGTGCTGGTTGATGATTTAATTTTCTTTAATGATTTAAAGAAATAATCCAACTATTAACTGCTATAGAATCATGTGATCCTAAAATATGGCTCAAGTAGATGGTCTCTCTAACACCATCCAAGTCAATATAGAATAAATTGGGAATTTTCGAACCAAAAATGAGAATAATGGATTGGAAATTTGGAGAACAAAATATGTCAAATTTTAAAAATTAAGTAAAAGTTACAAAGAATAGAGAGATTACAAACCTTAATATCTCAGAAAGTCCACTAGGATTCTGAATCGAGCTGTGCTGGCCGACACCTGGAAGGTGACGAAGCCATAGAATGTGATAATGTGTAAAATGCGAATAAATTTAAACTTTAAAAAAGGCCTATATACACAAATACACGATGAGCAAGTATGGACCCATTTTACGCGTGATACAGAACATAAGTAAGCACCGTAAGGTAAGATAATGAGTATACCATCATAAGGAGCCACCTGAACTGGGAGTGCCACAAGTCCTCATCGATACGGAACTTTGCTATTAGAACCTGGAGAGATGCAAAAATAGAAAGAGTGAGTGGTCGAAACAAAGATTTTCAAAATCATTTCCATTATCAAAGATAGTAACCCCTCGTCGCTAGACCTGTATAGTTTCCAACAAATCATACTACGTAAAAGTATGAAATAAAAAGTATACTAATAATAACCCAAAAATATACCACTAACCAGCGTCTCAATAGCAATACAAATAATCACGTGCTTAATAAACCATACTAGCATGCAAGTCAGAATCACCTATGGTGACCTATACAATTGTACACATATCACATTAATCAATATTAGCACATAAGTCGGAGTCACCTATAGTGACCTGTATGACTTATCCATATCTCATCACATATCGCAACACATATCTCATCATTCATGGCTAGCATATAAGTCGAAGTCACCTATAGTGACCTATATGACTTATCCATATCTCATCACATATCTCATCATTCATGGGTAGCATATAAGTCGAAGTCACCTATAGTGACTTGTATGACTTATCCATATCTCATCACATATCTCATCATTCAGCTCATTTACCAATTCCTGTACACGAGTCCGAACCACCTAAAGTGGTCTGTACGACAGGTTAGGTGTAAATAAATACGCTCAAGTGCTACGATCACGTGAAGGCTGTGCGAATTATCGCAAGTCACCTACGAGTCAGAACCATATAAAGTGGTATGAACGACAGGATGACACCTACCTTGGATCCAAGGTGAGTGTATGGTGCGGGAGGTGAATGATCACGTGAAGGCTAGGCCCTGGCCATGGGCGGGAACACTAACATCAAGGTACAGGTTTATGAGCTCTAACATATCTCAACACAATCATACTCACTACTATCACTATCATCAATATGTACTCACCTGAAGCTTACTTGGACGTCCGCAACATCATTTGGCACTTCAAAGCATTCACAATAATTAGGTTCAGGTACTATACATATGAATATGCCATGATGTAAATCTAAAATTCATATTTCCAGATATATAAACATATATACAAATGGCATGAAATGCATAACTATAACACCCCACTCCCGAACTATTTACTTTCAAGAGTAATCAGCAATGATAAGGTCAAATAGACACTAATTAAATTAACTATCACTACTTACCTTTCCTTACTTTAATTTCTTGATTCTTTACATCTTAACTTATGACCAACATTTAACTACCAAAACCTAAGGTTAAAACTCACATTTTCACCAATATCCCTCACACTACTCAATTCCTCAAATAAGGCTATTGTCTCAATTATTTAGTCTCGTTTAATGTATGGCTGCATCTAACGTCTCGTTAGACTGCCTACATACCCTAAACAAGGATCAAGTCATTCGTAGTTCACAATAATTAGTTGTAGATAACATGTATATGGATATACTATGAATAATATAAACTCAACCATCTATTAGCACTTTAAAACGTATACATACATACATACATACATACATACATACATACATATATATATATATATAAGACATGGCATAAAATGCTTAAATCAATTTAGAAGTATTTGTGGAACCATCAATTATATACATATGATAAAAAGGAAAAGAACCACTCACCTGGAGTCCACGCTATGATTCACTAGCACGTATATTGAGGCGTCCCGAACAATTGGTGCCTATGACAATTATTAAATCATGTCCTAGAACTCTTGTCCATAGAATATAAAATTCACATAAGGTACATCCTCAAGAACATTCTAAAATAGTTTGAGACTCATAGACCATAAGTCAACTGTCGATCAAAGATTGACGATAAGGTCCACAACCCTGAATAACTCGATCCGGAAGATCCGCATATTAGATTTCCAATCCGTAACTTTCAAAGATCCACATTATGCTTCTAGAATAACCTACCAAAATTTCTTTACGATCCAAAGGCCGGATCTCCGCCAATTGCCCAAAATCAAGTGGCGGTTAACATTTATTTTACGAACTTACAAATCCAATTCAAAAAGATCCGCACATCAGATTCCCCATCAGAAAATTCCTATAATCCTTAAATATTTCGTATAATAATGTATCCAAGTTTGGTGACTATTCAACGGTTAGATCATTGATTCACATTTCGACCAAATCACGTATCATAACAAAATTTGATTCAAACGATCAACCTATGTCATTCAATATCGAGACTGAATTCCCAACATTAATTATAGCCTAAAAATAGCATTGGCGACCCACTGACCACGTACTGCCGCACGCGCCGCCGCCGGTGGCGGTCGGCTGCCCCGACTCGCCGGAAAATTCAAATATTTCCAAAAATTACCAAAATTTACAGAATTGTAGGTATCAATGGGTAGAGTAAACTTTATACCTGTGACCAAGGCCAATTTGGCTTGGAAATACCTCAATTTCACCAAAATCGGTATGGACCCTAGAATTTGGTGTGGTTCGATTCGACCTCCATACTTGTTCCAATGCCTCCACCACTGCTTGGGCTTTATTCCTGGGTTCAAGGGGAGTCTAATGGTGGTGGTGGTTGATGGGATTTGCTTCAGAAATGGTGGATCGCCACCACCCCACCTCCGGCGCACTCCCGTGAAAAACCCTTAAATTGCTCTCAAATTCCTTCCAAATTTGGGTGATAATGGGAAAAGGAAGGGTTAGATGATGATTGGTAGGGGTGGCTTGGTCCAATTTGTAAGAAATACGATGGAAAACCACCGGAAAGCATGGTGAAAACGGGTCTAAGGGTGTGGGTCAAGGATCTGGCCGATCCCCCCTTCTTTTTTTCTCCCTCCCTTCCCTCATTTCCCCCTTCTTTGGTTGGTCACTTTCTCATCTCCCTTCCTGATTGGGCAGCAGCCTATCACTTCCTTTTATTTTTTTTCTTTTTTTTTTTTTCTTCTTCCTCCAACCTTTTTCTTTTTCTTCCTGACTCCCACCACTTTTTCCCCCTCAGGAAAACACTAAAAGAATATTTAGTATGTCTCACAATACGTTGGTCAATGAAAGTCAAAACCTTCGCCTCTAGGGCATTCTCATAAATTCACATTTTAAAAATTTATAAAATAATAAAATTTGGGACATGTTGTCATAGCTATGGGCTGGGAATATAGAGGACAAAATATTTGAAATTTCAAGAAGGGGAGGAGGAAAAGTTCAAAATTTGTTATTCTTTGGTTGGCAATGTAAAAGAATATTATTTTGATAAAATTAAATTAGACTTTAGATTTTATATTTTAAGAGTTATTGATTTGTTTATAAATAAGATGCTTTGTTTTAAAATGAGTATTGTTGGGATTGAAAAGAAAAAGAGACACCTTATTCTATTTGTTGGTGAATAGAATTAGGTATTTTGAATATACCAAAAAGTATAATATTAAGTTTACCAAAAAAAAAATATGGAAATATAATACATATGATACTAAATATTTTGAAAAAGTGAGGGTATGGCTAGGCCACTGCTGGCCTTGTAGTGCCTCCACCCCTGCCCCTTTCTTCTCTCCCACCCTCTGCACCTCCTTCTCCATTCCGTCCACCACCACTCCTCGTAACCTCCAGCCATACCCATCCTCGTCAAATATAATTGCATATCTATAAAATTACAGATGATGGCATTATAACCTTTCAATTGGGGTGGGAAGAAGGAAACCATGGTACCGAATGAGCATCCATGGGGGCAGGACTTGGGTAGGGATGATGGCGAGAAAGGATTGATTCCTGACTCTTTCTTTTTCATTTCTGTTTAATATTGTTAAATAATTTTTTAAAATTTTAAACAGTTACATATATTTATTTATTTGTAATTATTAGATTAATATTTTAATATATTTCTAACAAAAGTTAACAGAAGTGACCAAAATAGTAAACGTTGTAAAATACAGTGACCAAATTTGTTAAATAAAAAACACAGTGACCAAAACAGAGTTTGGTCATAAACTCGGTAACAAAAAAGGTTTTTAACCCTTTGTTTATCTATCAATCATAAAATAAATAAATGAATTTGCCAATTTGGTGAGAGCGTTTAGATTCGAATATCGTGAACGATGAATTCGATATTAAAAGAATAGATGAACAAGCATGAGCATTCAAGCACTAACCAGTTAGTAACTTAATATGACACTAACCATATGTTTGGGCCCACTCCACATACTTTTTCAAAATTTGAACAGTTCATTTTTTGGATCAACATTCATGATCATCCTTACAAAATTTCATCCAAATTGGAAAGTGTTTCATTATCTAATTATGAGAAAGAAAAATCGATTAATTGGCGTGGCATATATTTAACTGACGGAGGAAAGGGGCCGGCGGCACATAGAGAGATTAGAGAAAGAAGTGTTTGTAGGATTGTGTAGTGGAATGTGTGTTTTACTCCTCTACATAATGCCTTTATTTATAGTAATAAGAGAGAAGAAATCCTTCTCCTCCAAGGAATATAAGTCCATATAGAAAAGAATAACAAGAATCAAATCTAATTTAGGATTTACACAATCACACTTAAACTAGAAGTTTACAACACTCCCCCGTGAGTGTGTAAATACTCAAGTAGATTTGGCATCATGTAGTAGTTGAGGAAGTTAACTCGTCGGCACTGATTTTGAGAACATGTTATTCTGAAACAAGGTAGGAACTTGCATAAGGAAGTAAGTCTCACAAAAAACCCTCAGGCTAAAAACCCAAGTAAGGACAAAATCCATAGCTTAAGGAAAAATGCATGAGAAATGCAAAGTCAAATGGAATGTCAACGGGACATCATCAAGGATATGATCAACCCAAGGTGGGTGCCTCGTTAAAACCTAGTTCGGTAGGAAAAACCCAATGGCAAAATGCTCCTAATCGTAGGGAAAAAGAGTACATTAAGATCAAGCAAGTATACTTCAAGATACTCCCCCTGCATTTGACACAATTCCAAAGAGAACTAGCAATCTTCCAACTCAGAAAGTTTACGCATACCAATTCCTTGAATGAGCTTCTGAAATGTCATTGTAGACATACAAAAGGTGCATCACAAAGCTCTAAGTGGCATATGACTGGTCATAAATAGACAAGTCATCAAAGACATGTGGCACAAATCAAGCAAAGGAAGTACAAAACCTTCCTAAAAGTTGGCAAAGGAGAAAAAATCCCTCTTAAAATCGGCGAGGTGTCCAAATTGCTCCCAAAACCAGAAAGAAAGCTAAAGCATTTTCATAAAAACAAGTAAGAATTGAAGATTGCTCACAAAACAGGTAACAAGCACTCTAATTCGGCCAGGGTAAGGGAAAATGGCTGAAATTAAGACACAAAACATAGATTCTCCCATGGACGAATCAAGACACAAATCAAAGCCAAATCCACCCAAAGGCATGGCTTTGGAAGTCTATAAATACAAGGTCCCAAGACAAGCATAAGGTCAACAATTTCTACATTGAAGGGCAGAAATTCTCACATTAAGAAGAACCTCTGCCAAATCTTTGAAGACTAATACGCTACCAAAGCTTTCTTTGAAGAATGTACAGCCAAAGCCAAAGGTTTCTTTTGACCAAAGTTGAAACATTCCCTTGAAGAATCTAAAAGCACTTGTGTCGATTCTTTCATGACATTGTTGCTCAAAACTTGTAATGATGTTTGTTTCAAGATCAAGTCGCCAAGACCCTTGAATCAACGAAATCCTACATCAACACTACCTTTGTTATAGGTTATACACAAACCTAGAGGTGAAGACTATCCGCTCATTGTTTCAAGCTCAAAACTTGAAGCTATCGTTCAATCATTCGTCCAAGATCAAGTCATCATGACCTTTGGATCAACAACCTATGCATCTACATCAAATTTGAAGGCTGAATGAGAGGAAAATTGTAAACAGAAATTGGAACCTTACAAATTCATGTTTACAAATTTGGCATGCTCGGTAGGATTTCTCTGCCTCTCATCTCTGTCTTCAGATCCATAAGAAGCGCAAATGACATCAAGAAAGGATCAAGCTGTTCGCACAACCAACGTGAAAAACAAGAACATCCTTGCCACAAGTGGTGACACTTTGGGCGTTACAACCTGAAGCAAAGCAAGAGTTCTTTCTTCCATACTTTCCACCCCTACACCAAACCTGCCAAATGAGCAAGAGTACCCGAGGCACAAGCCCGTCATCACCTTGGCCTCGCTAAGGATGCTAGGGGAAGAAAGCTCGAAGAGGTACTCTGAGTCCTTGACTTCCTATGTCAACTCAAGTAACAGCTCGCATCCCGTAGCCATGCAAGTCATAACTATTGGTGTGATTTCTATCGAGGAACAGCTGGCTCAAATGAATAAAGCAATTGCAAGGCTAACAAGGACCGTAGAGGAAAATGACTTGCAAATTGCCGCACTCGTTAACCGAATGGAAGCGTAGCAGGACAAAAAAGATGACCGTGACTTAAAGATTGATCTACAAAAGAAGGAAACTGACAAGGATAAAGAGCCTCCGATGGAAAAAGTCAAGGAGGAGCCAACCAAGCAACGAATCTCATGGGATCTTTTTCTATCCAGCAGCTACAGGAAATGATCATTAGCATGATCAAGGTGCAGTACGAAGAAAGCTCACACTACTCCGTACTGTACACAAAGCCATACTCTAAGAAGATTGACACCTTGAGGATGCCAAAGGGTTATCAGGTGCTAAAATTCATGCAATTCGATGGAAAAGGAAATCCCAAACAACGTATTGGCCATTTCATTGAAACCTACAACAATGCTAGGACGAAAGGAAACTACCTCGTCAAGCAATTCAGGTGCTCATTAAAAGGTAATGTCTTTGACTGGTACACCGACCTCGAGCCCGAGTCTATCAACAGCTAGGACCAGCATGAAAGGGAATTCCTTAATTGCTTTTACAATACTCGCCGCACCATAAGCATGTCGGAGCTGACGAGTAGAAAACAATGGAAGGATGAACCTGTCATCAACTGCATCAATAAGTGGTGTTCAATAAGTCTGGATTGCAAAGATCGGTTTTCTGAAACCTCCGCCATTGAGATGTGTGTTCAAGGCATGCACTAGGGGTTACATTACATCTTCCAAGGCATAAAACTAAGAAAATTTGAAGAGCTAGCAACTCGTTCCCACAACATGGAGCTAAGTATTGCCAATTATGGGAAGAAGGGGCCCATCACCGGCTTAAAAAAGGATAAGGTGTTCGACCCAAAGGTAAACAAGACTGGGAAGAAGCCCACAAAGGATACTTTTACCGTCAATACTACCCCCATCAAGACCTCCATTACGCTCATCAAGATCTCTTTCAAGAATAAAGCGAAGGAGATAAAGAGAGGTTAACCTTTTCTCACCGATAACAGGTACAAAAACACCTTGAGGGAGTTAGAGCAAAACGCATACCCTTTTCCTGACTCTGACGTGGCTGGAATGTTAGATGACTTGCTGGAAAAGAAGGTCTTCGAGCTACCCGAATGCAAGCGTCCTGAAGAGATGAATTGTGTTAACAATCCTTGGTATTGCAAGTACCATTGTATCTTAAGCCATCCTATTGACAAGTGCTTCGTCCTCAAATAGTTTGTGATGAAGTTGGCACAATAAGGGCAAATTGTACTTGACCTTAAAGATACGGCCGCAACACACGCTACTATGATTATGTTTGGATCCTTTGATTCTGTGCCTCTCCAAATGACACATAACCACTCTCATCAATGCTCAAGCCACACGACACCTTCTACACAACTATAGCTAAGGGAAAGTAACCAAAATGCACTTATCGACGATGAAGAAGGATGGACATTCGTGACCTATAAAAATAAAGGAAGCCAAGACAACAAGCCACACAGCCAAAGGTTGAACAAGGGAGAAAACACTGTTACAGCAACAATAGGAAGCCTAAGAGAAATGTAAGAGCTGCTAAGCCAACGGACGCTGAGGAACCTATGGAGCAAGAGCCACGCATTCCCGTCTCCTTGCACGAGAACTTCCCGAATGACTTTTACCAACAATGCACTATCGTTGCCTATCACATGGTTGAAATAAAGATAGAAGAGCCCTTAAAAGGCAAAGTTGTCGCCATCAAGGAAAAGAAGACCTTCACACCCAAAGAAAGCTTGCAAACATACTTTAGCATCGAGGAAGCACTACTATTGCCTAAGGAGATACGAAAAGCACTAATAGTAGTCTTGGCAAGTCTCGACGACCACGAAGTGCAAGAAAGCAAGGACGAAGGCTTAAAACTTTGGCCACATGAGTATGCCATGTGTTGTGCTACCCATGATGCAATAAAGCATGTTATTCCATGTGATTAATGCAAAAACTTCATATAGCTTACTTTAGGAAGGCCTTGGATCCATGAGAATGAAGTGGTGTTATCCACCATTCTTCAATGCTTGAAGTTTTACCGAGAAGGAATAAAGGTGATACAAGGCGATACCAAGCCATTCATGAAGTTGAATCACACTTCGCGGATGCCAAGTTCTACATGGACATGGTGCTTGAAGCTCTTCCAAAAGAAATCATATCCATAGGCAAAGCCGCACCTAAGAAACATGAGTGGCAAGCTATGCCCAAGAAGCTTGAAGGGGAAGCCGTGCCATCTTCAAGCAAAAAAGACGATGAGTCTGCTAAGCCCACAACAATCAAAGGAAGTGTAACACCCTCAAAAGGATCAAACACAACCTTCTTTGGATACATCCCTATGTCGAGAAGAAAGAATGGGCAATCCCCATTCAAAACTGGAACAAGCAAAGCCGACACATAGCTGCACAAGGATGATGTAAAACTGCTCAAGATAAATGCCGTTTTACCTCTGACACGGCTAGGCGATGCTAAAGTTTCAAAACCACCACAAGGTTTTGTAAAACCTCTGCCAAAGGGGGCGGAACCAAGCTTTCTTCCAACCAAGAGGGCCGAAGAAGGTTTCGACCCAAACGCCTACAAACTTATGTCAAAGGCTAGGTACGATTTCACCTTCTATTCAAATCTTGGAAAGAATAATGTAAACACCGTCAATGACAAAGAACGTGACCTCAACGAGACTCAAAAGAAGTTGAAGAAGCATAGTTATAGAGTTGACAACAATAAAGCTAAACTTGGCTTCACACCAAATACACTTGTGAAGATTTCAAGAAAAGCAAAAAACATTAACGCTCAACACATCAGCGTGATCGTTGAACAAGATCAAGAGGAGCCTAAACCTCTCGAACACCAGACTTTGATAGGTTGACTCGTTCAAGATCCAAAATTCGGCATTTGATCGCATTGGTGGTCAAGACTGAACTTCTATCTTCAAGTGACTTAACACGCCAACAGGCCAAGAAAACGACACTGATGAAAAGGTCCAAGAAGTCTTCCACATCACAATCCAAGAAGACAAAGAAGACAAAATCCCCGAGGAAGACGTCACTATTGGGCCACCAAAGCTTGAGGATGAGGAGCAAGCCACAGTTGATGATCTTAAAGGGCTTAACTTAGACACAAACGAGGAACTGAAGCCTATCTTCGTAAGTGCACTACTAAGTACAGACGAGATCGAGGAGTACTTCCAACTGTTAATCAAGTACAAAAACGTCTTTGCTTGGACCTACAAAGAAATACCCAGCCTTGACCCTACCATCGCCGTGCATCGTCTTGCAGTCAAGCTTGGAACACAATAGATAAAGCAAACTCAAAGACGTTATTGATTCGAGCTCATTCCACAAATTAAGGCCTTGATTGACAAGCTAATCGAAGCAGACTTTATTCGAGAGGTGCAATACCCTAAATGGATCTCCAACATCGTCATTGTCCTTAAGAAATCTGGACAAATACATGTTTGTGTAGATTTCCTCGACCTCAAATATGCTTTCTAGAAGGATGACTTTCCCTTACCAATCATCCAAATCATGTTGGACGCGACCATCAGCCATGAGAATGTTACATAGACAACATAGTTGTCAAAACCAAGAAAAGATTCGATCACTTGAAGGATTTACGAATGGTGTTCGACAAACTACAACACTACAACCTTAAGATAAACTCGTTGAAGTATGCATTTGGCATTACCTCTAGGAAGTTCCTTGGTCTCATTGTCAAGCACCGTGGTATTGAAGTGAACTAATCAAAGATTAAGGTAATTCAACGGATGCCTAAGCCAAAGAATCAACATGAGATGAAAAGTCTACAAGGACGACTAGCCTTCATTAGGTGTGTCATCTCTAACCTTGCTAGACGTTGTCAACCCTTTAGTCGACTCATAAAGAAGGACGTTCCATTCATATGGGATAACGCCTATCGCAATGCCTTTGAGAACATAAAAAGGTACCTGGCAAACCCACCTATCTTAGGAGCTCTCATGCCTGGAAAGCCCCCATCATCCTATACATTACTGCACAAAAAGGTTCCATTAGAGCACTCTACTACCTAAGTAGAACTCTCACTGGTGCCGAGCTCAACTGCTCATGAATCGAGAAGATGTGCCTTGCCCTAGTCTTTGTCGTCCAAAAGCTAAGACGCTACATGCACGTTTACACCATCCACTTGGTTGCTAAAGCTGACCCAGGCAAGTACATTATGTCCAAGCCAGTTCTAACGGGGCTACTAGCTAAATAGGCGTTACTTCTCAACCAACACGAAATCATATTCGACGAATCTGCATGAGCGGACACAGCTGGGGCAGGAGCAGTGTTCATGTCACCACAAAGACAAGTATTATCCTATTCCTTCTGACTAAGCGAGCTATGCTCCAACAACGTCGATGAGTACCAAGCATTGATTATTGGACTCCAAATGGCGATCGACAAGGAAATCACAATACTATAAGTGTATGAAGACTCCAAACTCATAATCAATCAACTTTTGACTACATGAAGTGAGGAAATATGATATCATCTTATATTTTCTGCTAGTAACTCAACTGCTACAAAAATTCGAGGTCGCAACTCTAGAATATGTGCCAAGCAAAGAAAACGAATCTGAGGATGTGCCAGTTTGCCAAAGATGGGTGATCTTGCTCATCATTGAAATGCTACTAGATGATACAAACATCATCTCAGTACTTCCAGTCAACACTGAAGAGTGAAGACATCCATTGATCGACTACTTAGAGCATGGAAAGCTTTCGGACGATCCTAGACCCCACTCTAAAATACATTGACGACCACATTAATCTGGACCAAAGCTACACTTCTAACTCAAAAGAATAGGCTACTATTGGCCAAACATGGTGAATGATTACTTGGAATATGCCAAAGGTGCCAAGCCTGCCAATTCTATGCCAACTTCATACATTAACCGCCTGAGCCATTACACTCTACAGTTGTTTCATGGCCATTTGATGTATGGGGATTGGACATCGTGGGACCAATCACACCAAAATCATCTGCAAAAGAATTCTTCATCCTAGCCGCAACAGATTACTTTTCCAAGTGGGCTGAAATCGTACCCCAAAAGGAAGTTAGGAAGGAAACTGTCGTCCGTTTCATCAAGAAGCATATCATCCACTAATATGGTTTGCCTTGTTACATTATCACTGACAACGGAAAACAGTTCTCCAACTGACTTATGGACGAGCTCTGTGAGAAATATCAATTCAAGCAGCACAAATCTTCTATGTATCATGCTCCGGCCAACTGTCTTGCAGAAGCATTCAACAAAATGATGTGTAACCTCTTGAAGAAGGTGATTGGCCTAATAAAGAGAGACTGGCACAAAAGAATAAGCAAAGCATTTTGGGCATATAGGACAACACATAAGACTCTTACCCAAGCTACGCCTTATTCTCTTGTATATGGCGTGGAAGCTACTCTGCCGCTTGAAAGTCAAATCCCCTCACTAAGGATGGCTATACAAGAAGGCTTGACTAAAGAGGAAAATGTAAAGCTACGACTTCAAGAGTTGGAAGCACTCGACAAAAGAAGGCTCAAAGCTTAACAACACTTGGAATGCTACCAAGCATGGTTATCCAAGACATTCAACAAGAAGGTTCACCCAAGGTCTTTCCAAACTAGAGATTTTGTCTTGGCATTACGAAGGCCTATCATCCCAACTCACAAGACAAAGCAAGTTCATATCAAAATGGGATGGACCTTACGTAATACAAGAGGTTTACACCAACGGCACCAACCTAATCATGGCAGAAGACGGCTTAAAGATCAGCCTCATCAATGGAAAATTATTCAAGTGTTACTACCCTTAAAAGGAGACACACAACGCTGCTTGTTCACAATAGCTTAAAAGGTGACACACAACGCTTCTTGTTCGCACGAGCTCAATACTTCAAGTACAGTCACATCACCAACAAAACGCAAACACTTTGGAGAATAAAGTGTAAATACAAATGTGAATACTTTATGTCTTTGAAGGAAGAATTCGATTACAAAGCCTTATTACAAAGTAAGCAAAACAAAGAAGACTTAAAGCACAAAAATAGAAGACACTACTTGAAAGCTATGTTCTTAAAACTACGGCGACGACCTTCAAGCAAGCCTTCCACAGTCTTTAAAGTCTCCACATCGGTGGAAGACAAGGTGGGCACTTCCATAGCCATGCCTTTCTCTTGCTCTAAGCGTAAAATCTCATCTTGATGTTGGAAAGTGTAGCTTTCTGCTCCAAGAGAACACCTTGAAGTCGTGGTGCTTCAATTTTCAACTGCTCTCGCTGTCACACTAACGCTACTAGATGCGCCTGAATGGAAGCTAAAGAAGTCCTTATAGCTTGATAACCTTCCAAAGCATCTTGCTAAGAAGAACGAACTTGGGCAATTGATAAGTCTATTGCCACAAGTTCCTGAGCTCTAACCTCTGGATTCAACTTCTTCAAGGAAACAACATGCAAAAAAGAATACTCAATTAGGGCAGCCATAAGTTCGACAATCTTGACTTTCAAGAGCGAGTGATCAATGTTAAGGTTATCAATCGTAGAAACAAGCTTCGACAAGTCCTCCTTGAGCTACACATTGTCTTTCAATGGGCACTTTGAAATCCTTTTCTCAATATGGCTCTTAATATCCAAGGTCACGCGGTTGATACAATGGATAAGATGCTCAGTGCCACAAAGGTTCGACCCTCTAAGAGAGATTTTGGAGCTAGTTGATAAAGTAGTTGAACGTATGAAAGGCTCTTGTATACCTACACCTACACACGGCAAACTTAGGTAACTTGGCTGATTTGGAACAAGCTCTACACCGGGCGGATCCCTAATCTCTTTGTCTGTAGGTAGATTGCCTTCAAATAACATCTTTGTAAATGACTGAACACCCGCGTTCATTAAATCAAAAAAACAAGAAGGCTCAGCCTAAAGAAGACAAGGAAATGTGTTAGAAACAAAAGCTAAACCAATGAAAGTAGAAGAAATCACAAGAAAGAAGGAAATACATACATCTTTCTCAAGTGACACATGGCCATCAAACTGAGGAGGCCTAAACATTTTCTTCTTCTTATGACGAAAATTAACGTCACTTGTTCAAAACTTAGGGACACTATCGCACAACAAGTTCATCCTCATGCGAATCAACTTTGTCACCCGCCTCTTCAGAAGCATCCAAATGTTGAGAAGACAAGCAAGGGCGTTAAGAAGCTAAAACAGTAGGTCCATCTTGCAAAAGAGTGGCCTTCTGATGCGATACGAATGTGACACATAAATTAAACCCTATTTGTGACAATTGTAGTAATGATGTAAGTAGGGATCGTTCTAACCGGGGATTAACTAGGGGTGCTAAACACTTGACTTAAATAAATAAAACTAATCTTTAAACACTTAATTCACTTAACGAAAACTCAAAATAAGTCCACAAGACTCCAAATACTTAAAAACACAAAATAAGATAGAGTAAGACTAACAAAATATGGGGGGGGATTGAGGTTTTGACGAAATTAAACTAAAATGCACAGATTGTAATTAAGGGCAAAATGTAAATATGAATGTGATGAAAATATGGATGAATGCTAGCTAGAAGGTTCTTCTCCACACATGTTACACTTGCATACAAGATGATTTTCGGTTGGTCTTTCGATGAATTATGAAACTCAACACCCCGGGTTAATTAGGTCCGCTTAAATTAACCGTCAAGTTTTCCTTAAGTTAATGAATTGGATGATTGCATGCGACAACCCAAAGCATTCCCCACAAGTTCCCTACATGAATTGCATAATAGAGATACAAGCAAGAATCATTAAGCATCATGAAAACTATAAGTGTTGACGAGGCATTCGTTACTATGAATTGCATGAAACTTATGCCAAGAATTTACTTAACGCGATTGTTTATAAGCAACCTCCACTACTTGTGAATATAAGTTCATAACTATTAGGTGAAACTCACTTATATTTTAGTGTCATATTCATGCATGAAAATTAAGCGTGCACTCTCAATAAACATACATAAATAGGTTATCAATCAAATAGTTAAACAAATTGAATCCACAACTCATGAAATTCCAACCAAAGGTAATCAATTCATATTGCAAGCGTAAACATGGTTTCGAATCACCCCCTAGCTATGGGGGGTTTAGTTCCTCATACGTACAAAACAAAGATACGTAAATTTAATCATTGAAATCAAGGAAAAGAAAACACCTAAAAATTCCAACAACTCAAACTTGAATTGTATGAACGTTTAGGCCCTTCTCCTCCTCTTTGTTGCGGCACAAGGTCTAAGGATAGGTTTTGGATTGGTGTTTGTATGGAGGAATGGTTGGATAGTGTTTTGGAGGGTTGGGGAGTGGTGGAAATAGAAGAGAAGAATGCTGGAAATGGAATGGGGAGGCACGGCAAGGAAGTTTCAGGATGTGTTTTTGTGTTGAAGTGTGTATGAATGGAGGTGTGGAATTGAATGATCCTTTGTGGCTGCAATGGATGCTTATTTATAGATAGATGAATGATTAAAGAGGGAATATGATAGCTAGGAGGGAATGATTAAAGAGGGAATGCATGTGGAATGGCAGCTAGGTTGGTTGGTGGAAAGCTGGAATTGCAAGGGGGGTTGCACGGCAATGAATTGTTTTGGGTGATGGGTGCATGTGTTAGCTGAATTCTTTGTTGGGAAAGCATGTGAGGGAATGATTATGATGAATGATGATGAATGCATGTGGAAGTGTGGCTGAAATGAAGGAGTGGGAAGGCTGGAAAGTGGAAAGGGAAGGCACGGCAAGGGATGAATTTGTGTGTGTATGGGAATTTCTGGTTCTAAGGCTTTGTTTGATTGGGCTAGGCCCTTTGTTTTATGTCCTAAAGTGCATACAAGGCTTCAATTTCGTCCAACACTTTGGCTCTAAGCATAAGCTATCCATTCTAAGCCCAATTTTGCTCCAAAATGCTCCAAATTGCACCTTTTTGCTTCCTTAGCCATATGAACCTAGAAACACACGAAAATGGCATAAAGGACTAAAATAACTAAAGAAACACAAGGTAAATGTACGAGAACAGGCCAATTAAGTCGCATAAATATGCTCCTATCAAATTGCCCCACACTTAGCTTTTGCTAGTCCTCGAGCAAAACAAACAAACTAAACAAAACGAAACGAAACAAAACAAACAAAAGACAATCTAAACCTTCCAACGTTGCCTCAGGGATTTCCAATGCACATGACATGTTAAAATTCGTTATCTCCACAGATTTTAGTCATCTTCACACTTAAGTACATTCTTACTCATAGTCACCACATACTAGTTCACAATTAAGCATTTAAAACCATGTTTTGAATGTAGTAACATGCTTTAGAGAATTTGCTCAATTCCTTACAAGATATGCACTCAATTTTCACTCAGATTTTCTAACTACACACCCTAATCTAGTCATATGTGAGAAGATTGATGTAAACATGAAAACGAACACTCACATATATGTATCACAAAGAAAGCAATTTCTGGAGTTAATAAGCATGTTTAGATATGATCTCATGAATGGAATGCTACTACTTAGACGCGAGAACCGGTGACACCATACGCTCATACCAAATTCAAACTCTACAAATTGAAATGCACAACACTCAAGATAGAAGACAAGGGTTGTAATGGGGCTTGGGGTGTTTGGCTAACAAAGAAGGGATATGGAAAACAAAGGTTCTTAAAGAAATAGTGAGCAAAGCATTCGAATCAACTTAGAATTCACTTTTGAATGAAAACTCAACTTTTGAACAAAAAGGGAAAATTTAGACAATTTAGGGCCAGATTTGGTGTTTTGGACCCCTTCTTCAACATTCAACACTTAATCACTCATTCTTACATCTTTTCAAGCTTTTTTTTTTTTTTTTCTTTTTTTCTTTTCTTTTTCTTTTCTTTTGAATCTCAAAACATACATATAAACTTAAGAACAAACATTCCCTCCCCCACACTCATTTTCTTGCATAATGTAACTCAAAAGGAATTCATTTAAGTCATGCTCACTATCTTTTAAGAACAAGGGTGTGGACTGTCCTAAACTAGGCTAGGTGAGGATAATGTGGGTTAACAAGGAATAAAGGCTTAACAAGGCTCAATGGGGTTAACTTAAACAAATAATGAAGTACAATACACGGCAATTTGGCTTTGGTGGTGGTCACTACACAACTTCTTCTTGAATATGTGTTATGCAAATCAATAACATGCTTTGAATGAAATGGGCATGAGTTCTAGCATTTGGAACTATATGATGAAACGCCTTCTAAGTAGTAACCAAGCAAAGAATAATGAGACCATGCAACGAGTTTGAAAACAAGAATCACAGATTAATACTCTCCAAAGAATGTTTAAAGTTCAAGTTTCTCAGGGTTGTAATGTTTGTTTGAGTTCCTTCCTTCAAGCAAGTTACAAAAACTAATTTTCCTTTTTTTTTTTTTTTTAGGATTGTATGTGAAGTTATACATTATAACCATAACCAAGCATATACCAAGAGTATATCAAACTTTTCTCCATGTTTATAACTCTTCTTAACAGTCATGCAATTAAAAACCAAATCCTCATCATTGTGTTGGAAGGTACCCTAAGACACAAAAACACAAAAACGACTCAAAACACTCTTTTTAGGCTTTTCAAAACATGTCCTTCAAATTTTTATGTGATTTTCGGAGTTATAAAACAAAACACACTAAAACACTCCAAATCAGCTTAAAAACATTTTAAAACAGCAAGGAACAACACTTGAAGTTATGGGTGATAAAATCCAACGAATTTGCATCAACATACTTAGTTACCCCCCCCCCACACTTCAATCAAACATTGTCCTCAATGTTTTAAGCCTAAATTCACACCAAACAAAAGTAAACACATAAACAGCAACTAAACATACTAAACATGGCATAATGTAACTAACAAAGAGAAGAGTTTAGGGACGCAAATCTGGTTATGGAGTGTAAATTCCATCTTCTCCTTGGTGATTGCATTGAGGCTTGATCTTTAGTTTGACTGGAAGATTTTCTGGTTTCTTCCAATCGTTGATTTTCCACAGGCTACTCTTGAACTGGGCTGGAGGATTCTGACACATGGCAGGCAAGGACGAGGTGGAGGTGATGACCTGTTTCTTTGTTCAATCTTTCCAATTCGTATTGAAGAGGGTAGATCGGAAGACTGACTCCAAGTGCCGGCTGATTGCTCTCTTTCACTTTGCCATGCGAGTAATAACAAGGACAAAGGAAAGGACAGGGAAAGAGCATGATATGAGATACCTTTGCTTTCGCCCTTGATGATATGAGATACTTTTGCTTTTGAAGAAGCAGCGAATGAATCACCACATATATTTGTTGCGCTTGTCTCCACATGCTTCGATCTACCTTTCCCTCCTGCCTCATCTGTACTACAGGTATCTGGTATCTTCTTTGGGGGTACATCACTGGTTGAGTAGGTGTTCTCAAGAGAAGAAGAAAACTGAGCATGTTTGAGAGGTTTGGTTGCAGCTACATTCTCGGCCGAGAAGAAGAGTCATGCGTTTTTGGATGTATGCCTTGCCATGAATGTTGATGTATATAGGAATTGTAATGGCAAGTAGTAGTGCGGATGCGGCAATGACCTCCACGCGTCTTCAACTTTGTCAGAGATCTTTTGACAAAGTTGCACGCTTTATCTGAAAAGCCGGGATTTCGGCTTTGTCACCCACGCTTGTCGGCAAAAGTGTGTAGCTGCATTCTCACCCTCCATGCGTCTTCAACTTTGTCAGAGATCTTTTGACAAAGTTGCACGCTTTATCTGAAAAGCCGGGATTTCGTCTGAAGAGTTGGCGAACTTTACGCAAGAAAATCCGGCTTTGAAGATTTGAAGAGTGGTGTCTCTTCAATTTGAATTGGTGGTTGTGTCGCCTCTCCCTTTATAGAGGTGATCGATCACCTCTAACATGCACACTTTGAAGATTGCCCATCCGTGAAAATCGTCTCCGGCCCTTTGAGATTTTACTCCATCCAACCCTTCTCTTTTAACTTCTTGAAAAATGGCTAACCCATCTAACCCATCTAACATTTGCTTAGATTTGAGTCTCAGCAGTGATCCGGTCGCGCCGCGTCAGGGTAAGGTATGGTGCCCGTCTTTCTTATCTTCTAATGGCTCTCTTACAGGTGAAGACACCGTGATGACGGATGCAACAACAGCTACGATAGTAGCTCGGAACCTCTTCACTCCTAAAGATAGTCAGCTGCTTTCAGGACGGTCCGATGAGTTAGTCGTTCAAGAGTCCCTAGCTCTCAGTGTTCAGTGCGCGGGCTCTGTGTCCAACATGGGCCAACGCCTACTTGCTCGATCCCGTCAGGTTGAATCATTGATGGCAGAGGTGGAAAATCTCAAGCAAGAGATCAAGCAGCTTAAGCACGAGAATAGAAGTTTGCACGTGCTTGCAAATAATTATTCGACAGGCATGAAGAGGAAGCTTGATGAGATGCAAGAATCTCAAGGTCGAATTCAAAGTGACCGTCAAAGGCTTGCGGCTTTCTTCCAGAGGCACATTTTTCCTGCGTCATCTAGCGTTCCACCAACTATTGGGGCCTCAAATGATCTATCTTCGGTGCCTCCCGCTCCTATGTCTCCCGCTCCGATGCCTCTTGCTCCGATGCCTCCTGCTCCTAGAGTTTTGCCACTTAGTGGGGCTTCACGTAAACATCCTTTGTGAAGGCTCCATCTTTCTCTTTCTTTGTTAGATACTTTTTTTTTTTTTTTTCCGCACTTGTAATTTCTCGAAAATCAATGAACATGCTTTGTTTTATTCAGTGTATTGGGTTGCCTCCCAAGTAACGCTTTCTTTTACGTCTTGCAGCCGGACGGTACCTCCGTTTAAGCTTGACTAGGTTCCACGGCATGGAGGGGTACCTCCTCCACGACATGCTCCTCCTTCATTTGATGCTGTGGACAAGAAGCAACAAGTGATTTAAAACGTTCATAATAAGAAGGAAACGATTCACCTTGATTTTGTTGGATGCCACTAATCCGTTTCCTCAAGAGAATGATTCTTGAAGTTGGGAAAAACTTCTCCAAGAACGCTTTTTTCATACTATCCCAAGATGTAACCGTTCCGGGTGCTAATTCATAAAGCCAATCCTTCGCCTTTTCCAAAAGTGAGAATGGAAAAGCCTTCATCATCAGAATGTTCCCGTCGACATTTATGGGTGTCATGCTCGAACAAACAACCTCGAACTCCTTGAGATGCTTGTTGGGATCTTCCATGGTAAGCCCATGGTATTTCGGAATGTGGTGCAACAAGCTTGACTTCAACTCGAATTCATCGGTCTTGCCTTGGGCAGCCGCGGGGTATTGAATGCATAATGGTGCGGCATTGGCCAAACCCGAGGCAAAAAGCTCCTTGATGGTTCGATTGTCCGCTGCCATGGTTGGTACTTCCTCTTCAAACTTTGTCGTGGCCTCCTCTTCAACCTCAACTTCTTGCTTTTCTAATTCAGGTTCGGGACTAGGAGGATTAGACTCTTGCAATTTCTTTTTCCTTCTCAAAGTCTTCTCGAAATCGCCGTCAAAGTCAGAGATATGCTCACGAACAGGTTGTGAGCTACGGGTCATAAACTAGTACCTACACACAAGAGCAAACAAAATAAGTAACCCACTTAATAGACTCGGCACAAGTAAGAAAATAAGTTGCCACACACGGCACAAAAACAAAACACATACACACGGTGCAAAATTTAAAACAAAACAAAAACCAAACAATTTAAACAAGACTCAAGACAAGGGATTAGCAACTTTGCTAATCCCCGGCAACGGCGCCAAAATTTGATGCGATACGAATGTGACACATAAATTAAACCTTATTTGTGACAATTGTAGTAATGATGTAAGTAGGGATCGTTCTAACCGGGGATTAACTAGGGGTGCTAAACACTTGACTTAAATAAATAAAACTAATCTTTAAACACTTAATTCACTTAACGAAAACTCAAAATAAGTCCACAACACTCCAAATACTTAAAAACACAAAATAAGATAGAGTAAGACTAACAAAATATGGGGGGGGGATTGAGGTTTTGACGAAATTAAACTAAAATGCACAGATTGTAATTAAGGGTAAAATGTAAATATGAATGTGATGAAAATATGGATGAATGCTAGCTAGAAGGTTCTTCTCCACACATGTTACACTTGCATACAAGATGATTTTCGGTTGTTCTTTCGATGAATTATGAAACTCAACACCCCGGGTTAATTAGGTCCGCTTAAATTAACCGTCAAGTTTTCCTTAAGTTAATGAATTGGATGATTGCATGCGACAACCCAAAGCATTCCCCACAAGTTCCCTACATGAATTGCATAATAGAGATACAAGCAAGAATCATTAAGCATCATGAAAACTATAAGTGTTGACGAGGCATTCGTTACTATGAATTGCATGAAACTTATGCCAAGAATTTACTTAACGCGATTGTTTATAAGCAACCTCCACTACTTGTGAATATAATTTCATAACTATTAGGTGAAACTCACTTATATTTTAGCGTCATATTCATGCATGAAAATTAAGCGTGCACTCTCAATAAACATACATAAATAGGTTATCAATCAAATAGTTAAACAAATTGAATCCACAACTCATGAAATTCCAACCAAAGGTAATCAATTCATATTGCAAGCGTAAACATGGTTTCGAATCACCCCCTAGCTATGGGGGGTTTAGTTCCTCATACGTACAAAACAAAGATACGTAAATTTAATCATTGAAATCAAGGAAAAGAAAACACCTAAAAATTCCAACAACTCAAACTTGAATTGTATGAACGTTTAGGCCCTTCTCCTCCTCTTTGTTGCGGCACAAGGTCTAAGGATAGGTTTTGGATTGGTGTTTGTATGGAGGAATGGTTGGATAGTGTTTTGGAGGGTTGGGGAGTGGTGGAAATAGAAGAGAAGAATGCTGGAAATGGAATGGGGAGGCACGGCAAGGAAGTTTCAGGATGTGTTTTTGTGTTGAAGTGTGTATGAATGGAGGTGTGGAATTGAATGATTCTTTGTGGCTGCAATGGATGCTTATTTATAGATAAATGAATGATTAAAAGAGGGAATATGACAACTAGGAGGGAATGATTAAAGAGGGAATGCATGTGGAATGGCAGCTAGGTTGGTTGGTGGAAAGCTGGAATTGCAAGGGGGGTTGCACGGCAATGAATTGTTTTGGGTGATGGGTGCATGTGTTGGCTGAATTCTTTGTTGGGAAAGCATGTGAGGGAATGATTATGGTGAATGATGATGAATGCATGTGGAAGTGTGGCTGAAATGAAGAAGTGGGAAGGCTGGAAAGTGGAAAGGGAAAGCACGGCAAGGGATGAATTTGTGTGTGTATGGGAATTTCTGGTTCTAAGGCTTTGTTTGATTGGGCTAGGCCCTTTGTTTTATGTCCTAAAGTGCATACAAGGCTTCAATTTCGTCCAACACTTTGGCTCCAAGCATAAGCTATCCATTCTAAGCCCAATTTTGCTCCAAAATGCTCCAAATTGCACCTTTTTGCTTCCTTAGCCATATGAACCTAGAAACACATGAAAATGGCATAAAGGACTAAAATAACTAAAGAAACACAACGTAAATGCACGAGAACAGGCCAATTAAGTCGCATAAATATGCTCCTATCACCTTCGCACAATCAAAGTTGCTAGTTACATAGGAACAGCAAAACAACCCTCTCAGTGCATCATTATGTGAATGAGAAGATTCGGTGTCACTAGCTATCCCTAAGTCTTCACGATGTACCTTTGACTACCAACCTACATAGGCACGGGTCACTGGATTACTCTTAAACCCGTTCTTAGCTAGTAGGGTGATAGAAGCATTTGTACATGTACGGATGCAAAACTCCCAAAGGATATACACAACTTGCAAGGATTCCAACTGTGCATTTTCCTTCAGCTTGCTTGGCACATGTTAGACAAAACCAAATTGCCTGCTAAAACGGTGAGGACTATATAGCTAAATAATACATCGGTCTCTTTGCCGTAAAGAAACATACCTCGAGACTTGTGTGAGATAAGACAAGTCTAAGAAATGAAGATGTGAATCATCTATGAGACCTCGTTGTGCCAAGCTAACTCTCGCCAGATGGTCCATCGTCAAACGGTCACAACTTCTATACAATGTTTACACTTGCAAATCATCAAGGCTCTTCATAGAAAGCACGCTAGAGTACTTTGTCATCAAAGGCCCCAGCTCTCAACTTGACTGAAGTTGTTGAATAAGACCCCGACTTGTCTAAAGTCGAAAAAGAAAAATAAGTCCCAAAATACTCACCTAACCAACCGTACACATAGTGGTAGGGAAATACTGCAACACGATCTTCGGTGCTCGTTGAGTTCGAAACAACATTCAAGCCATCATAAATATTGGCTAAAATCGGAATAGCAAGGCTAAAAGATTCACCTACAGCCCTCTTGCTAGCCACTTTGAAGACTTCGGGACAAATAAAATTGACGTCGTCTTTGGGGAAAACAAACTTACAAAGCCAACAAGCTAATAAAACGGCTAGGTAAGATTCTTCCACGTGCTCTGATGCTACACCAAGATCCTTAAACGCTTTCAACTCAGTAAGGGTACGGCGCCTAGCTGAACCAATGGCACCTGATAGGTCTAAGTCTTCCTTTGGCTTAGTGGTCTTGTTACAGCCACTTTTCTTCGAAGGATTCTTGTACTTTATGGCATCCCAATACCAAAATCGGATCCATGAAGAAATATTCATGCTTGACTTACCTTGAGCCTCCTAGGAAAGCTTGTGATACACCCAAAACAAATATCGGCAACTCATAAGCAATCCTCAGCTATTGCGATGAGAAAATTCCTCTATGCAATGAATAACCTCATTGTAAAATTTACCATGGATCGGCAAGCCTCCTATCTTGTGGAGAACCCAAAGTGAAATCGACATCTCCTCTTGTGACATGTGAAGTGTGTTGGTCGCTAGACACCAATGTTCAAAGAACGCATAAAGGACGGAAGGATGGCAATCATAATTAAACAAAGATGCGTACACAACGTGATAAAGGCCTACATTAGTAAGCACATCTTTAGATTGGCTCAAGTCATCTTCAAACCACTCCCAATAGACGGCTTTTCTAGTAGTCAGCAAAGTGCTATTCCAAGTCACAGCTCCGTTACACATGCGATCACCAAGAAGCTCAAACAAAGCCAGTGAATTGTCACGAACACGGTGCGAAAGATTCAAGATAAAAATCCTCGACATACATACCCTCTTCTTCATATTTGGTCGACCAAAATCTGTCACCTCCCAACATACTTCCGAAGACCACGATTTGATATGCATGGAGTTGTCTTTTGTAGGAAGAACAAGTGCCTTAGGGCTACTCAACGGTGCACAAAGTTTCAAAGTCGCTCCCCTATCTTGCAAATCGCCTTCGTTCGCAAAAATAACGATGGCATTTCTCTTAAAACACTTGAAAAATACCATGGCTGCAACAAAACAAAAAAGACAACATACGCACAAGTGGGACGGCAAGAAAGGAAAAAAAAAAAAAAAAAAAAAAAAAAAAGATTGCTTCACTAAAGCAAAAAGACATGCGAGACAAACCTCGTGAGTGATAAAAATGACGATGACAAAGTCACAAAGATGAAAAGAAATCAGCCACAAGGCTTGAGCAACACAGTACGGAGAACAGCTGCAAGACAGTCCTTCAAAGAATGTTATAGTAGCAAAGAAAACCAAAATGCTACACAATTGCAGTATGCAACCCCACAATGATTACTCAAGTAGTTTCTTGCACTGCACGGCAACGCCACCACCGAGGGAAAATTGTGACCAAAAGACACTACACAGCAAAACCCTGCTGCAATCTTTTGCACAGCATCACGCAGTAAAAATGGCGCACTGCAACAAGCTCCAAATACCAAAACTCACGGCAGTAGCAGCAAAAAAAAAAAAAAAAAACAAAACAAAATCCAACAGCAGCAAGCACAATGGCAGGAAATGGCAAGGTTTGTTGTGCTAAAAACACACACCTAATTGTCCTATAAATAAGGGTCAATTGCTTCCTAATGCATAAGGGAAATACATACCAAATAGCAAAAGGAAAATCAAAATAAGGAAGTACATTCCAACCAAAAGAAGGAAGCAAATTCCAAGCAAAAAAGGCAATGTAATTTTGGCACTAAGGAAAAAAAGCATGCTGTTTTTGCACCAAAAACTTAGCAAAGAAAATAAATTGAAACAAAAAAAATAAGGAAAGGACTTTAAAATTTTCAAAACATCTAAGAACCTTTCCTTGCCAAAATACAAAAGGGAATCCCTCCAAGGCAAGGACAAGTCTTCAAGTTTCCCAAACCAAGAGGAAAAACACCCCCTTGGCCCAAAAAAAAAAAAAAAAAAAAAAAAAAAAAAAAAAAAAGAAACCAAAGAAAGGGAAAGAAAAAATGCAAATCCTACTTACCCAAGGACAAGCATTAAATCTTTCCAAAACCTTGAAGGAAATAACCAAAGCTTTCCAACACTTTGAGGGAAATCACCCTCATTACCAAAATTGAAGGACGTTCCTACGTAAGGAAGGAAAAACTTTTTTTTTTTTTCCCACAACCACAAGGAATAATTCAAAATACACCAAATGTATTTTGTCAAAAATTATGGAAAATCAATACGCACAATAAGTATATGTCGATTTACCCATTTCCAATATTTCTTTCAAGATTAAGCCTCTATGGCCCTTGAAGGAATTTAATTTTTTTTTTCTTTCAAGATCAAGCCTCTACGGCCTCTGAAGAAAATTTTCATTTCATTTAAGACCAAGCCTTAATGGCCCTTGAAGAAATATTTCGTTCAAGAAATACGCATCAATGGCCCTTGACGAAATTCTCAACTGCCCTTGAAGAAATGTTTTCGTTCAAGATCAAGCCTCTACGGGCCTTGAAGAAGCAAACTAATTTAAGATCAAGTCTCGACGACCCTTGAGTTAGAACATTCACATTGCAGGACTTCAAAACACGTTTCCTACATGTGACAAGCACATGCCCACAACGCACCTTGAAGTGGGGGAATTTGTAGACATGTAAATTTTGTTGCATACAAAAGGTGCATTACAAATCTTCTCATGGCATATGACTGGTCACAAATGGACAAGTCATCAAAGACATGTGGCACAAATCAAGCAAAGCAAGGACAAAACCTTCCCAAAAGTTGGCAAAAGGGAGAAAATCCCTCTTAAAATCAGCAAGGGGTCTAAGTCGCTCCCAAAATTAGAAAGAAAGCTAAAGCATCTTAATAAAACAAGCAAGAATTGAAGATTACTCACAAAATACGTAACAAGCCCTATAATTCGGCCAAGGTAAGGGAAAGTGGCTGAAATTAAGACACAAAACATGCCTAAATTCTACCATGGACGAATCAAGACACAAATCAAAGCCAAATCCACCCAAGGGCACAGCTTTGGAAGTTTATAAATAAAAGGTCCCAAGACAAGCATAAGGTCGACAATTTCTACATTGAAGGGCTAAAATTCTCAGATTGAGAAAAACCTTTGCCAAATCTTTGAAGACTAATACGCTACCATAGCTCTCTTCGAATAACGTACAACCAAAGCTGAAGTTTTCTTTCAACCAAAGTCGAAGCATTCCCTTGAAGAATCTAAAAGCACTTGTGTCGATTCCTTCAAGATTTTGTTGCAAGCTTAAAACTTGTAACAACGTTGTTTCAAGATCAAATCGCCAAAACCCTTGAATAAATGAAATCCTACTTCAACAGTACCTTTGCCATAGGTCATACAAAAGCCTAGAGGTGAAGACTATCCATGCATTGTTTCAAGCTCAAAACTTGAAGCAATCATTTAATCGTTCATCCGAGATCAAGTCATCATGACCCTTGGATTAATAACCTACGCATCTACATCAAATTTGAAGACTTAATCAGAGGAAAATTGTAAATAAAGATTGTAACCCTACAAATTCATCAACACAAATCAACTTTGTACATCTGTTCTCATTTCATTCGTTACAGAATTTTTATGTCTACAATCACCTTCGGTAGTGATTTGGTGAAGAGGTCAGCCATATTATCTTACGAACGGATTTGTGTGACTTCAATCTTCTGATGTTCTTATTGTTCATGTAAGAAGAAAAACTTCAATCTTCAATCTCCCGACTTGGTGTTGTCTCCTTTGATGAACCCTTCTTGAGTTGTTTAATGCATATTGCGTTGTCTTCATAGATAGTCTTCGGGACATCAATGACGGGGTAAAGATCGCAGGAACTTTGAATATGGCTCACAATTGCTCTCAACCAAACGCATTCCCGAGTTACGAGTAAGATGAAAATTTTTGCATGGTTAGACGAAGTGGCAACTAAGTCTATTTAGTTGACCTCTAAGAGATTGTGGTGCCTGTAATGGTAAAGACATAACCCCTTTGAGAACGCGCCTTATGCGGATCAGATAAGTATCATGTGTCGGCATAACAAACAAGGCGAGAATCAACTTGAGATAAAGAGATGTGGCATCACTCCAGGATCCGTAGGGATAGAACAATCCCAAATCTGCAGTACTCTTAAGGTAGCGGAAGATGTCTTTAACACCAGTCCAAAGTTTTCATGTTGGTGCATTACTATATCTTGCCAAAAGATTAACAACGAAGGCAATGTCGGGTCTAGTGCATTGAGCTAAATATAATAAACCGCCTATCGCACTTAGATAAGGAACTTCATGCTCCAAAATCTCTTCATCATCCTCATTCAGATGGAAGGGTTCTTGTTTTGTACCTAGCGATCGAACAACCATATAATTACTTAAAAGCTTCGCTTTATCCTCGTTCAAGCGGCGCAACACCTTCTGGTGTAGTTCGTTTGATGTACAAAGATTCTATATGAACGGTGCTCTATCTCAAGACCGAGACAATATTGAGTATTTCCTAGATCTTTCATCTCAAATTTTGACTTCAAGTGCGCAACAGTTCTCGCGAGATTTTCAAGAGTTCCAAAAAGGTTCATGTTATCGACATAAACTGCAACTATTGCAAAATCGAAATGTGACTTCTTAATGAATACACAAGGGCATAGTTTGTTGTTCACATATCCCTAACTAGTCAAACACTCACTCAGACGGTTATACCACATTCTTCTAGATTGCTTCAAACTATAGAGTGAACACCTTAGCCAAATTAAGAATGTGTTCTGGGTTTAGAAATATTTGATCCAATCAATGTAAGTCCTTCGAGACCTTTCATATAAATTTCCGTATCAAGACCTCCATAGAGATACGCAATTACTACATCTATCAATTGCATACTCAGTTTTTTGTAAACTACCAAACTGTTAAGGTAGTGAAAAGTAATCACATCCATAACAGGTGAATAAGTTTCGTCATAGTCAATCCCAGGGCATTGTGAGAAGCCTTGCGCAACAAGATGAGCTTTGTAAACCACTTGTAGCCAACAGGCTTCACATATGGAGGAGTAGGAGCTACAAGTCTAAACACCTTACGTTTAGCAAGCGAATCAAGTTCGACTTGGATTACTTGTTCCCAGTTTGACCAATCGGTTCTACATCGACATTCATCAACGGAACGTGGTTCAATGTCATCACTCAACATGATCTCAGTAGCTACTGCATATGCTAATGCATCGTCGACGATCATCTCATTTCTACACCAACCGTAATCTAAGCTAGCATAATAGACCAAAATCTCATGATTCTCGGGAGGTAGATTCGTCTCTTCAAGGACGCTTCCGTAATCAACAATTTCCTCATAAGTTAGATAGGATTAGTAGGTGACAGTCGGATTCACGGTAGGCTCTTTAGGTGCCTATGCCATGGTTTTCTCTTCCAAGTGTGTGAATCCTTTTAATTAAGAAGTCTACCACATTTTGGTGTAGGGGCAGATGATTGGCTACTCGCTAATGTACGTGGATTGCCAAATTTGGCATCTCGAGCCTCCTGGAAGGAAGTCCGTCGTACATTTGGTACATCCATCTTTCTAGGCATATTCATAGCTGGAATATGTCATCTTGTCATTCACGCTAAATCGGTGAAAGCATCTAGCATGCTTTGAGCTATGCTATGGAGATCTAATATATACTGCACTTCAGTTTCAGACTGAGTGATGCGGGGATCTTAATGAGACAAAGTGGGAGTCGTCCACGATAATTCGTGTCATTTTTTAGGAATGTTGATGTTCTTATCTCCCCTTAATGATGGGAAGACTGTCTCATCGAAGTGACAATCCACAAAATGATTGGTAAACAGATCTCCTGTCAAAGGTTCTAAGTAACGAATAATTGAAGGAGAATCATATCCGACATAGATTCCCATCATTTGCTGAGACCCCATTTTTGTACGTAAGGGTAGCGAAATAGGCATATAAACCGCATAACCGAAAGCGCGCAGATGCAATATGTTGGGTTTGTATCAGGTAACCAACTGAAGGGCATTATATGGTTGGGTTGCAACAGGCCTCAGACAGACCAACATGGTTGCATGCAATATTGCATGGCCCCAAGCAGCGATCGGGAGCTTGGCACGTATGACCAACGATCGAGCAATCATTTGTAAGCACTTAATGAATGCCTCTACCAAGCTGTTTTAAGTGTGAACATGGGGTATTGGATGTTCAACTTCAACCCCAATCGACATGCAATAGTCATCAAAAGTTTTAGATGTGAATTCTCCAGCATTATCCAATCGAATAGATTTGATTGGATAATCAGGATGGTGAGCTCTAAGCTTGATAACCTAAGCCAACAGTTTAGAGACTGCAGTGCTCCTTGTGGATAACAAGTACACGTGTGACCAGCGTGTGGAAGTGTAAACCAAAACCATAAAATATCTAAATGGTCTGCATGGAGGGTGAATCGATCCACAAATGTCCCCCTAAATCCTTTGTAAAAAAATGTGAGGATTCGAGCGAATCTTGTCATAAGAAGGCTTAATAATAAGCTTTCCCATGGAGTAGGTTTGACATACGATTCCTTGAATCGAACCTACATTTTGGGTTAGTAGATGCACGTGTGATGATTTGAGGATATGGTGGATTGTTGTTCGTCCAAGGTGTCCTAAATGATCATGTCAACATGTAATTTCATGTGTGGTCCTAAAGGTAAGGCTGGCCACATAGTGGCTTTCTATAGGGCATATGGTTATAGTATACAAACCACTTGCGATACACTCCATCTTCCCTAGAATACACTTCTAGCCATATTTGTAAGAAGTTATTATCACTAATGTCCGTTTTCTACATAGGTTTCAGTGTGGTAATTATTATCACTAATGTCCTTAAAACTCAACAACGTTCTTCCGGAATGCAGAGAATAAAGTGCCTCATCAATGGTCAAAATTGTACAATTGGACAACATTATATGTGCCTTATCGTTTCCTTTGATCAGGTTTGATGGGCTTGAGAGGGTTGTCAAAGGTGTCTTCTTAGGTACAATGTTAGTGAAATTGATGCATTCACGTAAAACAGCGTGCGTGGTTGCACTATCTACTAGACAACTAACTTCCCCACTAGTCATACCTAGAATGAAAATTAATTTGAATTGATCGCATGCATAAAAGTTCTAAGAACAAATATCCATTCAAAATAATTTTAAGTATTCAAGGATGGTAATTAATTAAAAAATTAATATCAAAAAATAAATCACCAACAAATAATCCAAACATAAAGGAAAATTGTTCAAAATTAACCAAAAACACAAGAGGGAAACGGTTCAGCCACTAGGTGGAATTAGGCCCCATTGTCTAAATTTTAACTAGAAAAATAATTTATGTCTAAGATTCTAATCATCCATAGGGGTGGTATCCTCTTGAAAGTCAGAAACCTCCATCGTGGTACTTTCTGGTTTATCCACTTGCACAAAGTTTGATTCAAACTTCTTACAACGAGAATAATATTCAGCTACAACCTTTTGAGGAGCTTGGCAAACACGAGACCAATGGTCCTTTGTGAAGGAAGATTTGTGAAAAACAAGTTCATTTGAGCAACATCAACAACATGCAATTAACAATAAAAAGGCGGAATCATGTTTATATGCACTCAAAAACAAAACTTAACCCATGAACTTCAAAGCCTAGTAGATAGGTGAACCAAGACTCAACTCAAAACAAAGTGAGTTGAGAAATCAATACCTTTGTAGATTCCTCTTTGCGTAAGCAAAGGCTAATCACCCAAAGAGAGGGCCTTCATTCCTTGCATCTTAGATCCATGGATTTGGATGGATGAAAAGGTTTCTCCAAGTTCCCAAAATTGAGAACCTCTAATGATTCATCACCAAGGCATAATGAAGAAGAAATGAGTGACCTTGGAGGAGTTTGATTGCTAGATGATCCCTCCAAGGTGGCCGAAATTTTAGAGAGAAAGGAGAGCTTGTGTTCTCATCCTTTCCCCAAAAATTACCACATGTCAATTTTAGGCTATAAAGTCCTTTATATAGTCCCTTCAAATAAGTGACCTAATGGACCAAAAGCCCTATTCTTCTAACATGGCCGGCCTATAGGGTTTATGGGGCTTTCAAGCCCTTTGTTTATTCAAGTTGTCATACAACTTGAGTTAATGGGCTTGACATTCAAATCCCATTGGGCCTTGCGGCCCAAAACTAACCCGAGGTCTTTAACGAACTTATTCGTTTGATTAATTAACATATTAATTAATCCTAGCCTTAGATAAATAATTAAACCATTTAATTATTCTTACTCATCTCCGTTGTTTCTTCAAACTCTACCTTACTCGGTGAACGATCCATTAGGTTCCTTTTAGCGAGGCAGTGGGCGATTAAAAACTCTTTCTAATCGATTGTGAATTGAAACTTACTTTCAATTCTCCCGTTAGTGATTATACACGTTTAGGGCTTCCACAAACCATGGTTGACGCCTAGCAGCATGTCATGGTTACCCAAGCTAATCAGAAGAGGTGGACAACCTATTCAGTTTTAGGATTACAAATGCAATACGGTCTTTCTCTAATACAATACTCTTGACCACATTGTTTGGTTTGATAGTTTATTCATGTCTACTATCCAATGTGAATCTTGTACTTATATGATTACCTTGAATATGATCTGGAACGCATTCCAACATCTCATTCATACTCTGGCCAGAGATTCTAAATCATATCATAGAGTATTCTCCCTCAAACAGTTTGAAGGTTAGAGATCCCTTGTTGCGCATTCACTTGCCTCCATGGCTAAATGGCTTAACCCCGACGATGTCGTGGACACCCTGATAGAGTGACTTTGACATAATCAAAGATCAAGTACCTAACCACAAGACAGTTGTGATGCCTCAGGTCAAAGGACTACTTTGCATTATCCCAACCTTGAGTTCTCATGTGACATGAATATGAGAACTCCTCGTTGATCGTGTTCAGTGAACTCATTCTCTATTGAGCACCTACATGCTTGTCTTGGTGTCATTCACACCAATGACTCGAGACTTGTCACTCTCCCTGAGAGAAGACACAGCACGTACTGATCTTAATGGACTGTCAATGCCCAATTGGCAATCCTATGATCAGGAACGTTTAGGATGTGTCTACGAAAGAATGGTCTCATGAATCTAACTTCTTTAGATCGCATTCTCCCAATCACATATTCCTTGGACTTATCGTTTAAGCATATAACATTTATATGAGACGGCTCAAACAATAATGTTTGCCCTTAATATTAAACTAGATTAGTTTAACATGTGAAATGTCCATAAAGTATCATCATATGATTGGTTTTAGGGCACATTTCCAACAATCTCCCACTTGCACTAGAGCCAATCAGCTTAGTCATCAGTGATGATACCTCTTCTGTAGTCATTTCATAAATGGCTGAGTAGTAGGCCTAGACAATGGATATCTATATGTTAACCATAGAAGCAACCTTGAGAATAATGACGTCACCATTATACATGATTCTCAATCATGTGGTTCAGTCTCTCATTTGAGTTCGGACCTTGATGAGACCTTGATTCCCTGGCTTGAGCTATCGCCCCATTAGTGTCATACACTTTCTGGTTGGAACCGAATGGAGAGTTCATAAATGAACTTTCCCATCCAAACAACAATGTTGTAAGCTTCTATATGGCAATATATTTTGCATACATGATGGAACACATTAAAGTCATTACTTTTAACGTTTCCACCCAAATATCTCTTTAGTCATAATAAAGAGATATCTCATTATCACTTCATTCATAATGAAGAGATATTCTATGATGGATTAGATTCATAATCTAATACATTTACGCTTCCATTACGTTACTCTAATTCTTCCTCATTCTTGAGGAATCCATCCTTAGTATTTCTTAAATACCTAAGGATTCACTTGACAGTTGCCATGGTTCTGATCCTGGGCTTGTACTGATATCATCTTGTACCGTTCTAGGTACAACCTTATATCAATGTTTTCATACAATATGAAATACATAAATCACCTTTCTGTGTATGCATAAAGGATTCTATTTACGCATTATTTCTTTGGGAGTCAAAGGGTACATTCCCTTTGAGAAGAACAACTTCCTAGTCTCACTAGAATTGTCATTCTAATTGAAGTTTATCATCATATGAGAAACTTCCTAGCATCTCTTGTCTATTTTTGATATAATCCAATTATATCTTGAAATCTATCATTATAGATTTTCATCCCATGTATATAGACTATGTCTCCCATATACATTCTATCATTATAGAATGTTTAAAGTCATAACTTTAACGATGAAGAATTCCTTTCATTTTCAAAATTAATATATATCATGTATTTATGAATATGATTAACTCCCACTAATCTTTTGTAAACCTAGTAAACAAAAGATTCATTTACATCTTTATGAGAAATCAAACGATTTGATCCTTTTTCTCATAAGATGCTTATAGCTCCCACTAACTTGCTGAGATTCATGATGGATGGATCTCTACAACTTATATGTCTTGTGATTCTTAGTTTTAGACATATATTATCAAGACTATCTTGATAATGGTTTCGGAAACCCATATTATGTCCAAACATTGAATCACCTTTTAGTTGTTTCTAGCAATCTTCGAATTAATTGAAACTAAGACTATGTCAAAGACGGTTTCTTCAAAGTCAACCATTTTCTTTGAGTGTAGTCACCTTAAGCTACCGATTAGCTATTAAGGTTTCATTATTTCGATTCAAATGGTACTTTACCATTTCCTTGAGTATATATCATATATATACACTCAGTGTAGTCATAAGGATTTTCATTCTTATTTCTTTCGAATTAAGAGGTGTAACTCTATGACATAGTCATAAAGTTCAAACCATTCAACTGAGACGATTTATAAATCCTTCTCGACTACCTTGGAGCTTGTGGTGTAGGAACTAGGTTGTTATTTTGTTGATCATATCAAACAAATATTGCTTATTAGCACACAACCCCAAATCTTAACATGTTTAAGATTTGTCTTTCTTTCCAACTACATCTTATGGAGTTATGAAAATTTTGGAAGATCTTCTAATTGACAATCATATTGTTTTTAGAAGTATATATATATATCCTATATATGGGTAATAGATAACATCCAACGAACTAAATTTTATTCAAGTTCTTCTCCTAATGGAGAAATTCATTATCTTATGATGCTATTTTCCTTGATATCTTTCAAGGAAACTCATCTAAAGTGTTATCTTTCCTTGGATCAAATCCAAGGAGGTAAATACTTTAGACGTCTTACTCATCAACTCACATTTCTTGAATTCTTTGAAACCTTTTGCAAAGTATTCGGACTTGTGTTTATTCAAAATAAACTATAGTCCAACCGAGAGTGATCTTCGGTGAATGTCATACAACATGAGTAGTATTATGTTGTGGATAAGAGCCACTAACATCTAAGTGAATTAATCTCAACAACTTTGTGATTCTTTCTTCTTTCCAAAAAGAATAAAGATTCGAACATTTCGCCTCTATACAATTTTAACAAGAAGGCATTGGATCCGGATCTAATGATCCAAAGCATCCATCTATTACCAACTCGTAATTTATGTTTTAGAGGTGTCACAACTCAGTTGGGATTAGTCACTCCCTTGCAACCTTTTGGGTTTTTAAGCATCATCGTATTCTAAACAGTTAAACTACCACATCATCTCTACTATAGAGACAACCAATTAAATTACAATAATCTAATTATTGATTAATAAAGAACAATGTTTTGTCAAACAAAACATTTATCCATCTCTACTATAGTGACGGATTTAAGTTCCTTAAAATTGGAATGTAAAGACAATCTTTAGTATTTTCCAATTTCTTTGGTAGTTCATATGAGGAAGTAAGTACAATCCGCTTTTGCAGAGATCTATATTCGATTCACGTTTGGAATGTGAAGTACTTTCTCTTCTCTCATTAATCTTCTACTTCTTATTAGCACACTTTTACAACAATTGTAAAACATAGTTACTAATACAGAATCATGCATTCAAGTAGAAGAACCAACTGTTATGAACTTTTCAAGAACATTTTACAACACCTTCAAAAGGTGTGTTCTTGACACTTGCAAGACATTTCTTGCAAATACCCCTTCCAATGTCCATCCTTTCATAAAGAAAGTTTGTTCCCTTGGAGTTATTTTGCCTTCTTCATTTGACTTCCCTTTTGACTACAATAGTCATGGTCCCTAAACTCCCACTATCTCTCTTGAAACTTATTTCAAATGTGTTTATACACATCAAACGATTTGGAGAGCGTGCGGTTATTGTTCACTATATAGTTTACAATAAACTTAGTGAACCATTAGGATAGGGACACAAAGGTGAAGTCCTTGCCTAGTTTTCGTCTCGTTAAGTGGTTTAACACTTCAACACTCAATGATTCAAAATCATCATAAGTCCATATAAATGGACTATTTTTGTCAACCAACCATTATGTTCTAAACATAATAACAAACTTTCAAGAGTTGTTCAAGGCAACTCTCATTTCTTCATACAACAATTTGTAAGTGAAGAATCATGGCACATAAAGTGTCCATGCCCTTGTGCTTACTTCTCAAGTTCCTTGTTCGTGTAACAAAGAGACAAGCACTAGAGTTTGCATTGTCCTCTTCATGGTAGACTTATCTAACATGTTCTTCCAATGATACATTATCAATAGGAAGATTGTGAGGATGAGACTACTTAGTTACATCTACAAGCCATTAAAGACAATCTATGGGATTGTAGAACTAAGTCCGGAAATTAAAGCATTCGGCTTTTCTTTGTCAAGTTTTGGATAGTGTTTGCAAATATATTGGTAAACAAATACATAACGAATATAAATTGATTGATTTTAAGCTATTTGATCCGGGTCTTTAAATCAAAATAGCACCACCCACTATTTTTAGCAAATTCCATATCCCTCATCGGGATTCGAGAGTTTTTAGAGGAAACTCTTAGTAGGATATGGGAGGCTCACTATTACCAAGCCCACCTCACGATGATACGATATCGGCTAGCATTAATAATAATGAGAGAGTACGCTTACTCATTTGCATTTCTTGCAAGTACCCATCTTATTTGGCCTCTAGAGAATGTTGCCTCACAATGATATGATATCGGCGCCATTGCACTTAGTTAAGTTATTCCCACAATGCTTAGTTCATGAAGGGGTTCAAGAATAGCCTCACAATGCTTAGTTCACCTCATCATATGCGTATAGACTCCTCCTGAGTGTAAGCATGCACTTTGTACTCCCCCATGATAGGGTGAAGCCGGTGTACAAGTCACAAACGATTGGAGCCTACCACAGTGGAAGGCCACGAAGAGATATTCAAAGCATCTCTCGCTTATCAACTTAATATTGATTTGGTTGAGGATTTTTAGGTCTCATCACATATAAACATACATTTTAATCCAATTAAAACATTTTGGTCCTATTACAACTATTGGTCCATATGATTGATTTAGTAGTATATAATACTCCCACTATGCTTTTAAAACGGTTTTTAAAGCAAGACTATATGGTACTACTAACATAAGATTTGCATTCATTGATGGACTATATAGTTGCCTTAGGGCCTTAGGATGACTATGAACCTTTGATTCGATTCAACACGAGCCTAGTGTTGAATCTCGGTCTAGGGATGGTGATTGATTTTAGTTACGCGTTTAATCACATTAAGGCGTGTTGTCTTATTGGGCGTTGGACCCAACTACTCCAATTTCATGCATATCGAATAAAACAAGAAAGGAGTACTTCAAAGTAAATAAGAGCTTATGCTCTTTTACAACAATTGATCAAATCAAATTACTTTAAAGTAAAGAAGAGCTTATGCTCTTTTACAACAATTGATCATATCAAATTACAACCAAAATTTAATCTACACATTCCCATGGTTCAAACAAATTTGAAACGGCCTTTCACATAGCTCAATTATAGTAGGCTTAGGTTCATAATCACCCTTTCTTTAATTAATTAACGCTTTAACTAATTAAACTTGAATGCAACATTTTCATTGGTTTTTGTATCCATAGAATTGATTTAAATGGAGCTAAATGAAATGAAAATCCAATTCTCATTTAAAGAGACAAAACAATTTTGTTCTCTACCTAATTTGGGCCAAAATGCTATGACCTCAACTTTTGGGCCATTTTGCAAAACTTAAACTTTTGGGGTCACTTTGTAAAAACACAAAAGTCCACTACTTCATGTAATTACAACTAGAACCCAAAAATTTCCACAAAAGCTAAAACTTCATTAAAGGAGCAAAACAATTTGTCCTTTTAGTGATTTTGGACCTTTACGTAAAAACGTAAACTTTTGGGTCAAAGTACAAATACACAAAAGTATCAAAACTTTATGTAATTGCATAAAAGCCCCACAAGGACCCTAATTGAGTAGGGTGGCCGGCCATTGAAGCAAAGTATTAAAAAAAAATTTCAAAGTTTTTGTAAGTGGGGTGTGTGAAATGGAATAAATCATTACACACCTACCCACTAAAATTTCTTTAATTTTTCAAAATAAATATCTAATATATTTAAACATAAGAAATATTTCAAAACAAAAACTTTATGAAATAAATCAAAACTTTGAATCAAAACACCAAACCTTTTGTTCTTGGCAAGAACATATCAAGAAAATGAAGAACATCCATGAAAACCCATAAGAGCTCCATGAACATTCTTCACCCAAAAACATACCAAAACCACTCAAACTTAAGGGAAATAACATACAACCATACTAGGGTACATAGGGGTTCCAAAAGTCACTTTAAAACACTTTTAACAAGTCAAACAAGAACCCAAAAATCCACCCGTTGGATTTGGCCGAATTTCCCCAAAAACATGGCACCAAATTTTAGCTCCAAAATTCATGCTCATATGAACTACATCTACAACATTTGAGATGGCAAATTTTCTAACAAAATTTACATTCAAAGAAGCAAGAATAAAGCTTGTAACAATTACAACATTCAAATCACAAACTATGAACTACAAAACCCAAAAGGATTCACCAACTACTAGACTTAGGCTCTGATACCACTTGAAGGAAGATTTGTGAAAAACAAGTTCATTTGAGCAACATCAACAACATGCAATTAACAATAAAAAGGCGGAATCATGTTTATATGCACTCAAAAACAAAACTTAACCCATGAACTTCAAAGCCTAGTAGATAGGTGAACCAAGACTCAACTCAAAACAAAGTGAGTTGAGAAATCAATACCTTTGTAGATTCCTCTTTGCATAAGTAAAGGCTAATCACCCAAAGAGAGGGCCCTCATTCCTTGCATCTTAGATCCATGGATTTGGATGGATGAAAAGGTTTCTCCAAGTTCCCAAAATTGAGAACCTCTAATGATTCATCACCAAGGCATAATGAAGAAGAAATGAGTGACCTTGGAGGAGTTTGATTGCTAGATGATCCCTCCAAGGTGGCCGAAATTTTAGAGAGAAAGGAGAGCTTGTGTTCTCATCCTTTCCCCAAAAATTACCACATGTCAATTTTAGGCTATAAAGTCCTTTATATAGTCCCTTCAAATAAGTGACCTAATGGACCAAAAGCCCTATTCTTCTAACATGGCCGGCCTATAGGGTTTATTGGGCTTTCAAGCCCTTTGTTTATTCAAGTTGTCATACAACTTGAGTTAATGGGCTTGACATTCAAATCCCATTGGGCCTTGCGGCCCAAAACTAACCCGAGGTCTTTAACGAACTTATTCGTTTGATTAATTAACATATTAATTAATCCTAGCCTTAGATAAATAATTAAACCATTTAATTATTCTTACTCATCTCCGTTGTTTCTTCAAACTCTACCTTACTCGGTGAACGATCCATTAGGTTCCTTTTAGCGAGGCAGTGGGCGATTAAAAACTCTTTCTAATCGATTGTGAATTGAAACTTACTTTCAATTCTCCCGTTAGTGATTATACACGTTTAGGGCTTCCACAAACCATGGTTGACGCCTAGCAGCATGTCATGGTTACCTAAGCTAATCAGAAGAGGTGGAGAACCTATTCAGTTTTAGGATTACAAATGCAATACAGTATTTCTCTAATACAATACTCTTGACCACATTGTTTGGTTTGATAGTTTATTCATGTCTACTATCCAATGTGAATCTTGTACTTATATGATTACCTTGAATGTGATCTGGAATGCATTCCAACATCTCATTCATACTCTGGCCAGAGATTCTAAATCATATCATAGAGTATTCTCCCTCAAACAGTTTGAAGGTTAGAGATCCCTTGTTGCGCATTCACTTGCCTCCATGGCTAAGTGGCTTAACCCCGACGATGCCGTGGACACCCTGATAGAGTGACTTTGACATAATCAAAGATCAAGTACCTAACCACAAGACAGCTGTGATGCCTCAGGTCAAAGGACTACTTTGCATTATCCCAACCTTGAGTTCTCATGTGACATGAATATGAGAACTCCTCGTTGATCGTGTTCAGTGAACTCATTCTCTATTGAGCACCTACATGCTTGTCTTGGTGTCATTCACACCAATGACTCGAGACTAGTCACTCTCCCTGAGAGAAGACACAGCACGTACTGATCTTAACGGACTGTCAATGCCCAATTGGCAATCCTATGATCAGGAACGTTTAGGATGTGTCTACGAAAGAATGGTCTCATGAATCTAACTTCTTTAGATCGCATTCTCCCAATCACATATTCCTTGGACTTATCGTTTAAGCATATAACATTTATATGAGACGGCTCAAACAATAATGTTTGCCCTTAATATTAAACTAGATTAGTTTAACATGTGAAATGTCCATAAAGTATCATCATATGATTGGTTTTAGGGCACATTTCCAACACTTTGAACCATAGTGATAGCACATGTTTGCATACATGGTTTTGAATGCTTTGCCCTTATTATTTGAAGTTTAAGACCTTGTGAGCGAGGTTAGGGTGCTTTTGGGCTTTGTTTCCTCCCTTGGATAGGCCTTGGCTCTATTGACCTTGACTGTGTGGCTTCTGGCTATCCCTACCACGCCTATGTTGGCATTTTGTGAGCTTGTTTTTGCTATAGTATGCTTCAGGCACAGTAGTCGCCCTAGTAGGTCAAACTTGATGATTTTTCATCAAAAGGTGATTCTGCTTTTCAACGAGAAGTAAAACAAAGATCAAATCCAAAAACTTCATAAACTTCTAAGCCCTATATTGTTGCTGCATGACAATATTAGTAGTAAAGAAGGTCGAATAGGTCTTCTCCAAGAGATCTTCTTTGGTCAAAGTCTCGTTACACAACTTGAGAAGTGATCGGATTTGGCAAACTTCAGAATTATATTCATTCACAGACTTAAAGTCTTGGAAGTGAAAATTCTACCTGTCATGTCTTGCTCGTGGATCCTCCTCAGCAAGGTACTCGGTTTGTAGTGCATCAGGAATATGTCTTAGGATGAAGATCATGGTAATGGCTTTCTCAACTTTGCCAACCGGATTATCCATCTCATCTTTAATGGCGGGACCTAAATTCTTTGTAGTGAGGTGGATTTTCACATCTTGGATCCATTTGAGGTAGTTTCTTCCAGAGACCTCCGAAGCAGTGATGTCGAGTTTGTTCAAATTCGACATATTCCTATCACAAAATAGATGGACAAGATGCGATTAGTGTAATAGAGAAAAAATCAATCCATTCATATAGAAGTAGAACATTCAAGTTCTAATAAACATGTATTGGTTTAAATTCGCATGAAAAACTTCGGGTTTTCATGGGTGATGTTTTTAAGAAAAAACTTCAAGTTTTCAAATAAGGCATGTTTCTAGAAACTTCAAGTTTCAAAATAATTATGAACTTTAGGTTCATATGTTCCTCCAGACAAACACAAATATATACACAGAAATATGCAACAAGAAAATATGCAAATAGAACTTCAGGTCTATAATTATAATTGAATTAATTATTTAGACTTTGGGCCAAATTTAAAGTGTGGGTGAAAAATTATAAAGCCCAATTTGTCTGAAAAAAAAATTAAACAATTAAGCTCGGGGCCTAAAAACATGGGCCAAAGCCCTCGAGTGGGCTAAGCAAATTTAAGTCGTGGGGCCCAAGCCTAAAATTAGGCTAGAATGGGCTCGGGCCTAGCATGCAGGCTGGCCCAGCATCACAAATTTGATGGGCTATAGGCGTAACTCCAAAAAACAGAGGCCTGTGAAAGGCTTTGATCCATTGTGATGCATACACGGATACACCAGTGCATAGGTTGGGATTCAATGCGACGTGAACATGGGGGAACACTAAGAACTAGCTTAGGCTGGTGTTATGAGGGCTGGGAGTCCAACAGAAGCCTAATTGGCATGTTGGATATGGGTTATGGTAGCAAAAGCAAACAGCAAGCCCAAAAGGGTGTTGTGTAATGCAGGCCCGTGTGTCCGAGGCCTACTAGGGCTCAGGTCGAGAAACCTAAGACAACCTAGTGGCACTAGGTGTTGGATTTGAACCGAAAAAAATTCCGGCATCGCTTTAGGCGACTTTCCTCGAGTGGTTGTGGCACGACAATGCACGGGGGTTTAATTGGGAACCCTAGGTTTGGAAGGAAAATCAAGTTTCAACATTGGGGAGGTCTAAGAAACCTTTGAGGATTCGAAGAATTCGTCGAAAAATTCACCGATTTTCATCGGTTTTTCAGAGAAAAATTCATTGTCATTGACAATGGTTTGGTCCCAAGCACGACTGCAAGTCATGATTTCCTAGGGGAAAATGGTGGTGAGGTCGTGGGTTCGATGCCAAAAATGGCATTGTCTCAGATGGAGCATAGATTCGGCTCCGATGCATCGTAGCCCAATGAGAATCGCTTGAGCTTGGGGGTGCGTCACAGGTCATGGGTTCGAAGAACCCTAAGAGTTTCCGATTTTTTTTCTTTTTTCTTTTTAGATTATAATTCAATAAATATTGACAAATAATTTTAATGAATGAACATATATTTGATGCAATTCATGGAAAATATCAAATTCACATAATTAAACAATTATCGATATAATGTAGAATCTAAAATTCAAAAAATGTAAAGTTGGGTCATGCATTATGGTGAATGTTCATGCTATCAGGGCTGGAAAAATATGGAGATAAAAACTATTGTTTTGGAAGAACCTGATTGCGTGATGATATTTGGATGAACTGGTTTGATGCAGAAAGCTTCCACATCAGATTCCTAAGTACAGTGGTAAGAACGTGCTAATAACGTGTTGCAACCTATATTTAACTGATAAAGGAAGAGGGCCAGTGGCACAAGGAGAGGTTAGAGAGAGATGTGTTTGTAGGATTATGTAGAGGAATGTGTGTGTTATTCCCCTTACGCAATGCCTTTATTTATAATAATAAGAAAGAGAATAAATCATTCTCCTACAAGGAATACAAATCCATACAGGAAAGAATAACTAGAATCAAATCTTATCTAGGATTTATACAATCACACTTAAACTAGAAGTTCACAACACTGACACATATTTTTATTTTTTATTTTATTTTATATTATTATTATGGAAAGGGAATGTAAGGATGATGAAATCAAATGCTCAGAGAATGTCACTTGTCAATAGATAAAGGAGTTGGTTATATGGTTATATTTTTATTTTTTATTTTATTTATTATTATTATTATTATACTATTATTACATATATACTCAATATTTGTGTAAGGTTCATATTGATCAATAAGAAAAGGTTTCCCCTTCTAAAATCTTGAATTCTTTGTCTCTCCCTCTATCGTTTTCTTCCTTCTTATTCAGACCTTCATTGCTGCAATCTTGAGTTCTTAATGTGAATCTACACATGGTATCTCTAACTCTGACTTCTTTCTTCTATGCTATCTTCTACAATCTGGGCTTCTTCAATCAAGAAATTCGATAGAAAATTTATTGTTCTTCTGGTGCTTGACATTGTTTGTTCCAGCATTTTAGTGAAAATGTACTTCATCTATCTAAAGACGGTTATTGCTGGTTAACTTCAAATTGTTCAATCTCATATCACAAGCTTAATGCTGACTATTTCTACATCTGTTACAGTCAAATTTGATGACATAAATTATCTTACTTGGAGTTTTTAAATCAAGCTTTTACTAAAAGGTCATGGTATTCTGGGTTTCGTTGATTGTTCAAGAAAGTGTCCACAATAATTTTCTAACAACTTAGTTGTCGAAGATGTGAAAACTGAAGATTTCTTGGTTTAGAAAATGCATGATTGAGCTCTCATGAAACACTGTCCTCTACTGCAGTTTCTTGTATAATTGGCAGCAATAGCTCTCATGAAATGTGGGTTATTCTTAAGGAAAGATTCTCCACAGTGACAAAAACAAGCATCTTTCAGATGAAAACTGAACTACAAAATATCAAGAAAGACTCATATTTATCATCATACTAGTTACAGAAAATCAAGAATGCAAGAGATCAACTTGTTGCTGCTAGAGTGTCTTTTGATGACGATGATATCATCATCCTAGCACTGAAGTTTACCGATACAGTATAATACTTTTTGGCGTGTATTCAAAGGCCAAGAAAATGGTATTTCTCTAAAAGAATTGTGATCTCAACTTCTTGCAGAAGAAGCCAAACTTCTGATTCTTCCTTGTTGTTTGGTACTACTATGGTTGCAAGTAGTTCATTAGTAAAAGTAAAAGCTTCTTGATTTAGATTCCAAGAAGTTTTATTCTTCTGGACAAGAAAATAATCAAGGTGTTAGATCAAGTTCTCAGGGACTTCATTCAAGGAATGGCTCTAACTATGGCTACAACTATGTATTAAATTCTTAGGGATGTAATAATTTCAATGGTGGTTTTTTCAACTCTGGCAGGTACAAAGGTTTAAATTTTAAGGGGCAAAGAGAAAGGCATATTTCAATACAATTCTGCTCTAAGATTCAATCAGCAGGTCTAAATGCAAAGACTAGGACATATATCAAATGCAATCACTTCTGCAATTCTTCATCAAACTCAAGTTTCAACATTACTAGATAATTGTCCTACTATATGTCCATCATGTTTAGAAGGGAAATTTACAAAACTCTCTTTCTCATATCCTACAATTAAATTTGTGCATCATTTAGAGGTTATACACAATGATATATGGAGACCGGCCTCTTTGTTGTCATTAGAAGACTTTATGTAATATGTGAGTTTTATTGATGAATGTATTTGATATATATGGGATTTTTAATTGAATAATAAATCAAAAGGGTTGTAATCTTGTCAAATTCTATGCCTTTCTCAATACTCAATTTTCTGCAAGAATTAAAATGTTTCAAGGTTATGGTGGTGGTAAATACATTAGTAAAAAATTTCAAATCTTTTTTTACTGAAAGATGGTGTTTTTTTATGAAAATCTAGTCCATATACTCTAGAGCAAAATGGATCGGTAGAAAGAAACTACAGACACATTGTTGAGCCTCCTATCTTATTACTGCAAACTGCAAGTCTTCCACCAAAGTGTTGGTTTCATGCCTGTGCTAATGCAACATGTTTGATTCGTAGAATACCTTACGCTACATTAAAAATGAAATCTCCTTTTATGTTGTTAAATGGCCAAGTTCCTAGTATTAATCATATGAGAGTGTTTGGATGTGCATGCTTTCCTTTACTAAAACGTTATGCAACATCTAATTTTCAACTAAAAACCATAACTTGTACTTTTTTGGGGTATGTAGGGCATTTTAAATGTTTTGCATACTTTGATCCTGTTACCAACAAAACTTGTATTAGAAGACATGTGCTTTTTCATGAAACAAGTTTTCGACACTATAAAAGATTTGTTTCTGTAGAATTCAAATCATCACTATCAGTTCATAATTCACTACCTTTACCTGTTATACAATTACCATCCATTTCATTGCATAATCAGGTATTATTACCTTTATTATTATCACATTCATTTGCATCTAGAGCTTTAGAGTCCTTGAATGCACATTCATTTAGAGCCTCAGAATTCTTGAATACAGATTCATCGAGAGCCTCAGAGTTTATTAACACACATTCATCTGATACAGCAAAAAAATATGTCAACATTAAATCCATGAACTCCAAACCCATTTCCAATTTGCCTAACAGTCTCCAATCCCCATGAATCCTAATTTTCAACATAAACAACTTATTGTTATTATTCCATTATCTATGAATATCCATCCAATGCAGACAAGGTCCAAAAGTGGAATTGTTAAAGTGAAACTCTGCTACTGTTACTTCACATTCATCTCTAGTAGAGCCTAAAAGTTTCAAAGCAACATCCAAAGTGCCAGAATGGCAATCTGCAATGAAAGATGAAATTGATGCTTTCATTCTTAATAAACATGGTCTTTGGTTCCTTTTCCACTAGACAAGAACCTTGTGGAGGTGTAAATGGGTATATAGAATTAAAAATAATGTTGATGGTTCTATAACTATGTATAAGGCTAAGCTAGGATGTAGTTAAGAAGAAGAGATATACTATGGTGAAACTTTCAGTCTAGTGGTTAAACCAAGAACAATAAGGATAATTCTTGCTCTGATAGCTCAGTTCAAATCGTCCTTTAGGAAACTAGATGTGAAAAATGCATTCTTGCATGGTGTTTGAGTCATCCATCTCTTTTTTTTTTTTTTGGTTTTTTTTTTTTTATTTTTTTTTTATTTTTCGCAAACTTCAATAGTCACTATATGGTTCAACAAAGCTCCTAGAGCTTGGAATGATAGATTTACAAGTTTCTTACCTGGTTTAGGCTTCAAAGCATCGCAAGCATATCTATCTTTGTTTGTTAAGCACTTTTCATCAAGTAGAATGGTGTTGTTGTTATATGTGGATGATGTGATCTTAACTAGTAGCAATTCTCAGTTGATTTCAGAAGTTATCAAGGATCTCACCACAGAGTTTGATATGAATGATTTAGGCACATTGCGTTATTTTCTGGGTTTGCAAATCAATTATAATTTTGAAGGCCTGTATGTGTCCCAGTCCAAGTAAAAGATTTAATTGATATAGTTGATTTACAGGATTGTAAACCATGTGCTACACCATGTTTACCCTATCACAGGTTGCAAAAAGATGATGGTAACCCATACCATAGTCATGAACAATATATGAGTATTGTTGGGGCACTACAATATCTTACCTTCACAAGGCCTAACATAGCTTTTCTTGTCAATCAAGTTTATCAGTTTATGCATAATCCAATTGAATCTCATGTTATTGTAATAAAAACAATACTAAGGTATCTTCAAGGTACTTCAAAATTTGAAATTCTGTTTAAACAGGGACTTTTATACTTGCAATCATACAATGGTATTGATGGGGCTAGTAATCCTAATGACAGAAGATCAACTTTAGGGTCTACAATTTTTCTTAGTTCTAATCCAATTTCTTGGGTTTCAAAAAGACGGCATATTGTGTCCAAATCCTCCACAGAAGCTAATTATAGAGCACTTGCAATCACTGGGGTAGAAATTTCTTGGATTATAGTGGTTTTGTGATTTACATGTTCCTATCTTAATGCCTCCTATGGTCTACACATCTCAACTATAGCCTTGTCAGAGTTGGTTACATGAGTTTGTTAAAGTGAGAATCTTAGAGAATAAGTAACAATCTTTTGTAATAAGGATCTTATCCTATAAGAGAATCTATGTAATAACTACTTTTATACTCAATAATGTGTGTAAGATTCACATGTATCAATAAGAAAAGTTTTCCCTCTAAAATCTTGAATTCTTTGTTTCTCTCTTTCTCTGTCTTCTTCTTCTTTCTTATTCAAACCTTCAATTCTGCAATCTTGAGTTCATAATGTGAATCTTCACAAGAGAGAGTTCGAAACAATTACAATAATTTAGGGAAAGGGGGAGTATTGAACTCGGGACGCGTGGGTAAAAACCTAACTCCTTATCTACTAGAATAGTGGACCACATGCTTGACTGACACATTATCGCCTTATAACAATGAAATTCTGACTATAAGAATGAAAGGGCTAATGATTTCTCGTCTGGACTCAAATTTGTAAATATGATCTATGATTGCTGATCCAAAAATTGAACGATTTATTTTATAAGAACAAGTATTATGGAGTGAGACCAAACACGTGGTAAACTATGTATTAAGTTCTTAAATAGTTAGCGCTTTAGGGCTCTTAATAAATGAAGAAAAAAAATCACACATGTTAGAAATTTAGAATTGGGTCAGTGGGATAAAACAAGGGAATTTTAACGAAAAGCCCGCGATATTGTTCACTTTAACGAAAAACCACATTTTTACATTAAAAAGTCAATCCTAATACTATTCACTTTACCCTTTATTTTTTTCCTTATCATTAAAACTCCAAGTTTTCAAATCTTTTTCATTAGTTTTCCTATAAAACAATGGGAGATTAAAGCCCCATTGTACAAGAGACTGGGAGCGAATGACAGATTAAAGCCCACTGGGGCTGAGTTAATGGTTGGACTGGACCATAAGGTCAAATTAATTGATTATCGATGTGTTGTTTGGCTCTTTCGAAATGGTTTATGATGGTTTTGCAGGATTATGTTGTTAAAACATAGCACTAGGAACATGTGTGTAATCAGCCATGCGTAACGGATTTAATGCTCATGAAGAAAAGTTTTGTTAATTGTGTGGTTGTTAGTAAGTAAAACATGAAATATTTTATGGTACCTTGAAGTATTTGATATTTTCGATATTTTAGACTTTTTTATTATTAGTTGGTTGAAAACACAAAAGTAAATTTCTAACAATTAAAAAGTTTAAAATATCCTATACTCTACAACACCATACAGTTTTTGGTAGAATCAAGCTATATTGTAAGTTTAAAATATCATGTTTAAGGCGAAAACATTCGGCCTATGGTTATTATTGCAAAATTCAATATGGACTTACGGAATTGTACGTCCACCAGCCCTATTGGAACTATAATGCCACATATCAAATAAAGCCTAATAGGGGTTACAATTGATCTCTATTGTTTTCTCCAGTAGTTGTGATTTTGATCGGTTTTTCTTTTTTCCGACCAAATGATAGATTTTGTTATATTAGATGTTAGATTAGTCACCGACGGGGTTCGAACCCACGCTATCATGCAAAGACTCGACTCTTTTCCACTACTGTGGTAAAGGGCCACTTCCAATTCCCTTTAATACATTTCAGACTTGCGTTGGTTTTTATTACGAATGTGACGATTGGATTGGTCATTGACAATATTATTTACCATATTTGGTGCTAATTTTGCTCTCCGTATTGATGTCATTTGTAATTGGGACGGAACACTTGCCTATTTTTATGTTCTATTAGTTAAGCAAAACAATATTATCTCACTTTTTAGATACAAAATACACACTAGATTCAGCTAGCTGCTTTAACTACCATCAAGTACAAGATGAAATTAATAATAAAACTAAATTTTATCCACAAACCCATACCCAATAACCAAACCCTTATCATCACACAATTTTTGCCCTATATTCTATTATGGCTAAAAACTAGCTCTGTTCAATAGGTGGATTGTAATTTCGAAGCTTTGGATCCTCCAACTAAGGTAGGTTTTATGCAAGTATGTTTTCTTGCCATACGTTAAAAGTGTATTGCCTGCAAAAATGGTCTTTGTTAGCCCAAGTCTGTGTGCAAAACAAAAGAAAGAAAAAGAAAAGGGATTTTATGCCCTAGCTTTTGCCGTGAGAAAGACAGAGAGTCGTAAAAGAAAAAGGGTCTTTGATTGGTGGGATTTATGCTGAAATTCAGGTTACAACCATGCGATTCTCCATATAGTGTAGCACTAGCAATCTCCAAGCTTTCATAATCGGCAGTCCTAGCTTTTATGTAGTACTTTACATAAGCACTTTTCACTTTGATTTTTGTTGGGATCAAATAACTCATCCAACATATTGAAGAAGGTATTGCACAGCTCTGAAGAAGTTTGGTCGGTTAGTATTGCCACAAAACAACCAAGCTCTTAGAGCGCATGGAAAATTTCTCTGCATTTTTAGGAGCCAAGAACTTGTCCCGGGCTTGAAGCAGTCATTGTTGAAACTAAATTCACGCACCATCGCGGACAGAGGAGGTTTTCAAGTCCGGCTACTTATAAGAGAGGAAATAACCGAAGTCAGACCTCGGGTACCAATGGGGTATCGGCTAAAGGCTCTTGTGGGACCATAATTTTCCAAGGTCGGAATAAAGCTGATCCGAATATAGTTACCTCAAAAGTCCAGTCATAGACTCACCAACTTCGTGCAGAGCTGTATCAAAAGGAGCAGCGGTGCCACCATCACCCTGTTCCAGGGTAACAGGTGGAGTCGCTGGATAACCATGCTTGTACTGCAAGACACATGTTTTGATTCGGATATGGAATCAGATACTTCAAGTCTTGGAGTTCCTACAATCTAGGAATTAGCATGGGCCACAAGTAATCACAACTCCTAAGAGGGTGCAATATATACTTCTAAATATCCTCTAAGATTCTCCTAGCTTAAAACGAGGATTCTATTAAAAAAATGGCTCTCTCCCACAATATAAATACGCCCATTTAGAGTTTATCTTTGGTAATGCAATCTAAACACTTGAATTCGCTTACTCACTACTTGAGTCTAAAATCATTCACTAACTTGGCCGTCGAAGAGCCTTTGGCCGGCACACACATTCTTTGGTCTTGGGTTTGTTCACATTTGTTTACTATTTTGCAAATTGCTCGAGTTTGTGCACAACCACTACTCACAGCGGTGCGCGAATTTAGTTCCAACAATTGGTGCTTTCATTGAGAGTGGACTCTTATTCCTCTCAGCCAAATCACTTTGCTAACTTACATGTCTGAGAGTTCGATTAACAATATTGGTTTTGCCATCCTCCAAGGCAATATCCACTAAGAATATGATGGAGTCATTGCAATAGACAAGATGTGGAAAGACGTCATGGAAATCTGTCTGTCTCTGAAAAGTGTTCGGCAAAGCCCGTTGGTAACAAAATCTACTAGACTTGTCGACATGAAGGCACATGTCAAAGATCTAAAGGAAACTATTTCCCAATTCAAAGAATTGGCTACCCGAATAACAGAAGTAATTGATCTGACTTCTGAAGAATCGCCTCAACATCCTAACCCTAAATAGCATCGTAAGAAATCTAGAAGGCTTCTGGGTCTCACCATGTCCAGTCTCAAAGGGAATGAATGTTTTATGGAGTGAATTACATATGGTAAGTAAGAATACCTGGGAAACACTTGGAAAGAAAGATGGGCGGCTTGTAAGAAACCAAGAACGGTGGCCTCCATTAACAAACCACTAGCCATAGATTCCAATATCCTACCATTCTCATATTGGGATTTGGAAGATGTCCACTCGCCCCATGATGATGCCTTTGTTGTCGAAATACAAATCCCTAACGCCCTAGTAAGCCGCATCCTGGTTGAAAACGGCTCAAAAGTTAGTGCACTCTTCAAGGATACTGCTGAAAAGATGGAGATTGTTGACATCGTTAACAAAGGAAAAATGACCCTTTCATGTGATGGATTCTTTAACTCCCACAACACCATCATCTGTTGAAATTGGTTGTATAAGATGAAGACTGTTCCATCTAGCACAGTTACTTCGCTACCTTACTCCGAGCAGAGTAAGGGAATGGCACACTGTTATGCTATTGTTGAGAGTATGAACATGATCCATAATGGAGAACGAAGCTCAAGTGTCTTCATGAACTAATCAACATAGCAACCATAGTCCAAGGGTCAGCAAATGAGCTACAAAGAATTCAACTTAGATCTTGACCCCTAAGACAACAGCACGTCGGAGTTAATGGCAGACGAAGATGCACTGTATATCAGCCTCGACCTGACAAATCAGAGTGAAAAATGAGGAATGGTTTGAAGCTAACTGATAGAGAGAAAAAATTGTTCACCAACTTACTGCGGGCTAACAAAGACATGTTTGCATGGTCAGTAAAAGACATGCCAAGAATCAATCCCTCTGTGATCTGCCACCACTTTCACCTAGACCCAATTGCTAGACCAATTACCTAGCACAAACGCAACCACAGAGCTAAATGAAGAAAATTATAGGAGCAGAGATCGACAAACTCAAATATGCTTTGTTCATCTCGAAGTACACCATCCAGACTGGCTAGCAAATGTGGTGTTGGTCCAAAAGAAGAATGAAAAGTGAAGGGTAAGTGTAGACTTTACAAATTTGAATAAAGCTTGCCCAAATGAACCATACCCATTCCCACAGATCAACTTACTGGTAGATTCAATGGTAGTTTAGGAAGAGCTGGTGAGCTTCATGGACACTTACTTCGAATACAACTAGATAAAAATGCATGAGCCAGACATGGAGGCAACATCCTTCCTCATTGACCCAAGGACAATTGCTTCAAGGTTATACCTTTTGGACTTAATGCAGTGGCAATAAACCAACGACTTGCCAACCGAATCTTTAAGGAAAATATCAAGGGCATGATGGAATTTTACTTGGACGACATGGTTGTCAAAAGCACAGAGAAGAAGGATCACATAGTACACCTCCAAGAGTCGTTTGGTCTACTCCAGAAGTACAAAATGAAGCTAAACTTGGAAAAGTGCACATTCGGAGTAGCATCGGGCCAGTTCTTAAGATGTCTGGTTATCAAGTATGGAATTGAGGCTAACCCAAATCAAATAAAAGCCATTATGGAGTAAAGTCGCCCAGAATTATGAAGGAAATACCAAGCCTGACAAGACGAGTGGCAGCCCTCAACAAATTCCTTTCGCAATCCACAGACAAGTGCAAGCCGTTCTTTATGCCGATAAAGAAAAACAAGCGCTTGCTTTGGACCGACGAATGTGAAAAAGACTTCCCAAGGCTCAAGGAATGCCTCTCTAAACCCTTATTGATGTCCAAACCAATCAATCGAGAGGACTTGGAAGGGACAAAAAGAACATCTTGTTCTTTCATCAACAATTGTTCATCACTAGTGGACCTCTCAGTAGGGTTCGAACCCAAATGAAATTCTAACCATCTATTAGATGTAAAAGAACGAATGAATCTTGTAGGAATTCCTAAAAGCAGTGTGTCTACTGATTTCACTATAACGGCTTATTCGAAGTCATAATAACCTATTTTTAGTCACTTGTCGAGCATGAAGGAGTTAATTCAATCCAATATTTTTTTAAGAAACCATTCAAATTGATGAACAAAAACTCGTTTAAAAATTAGGGATAAAACGTTTTCGTTAATGATAATAATATTGATTTTTCTTATTATTGTCTTTTTATTTAGTATTTTAGGATGATAATTTTATTTAACTAAACTAATAATGTAATTTTTCGTAGGCTATTACTTTATGCTCTCTTAAAATTAATATGTAAAAATAATATATAAGTGTAAGTGCAAAGTGAGGTCATATTAGTTCAATAAAATATTCCTTTTAAAAATTAGATAGTTTTTGAAGGTGGAATCATCGACCACCGTGTCTTTGGAACTTGGGAGTGTCGCTCAAAACTAGTAAGCAACTAGAATTTGCACCCGCGCGTTGCTGCGGGATTGAAAATTATATGAAAGACTATGCACCTGCAATCTTTATAAACAATGTTCGAGTCAAAAACTGAGTTACCAATGCAAATGCAATTTATACACAACCTCATCATGAATGAAACAAATTTAAACATCTAAAGAGAATTCTATTTCTTCAAAACAGAAAGGGGAAAATAATTGTTTACTTAAAAAGTTAGAGTTACGATAAGTGCATCAATTACAAATGCAATATTGAGGGAATACCTGCCAAATAAAGCTTACTACATTCTTAGACTTTTCATGTGCTACATGCAACGAACGTAAAGCTTGGATACCAGACTTGCTCCCAGTTTGAGTTGTATCCAAAGAAGGGATAACTGACATTATTTTGCAATAAATTGCAGAAAGTGCCTTGTACAGCTCTCCATGCTGCAGAAGAAAACAAAGACAGTAGTCAACTAATGACGTACGATGATAAAACCATAAGGCAAATCAAAAGGTGACAGTAATAATTAAAAAAAAAAAATGCATGACAACTTCGAAATTGAGTTTTGGAGAGAGAGAGAGAGAAAAAGAGCAGAGAGAGGTTGTAAGCAAAGACCAAATATATAAGACTTTTCATTTACATGCATCCCAAATTAGGGTTCCAAAATCACAATAATTCTGGAAATTCAGGTTCCAACATCCCAGAAATAATTAAACAAAAAAGAAAAATTAAGAGAAGAGAGGGAGGAATAATGCATACCAAGGAAGAGAAAAAGCTGGAATGGATCGAGATGTTTGGGGACTGAAGTGAATTGGTATCTGGGTCTGTTTTGTTTTTTCTTGAAGTTATAGTAATTTGTATGCACCATCCATTTGTATTTATAGTAATTACCTGCACAAATCTCAATCACCTTACAATCTATCACTACACACATATAGTTCATACAAAATTGCAGGAATAAATTAAACTAACAAATTAAAAGAAAGGGACAAATAATGCATACCAAGGAAAAGGAAAAGCTGGAACCGACCCTGCCATGGTATATAGGCATCTCAATTTTCAATACCAATTACCCTTCTCAAATCTAAACATCTCTCTCTAGTCCTCCCTCCCATACCAAAGTCCTCTCACCACCGCATCACATAGTAACACAAAATCGAGTTATTCATGATTACTCAAATCCCAAGTTGGGTGAGTGACTATAAATTCTCAAGGCATCTAGTGACCAAGAGAATGCCGCTCGGTCTTACCTTCAAAAATAGCCATGTTAGGTTATTGTAAAAATTATGATCCACTTTTATCATATTTATTAAACTCTAAATAAAAGATTATGAACCATTGTGTTATTTACATGTACCAACATGCAGGAAAAACATAGGGTTTCATATTCCAAGAGAAAAATAAGTTAAGGAAAAACCTCAACACCTAACCTTATTATAATGGTGGCTGCTGAGTACAGCATCTGATCGTCTCAAGGACCTCTTTGAAACCGCCGTGGAAACATGTGATTGGGAATCTAGATGACAGCCTAGAACAACATTGTATTTCAAAGCCTGATATTCATAAAAACCTGTGTCAGCTTTAAAAAATCTAACTATTTTCTGAATCACCAGATACAATTCTTTAAAATCAGTTTCCTGGAAACAAAGATCATTCAAATGTCACTATTATTAAACCTATTAGCAGGAACAAAGATTCTTAAACTTCCTATCTCCATATATGAATTTAAGGAGGAGAGAAAAACAGAGTTATGCAAGTATAGAGGTGCAGTGCAGTTGATTTTAAGTTGTCAATGGGAGAAAATACCTGGAGTTGGAGATAAACTTGGTGAAAGTAGAAATCTTCAAGCTGCAAACAAATTGATCCTGGTTTTTGTCACAGAATGTCCTTTTATCAGAGAAAATTATAGCAAAACTTTTAAAACTAAACAAAATTGTGTGAAATGATTAGGAAGGCAGAATTTTTCCAGACTATGCAGAGAAATAAAATTTAAATTAAAAAAAAATGTGAGTTCAAATAGAACTATATAGAGGTACACTGAGCAGAAAATCTTATTTAATGATAGTCTTTTAATTTATCATAGGTTTTTTTGTTACCAAAATTTACCAATTCAAATTAAATTCACCAAAAAAGCATAAATGTTTTTTCGTTAACTTGTACATACATTTGTGAATAATTAAAGAAAAACTGCAGTTTAAAAATCTCACTTCTTCAACAGAATTTTGTAGGTGGATATAAGTATTTTGATTTTGTAGAAGCAAGTTGGATAATGTGTAAACATACATAGATTACAATGCTGAGAAAATAAGTCTTTATCTTTTATAGTAATAAACTATAATTTTAAGAAATTTAATTACCATTTCATTCGAGAGTAAAGTTTGAACGCCTTGAAATTTGTGGAAGCTCAAAACCTGCAATATGAATAGTGACAAAAAGGGCTCAATTGTTGAGAAGCATTTGTAAAGAGGAACTCAACATTGGACCTCTAGCAATCACATAACTTTGCACAAAACACTCAGGTAACTTAACCAGGATTACACAAAAGAGACAAAAACAGAAGAATAATTCCATACCTCTGAATCTCATATGGGAGACCAGTAGATTCAAATGAATTGAATGGTGGAGGCACATTAGCACCCTAGCAAAAGATATAAATCAGATCACTCTGAGCAGATAAAAAATTGATATCAGACATCCAGAGAACAGATCATCATTCAGGACAAAGTTGAGTTTGAAGTTCTTTGAACACCATTCGGAACAAATTCCCATGTTACCTTCATTTAGGACAAAAAATTTACAAAATTAAAGTTGGGTTTTTCATATTCTCTATTGGGTATTGAAAGTCGTTGGGAAAGATTGGAAACAACCAAACCAACATCCAATTTAGCACACACCTAAGAAAAACAGAAGCAAGAAACAAAACAATGAAAGATCATAAAAGGTTCAACAATAATAAACAAAATTACAGTTGGATTTAAAGATGCATACTCAAGCAGCTCCTTAGTGCTTTCAAATATGGCCAGGTCTTCTTCCTTGAGATTCAAGGATACTTCTATGCCATCTCCATCTCGTGTATCCATTAACACAATTAGATTCTTGAACTCCGTACCTGAAGTCACCCATGGTGGCTTTCCCCATCCAAAATCAGCTTCATAGAAAGGAAACCTGCATCAATTGCTGCAGCTAGTTTCTACATCACTCCTTACCATGAGATTCCAATAATCCTTGAAAAATTCCCATACATCGTCCCCACCAATACCAATACCATATTTTATTTTAAATTCCCTTAAATATTCTAACACATTGATATGTACAAATTTTCACAGAATTAATGTAAAAATTACCTTTTTTCGGAGACCACAACCTCAAAAACCGCTACTTAACCCAGAAATTTAATCACAAAAAATTCTGCAAAACCTAAAAAAATTTACTAAACTGACATAAAACCAAACCCAGAAATATAAGGGTACAATTCTACAAACCCACCAATTTAATGAAGAATTCTCCAAAACCCAGAACCCTCTGCCAAATGAAATGGTCAAAGCATGGAAAGTAGACTCGAGAAATCCAATCGTTAAAAGCCATCAGAGGAAAGGTTGAAATATAGCTATAAAAACAGGTCCAACCAAGTAAAGTAATCCACTTGGTTATTAAACGTAAAATTCTACAAAATCACTAAAAACTTGTTAAAATTCAACTATATTAAATCACAAATTTGAAGCTGATTTTGACATGCAATAGGTCTAAAAGGTACCTGAGGTGATAAGGTATGGTTTGACATCTTCTTCTTTCTTCACCTCTTTCTAAGTTGCTCTTTGCATAAACTACAGTAATTAAAAAAACTAACCCAATTACGTTGTATTAATCTGTAAATACAATTAAAGGTCCACCAGAAAATTATATAACTCAAAATTAAACAACACCAAGATGAATTTAAGCAAAACCTAGATCAGATTCTAAAAGGGTTTATCAAAAATAATAATTTAATCAGAAATTAACACTAAAAATAAATAAAAAACCAAAAAAATTGCAATTTTATCGTTTCTTTTCACCTTTTAAGTTCCTGAGAGTGCTGGAAAGCTCTCGCTTTGCCATATTAGCTTTATGGGCTTCTACTCTGGAATCTAAGTGAGAACTGAAGGCCCTGCGGGAGCAGAAGAGAAAGCAACCTCTAGCAACAGAGAAAGCAGTGAAGGTTTTTTTAGCAAGAAAGTGTGGTTGGTAATTTGTGAGACAAAGATCGCACGGTGGAAGAGGGAGAGAAGGTAGCCTTGGAGAGCGAAAGGAATCGAGGTTCAAGAGCGACAGAAGAAGGGAATTGTGAGAGAGAAAAGTGGAACGGAGGGAAAAGTAGAGAAGAAAGGTCGAGAAGTAGTCAATGTGGAGCGATGAGCGACGCGTGGACAAACGGCATAATGGAGAAGAAACAGAGGGCATTTATGCCATTGAAAATGACAGAAGCTGAGGAGTGATCGACAGGTGGAGATGAAAGGCAAAGTCGTCTTTTTACTGTTAAAAAAAAGAAAAAAATGGGCAGATAACAAATGAATTGGAGGGCATTTTCGTCCGCTTACTGTTAATGAACAGTAATTTTATGTTGTTGAGTATTAGTATATACACACACATGTATGTATATTTCTCTGCCACTTTGCATTTATTATCCCTTTTTCGAGGAATGGGCCTTCGTTGCTACCACCAGACAACGGCAATGGCAATGGCATCCCCCTTTTCCTCTTGCCTCTTTCTCAAATGGAAAAGAAACAGTGAGAGAGAAATAAAATCATAACATGCATAGAAAAGAAAACCCTCTTTCAGAAAGAGCTGCAACAGTCGGTGAGGGAGTTCTTGAGAAAAACAATTATATATATATAATAAACAGAACAATCAACAATTGTTTTACCCCGTGGATAAATACATTGGTTTTTGGACAAAAAAATAATAAACAAATAGACTGCAGGACAAAACAAATGATTATAGTTGTCAGGCATAGTTTGTGGCGCCAAAAAGGGAAAAAATTATAAAAATATTGTTTGGGTTTTTAAAAGCAAAGAACAGCAGATGATGGAGAATGGCACCAGAAAGCGGAAAGGGCAAAATGGCCAACTCACTGCACAATTTCAGAAAAGGACAAAAAATTGCTCAGCAGGCAAGGGACAAAACCGGGTGGGCACTGTTAATGAACAGTGATCAGCAACTGGGTTTTAGTATATATAATATCTTCCTACATTATTGCCTTCAAATTTGATTAAGTGTGCATAACTTTTTCCATTTCCCCTCATTGGTTGGTGTGCTTCTTGCCCTATTGTTGGAGTAAAATATTAGTACACCATCATATATCCATTGTATAATGGATCGCATACTTATTTTTATTTTTCTACACATTTTTATTAAATTCTAATTATTGATTTTTTTTAATTCATTCAATTTGAAAATTGAAAACAAAAAAAAAGTGTGTAAGAAATAAAAATAGATATATAAATAGTACTATTCTTGTATAATTTACTATCAATAATGACAAATATAAGTATATTTTAAGAAAAATAATGTACTGAGATACGAGCCTGCTTCTTCAGGATCCAATTGAAGAACACCATTGGCATGTTGATGCCCCGTTAAAAAAACACTAAAAAATTCTGGAGTACCGCATCCGACGGTTAAACGTGTTTACAACATGGCATATCACATGATTCAAAAGAATGGTTCACTGTTTTGTTGTTAAGTAGCTCATAATTTAAAAAAGTAAAAACATGATACGATATGCACATTCATCATTCATGCAAGAATTCACGTTATCTATGCATATGTGGATTATGTTAATTGAGTAAGATATTGTGTCTGTTCCATTATATTTAAAGTTTAAATTTAACTTTTGATTTTACTTTTGCTAAAAAACCCCTCGAGGTTATCTTAAAGAAATTTTTTAATATACTTAAAATACAGAAGAAAACATTTCATGTTATTATACACTTAAAAGAAAGTTGTTTTTTTGTAAGGCGTCCCTCGAATTATGAAGCACCTGGTATGGAAAGCTTCCAGAATCGAGAGGGTTTGGATGTGTCTTGGCCAATAAAGCACTTCACCTGATGCAATGGGCTTATAACATATAATACTGAAAACGAAGCTTCTTAGCTTCCACCACCTATTTTATACTACAAAGTGGAGACTTTAACCGAAGCACCCAGAACCAACAATACCACATTTCTCCGCCTCATTCAACTGCTCCACATGACCGACCTTTGCCACGTGTTCCGTGAGGCCCCACCTTTGCCACCTGCTCGGTGGCCCCCATCTTTGTGCTGATTTCTGCTCGTGCTTCGCAGCACTTCACAACGAAGTATTGACAAAAAGGAACTCTTGGAGATGGAGTCTTGAGAGTTGAGATTGTGATCGTGTCCGCACTATGTCGTTTCCGCGTCAACCTTTTCATACTCCGCCGGAGAGCTCCGTCGAGTCTTTGAATGAGGACACGGACCCGGCAGTCCCGCTCCGGAATCTCTCGATGGTCCGAACAAGAATGGATTCCCTGCAGTACTTCCTCACTGATTCAATCCACGCCAACGCTCTAGTCAGCAAGGACCAGATGGATATGGTATCCGCCGGCATCGCCTCCGCCATCCACGAAATCATCTCAAACGGCGCCGCTCTGTTGGCTCTCTCTCAGAACCCGATACCCTATTCCGACCCGACCCGAACACCTGCCGCTCAAATCGAGGTTCCCGAGGTCAAGAAAGAGGTAAAAGAGAACGATAGCGGTAAGGGTGACGGAGACGGAGGTGAGATCGTGGAGGTGGACGCGATGGAGCTGCTGGCGGAGCACATCCATTACTGCGAGATTTGTGGGAAAGGGTTCAAGCGAGACGCGAATTTGAGAATGCACATGCGGGCTCACGGGAACCGGTTCAAGACCCCCGAGGCGTTGGCCAAACCGGATAAGACCCCGGCCCAGTCGAGCAGGAATTCCCGGTTCTCGTGCCCGTACGTCGGGTGCAACCGGAACAAGGAGCACGGGAAGTTCCGGCCGTTAAAATCGGTGATTTGCGTGAAGAATCACTTCAAGAGGAGCCACTGCCCAAAAATGTACTCGTGTAACAGGTGCAATAAGAAAAGCTTCTCGGTGGTGGCGGATTTGAAGAGCCACTTGAAGCATTGTGGCGAGGCTAGGTGGCGGTGCACGTGCGGCACGAGCTTCTCGAGGAAGAGCAAACTGTTCGGACACATGGCGTTGTTCGAAGGTCACATGCCGGCGGTTGAGGACGAGAAGAGTGGTGGTGGGAGTAAGGTTGTGACAGCTATGGAGCAGGATGATGATGAGGAGGAGGAAGAAGAGGATGAGGAGGAGGGCATGACGACGTCGTCGAAGGGAAGGGAGTTGAATTCGAGTTCCAATATTTACGAGGATATTGAGTTTTCTGATGAATTGCTTAATGGGTTCGGTTCGATAGATGACTATTTTTTGGAGGATATGTTGACTGATTTGTAGCTGAGATAATGATGGTAAGGTGGGTTACATCTTTTGCTTTATTTCATTTGTTGTAGTGCTTTTGTGTGTATTATGGATGTAATAATTTTTTTAATGAGAGATTTCTTGTTAATTTCTTTGTTGAGATTAATTTTCTTTTTTTTATTTTATTTTATTTTTTATGGTAATCTCCTGCTGGATTTTCTAATAATTTGAATAAATGCGTATTTTTGGGGTATATTTGCAAGTCTACCATCCTTGTCTTGTTGGTCACAATGAGACTCAGTAACAAATGTGTTTTCATGGAGTTGCATGGGTCCAGTTCTTCTGAAGTCCAAGCTTTAAGGAAATCATGGTCACTTATTGTTTGGTTTTAGTTTACCTGTGAAGAGAAAGTAACAACAAATGTCAAATGATCATAATTGTTATCGAATAGTAGGCAGTGACGGATTCAAGAAATATTATTTTCGGGACTCAGTAAGACTAGCACGAGCAGCGTGTAGAACTTTTTGAACGGAATCACAAGAAAATTGGCATTTCATTGAGCCTTGGTAGGCTCGGGCTCATTTATCAAGTCATATTCCATGCCTGTCGACAAATGCCAACAACTTCCAAACGAGCATGTCAACTAATGTCAATGGCTTTTGAGTGAGCATGTCGGCATATGCTAATGTACGCCGAGTGAGCTTACCGACAAATGCTCATAACAATGCATATAAAAGTACGAGACTAGCATCTACTCAACCCAGTGTCCATACAGGTAATTCGTCGAGTAGTTGGAGAGCAGTTTTCAAGAATATCTCAAATTTCCAAAAGGCAACACCTAGTTCTTCCATAGAAGATTTCTGAGCTTGGGAGGGTCAACCGATCCACCTTACCTGAAGGTGAATCCGTCCCCGACAATAGGTGACCACGATTTTTAACCTCCCAAGGTCCAGGAGAACAAGACTGGGAGTTCTATTTTCGGTTCCAAAACTAGTATAATAGTTGATTTGGTCCTCTATTTAACCCTAAATTTGTACTTGTTTCTTTTTAGGCTTATGTTCTTTAACAAATGCGCCTAATTTTGTGTTTTGTCTTTTCGTGGCCTATAAAGTCACTATATTCAGAGAGAGTGTTGACTATACATTTTAAGTGAGTGCATTATACGGGGATATGAACGTAGTTCCACAGGCATCTTCAAATGAGAAAACTCTCTCATAGCTATCTAGTTATGAAACGCAAAACTTCACTCTTGACTATGTTTTTTGGGCTTTTAAAAATTATTTTTTTTGTGGGAGAGTCAGTTAAGCCTTATAATAGGCTAACTGTGATAATTTGGTCCGAATTTGCCTTTGACGACAATAAGACTTCTCACTTACAAGTAAAGAAAAATATTACTAGACAACAGTATAATGTGGCTTAAGATAATTGGAGAAATGGTTTATGAACTTTGCTTAACTTGAGGTTTGGCCACTGAACTAAAACTTCGTGATCGAGTATGAGTCCTTGAACTTGTTATCATATGGAGCAATGATCATTTTGACTAACTACAATAGAATTTACATTCATTTTTGCCCCTTTAAACTCTTTATTTTGGATTAAGTCTAACGAAATTAGTCTAAACGACCATTGCTCTATATTAAACAAGTTTAGGGATTAGTCCAATTTCCTCTTAGTATCTTTTTTTTTTTTTTTTTAACAAATGATATTATGCATATTATGAAAATAATGTAACTGTTGTTTAATTAGTTTTTACAAGAAACAATGTATCTACTAGTTTATATTTATAAGAAAATAAAGAACCTATTAGAATTTACATCCATTTTTTGCCGCTTTAACCTCTTTATTTTGGATTAAGTCTTACGAAATTAGCCTAAATGACCATTGCTCTATATTATAATTGTGAAGCCAAAAATAATCAAGAGGCAACACGTGGATTTTTGGGCAAAAATGAAAAAATTACCCTTAAGGAGCACCAGAATTCCTACACGCGAGCGGTGGACAAACATCCCACAATCAAGTCAAAAGTACCCAAAATAGGTAACAAATTCAAAGTTATTTCATCCATCCTCATCCTATATTTTCCACAAGGTAATTATTTCATAACCTTCAAAACATTCCATATAAATTGAGTTAATTGGTTAATTAATGGATTTATTCCTAATTAATCCATTAATTACCAATTAAATCACCCATTTCACACAAAAATACCCCAAAGGGCCGGCCACCTTTTCTCAAGAGGGGGACTGGCCATGCACTATATATTCAACCTCATTTCCTCTAAAAACCTAAGTCCTCACTCTTGCAAAACTCCAAAAACTCTCTAAACACTTTTCTCTCTAAATTCTAACTTTGGTATCGGAGGTTCTTCGGCCAAAGCCCCCCACCCCCCATTTATCGTGGGCGCGTGAGGCTCTTGGCCTTGACCCTAAGGTGTTAATTGTTTTGTAGGTGAAATTTTATCCAAGAAGAAGGAGGCGGAAATTTGCATCCACAAATTGGTGCTTTCATTGAGAGTTGAAGTACACACACTCGTAGAAGACTCTCGCATAAAAGGTTTTTCTCTATTTTTTCTTGTCCATTTGTATATTTTTTGTATGTTCTTATTTTTTTGTCAAAGTAGTATATGCATGGCCAGGTGATATATGATTTTGGAATAGCAGTACTCACTAGCTTCCTGACAAAATAACTTGTTTCAATTGTGTTCTTTTGATTTCTCATTCGTGATCACAACACCAATAATGTGTATAGGGAATTAGTACATAATATTTTGGCATTTTTCTTTTTTTACCGAACGATAGCATTAGTGTGGTAAATTGTTAGTTATTAGAAGGGAAAGGGATTCGTAAAGATCGAACCCGCACCAAAGTGTATAAATATATTTCCTTTCATCACTACAGTAATGCATCATCTGCATAATATTGTGGCATTGAGCAAGTTGCTTCTTGTTGGAATATGGGGTTTCGGAAATTAATCAGATAAAAATGGTTTGAGGTAAAATCAAGCTATTTCTTCTTTCTTTTTTGCCAATTTCTTATGAGAATATTTATTCTGAATTATATTTTGTCTTTTATTTATGAATCTAATTATATAATGTTATGCATGATTAATTAGGGTCTCGATAAGAACAATGTTTTCCTTTCATTGCTCAACTTGGGGATTGTAAAAACACCATACATGTCATTTCGAATTTGCAAAGGTTACATGCTCAATTGTGATTGATTTCATTAGAGTACATGCAAAGGAATGTACATCTTATGGACAATCTAATTAAAGGATACAAAGATAGTTGTTATATTGCTCTATCTATTTATGATGCAATTAAAAATGAATATATTCAGCATTGTTATGAACTTTTCTAGTTTAAGTGTGATTGTGTAAATCCTAGATTATATTTGATTCTAATTATTCTTTCCTATATGGACTTGTATTCCTTGGGGATGAAGGATTTCTTCTTTGCTTTTACTACTATAAATAAAGGCACTACGTAAGAGGGATAACATATCCTCAACACACAATTCCCCTACGATTCTACCAACACATCTCTGCTCTCTCTCTACCCTTGCGACCGGCCCTCTCTAATGTTGTCAGATAAAATAGGCTACAACACGTTATCAACACGCTCTTACCGTTGCGCTTAGGAATCTAACGTTGAAGTTTTTCTGCATCAAACCAGTTAATCCCTATCATCACGCAATCAGGTTCTTCCAAAACAATGGTTTTTATCTCGATATTTTTGCAGCCTTGATAGCATGAACATTCACCATATTGCATGACCTAACTTTACGTTTTTCGAATTTTAGATTCTACACAAATTGTATATGCATTATATTCATAATTGTTGACTTATGTGAATTTGATATTGCCATGAATTGCATCTATATATGTACATGCATTAAAATATTTGAATAGAATATGCATCAAATTGAATTGAATTGAAAAAGAACAAAAAACAAAAGAAATCGGAAAAGGCAACCTGGGTACCCATGACCTTGAGCCATTCGACCAAGCCTGCAGCTTGGGTGGCCGAGCCGTGCCAAGCCGCGAGTTCCCCAATTGGAACTGAGGGCTCCAAGACTAAAACCCAGCAACCCTAATGCCTTTCACAGCGTCTTCCCCTATTGCAGGTTGGCCTGCAGCCAATCCCCACCCACGGCTCATCGTGTTTTGACTGCTTGAAGTTCGTCCCCGACACCAATTGACCAAGATTCCTTCGAATCTCGTTAGAATTTTTCTAATTTTTCGATTCATTTTCTAGGGTTTTTGATAGAACGTTGAGATTTCTCAATTCCCATTCCTATTTATGGTCTCCATTGATCCATGAACTCGCCCCGAGCATCGTTGTCCCAAAGCACGGCCGCTTGAAGCGGTGACCCTGATTTTCTTCCTTGGCATACCCACCCAGCTATGGCTGGGGTGTCTTTGGACTCAACCCGAGCCCTATTGGGCTTTGTCTTTCGGCTTATTTCTCTTTGGGCTTGCCTGCAGCAGCCCCCTCCATTCGCCTAGCCTAAGACCCAATCGAGCCCATCTGGGCTCCTGCCCTCTTTCCCATGCACTACATTGCCAATCCATGCCCTTCTTGGGCTCTTACTTTGGGCTTGCGAATGAAGGCCACTCTTTGTGTTGATGGGCCTGCATGGCTACTCAGACCAAGACCAAAATTCGCCTAGTTTTTTGGGCTTGGGATGCATTGCACCCTTTTATTAAGCCCATCCGTGGGCTTAGGCCTTATTTTGGGCCCTGAATTTAATTGCCTAATTATTTTAGGGCCAATGGGTTTTATATTTTTTCACCCACACTTTAATTTTGGCCTGAAGTCCAAATAATTAATTCAATTATAATTTTAGACCTGAAGTTCTATTTGCATATTTCCTTGTTGCATATTTATGTGTATATATTTGCGTTTGTTTGCAAGAACATGTGAACCTAAAGTTCATAATTATTTTGAAACCTAAAGTTTCTATAAACATGCCTTGTTTGAAAACCTGAAGTTTTCATTAAAAAATCACTCATGAAAGCCCGAAGCTTTTTCGTGCGAATATTAACCAATACTTGTCTATTAAAACCTGAATGTTCTACTCATATATGAGTGGATTGATTTTTTTTTTTTCTCCATTGCACTAATCACATCTTGTCCTTTATTTTGTGATAGGAACATGTTGAATTTGAACAAACTCGACTTTACCACTTTGGAGGTCTCTGCAAAGAACTACCTCAAATGGGTCCAAGATGTGAAGCTCCACCTCACTGCAACAAATTTGCGTCCTACCATTGAAGATGAGACGGACAACCCTGTTGGCGAAGCTAAGAAAGCCACTGCTATGATCTTCATCCAAAGACATATTCATGACGCTCTGTAAACTAAATATCTTGCTTAAAAGGATCCACGAGCACTATGGGTCGCTTTGGCTGATCATTTTGATCACCAAAAAGACATCTTCTTACTTGAAGCAAGACATGACTAGCAACATTTGCGCTTCTAAGACTTTAAGTCTGTGAATGAATATAATTATGAAGTTTGTCGAATCTGATCACTTCTCAAGTTTTGTAATGAAACTTTGACCGAATAGGATCTCCTGGAGAAGACCTATTCGACCTTATCTGCTACTAATTTTGTTCTGCAGCAACAATATAAAGTTCAGAAGTTCACTAAGTTCTCGGATTTGATCTCTGTTTTACTTCTCGCTGAAAAGCAAAACTACCTTTTGATGAATAATCATCAAGCTCAACCTCCTGGGGCGACTGTTGTGCTTGAAGCACACTATAGCACAAACCAATGCCCAAAACACCAAAAGAGGCATGGTAGAGGCAGCCAGAAGCCATCCCGCCAAGGTCCACAGAGTCAAGGCCCATCTAAGGGAGGAAACAAAGCCCAGAAATGCCCTAACCTCGCTTCCAAGGCCCCAAACTTTAAGAATAAGGGCAAAGCACTTAAAAGATCATTGGTCTCGTGTTTTCCGAGCTCCCCAAAAGGTTGTAGCTAAGTATCATTCTCGTCGTAAGAAGTTTGAATAAAACTTTATGCAAGTGGACGATCTGGAAAGTACGAAGATAGAGGTTTCTGACTTTCAGGAAGCTATCACACCTATGGAAGATTAGAATCTTAGACAGACTTATTTTTTAGTTGAAATAAGACCATGGGGCCGAATTCCACAGTAGTGGCCGCCCCCTTGTTTTTGGTTAAATTTTGAACAATTTTCCTTTATATTTGGATTATTTGTTGGTGATTTGTTTTTTGGATATTAAGGTTTAATTAATTTCCGTCCTTGAATACTTAAAATTATTTTGAATGGATATTTGTTTTTAGAACTTTTATGCATGTGACTAATTCAAATTAATTTTTCATTCTAGGTATGACTAGTGGGGAAGTTAGTTGTCTGGTAGATAATGTAACCATGCAATCTGTTTTGCATGAACGCATCTATTTAACTAACTTCATACCTAAGAATGCACCTCTAACAGCCCTCTCAGGCCCATCTAATCTGATTGAAGGATACGGTAAGACACGTATAATGTTGTCTAATGGTACAATCTTGACCATTGATGGGGCTTTTTATTCGCCACGTTCCAGAAGAACGTTGTTGAGCTTTAAGGACATTAGAAATAACAATTACCACACTGAAACCCACGTAGAAAACAGAGTTGAATTTCTGTGCATAACTTCTTACGAATATGGCCAGAAACGTATTCTAGAAAAGATGGAGCGTATCCCGAGTGGTCTGTATACTACGACCATACGCCCACAGAAAGCCACTATGTGGCCGGCCCTACCTCTAGGACCTCGCACGAAATCATACTTTGGCATGATCGTTTGGGACATCCTGGACGAATAACGATGCGTCGTATCCTCAAATCATCACACGGGCATCCACTAACCCGAAGTTTAGATTCGATTCAAGGAATCGCATGTCAAACATGTTCTATAGGAAAGCTTATTACTAAGCCTTCTTATGACAAGATTCGTTCGAATCCTCCTATTTTTCTACAAAGGATTTAGGGGGACATTTGTGGACCTATTCACCCTCCATGCGAACCATTTAGATATTTTATGGTTTTGGTTGACGCTTCCACACGTTGGTCACACGTGTGGTTGTTGTCCACAAGGAACGCTACATTCTTCAAACTATTGGCTTAGGTTATCAAGCTCAGGGCTCACCACCCTGATTATCCAATCAAATTTATTTGATTGGATAATACTATAGAATTCACATCTAAAACTTTTGATGACTATTGCACGTCGATTGGGGTTGAAGTTCAACATCCAGTACCCCATCACACCCAAAACGGCCAGGTAGAGGCATTTATTAAGCACTTACAAATGATTGCTCAATTGTTGGTCATACGTACCAAGCTCCCGATCATTGCTTGAGGCCATGCAGTATTGCACGCATCCATGTTAGTCCACCTGAGGCCTGTTGCCACCCAACCATATAGCACCCTTCAGTTAGTTACCAGATACGAACCTGACATATTGCATCTGCACGTTTTTGGTTGTGCGGTCTATGTACCGATTTTGCCGCCCTTACGTACAAAAATAGGGCCTCAGCGAATGATGGGAATCTATGTCGGATATGATTCTCCTTCAATTATTCGTTACTTAGAACCTTTGACAGGTGATCTGCTTACTACTCATTTCGTGAATTGTCACTTCTATAAGACAGTCTTCTCGTTGTTATAGGATGATAAGAACTTCAACATTCTTGAAGAACGACGAGAATTATCGTGGACGACTCCCACTTTGTCTCATTTAGATCCCCGCATCGCTTAGTCTGAAACTGAAGTGCAGCGCATATTAGATATTCAGAGCATAGCTCAGAGCATGCCAGGTGCTTTCACTGATCTAGCGCGCGTGACAAGATCACATATTCCAGCTGCAAAAGTGCCTGCAAAGATGGACGTACCAAATATATGGCGGACGTCCCTCCTAGAGGCCCGGGACACTAATTTTAGTGATCCACATACATTAGCGGCTAACCGATTATCTGCCCCTACACAAAAGCGTGGTAGACCTCTTGGTTCAAATGATTCATACCCCTAGAAGAGGAAACCCACGACAGAGGCTTCTGAAGAGCTTACCGTGAATCTGACTAGCGCTTACTCGTTTTATCTAACTCATGAGGAAATTCTAAATTACGGAAGCATCCTTGAATAGACGATTCCTCCTCTCGAGAATCATGAGATTTCAGTCTATTATGCTAGCTTAGCTGATGTGTGGTGTAGAAGTACGATGATCATCGACGACACATTAGTATATACTGTAGCTACTGAGATCCTGTTAAGCGATGACATTGAACCTCATTTCGTTGATGAATGTCGACGTAGAACTGATTGGTCAAACTGGAAACAAGCAATCCAAGTCGAACTCGATTCTCTTGCAAAACGTAAGGTGTTTGGACTTGTAGCTCCTACTCCTCCACATGTGAAGCCCGTTGGCTACAAGTGGGTTTTCGTTAGGAAACGTAATGAGAAGAACGAAATTGTGTGTTATAAAGCTCGTCTTGTTGCGCAAGGATTCTCACAACCCTTCGGGATTGACTATGATGAAACTTATTCACCCGTTATAAATGTGATTACTTTTCGCTACCTTATCAGTTTGGTAGTTTCCAAAAATTTGAGTATGCAACTGATGGACGTAGTAACTGTGTCTTTCTGTGGGGATCTTGATATGAAAATCTATATGAAAGTTCCCGAATGCTTACATTGACTAGATCAAATATTTCCAAACCCCAAAACACGCTTTCAATTTAGGTGAGGCATTCACTTTACGGTTTGAAGCAATTTGGAAGAATGTGGTATGACCGTCTAAGTGAGTATTTGAATAGTCAAGGATATGTGAACAATGAACTATGCCCTTGTGTGGTCATTTAGAAGTCACATTCTGGTTTTGCGATAGTTGCAGTATATGTCGATGGCATGAACCTTATCAAAACTCCTAAAAAGCTCGCGAGAAGTGTCGCGCACCTGAAGTCGAAATTTGAGATGAAAGATCTAGGAAAGACTCGATATTGTCTTGGTCTCGAGATAGGGGCACCGTTCGGATGGAATCTTAGCACATCAAATGAACTACACCCAGAAGGTGTTGCACCACTTTAACGAGGATAAAGCGAAGCCTTCAAGTACTCCTATGGTCGTTTGATCACTAGATGCAAAACAAGATGCCTTCCCTCCGAATGAGGATGATGAAGAGGTTTTGGAGCCTGATGTTCCTTATCTAAGTACGATAGGTGCTTTATTGTACTTAACTTAATGCACTAGACCCGAAATCTCCTTCGTTGTTAATCTTTTGGCAAGATACAGTAATGCACCAACATGCAGACACTGGACTGGCATAAAAGACATCTTCCATTACCTTAAGGGTACTACGGATTTGGGCTTGTTCTATCCCTACAAATCTTTGAGTGATACCGCGCCCTCTTCTTCTCGAGTCAATTCTTGCCTTGTTGGTTATGCCAACGTAGGATACTTATCTGATCCGCATAATGCACGTTCTCAAATGGGTTATGTCTTTACCATTTGAGGCACCACAATATCTTGAAGGTTAATGAAACAGATCTTAGTTGCCACTTCGTTTAAGCATGCTGAAATTCTCACCTTACATGAAGCAACTTGGGAATGCTTTGGGTTAAGAGCAATTGTGGGCCATATTCGAAGCTCTTGTGATCTTTACCCCTGATGTAGATGTCTTAACGAGGATCTTTGAAGACAACGCAGCATGCATCGAACAACTTAAGAAAGGTTACATCAAAGGTGACAACACCAGGCACATTGCGTCGAAGTTCTTGTTCTCACATCAACAACAAGAGCATCAGAAGATTGAAGTCATGCAAATCTGTTCACAAGACAATCTGGCCGACCTTTTCACCAAATCACTACTGAAGGCAACGTTTCAGAAGCTTGTTCAAGGAATTGGTATACGTAAACTTTTTGAGTTGTAACATTGCTAGTTCTCTTTGAAATTGTGTCAAACTCAGGGGGAGTATCCTGAAGTATACTTGCTTAATCTTAATGTACTCTTTTTTCCTACAATTAGGAGTATTTTTCCTACTGGGTTTTTGCTACCTAACTAGGTTTTAACGAGGCACCCACCTTGGGTTGGTCATATCCCTAATGACGCCCAGAAGACGTTTCTCTTGACTTTTGCATTGCTCAGGCACTTTTCCTTTGACTATGGATTTTGTCCCTACTTGGGTTTTTATCATAGCCTTAGGGATTTTTAGTGAGACTTACTACCATATGCAAGTTCCTACCTTATTGAGAATAAGCATTGTTCCCAGAATTTGTGCCTACGAGTCGACTTCCTCAACTTCTGCATGATGCTAAAATCTACCTTGAGTATTTACACACTCAAGGGGAAGTGTTATGAACTTTCCTAGTTTAAGTGTGATTGTGTAAATCCTAAATTAGATTTGATTCTGGTTATTCTTTCCTATACGGACTTGTATTCCTTAGGGATGAAGGATTTCTTCTCTCCTTTTACTACTATAAATAAAGGCACTACGTTGGGGGGATAACATATCCTCAACACACAATTCCCCTACGATTATACAAACACATCTCTCCTCTCTCTCTACCCTTGCCACCGGCCCTCTCCTTCTTGTCAGATAAAATAGGCTACAACAAGCATCATATTGTTAGGTTTGTGCATAATTAGTCCACATGAAGAAGGTTTTTTTTGTTACATAAACTCCAAATTTGGACATTGCGTCCGATCCTAGCTACAAGTCCAAATTTCAAGGAGCTTATGACTAGGCACAACTCAATTGTTGCTCAATTTGTTTCTATAAAAACGAGTGATTTTTCAAGAGTACAAGGTCTAGCTGGTTGTTGGAGTCTATCAATTATACCACAAACGCCAGATCATCAAAACGTCAGAAGGTAAATTATTTGATCATCCAAACTCCATTGTGAATTTTTTTTTTTTTTTTTTTTTTTGTCTGTTTTCTTATATAACATGGGAACCCTGATGAACCTTCTCAAGGATCCAAAGAAGACGATCAAGTTGGAGACCTTTCATTTGTTCAAGATAGAGAGCATTTGTTCTCAACGCCATAACTATGATATATGCTCACCATACACCTAATCATCTACCATGTGTTCTTTCACTTAACTCTAGTTAACTTTCACATTAAATGTTACATTTTGAATTTTGAAAAAATTAACCAAAATTAAGTAAAATAACACGTGACAGATAATTAAGTATATGGTGAGCATATACTATAGTTTATGGTGCTAAACAAAAATGCACCCGTTCAAGATATTTGTTGCAAATCAAAATAAAGCTTCCTAAGATTATTCACGTGATTATAAAAAATTAAAAAAAAAAAGGGCGATTGACAATCTAAAGTTATTAATGTGAGTTCTGTTCATCAATATTTGAGGTTCCATGTTAATTGTACAATTGATGTACATGCCTTGTAAATCATTATTTGAAAAAGGAAATTGAATCACATGGTCACCTAACTAAATTATCTTCAATAAATATTTACAGGGTCACGCTCAATTTCTGGATAAAAAAGTAGATAAAGCTAGTTCATAGATGGCACAATGTAACAAATTTCTTTTTGGGTTCCTAAAGACAACATATTGACTATATCAATATATCAATATAATCAATTTACGGAATTATTTGTGATGCCCACAAATTCATCATTTTTGATAAAATAAGTGACGCATTTCGAAATGTTTTCTTGTTGTCTATATTTGAAGCCCTTGCGCGACGAACAATATCGTTGTCAAGGCCATCTCTGAGATTTCGGGGCCCTGTGTGAAATTTATAAAATGGCCCCTTCCTAAGATAGTTTTAGAAAAGTTGGACAATGTATTGATGTCAAAAAATAATCACTTAAATCAAAACAAACTTTAGTACTCACTTATTGCAAGTTTACAAATGTCATTAATTATAAGTAAAAAGAGGTACAAATATAATATTCACTAAATGATCAAAAGCATTTCAATATTCAACAACCAAACATGAAAAAAAACTTCAAACCTCTAACTTTAAAGTTTCACTTGAATATATAACATTATTATATAATAAAATTGAAAAATATCCCTTTTTAGGAGGTTACTATTGATACCCAAAATATCTCATTGCACTCCAAATTTTTATATTTAGAATAGAAAAAAAAAATACTCTTTTAAGCAGTGCATAATGAGATTTTAAAGTGCTAAGAAAAGCAATTTTTAAATATAGAACATTATTACATAATATTAGATGGCAAAAATTTGGGGGCCTATCTAACTGCACCTTTCACTCCCCCTCAATGCCCCCTCTGATCGGTGTGCAAGGGTTTTTTCTTTCTTTCTATTTTTTGTGTTTTTTTTTTTATTTTAAGTTTTTGCTTGAGGAAATTGACTTTTTTGTCGCTCAAGGAAGCATTGAGCAACAAAAGGTATTTCGTTGCGCAAGTAGTTTTTTTTTTTACTAGTGAATGTTATTACGGGTTCTTTATTAATCAAAGAAAGAAAAAAATATTCTTATGCCCATTTTAAATTTTTGTAACAACCCGTCCCTAATTTTACGAGTTTATTAATTTTAAAAGAGTGAATTGATGAAAATGCCCCTAGTGGCAAGATTGTTGACTTTCGTTTACCATCTTTTTGTGACGTGTACAAGCTATTATTTTATCGTATTTTCGAAGTACTCGACGGTACGAACGCGTAGGCGAAAGCGGAATCAAAATTGGAGTTACGATGGAGGTTTTACGAAACTACAAATCCGCAAAATACTTTTGTTAAAATTACTATTTTATATTTTATATACTTTTCAAATTTATTATATTATTATTTAATATTTTTTTGTGGATATTTTATTATTTTAATAATTTATTTTTGGCCGTGGGGCGTACACATCACAAACTCTCCACTCTCTTCTTGCCATATTTCCTTTCTCCCTACACTCCCAGACCTCTTTCTTCCTTCTTCCCTCAGTCTCTTTCTTGTCCCTCTCATCTCTCCCGATTCTCTCTCACTCTAACTCTCTCCCTTTCCGAGAGTACTACCTTCGGCCTTACACGCCATTTCGACGAGCATCTTCACCAACAATCACAACCTTAAAAACCTTCCTAGTCAAGATCCCAAACCAGGCAGGGACCTTTTTTCTACCTTCTCTCTACACAGTGGCACCGCCACTGTTCATATTTTCCTATGGCGAGTTCTCGAGTTTTCCGGCGAAGGTAAGCCTCGAAAATAACCCAAAGCTTCTTAGATCATGTTTTAGTTCTCGATCCTAACATCTTTAAGGATTTTTGGTGACGTTTGAACACAAAAACTAGCTTAGGAAGTCTCCCCAATTTTTTCGACGATGACGCCACGAGTGTTGCCATTTTCTGGCCATTTTTTTACCACGGCTGAAAACCAAAATGGTATAACTCGAATCCTTATGTTCATAGCTTCATTTTGATATTTAAGTGGTGAATTTTAGTTGAGTTTTGGAGCTAATCAAAGCCGTGGTAGCTTCCCGGCCAAAATACCTAATTCCAGGCGGTTGTAGCGGCAACCAAAAAAATAAAAAAAAAGGGCCTAATCTGAATCCATGACTTGGCCCAAACCTTCGGCCCGTTAACCCGATCAAGCCCATTTCTGAAAATGGATTTAGAATATTCCTGGAATATTCTTTGAAATATTCCTTAGAATATTCTTTGGAATATTCCTTAGGTTGACTTTTTCAAAATTTTCTCGGAAACCCTCATAGGCTAATTTCGATGCCCCAAGTTTGTTTTTGAAAATTATTTAGTTAAATTTCAAAGTTTTAACGTAGTTGACTGTCTCGGCGACTCGGTTGACTTTTTGGGTTTAACCGTTGACTTTTTAAAAAATTGCCCAGGACCCTTCTTAGCGTATTTTGATGCCTCCAAATTCTCACCCCGTTTTCCCAAATTTAATTGTTTTAGTTGAGTTTTACTAATGGGTCCCAATATTATGCTTAGGTGCGATTATTATTGGAGACTTCAGCTTCCCTCGTTCGAACGGCTACAACTTCGCAAGTATCTATGAGTGAATCTTTACTTTTATATAGTATATATATACTTGTTTAGTTTCCAAATATACATCTAATAACGAAGTTCCTATGTGATTGCCATAATTAAATTAACATCTATAAGAAATGTCGTATTGTTGGGAAATTATGAAAAAATCATATGGGATGCATAGGTAAGCTTACTATAAGGGGATGACTTAATTAGATTTATGGCTATGAATAGTTTTATGTCGACTAGAATTATCGAATTACCATGCATATTTATATTTACGTTATATGCTCATCATGTTTGTACACGCTCGAGCCAGGGCCAGCCTTCACGTGTATGTTCACATCGCACCGCATGCTCACTTTGGATCCATTATAGGTGTCAGTCATGTCCTAGATTGCTAAAGGCAATTAGGACTCGTATGTGATGCACATAGTGCCAATCTTCACTTGATTGTAGTACTAGAGCATAAATCACTACTACACCCAGTCCTACTCATGACATAATATCTTTGCATGAGCTCATGTGTCAGCATATGTTGATGAGCACTCGATATGATATGTTTATTTCTGCAAGATATTATGATTACTAGAAATATATGCTTATTTACGAATTATTGTGAAGTATTGCATTTTTTAGATATTGCTGGTTACGGTAAGCATTTTCATACTATATGTAGTATCTTATATTTGGAACCTATATTTTTTTTACAGTGAGGGGTTATACGTTTTTGAAAAGGTTTTTACAAAGCTTTATTTTTAGGCCCACTCACCCTTGTTTTTCGCCCCTCCAGGTTTTAGACCAACTCTAACCGAAGTGTTAAAACCTATTTTTCCCCTCCCCCCCCCCCTAAAAAAAAAATCCATTCCATCCCAAGTGGAAAATTGGACCTCAAAACCTAAAACCTAAAACCAAGCCAGAAATAGCCCTGGATTTAGCCCAAAAAATGGTGTGGGCACCACCAGCGGGACCCCACCCACTTGGGCATATCCCCCATGGTTTATTGAATCCAACGGCTGAGATCGAATATAATCAAATCTGATGGTAAAAAAAAAGGATCTAACAGTTCAAATTTAAGTCAAACGGCTAAAATAATTTAAAAAAAAAACTATTTAACTCAAAATTCATCAAAATTTAGTGATTTTTCAATATTTATTGGAATCTAAATATTTTTAGGTTAAAATGTTCATAAAATAAAATTAGGATAGTGTACATAATTTTTTTTTTTTTAAATTACTTAAAAGAAAAAATTAGCCTAAATTTATTCTTTAATAATCTCGGGCTGAAAATTTTAGGCCATAAGGGGTTGGAGCAGAAAAGCTGTTTCTAGGTTAAAACCTAAATTTTCTGGGCTACAAATTTTAGGTTTTAGGCCAAGAGTTGGAGATGGTCTTAATAGCAGAGCTTTCATGTCGACGAGGATTCTTGGCAAATGTTGGAATAGGAGATTACCTTCGATGGTATAATTCTTATTTCACTTTTACTATACAGTACTTGTGCTCTAACATCACGTGTGAAATGAGTTCATTCCCGCTCACAAGCGCACTCTTACATTTAAACACTTTTAAGTTTAAATTTACTCACATTTTCCCAAGGTTCTAGGCGCTAGTCGGGCGGCAGGCAGGGGCCTAGGGCCTAGGCGGATTTATGTAAATTTATTATATATCTTGTAAATAAGTGCATGCTTACACCTAAAAAAAAATATACTTGTATGGATAATAAAAGAATGATAAAATGCAAAAATAGAAGTAGAAGAATACACAAAGTAATACATACAAAAAAGTTCAATATTTAAAAAATAGTAAGCATATAATCATAATGAGGAGCATTCTTGGATGATAAACCAAATTCTTCTTGTTCATGATCCTTGCATTGGATTGGACATAGACTAAATTATTTAAACTTGTTGTATCTAGTTTATTTCTTTTCCTTGTATGTATCCCCTCAAAAGTGCTCCAATTCGTTTCACTATTGGATGAACTTGTAGTAAATCCATCATTTGCAAATTAGGTACACCATTTTCACAAGTATACCACCATAAAACCAAAAAAGAAAAAAGCACACAATTAATAAAAAATAAAAAAATAAAAACCGCCTAGGTGCTGCCTAGCCCTCCGCCTAAGAGCCACCTAGGACCACCTAGCTCCAAACCGATTTTTCGAAATGATTTGCCCTAAATCGCGGCGAGTTTTCACCGCCTAGGCCGATTTTTAGAACACTGCATTTTCCACTTCACTACACTTTATGACTTCGTCACCTTCTTGGTGTCGGCCAACACAGCTCGATTTGGAGCTTAGGTGGACATTCCGGGTTGGGGTGTGTCAATTTTAGTAAGTCTATGCAGAAGAAAAAGTACTATTATTATTTTTTTAACAGTCATTATAATTTGAGAATAATTTATAATTCATAATCTGAAAAGTTGGGTTCATGCATTATGGTGAAATTTCATGTAATTAAGGATGAAAAAATATCGACAATTAAGAATGTGTTTTAGAAGAATTTGAATTGTGTGATGATAATTGTAAACTAGTTTGCAGCAAAAAATTCTCTTTCCAATTCCATAGTGCAGCATAGGAACATGTTGTAACTAATATTCTAATGGGTATAGAGAGGTGATAGGAGCATATTTAGGCGACTTATTTAGCTTGTTTTCGTACATTTATGTTGTTAGTTCATAGTTATTTTAGTAGTTTAAGCTATTTTCGTGTGTTTTCAGGTTCATATGGCTAAGGAAGCAAAAAGGTGCATTTTGGAGCAAAATTGGACTTGGAATGGATAGCATATGCTTGGAGCAAAAGGAATGGACGAATTTGAAGACCTAAAGATGTTAGGATTCCTAATCACAAGAGGATTCCTAATCGAAGTAGGATTCCTAATCAAAGTAGGATTCCTAATCGAAGTAGGATTCCTAATCAAAGTAGGATTCCTAATCAAAGTAGGATTCCTAGTCAAAGAAGGATTCCTAGTCAAAGAAGGATTCCTAATCAAAGTAGGAAAGTTAAGCCAAGGTTTCCTATTTTGGTTTAACCTTTCCTAATCCTAAATATCCCTAAGTTCCAGCAACTTTGAAGGTATCTTATGCATTTTAGACACAAACCAAAGATTCCTTGCACTATCCTAGTCTATGCCGCACCTTTCTTACCCTTTTCTTCCAAAATCTGCCACATATCTTCTTTCCCCTTTTATTCTAGTCAATGCCGCAACTTTCCTTCCCTTTTCCATTGGGATTCTGATTTGTTACCCTTTTTCCTTGAGGATTTGGAGCTAAAAACCTTCCCAAATTAATTACTTATTGCCTTAACCTTTCTCCCTCTATATATACATAATCTGCCGCACTTATGAGAGATTCTAGACAGCCATACACATCCATACGAATTATTCCTCATTCTCCCCATTCATTCAACCATCATCCACCCTCTACCACCATCCAACCTATCCATCCATCACCATAATTCATACCCAAACACCCTTGTGCCGCAAGAAAGAAGGAGAAAGAAGAGAGGAGAAGCCTTGGACGTTTTGGCCATTCAAACTTAGATTGTTGGAGCGTTTCTAGGTGTATTCAATCTTTGTTTTCAATGTTTAATTTATATTCTCTTTGTTTTGTTGTAAACATGAGGAATTAATTTTGTTTTGGCTAGAGGAGACTTTGAAACCATGATTATATTTGCAATATGAATTGATTAATTCCAGTTGTGATTTCATAAATTGTGAATGCAATTTACTTAACCGTTTGATGGATTACTTATTCTTGTTTGTTGATTAAGGGTGCACACTTAGTTTGCATGCATGAATTTGGGGCTAGAATATAAGGGAGTTTCACATAATCGTTACAAACTTATATTCACAAGTAGTTAAGGTTGTTTTCACAATCATGTTAAGTAAATTCCTAGCATGAGTATCATGATGTCATAGTTACAAGTGCTTTGTCAATGCTTATGATTTTCATAGAACGTAATGATCTTTGATTGTATCTCTATTATGATGTCATGTAGGGAACTTTTGAAGAATGCTTTGGGTTGTCGTATGATGTCATCCAATCCAATAACTTAAGGAAAATCTGAGGGTTAATTAGTGATGTCACGGTTAATCTGGGGTGTTGAGGTTCATGGTTTATCGAAAAGCAACTGGAAATCAATTTGTATGCAAGTGTGTCATTTGTGGAAAAGGACCCTCTAGCTATCTCATCACCCATCCATATACCCAAATTCGTTCATAACTTTGTCTAGTTTAGTTTCTATTTTGTTTTAATTCAAATTCGTCAAAACCAAAACCCCCCTTTGTTTTAAGTGTCAATTAGGTTAGAATCTGAGCTATTGTGTGTTTTTAAGTGTTTTGAGTCAAAACTAATTCAATTTTCGTCCAAAGTAAGTCCTAGAGTCTAGTTTGAGTCTTTTTGATTGTTTTGTGTTGTTTTGAGTCTTTTGGGTTTATTTTGAGTCATATAGGTTTAGTTAAGAGTCTTTGAGTTTGTTAAAGTGTTTTTAAGCATATTTTTGTATCTTTGAGTCAGTTTTCATTAGATTAGCAATCCCTCCTAATCCCCGGCCTAGAACGATCCCTGCTTATATCTATACTACAATTGTCAAAAAGAGGGTTTAATTTGTGTGCTATTATATATCACATCAAGAGGGTGGGGCAAGAAAGAGAGTGGAGAGAAATGTTAGAATGCTTAGGGATTGTGTGGCTCTCCCTATGTTATTGCCTTTATATATAGTAAACCATGAAAAAATAATAACTTGTCCTCCAAGTAATACAAAGTCTAAAACAAAGAATCACTAAAATAATAGGTAATCTAAAATTTCCACAATCACATATATTAAATATTGATCACAACAAGCCAATACTTCTTTTGTCATGGTTAATTAGCGTGGCGTAGATGTAAATGCATGCATCTAACTGGACTTGTATTATTATAACAGAACCAAAATTCAAATTTGATAAAGCTTATTAATTGCATCATTGCTTTCATCAACAAATCCCATTAAAAAAAATTGGCAGCTACGTAACAAGGCTTGCATCATGACTTAGATCACGACATAAGGCTTTAAAATTATATAGAAGAACATAAATAATAAGCAAAAGTAGTTAATTTAATATCAATAGCTAGAATCATGTAGTTCACGAGAACATTGCCTCTTAAAATAATCATATGCCATATATTTCCCTCCTTGAAATGTTCTGGTAGACCAAAAAATTTTCCCTGTTTGAATATTATGATTCACTCGTGATCATTATTAATGAATGAAACTGGTACGGCCTCTCCTTGATGAGAATTGCACACCTATATAATTCATCTCCAAATATTTACAAACTTATATAAGTTACGTTGATAGTATATCTGGTTAGAGCATGCACACATAAATCATGTCATTTGTGTCGTTAGAAGCTTTAGCAATGGCAGGCGTCGATTATCGCTCGGCTGATATAACTGTGGAAGGATGGGAGAACGGGGACTTCGAGCCATCAACTCCACCTCATTTGCTAGCAGAAGATGTAGAATACAGAAAAGAGGAAGTAATAGTTGAGAAGAAAGAAGAGAATCATGAGAAGAGCAAACCACTTAGGGATTGTAATTGTATAAAGAACGGATTTCTTGATACCACATTTCTCCCTTACCAGGAAAAATTGACGAATTTGTAAACGATACTATGTTAATCGTGGGTAGGCCATATGCGGCTTTTATCTCAAAAGTTTGCGATACGATTGAAAGTGAAATCACTCAATTTAAGTTATATTTAATGTTGTCAATTTAATTTACAATGTAATATTTTGTATCCTTCAACAAATGTAATCCTAAATTTTTAAGGTGGCGAAAAAAGTAAATTTGGATAGGTTTACTTTTAGTTTTTCTTTTTATAGTTATAAATGAGTGATATATTAATTACACGTTGCAATACTTTAATTAATTTTCTAGATCGAAAGATGATAAAGTAGGATAGAATAGTTTATATATCAATCGTTCGAACCAATTTGGAAAAATTCGGGATGCAAAAACATGGGAATCGATGTTTGTTAAGGGCTACCATATGGAAATTTTTTGTTAGTGATCAATCACGAGAATTCAAGATTTTAAGAAAAGTAACTAAATTATCAGGCGTTGAAGTAAATGACATTGGCGAAGGTTGTTGATTCTACGAGAATATGCTACAAATTATAAGCATAATTTTGCCAATATCACCCAAACGTTAGCCCTTATTGTAAATTGTCACCTAAAAAAATAATTTTAGTAGTCTCACTCAGTTAAAATTATGTTGCAATGTGCCAACAACTGAGAAACTTCATCTGTTTTGCTTCAAAAATTTTGCATGTACTTGCTACGAAATCCTACAGAACGTCAAAAGAGTCACGTTTGATTCACCCACAACATTTTTAGACAAACATAAAAAATAATGAGTTACGCTATAAGCGATACATTGCAATGAAGTTCTATACGAGCATTGGAATTTAATTACTTTTGCAAGTCGAAAATAGTACACATTGGTCCAATAAATTCAGTAAAGTTGATGGTTTTCAAGCGGTGCTTCTATGGATGAAGTGATACAGTTGATACCGCTTGAAACTCATTACTCCTTTCATGTACCATCATATAAAAAATATTAGCTATCTACACACGTATTTTTACTTTGCATATACACCTTTCAATTTCGGCATTCAGATCGAATGAATTGAAGAAGATCAATGACTAAATATTAACAAGAGTGTGTGAAAGGTAAAAATGAGTGTGGAAGGTAAAAATAAGTGTGTGAATAGCACTATTCTAAAGAGAAAAAGGTTGTTTCAGTTTTTTTTTTCTTGCTGTAGTTTTTCTTTTTTGTACAAAGGATATTATCTATACTACATGAGAGGGCGTGGGCTTAACCTCTCAATAAGTTAACAATTATGTAGTTTAAATTCACCTTTGGCAAGAATCGAACATAACCTCTACTTAAATGAAGAAGAATACTACTAAACCATAGTACTAAGTGGCAATTGGTAACGTCATTTTAATTTGTAATTACAGTGGGGAATTGGGAATTACCTAAATAAGAAAGTGTACAAGATAAGACAAATCTCTCTCCCCAATCTATAAGAGGAGAAATTCTTGGATCCAGATTGTAGACCCATCAATATCATGTGGTTTGGAAACCAATAATTATATGCCAGTTGTGTCACCTTTCTTTCTTCTCTCACGAGTCAAATCTCTCGTGCTTGGCTTCTTCTTGTTCATAAATAGTTTTCAGTTCTCTCCTAAGAAGTTTCCAAACGACCATACCCAATTCAGATGATATGTTCCGGCTTCTTTCATCCTTGATAAGCGCACAATAATTAGCAAGAAGAAGAAAAATTTAGTTTAGGGAGTTTTTTCTATTAGATATGGAAACTAAAGTGATGGTTTGACAAGGAAACGGATTAGTATATTACTGGTCCTGTTTTTCACAGTTTAGAGCCGCTATATTGACAATTTGTTGCCTTTATATTTCCCATATGTTTCCTTTATATTTCAAGTATATTGACACTGTATTTCCACTATATTTCTAGTAAATTTTCAAATGCTATTGTATAAAATCAAAGTTAAAATCTTTTCAAAAAAAAAAAAAAAACCACTGAGAGAGAAGGGTTCAGGAACTTTCACCCCTATATTGAAAAGTATTTCCTTTATTATCGCTTATTCATTTTGTGGCTTAGCTTGAACCGCACGTGATGTTAGTGTAAAGTATTTTCTTTTTGGAGAGTGGTTGCCTCATTGCTTTCATCAGTTAACCCCATCAGAAAATGGCAGCTACGTAACGAGGCTTGCATCATGGCTTTGATCATGAGCATAAGACTATAAAATTATATAGAAGAAGATGATTCATAAGAAGAAGTAGTTAATTCAACAGCTAAAATCATATTGCTCACGAGAACATTGCCTCTTGAAAGAATCATATACTATATTTCCCTCCTTGAAATTTTCAGGTTTGACGAGAATTTTCCCTGTTTATGCCTTTGATATCCCGTGATCACTTTTATTGATTGAAACTGGTACACAACTCTTTGATCAGATTGCACACATATATGTTAGAACCAATCAAATGTCAAGTGTTTAATATATAACAATTTACACAGTTTTATTTCAAATGAAAAAAAAAAAATCAACAACAAATACAATATATCAAAATATAAACAATTAATGAAATTGTATATAAAATCACTGACTTGTTTCTTGAAAATGGAGGCTTGCAGAAGCAATCTCCTAAGACAGAAATTCGTCCCTACACCAGTGCAGCAGTTTAATGGACGTTGATCTTGCAGGATACAACTATCTAATCCAAGTTCTTGCACTCGAACTTGGATTCTTGGTGAATTGGTTGTGGCGTTTCTCTGTGAAGTATGAAGGATTCGATGGAATTGTTATATTTGTTTCTGATCCGACTGGCCATATATATAATGGCGTAAATGAGCAGTTGAAACCGTTCATATTTATCTTTAAGAATGGTTGTAACTGTTCATATATAATGTAAAAATGATACTTGGGTTTTTTGTCCATCCGAGCCCAAGAGCCCCAAGGCCGAAGGCCCATCTTTGACATTTAATATATGCACCCAAACCCTCCAAGTCTAAGGCCCAAGGTCCATGGCTTTGGCCCAATTCATTTCAAACTATAAGTGAGTTCACTCACTTAGAAAGATGAAGTTTAAAACCTGTTTGGGCGATGTGGGACTAGGAGTCCCATATAAACACAAGTTCCAACAATACCCCATATTTTCTATTCAAACTCTAGCAATACCCCACATTTGAATAGAAAATAAGATACTAGCTAAATTAGTAACGTCTTTCCAGAGAACTTAGATATGATAAGTGTCTTTTGGACTTGAACCTTCTCTAGTGAGTACTTATCGGATTTACCTAATGAAGCAGTGAATTTACTATCTTGAACTGATCATTCTTAATAGGAAAATTGAAACAATAAGTATCACACATATCACATCTTGACACACTTCAATTCATACGGTTGTGTTCAATTCATACGGCCATATATATAATGGCGTAAATGAGCAGTTGAAACCGTTCATATTTATCTTAAAGAATGGTTGTAACCATTCATGTGATCAGTTTTATCCCTTTGGAAAAAACTGAATGCGAAAATCAAAAACGTAAAAATGATACTTGGATTTTTTGTCCATCTGAGCCCAAGAGCCCCAAGGCCGAAGGCACCCATCTTTGACATTTAATATATGCACCCAAACTCTTCAAGTCTAAGGCCCAAGGTCCACAACTTAATCTCAATTCATTTCAAATTATAAGTGAGTGAACTTAGTTATAAAGATGAAGTTTAAAACCTGTTTGGGCGATGTGGGACTGGGAGTCCCACATAAACACAAGTTCCAACAATATATAATTCATCGTCATGTAACCGAGATTGAGTTCATCATCAAAACATTTCGGTGGAAGTCACTTCTAAAGAATCTCCAAATATTCACAAACACAGTAATTACATTCATAGTATATTAAGTTTAAGCTAGCACACAGAAATCACGTCATTCGTATCATTTGAAGCTTTAGCAATGGTTGGCGTAGATTATCGTTCGATTTGCTGTAACTGTTGAAGGATGGGAGAACGGCGACTTGGAGCCGTCAACTCCACCCCATTTACTGACAGAAGATGAAGACGGCAGAGAAGAGGAAGAAGTCCAGAAGAAAGAAGAAGAGAATCATGAGAAAAGCAAACCCACCTGCAAAATTTAACGAATTTGTAATTGATACTATATGTTTATAGTTAGGCCAGGTTTAGGGGTGTGATTTTTACCTTAAAAGTTTTCGATATTATTAAAAGTGAAAGCCCTCAATATAAGTCATATTTAATTTTGTCAATTTTCTGATGCTATATTCTTGTATTCTTCAACATAAGTTGCCATCTTACCAACCATGATTTTTTTTCGCAGTATATGAGTGACATGCACTTTGGCAGCGTAAACAGAATCATATCAAATGTTGTCGGTTTGAAATTAAGACTACAATAACATAGGTTAATCGAGTGGGTCAACAAAAGAGAAAGAAACCGAAACTTTTAGACATAAAATGTCGATTGAACCTTCGGAAATGGCAGGCGTGGATCATGCATAACTATTGATCTTGAAAGTTGGGGTGTGGCGCTCAGGAACAGCCGTCAGCCGACGCCATATCTTCTAGCCGATCGAGCAAAGTTCTGGCATTGACACCGATGAAAAAAAACATGGAAGATGTCATACTAGTTGTCAAACGAATAACAGATGAATGCAAAATATGCGGATTATAATGTTTCACCCAAAATCAAGAAGGAAATGTCTTCAGATTATGTATCATAAAAGCTGAGGATAATTTTAAACAATCTCACCCAACTAAATGTTGTTGCAACATGCCAGCAACGAGGAACTTCATCTATTTTTTCTTCCAAACGACCCTTTGAAAAAGGTCAAGTTCAAATCACACACAACATTTGACACCAGAAAAATAGACGAAATTTTGTTGCAAGTGATGCATTGCAATAAAACTCTAAATGTGGTTGTACATCGACACCATTTTTTTGCAAGTGAAAAAATGATAACAAATCATTTAGTTCTGTTGTCCTTGGTCTAACTTTCCCATAAATTATCATTTCTTTTTCCTTCTGGAATCCCATAACTTATAAAAGAGAATATGGAGTAAAATGGTCCAATAAATTGAGTCAAGATTGTCCATACAAATATGGATAAAATGATACTGCAGCTTGAAACACATAACCCATGTTAATTACGACCTCACTTTTCATGTATATACCTTGATATTTCTGCACGGTTAGATGATAAGTATATTACGGATTGGAATTAGCAATAGTTTAGTCAACACCCTTCTTTTCTTTTTTCTCTTTTTTTTTATTGTCAAACGATATATTTGTTAAATTACATGCTTAGATTAGGAAGTCGACGACGTTCGAACTCACGCTATATTGCAAGGACAACATTCATCTCCACCTCTATAATAAAGGACCACTTGCTAACCAATACCCTTCTTGTTTCCCATGTTTTGAGTGAACGCAGTAGCGAAGCCACATGGAGGCCATGGTCGGGGCAGGCCTATCCTGGAATTATTCCTCAGAAAAAATCAATATGTAGCTCCTTTTATCATAAACAATTTGCGTATTGGTTATCAGTATTTGACAGTACTGGAGAAGTGATGAGAAGAAGTTATGTTCTTATAATATTTTCAATTCCAATTTTTTCATATGAGTTTTAAAGCTCCATCACATTTGTTTGATTAAAACTTTTCATGCCACTTTCCAACTAATTATATTGTTATATTTTGCCTAATTTTTTTCATATGGCTTAAAGGCCCTCCTGAGAACGATTTCTAGCTCCGCCACTGGTTGAACGGTTGCTTGAGTTTTGAACTTGTTACCGCGGTGTATTCGTGTCTTCTTATTGGTATGATGCATCCTATTGAACTTTGTCATATAAATTTACACCCATTCTGGCCTTACAGCAAGAATCATCAAAGAAAAGAGGCCAACCAGTTTATGGAATAACTGCAAAACTACAACATTTCTATTATGACTGTTGACATAAATTAATTTCATCTCATAGCAATGCATCCACACCTACCCAAGGAAACTAATTAAACTACATCACATGTGTTCACATGTAAATCCATTTAACACTTCCCAGTTAAAGAAGCTCCTCCTGGAACTAAATCAAATCTTGTGTCTTTTGCCACATTTGGGCAAGATTATAATTGCATATTAACCAAACTTTACATTTCTTCGATTAAATTGTAGTAATGAGAGAGAGCGAGAGTGGTTGAGGTCACAGATTTAACAATTTAAACTCTCTGTACATGAAACCTGTGAACCGCTTTGCACAAAGGGGTTGGTACCACATATCAACATCATTCAACCAGACTTCCGAGAGTAACGACGTCTGCACCCGTATATAATCTCAAACGCTATAGGTCTTTGACAAACTAACAGTCTTCACAAGTTCAAACACCAGTTTACGGGTGCTCAACACACATAGGTGAAGCCATGTCGGCAGAAGCTTTGGCATGAAGAGATGGAAAGAAGAGACAAGGACCACGCATCACAGTATCTACTGGCCGAGCAAAAACCAAACAACAAAAGTCAAAGGAATGAGAAGAAAGAGATGATTGTAGCAGAACCACAGGTGAAGGAAAAATTGGAACCATGAGCAACAGTTCCCTTCATGCAACCTGAAACTTCTCGTGGTTGCACAAGACCTTTGTTGATGAAGTTGAGCATCTGCATTATTGCAAGACATTTTGCAAAGTCGTCTGATTAGATATCAATTTCAAATTAAACATGTATTTACAGATCTTAAGCTGAGTTTGATCTCTTAAATATTTTAGTTCTATTTTATCATGACACCATAAATAGCGCTAGCTAGCTGTAACTTAGTATCGATGGCTATAACTAATTTAATTGTTTGAATACTAATTCAATTTTTTCCCCTGCAAAGAATAAAAACACTCTAATATCAAGGTTTGTACCTAAACATGAACTGAAAGTGAGACGTAGACTCTACTGCCAATGATAACCAAAATTATGGAAAGCAAAAAAAAGCTTCTATTACGCTCCCTGGCTTTCCTTTAAGATAAATACTAAATTCAGAACAATATTAATCAACTTGATGATACAATCTGCAAGGTTTGTGCTCCATGACTTGGCCACACCAACAAAAGCATGTATCCACAAGATTGCAAATTAGAATTTAAAAGATGAAATCATGATATTATGAATTGGAAATACAGATATGCTTCATTGAGGGTTTAACCGAGCTAAACTACCAAAAACAGTATTACATGCTGACAGAGTAAGAGGAAATGAGTATATAATTTCTGATTACCTCAACGTCCACCGGATAATTCAATAGCATCCTGATTATAAACAGAATCTTCTCCCCAGTCAAATCTCCTTTGTAGTCTTTCATACTCTTGCCTGCGAGTAACTTCTACGTTCTGCCATTCTTCCCAGCGCTCAGCCAGACCCTCCCCTTCGAGCATCCGTACCACCTCCGACATTAATGGGCGGTCTTCAGGGGATCCTTGAGTACAGAGAAGTGCAACTTTGATCATCATTTCTACCTCTTGGATGTTGAAACTATCATTCAAATTGCTGTCTACAATAGCATCCAGTCTCTTTTCCCTTTCCAGCTTTTTGACCTTCAGGAGCAGATAAGCAGAGAAGGTTAGCACAGTGAGTCCAAACTCAGGCAAAAATCTGCACTCAGTGAAAGAAAAAAAAGCTACTTTTTCTTCCTCAAGTGTGATATCATTTCATGTTGAGCATAAGTTACGAATAAAATTCCATACCCTAGCTTCATAGAATTGGAAACAGTCTTTGACCCTACAACTTCATATCATCTGTGAGCATGCTAAGCTCCCAATGCCAATGAAACAATTATTACGAGTAAAATTTAAAAACATGCCACTTCCTTGAGTTATCTTAACATGTGCAAAAATAAGTTTATCTTCCATGGTCAAGGAACTAAACAAGTTTATATAAAAACAGAAGTTCGGGAGAGGGGGAGTGGAGAAGAGAAAGAGAGACCCAAATACAGAAAGAGTTTATCTTACATGGTCAAGCAACAAAACATCATCTTCTTCTTCCAAGCGTGAAAAATCAATTGCCCGTTGTCCTGTTACAAGTTCTAAAAGCATAATCCCATAGCCAAACACATCTGTCCTTTCTGATGACTTCCCAGTGGACAAATATTCAGGAGCTATGTGACCCATTGTGCCACGAACTTGAGTTGTCACATTAGTCTTTCTAACATCCACCAACTTTGCCAAGCCAAAGTCACCAACAACTGCTTCAAAATCTTCATCAAGTAATACATTAGCAGCCTTAACATCTCGATGAATAATCTTAGGGTTACAATGTTCATGTAGGTACTCTAGCCCACGGGCTGTGCCTAATGCCACCTGCTTTCTTCTAGGCCAATCTAAAACAGGCTCGCCAGGTTTAATCTCTCGTAACCGATAGGCAACACTTAAATTCTGCATAAAGGGATACACTAGAAGGCGTTCTTTTGGAGTCGTGCAAAATCCAATCAGTTTTAATAGATTTCTGTGAACAGCTACACTTATCATTTCAACTTCGCGGTGGAAAGCTGCATCCCCCCCAGGACTTTCAAAATCAGTGAGACGCTTAACAGCAACTTTTGTGTTATCAGATAGCACTCCTTTATAGACTTTTCCAAAACCTCCCTGTCCTAGAACATTTTTCTCACTGAAGCGGTCTGTTGCTAGCTGCAATTCCGTCCACGAAAATCTTTTTAACTGGCCAAATGCAATCCTTCGGTCGATTTCACCTGGTGGTTTTCGATTATAAAAATAAAAAAAAGTTAAAAAATAATTAAAAAAATTAAAAAAAAACCCAAATGAGCTCAATTATGCATGGCAGGGCTCACCCAGGCCCTATAGACAGAAATTGGTGACGATAAAAAGTTCATTGACAACAAAATCTAAAATACACAGCTTTAGATGACGTGTGCCATACCCTGTCATGAGTACTTAATGGATCCAATCAATTTTCTCACAGATACTTTAGATTTTTTTTTTTTCTTGCATCATTGAGCGACTTGTGCAGTCAAATGGAGAAAACACAATCTTTCTTGTAATGATTAACGTTTCATGATTTGATTTATATCAATATCAAGTTTTCATCACATTCCCATATTAATGATTTCCACTTAAAAATTTGTTGAACTTATTCAGGGGTCCCTTTTGCATCCATTATTTCGATAATTTACAGTGTGTACAACTTTCAAACTAGCAGTTGATCCAGCATTTTTTATCTGTTTCCTTAAATCATGTTACAATGATGATGATTTCCTAATGCTTGTGGGACGCCCAGTGGTGACACAAAGGGCCCAAACGTCACTGCCTATTAGAGCATTTTTAATGGTAATGGCAAGGGCCAGAGGTCAAATCTAGCCTCCCGACCAAAATGTCGCTATTCATAAAGTTTAGCCCTCTAAATTTGTATTAGAGAACTCAAAATTTTTAACATTGACTGGCCAATAAACAATATTTTCTTTTATGAAACTACAAGATGTTGATCACCCCCACCGCTCTCAACCTTACATAAGTGCAATGACACAACATACCATGAATGTGTAAATATTTATCCTGAAGAGGAACCCCTTGTGTAACTTCAGTCGATAGACCAATTCAATAATAATCCTAATTTGGTTGACAGAAAGGAAATCTCACTGAGCCATTATAAGATTATGGTTGAATCACTTTAGCATGATTGGTCAAAGCTAAAATCAAGGTCCCATTGATTGGTCAGATGATGGAGTTGTTAATCAGTTCTACAACTAGAAAGCAATGCATACCTGCAACATCCACAAAAACTTCACGCTTGGAGCCTTCGTGTCTACGCTTGCAGGTGAAGTACAGTAAACCTCCAAGTAATAATAAAATGATCAGCCCCCCAACAACTCCAACTATGATTCCAAGCTTCGGCTTACTTTTAGCGCCTGTCAAGAGTGGGGAAACCCAATCGTGTAAGCTTATAAAAGGAGAGGGTAAATAGAACGGTTCAATTTTAGATGTTGTTTGACCCATTAACCTGGACCAGCAGTATCAGGTGCACAATGGTGAGGGAGATTCACACCACAGTCTAGGTGGTTTCCTGTAAAACTGAAACAAGCAACACGGGTCAACTCAAGATTCATGCTGAAAAACATATTCTGAATATATGGGTGTGTGTAGAGAGAGAGAGAGAGAGAGAGAGAGAGAGAGAATAGCATGTAGTCTTGTGTTCATACTTGTATTTTGGGACATTAAACAACTGCTCAGGTATTTTTCCAGTGAAAGCATTGGAGACAAGCTGACTGAAAACAAAGTTTTAAGTTTGCCATCAAATACTGAAGAAATGAGACCCAAGTATACAACTTTCACACGGATAACGTTTAGAATTTTAAAAGTTGGAGAGCCAAATTAATTCGTCTAGTATAAAGAATGGACAAATCCTGATTTCTCATATCACATGTGCATTGTACAGGAAAAGATAACGTACAGACTAATCAAGTATGAAAGACTTGAAAGTGACTCTGGGATAGTACCACTCAGATTATTGTTATTCAAAGTCCTGTTTACATCGTCAAGAAAGCACGGTCAGATAGAAGTAAGGATAATGTAGAGTCATTAGATATTAGTGAAAACATTAAACAACGTGGACGAAACAACTTACAAGAATTGAAGACTTTTCAGATTGCCAAGGGAGGCTGGTATTTCACCAGTTAAATTATTATTTTCTAAATTCAAGGTGGACAAACTTGTCAGATTTCCAAACTCTTTTGGTATCTCACCAGTTATGCCATTTCCTTGTAATGAACTGCAAGATGAATGCACCTTATACATATTAGAATCATGGGCATATGAAATTCTCATTGCCTTTCTGTTCATCCTGCCTGTTACATCTTATGGTAATCAATAGAAATTGAAAAACACAAAATAAAAAACAATATCACTTGTTTTCTTCATAAGAATATTGGTGTACCACAATTCGGGAAAGCAACTTGTTAGGATGAGAACCACCACTTCTTTTATATTCTAACAGTTCTTCCCACATGTAGGCCTCCCTCCACTATCATATCCCAACATGTGGGATTCAACTTACAAGGGAGGTTTCAATTGCAGGACTTCCAACTCATGATTTTCTATAATCTAACAATTTGCGAGGTACCTCATTTGCAAGCTTCAATTAATAAAGTTAAATGTCTTAGCAAGCGGTCAAACAGAAAATAACAAGTGTAGACACATGAAGCTAACCAAATTAGCTAGAAGTTGGAACAAGGTTTGTTTAATCCTGAATTAATCCGGAAAATGCTTGAGTTGAATTTGCAATCATAGAAAAGTTGACATTGTCATACTCTACAAACAAGTCTAACCGTACTATCTTAACAATTCCTTACTTTTAAAGCATGGGATTTGGAGTCTAAGCTAAAAACAAATAAATTGACTTCAATAACTCAAGTACACAACCCAGGACGTTGTCAATGCATCAGAATGATGCATGACATTATTTATTCTTCAGTTACCCTAAATTGCATTTTCCATATTCTTAGAAGAAAATATTATAGTTGATCGCAAAATATAATACATCAGATATCTTACAAGTCAATATCAAACTACAGATACTGAGAATCCAGTATCTGTGGTGACAATGCTAGTTTCAGAAATGACTCCAGACGATCCAGTGTTAGAAATTATGATAAACAGAACTAGAATTCTCCTTACTCACAGTGTTTGAAGATTTTTCAGGGCTCCTAATTTAGGAGACAAGATGCCAGAAAATCCAATATTTGACAATATTCTGCAAAATGAAAAAGACCAAACTAAGCATAGACAAGCCAAAAAAAAAACATTAATCTAGGCAATGAGGAATTTCGTATTGTGAAGTGATCTGTTGACAACAAAACATCACAATAACCAAAGGATGTCTTACACAGAAACGACATTATAGTTACGGTCGCAATTCACATTGGACCAAGTGCATGGATTGACTTGGTTCTGGTTCCAGTCCTTGAGCTGATTGGGTGAACAATTCAAAGAAGTCCTTAATGAAAACAGTGCATCTCCTGAAACCGAAAATGCCAATATTCATTATCTAATCGGACAAATTCGCCAACAAAAATGCACCACCACGTTACATAAATACTAGAAAAGGAATAGATACAACAAAGGAAAGTAAAAGATAGTAAACATATTCTACCATACAAAAACCTAAAGACAGTCCACTAACCCCCTGGTTCAACGTTCTTTCTACAATATCCTAGAAAGAGCAAGAGAGGAGATAAAGAAAGAGGTGCAGAGAGGACAGCAAGAGAAGAGAGAAAGAAGGAGGTGCAGAGAGGACACCAATGTTTGAATATTTTAATTGCATCAAAGTCACAATATTGGACATATAGCATTAAACAATAGTAGACTTCTTAGCCCTTATCTTGTTTCTTATGATATGTAACTGAAAGAATGGGAAAATTGTTGTGATTAGCATATCCCAGATGCTGTCTGAATGAATTAAATGTAGCATAACCTCAGAACCGTACCTTGTGCATCAGGCAGTACAAAAGACTGTAAGCAAGCCCACACTAAAACTGCAAAGACCAACTCCATTTTCAACAACACCATTCTTGCTAGTGATGGATGCAATGAAATGCATGGCGGTTATCAAGGAGCGCTTGAATCAATTCCATATCTGCAAAAAGGGACAAAAATCCTTCAGTGAGCTATAAATAGTAGGAACTGCAACAATAACAAATTCGAGGCAAGCCTACGTTGCCATCCTACCAAAGTATAGTTCAGTCAGGAAAATGAAACTGCAATAACAAACAACTTAATGGAAAACAATATGTGCTTAAGTTTTTTGGGAGCCATAGTCTATATTTGAGTACAAAGCCTCAATTCAATTATTTCCTGCAGCAGTCTATTTCTTAAGAAGCAAATTTTAATTATTACAATGAATTTCATACCTGACAAGAAATTAGAAATTGTCATCCTTTGGAAGTTTAAACTTTAAAGTGCACAATGTAAGAGATTCAATCATTCATGTTGTTGGCTCGGCTGTTCCCTTCTCAACAATCATTCATATATTGCAACCAGACTCGAAAATCGAAAGAAACACAGATTCAGCTCAACCCACAAAACAATTCAAACCAATGAATAAAAAATGGGGGAAATTGCAGTTCAATCTTCATTCCCGGAAAAAGTTTAATCCTTTTCTCAGGTCCCAATTAAATGTTTAAAAGTTCAAATTTTCGTCACTTCCATTCCCCACGATCCCTTCAAGTTTTCCCAGCAACCAAACAACAATGAAAAGCAAGCAAAACCCATGTCTGCAAATAATAAAACTAAGAAGAAATACAGCTGAAAGGAGAACAAGAGGAAGGATAGAAGCACCTTTGAGGAGGAATCAGGAAGGAATGGCAGAGTTTCTGGAAGATTGAGTGAAGCTAACCACTCACAAGGTTCTTAGCTGTTTCCCAGTTGACTGTGAGACTTGAGAGGGGAGAGAGAGTGTGTGTTTAGGAGGGTCTGGTTATTCTCAGCAGCTAGTTAACCTCCGAAGACTCAAAAAAGCTTCTGTTTAAGTCTTCTGTCTATTTGCTTCTCTGTCATGAAAACATTTTCTAATTCGACTTTATAATTTCATGGAGGAGAAAAATCCTCGGAAAAATAAAAAATTAATTACTTTCTCTCGCTGGCGGCTGTGCTGCTGCTGGTGTAACAATTTGGTTCAATGCTTCTGGTGAAAGCAAGAGAGAGATCCGTACCAGTTACCTTATCACCTAATTATTGAGAGACAATTGACTGTTCGTAATTGTTGAATTTCATGATAAGTCAAACGAGTCTTGGCTCTTTGGAAAACAAACACTAATCATTCTATATATGGAGTTCATGAGGTGAAAAATTTAAACGTGTTATCGATTAACAATTATATAGGAAATAAATAAAATAGTAAATAAAGTTCCAACAACATTCTTAAAAACTTAAATGCTGTTTTGAGAAAGTAAATGAAGGGTTTTGGCCAAAAATACCCCTAGATATCAAACAAAGTCGTGAATATCGTTCCTTGCATCATTCTCTTCGAGGTGGCATATTACAGGCATGATTCTAACATTGACGACCACACCTACATTCTGGAAACTTTGCTGCCACTTTTACGCCTTTTGAGTTGTTAATCGATTTGCTTGTCCGTCCATTCTATATCAGTCCCCTCCACTTCAGAAAGTTATTATCAATTCACAATAGATTATTAAGAGTTACAATCGCATACTGGCTCGCTAATTGAAACTTAATGGATCGTACACGTACACCAAGTATAGATGAATGTAAAGAAATACCAATGAAATGGATAATCAATTAAATATTTTAATTGAGCTTGGCCAAGACTAATTAATTGGTTTATTAACCATACGAAAATGTTTTGCATTGGGCTTTATATTAGTTTCGATTTTCATGGCCCAAATGTGTTTGGTCCATAAGGACCCATTGGTTTTAAGTTGTATGACAACTAAAACCAAATAGGGAATTAGTCCAAAACCAAAGACTTGGTCGGCCAACATGCAAGGGGAAGTGATGGTAGACTTACTACAAGTTTGCTCCTTTTGGTGTAAATATATTGTTTGATAAAAAAAAAAAGTTTAGGTCTTCCACAATGCCTATTCAAAGTTGTTTGGAAAGAGTACGATGAAGTCTATAAAAAGAGAATTCTTTCTCTAGACAAATCATTTAATGTATTTTCTCTTCTCTTTGATGTGCTTTTTTTCCAGGCTCTACCTCATAGTAATTAATAGTCTAACAATATTAGAGCTCAATCCTATGTCATCCTGTGATATCTTAAAGAGATGTCGAGCACTCCCTTCTGTGGTATCACATAAGGAAGAAGAAGGCTTCGGCACTATCACGTATCACGGCATCGTAAGCATGTATTTTGTTTGTTTACGAACGTGATCTGCAACAAAGACAAGCTGGGATTCTTGGAGCGTGATTATCACAACAAGAACAGAAAAACAATTCAATTGGTTTGAGAGAAGATAATATATTTGAATTTAAAACCAATTAAACTTGCCACTCATTCCAAGCTCCAAATGGTGCAGTAGAAACAGCACTCAGAAGTCTGCGATCAGACCTGAATGCAATAGATTTGCTTTTCCACAAATCTTAACTATCCATAAATCAAAACCAAGTCTCAGTCAACCACTAATCCAAATTATTAAATAATTGGAAAAAGGTTCTTGAAAGTTGATTTGTATGTTTGTTATTACTACTGCTTTTGATCAAGTTTATCAAGTAGCAGTATTTTTTCTGAGTTATTTTTATTTTTATTATTGGCTGTGGCATAAATTAATATTGTAGTTATGAGCTCTATTTTAATTTGTGAAATGGCTAATAAGTTTGAGTCAATCAAAACTGAGAGATTCAATAATGTTAATCATCGTATATGAAAGATAAAGATTACTTATCTTCTTACTCATGAGAAAACTTTGTATATAATTCAAGATGAGATGCTCGTTTACGCAAGCTTATACAATATGGGAAAAGGATAATAAGATGGCTCATGCCACAATTTTGAACCATATGAAAGATGATTTGATTTCTCTTTATGAGGAGTACATGATTGTAAAGAAGATCATGGATATTCTTGAAGACAAGTATAGTCCCAATTTCAAACTTATATTCAATTACATTTTGAGAAGTACAACGGGACATATGTCTGAGAATGATACCATGGTGGACCATATTACCAAGATCGAGATTATGGCAAGAGATCTTTCTAATGTTGGTCATCCTGTTTCTGATTAAATGCAAGTCTTTATACTTTTGAATAGTTTACCAAAGTTGTGGGAAAGTAGTAACTGCTTTGACATGATTACCATAGTTTACTATGACCACTTTACCCGCGATGCTAGCTATAGAGGAAGTTGGAATGTATCCGAGGAATGAAAATGACAAGATTAATAGAGATGGCAATCTTTCGCCCTATGACCATGACCATGACATAGGAAATGTGATCCTAATCATCTTCATAACATTTTTGGATTTCTAATATTTTTAATTTTTATTACTATTTTTTATTACTAAAATTCAATATTCCTAACATATTTTCACGTGGCATTATCTGAGCACACCACATGGATAATTGAGGCGACAGTTGTAGTGGAGGGAAATAAAAATTTTGGGGGAACCTTTTCCCTCCAAATCCTTCGGTCTTTGTAGAAGGCAACAAAAAGAGGATTTTAATCCCAAGTTTCACCTAATTCATTAACTCCCATCTCCCATCTTTCCTTACATCTTTAATTCCCTCTCTTTAATTTCCAACTCTCCTTACATCTGTGATGGATCAGTAACTTCATTCAATCATGGAAATACCACCCAAGTCATCTCCTTCAACCCTATTGAATATACCAACAGCAAAAACTCCTTGCGAAATTCTCTTTTATACATCAATAGTCTTAACTCCTCCAATCATCATTAATACTCCACCTCCCAAAACCAGTCTAGTTCTATTGTATACTCCTACTCCAACATATGTTTGTCCTACACCCAATTCCAAATCTCAGAAACCAGTCACTGTGAATACACCCCTAGCAAAGAACCAAAGTCTGGCAACAAGTGGCCACACTTAGGACTTAGAGGTGGTAGACTTCATTACAACCTTCTGTTTTCAGGTGTACATCACTTAAACCACTATCTTTTCTTTTGCAAGAAAAAACACGTTCAATTGGTTGGGGAAATCGAACATATTTGTCGTGAGTTGAGAACTGTTGAAAAGGCAAGCCAAGAATTAGAAACAGAGGCAACAGAGATTATTGCCTCCCTCTACCATTTAAAGTACTTGAACAAACTCAACTAATAGAGAAATCCAAAGGATGCACCTCCACTAAGGAGGAAGTGGAATTGAGGAAAACAAGGGGTTAATTCTTTTAAGTTTTATACCCAACGTGTGCTACCCAATGATCAACCCATTCATAAGTAACCATACCCGAGGTCCTTGGATTTGGTAACAATTCACTAAATTAAGTTTCCGTGCGTGGGATTTATACATGTTTTTTGGTTCTCAACTCATTCTAGAATGCTTGTAAGAGTGGATGTGGTAGTGGGATAAGTACATTTCTTGGAGCACAAATGTACGCACAATGCCTTTAACATTTGGTGTGGGGGTTAGATGACAACATGGTTTTTTGGCCCTCAAATGTTCAAACTATGTGTTTAGCATTGCCCGTGGGAGTGGTGATATGTTTCTGTGTATTTTTCATATTTTGTATCAATGATCCCTTTGAATATCTATTGTGTGCTTCTAGAATGACCTAACTGACAAGACTGCAGCAGAGCAAACATAAAAATTCATAACTACTCATAAACCCACACACAACCAAAACCACCCCATTAAATGTGACCTATACAAACTGAATAATTCCTAGCAACCACAACACATCCTTAATATAGTTATAAAAAAAGCTTAAGGATTTGGACAGAATTTCGAACTAATTGGTTGTAAACTGTGTACAAACTGAATATACCTACAACAGACCATCATATATATGTCCCGTCTATCCAGATTTTTGTTGGTGTAAATAATTTAATGACATCTAAACTAATCTCCTATAAACACAAGCCAAGGACAATAAAGATCCCAACATTTACTTCATGCACAACCATGGCAACCGTAGATGTCATGTGTGATTCGAGGAATGTTGCTGATTTCATGATCCGACCGATCAAATTGCAGAAGTGAATATCAAATTCAGAAATTACTCACGGTCCATCATTGTGTGGCATAAAAAATGCAACGAACAAGAGTCCATCTTGGTTGTGGTACAACAAAAGTTGTACAAAGCATTGTACAAATCGCCCGAGTACAAATGCCAAATACATAGCCCAAAGCATAAGTATGATGAACTAGTTCTAAATGAGGAGGAAGATGTACATCGTACGTCAATCACTTTATGAGCGACAAACCAGCTCTAACAAGAGTGTGACTTCGGTTTCTTTGATGAGTTTAAGAAATTTCATTCGTATCTCCATCGTAACCGCAGGGATATGATTAGGACTACATTTGGCCGTCGCATAAGGAAGACATTGTAGAAGACGGTCATGATTACAAGGAGTATGAGTACGTAAAAAAGACTCAAACAAGCCACTAAAAGGATCCTTAGGGTCAAGTTTGCCTTCTTATATATTTACGACTTGTTGTTATGTACATTATGCGTACTTTTTTAAGTATATCGTAATGTCAAGCTTTTTTAAGTGACTCAAGTGTTATTGTTATAAATGTTCATAAGCTGTCACAAATATTCATATACATTCAACATATGTCACAGTTTATGTAGCACAATTTCCAACACTGGTGTGGCACGGAAATTTTCTAAAATAACTGTGCCCACATAAAAATATTAGTTCATCCCCCATCCAATTACACTTCAATGTCTTCACAACTACAACACAATGTATCACAACCCATGACAAGTTTTACACCTATATATCTAAATTCCAAATTCACTATTTCAACCAAGTGTAGTCCAAACCACCCACCATTATAGACTCAAATCCCTGATTTATAAAAACCCAATGAAATCGACCCTTCACCAGCTCACAAACTCCCTTTCTGCCTTTCTTTCACCTCGACAATAACCCTCACCCATCCCTCTCTTCGATAAAAACACACCTGGTGAATTTTTTTTTTTAAAGGTATAGGATTTTACCAGGTCCCGATCAATCGACTTGAGATCAAACCCTTCCAACCTCACCAGCTCCTTCTCTCTGCCTCTATTTCCTATCGAAGAAAACCCTAATCTCCCCCACTCTCGCTGACAAAAACACCCCTACTAAACGAAAAAAATTAGAGGTATAAGATTACTCTCCTCCTCTCTTGCCGACAAACACTCCAAGTGAAAAAAAAAAAAAAAAAAAATTAAAGATATAAGATTGCTCTCCCAAACTGGAATCGATTGCAGTCGCAACGCTGAATTGATCCTCACCCCATCTCCATGTCTTTGCCTCTCTTTCTTTCCCTCTACAATGCGCGAACATATCCTTTAGCTCCCCCGCCTTCAACTTTTTCTCTGACAAACACATACCCACCGAATAAAAAAAATTAAATGTTTAATTACACTGGGTCACAACAACTCAGTTCTACCTGTGAGCTCAGCAACACCACTGTTAGATTGCAGTCCGCACACAAGGTGTGCTTTTGCGGTCCGCACCTTACAATATGGGTAACATTATTTGTATAGGTAAATTAGTAGGCAAGTTTTAATATATATATATATATATATAGAGAGAGAGAGAGAGAGAGAGAGAGAGAGAGAGAGAATAATATAACATGAAAAAATGTAGTATAAAAAATAAAGTACAAGAAATACAAATAACAAGAGAGACAAGAGAGAATATAGAGATTGGGAGGAGAAATATGAGTGTATCATTTGATTATCATTAGACCCCTTTATATAGGGTGAGAGTTACTTGAAAGAGAAGCCCAAGTGCCTCTAATTACATCAATGATTAATAAGAGATTAACTACACAATTGGTTACAAAAGTGGACAGCCACATAGACATAAATATTTACAACACTCTCCCTTGGATATCCGTGCATTAATAAATTTATGTTGACCATTGATGATAGTTGTCCTAATAAAAACCTTGCTTGGAAAACCCAATGGGACAAAACCAAAGTGACGGAGAAAAATCAAGTACAACTTTGAAACCACTAATAAGGTATTGGACCCGCATTTTGCTGCTTCACTAAAACCTTGCTAGGAAAAACCTAGTGGGATCAAAACCTAGTCGGAGGGTAAAGAACATAGCACGCTTGTATGTCCATAACTGCAACATTATAGTTCAGTTCGAACTAAAAGAAGTACTCATTGAGTCAATATATACCAAATTTAGCTAGAAAATGTATTGAGTACATATTTTGAGCTTTATGCTCTTCATTTGAAATCTTTGATAAAGAGTTTCATGGCATTCTCTATTCTTTATAAAATTGGTTCAATGGAGAGACCAAAACTAAAAATCTTAAGTAGTATGTAGCCTCCACATGCTATGAGTCTCACGTTAAAATAACATTGTACTTGTAGAAATGTGGTTGCATAAATGGTGACAAAAAAATACTCATGTCTCTACTATGGAGCACCATAATGTAATTAGTGAGCTTGTTTCATTACGAACACACAAGAATAACATTTAGAGGTATAAATTATAGGTTCCCTTATTTCATGTTTTTTAATGGCTCTCAAAATGGAATTTACCTATTTCCAATTTGGCCAACCATTTTACAATATGTCGACAATTTGTGATTGAATAGATCTTGATGGGAAAACGGGTTTGGATAGCCCTTTATGATGTGAGTAGCTACTATAATCCTCAATTTGTGATCTAACAATTCTCTCATTCTGATGCGCATGCATGATTTTATAAGTATTTCATTGTTTGGGTACAATGCCTCTTCAGGGCTTCTATTGTCACATTTAGGACAAACATCTTAAGATGAATTACTTGAGATTTGGGTGATAACCTCCTATGGAGTGTTATTTTCAATTAGGGCTTGAACTTTATTAATCTTTACTTATGAGGAATTCAAAGTTTAGAACCTACACATGTGTCATGCTTTAGACATGCAACAAATTAATCAACGTCACTTATGACTTTATATAGTTTGGATGAGACAAATGCGGATGTATCAACACTAATTCTCAATGTTCTTTGAAAACTATCATTTCTCCCCTGAACATCAGGAATATTGTCTCACCAAAGTGACAATCCACAAAACTGTGGTAACTATGAGCAAAACTTGAAACAAATTGACTTGAATCCCAATTTTAAATGATTAAAACCATCTTTGTATACACAATTACTTGTTGGTTGGAAAATAAAAATCAACCGAAATGATCATGATGATGCATGTGATCATAATGCATCTCCCAAGCAAAAATTTGTAATGAACAAAACACTTAAAGCTTGTGGTAAGCCATGAGAGTTATGTGCTCAAAATTAGTCCCAAATGGCATGAAATGGCCTACCAAATTTTGGGAATTTCGCTTGTAATTGCGAGTAAATATTATAATGACCATAGATACATCTAAGTCATTGGTCAAATAATCCACAATAAGATGCTAAATAAGCTCACAAATACACTTATAAATTCTCGAGAAAAAATACAAGATCCAAAGTAAATTTTAGATAGTCTGAGGACCAAGTTTCCGTGTGAGCAATCCTTGCAAGGACGTGCACAATGTACTATGTTAAGGCATAGAAATATATCAAGGATAATCATACATCTCATTGTGGATGGAGAATGGCCAAGATAATTATCCCATGATTGGGTCACTGAACTTCTAGTTCATGAAAAGCGTACACTACTTCCATGATTGTGTAATACAATTCATAAAAGAAAAAAGTAGGAGCTTCCGTTGAAAAAATGAATTGAACGATATACAATTCGATATGATAATAAATTGAATTAATGAATTCATAGTAACATAAAAAAAATTGAAATAAACAAAATCGAAATTAACATAATAAAAGTGCCAAAAAATAAATAAAATAAAGAGCCAAGCTATATATGGGAGATAACTCAATTGCTAATTGCTTGTAAGCTCAAGATGGGAGAATAAACTCAACCACTAAGAATGGAATAAAATGATTTTCCATATGTCCACTGAGTTCAAATTCATGGGAGTATCGTAAAAAATTTCTCAACCATTTTTCTTGTTTTAATCAAGACTTGGTAAAAATACACCAAAAGTTTTAGCGCATGGCAGGGTCGTGCTCGATGCCATATCATAAGTACCACAGAAAAAAAAAATCGTACAGTTTAGTTACGCAATTAAAACTCAAGGAAATTTAGGCCCTCAATTATTTAGAATCAAAGAACTTTCAGTTCCGATTCAGTCCAATAATTTGTAATTTAAGATGTGCAATTTCATACCTAGTCAGGAGACAAATTTATCTCATAGTGTCGATAAAAAAAACTCAAGGCGAAGTGTTTACATCCACCAAGTCCGACGTATTAATTTACTCATTTGGAGTATGAATACAGTGAGCCTCCCACTCATATTGGATGAGAATGAAAGACCAACAGATGAATGTCTCGTAACATGATGAGAGTTTGAAAAGCTACATGTCATGATTTCATTAAAACTCATTATCCCAAATAACTCATAGATTGAGGATCAACACTTCGTTGGCTCTTTGATCTCATACAACTTACATAAGCCACTTAGTACTACGGTACGAAAAACAATACTACATGCTGACAGTGTAAGAGGAAACGAGTACAAAATTACTAATTACCTCAACGTTCACCAAATAACTTAATAGCATCCTGATTACATACAGAATCTTCTCCTTGGTCAAATCTCCTTTGTAGTCTTTCATTCTGTTGCCTACGAGCAACCTCAACATTCTGCCATTCTTCCCAGCGCTCGGCCAGACCATCCCCTTCTAGCATCCGTACCACCCCCGACATTAATGGGCGGTCTTCAGGGGATTCTTGCGTACAAAGAAGCGCAACTTTGATCATCATTTCTACCTCTTGGACGTTGAAACTATCATTCAAATTTCTGTCTACAATAGCATCCAGTCTCTTTTCCCTTTCCAGCTTTTTGACCTTCAGGAGCAGATAAGCAAAGAAGGTTAGCACAGTGATATCAATTTGTTTTGAGCATATGTTAGGCACAAAATTCCATACCATACCTACATATAATCGGAAACAGTTTTTGACCATACAACTACATATCATTTGTGAGCATGCAGAGCTTCCAATACCAAAGAAACAATTGTTACGAGTAAAAATTAAAAATCATGCCATTTCTTTGAGTTATCTTAACATGCACGAAAACAAGTTTATCTTTCATGGTCAAGCAACAAAAAAAGTTTATATAAATGCATACTAGGAGGAGGTGAGGAGAGGGAGAGTGGAGAAGAGAAAGAACGACCCAAATACAGAGAGTTTATCTTACATGGTCAAGCAAAAAAAGATCATCATCTTCTTCCAAGCGTGAAAAATCAACTGTCCGTTGTCCTGTTACAAGTTCTAAAAGCATAATCCCATAGCCAAAAACATCCGTCTTTTCTGATGACTTCCCAGTGGACAAATATTCAGGTGCTATGTGACCCATTGTGCCACGAACTTCAGTTGTCACGTTAGTCTTTCTAACATCCACCAACTTTGCCAAGCCAAAGTCGCCAACAACTGCTTCAAAATCTTCATCAAGTAATACATTAGCAGCCTTAACATCTCGATGAATAATCTTAGGATTACAATGTTCGTGCAGGTACTCTAACCCACGGGCTGTGCCAAATGCCACCTGCCTTCTTGTAGGCCAATCTAAGACGGGCTCACCAGGTTTAATCTCTCGCAACCGATCGGCAACACTTAAATTCTGCATAAAGGGATACACAAGAAGGCGTTCTGTTGGAGTCGTGCAAAATCCGATCAGTCTTAATAGATTCCTGTGAACAGCTACACTTATCATTTCAACTTCGCGCTGGAAAGCTGCATCACCCCCAGGTCTCTCATAATCAGTGAGACGCTTAACAGCAACTTCTGTGTTATCAGATAGCACTCCTTTATAGACTTTTCCAAAACCTCCCTGTCCTAGAACATGTTTCTCACTGAAGTTGTCTGTTGCTAGCTGCAGTTCCCTCCATGAAAATCTTATTAACTGGCCAAATGCAATCCTTTGGTCACCTTAAAAAAAAAAAAAAAAAAAAAAAAAAAAAAAAAAAAAAAACAAAACAAAACAAAAACAAAAACAAAAAACCAGATGAGCTAAGTTATGCATGGCAAGGATCATCCAGGCCCTTTTGGCTCCAATCAATTTACTCACAGATACTTAACGTTTTTAACGGCAAGGGCCAGAGGCCAAATCAAGCCTCCCAACCAAAATGTTGTTATTCATGAAGTGTAGCCCTCCAAATTTGTATTTGAGAACAACTTTTTAACATTGACTGGAAAATAAACGATATTTCTTTTATGAAACTACAAGATATTGGCCACCCCCACCACTCTCAACCTTACCAAATGTGCAATGGCATAACATACCATAAACATGTAAATATTTATCCTAAAGAGGAACCCCTTACGTAACTCCAGTCATTGCGATAAACCAATTCAATAATAATCCTAAATTGGTTGAATAACTTTAGCATGATGGGTCAAAAGACTCAACTAAAATCAAGGTTCCAATGATTGGTCAGATGATGGAGTTGTTAATCAGTTCTACAACTAGAAAGCAATGCGTACCTGGAACATCCTCAAAAACTTCACGCTTGAAGCCTTTGTGTCTACGCTTGCCGGTAAAGTACAGTAAACCTCCAAGTAATAATAAAATGGTAAGCCCCACAAGAAGTCCAACTATGATTCCAAGCTTCGGCTTACTTTTAGCGCCTGTCAAGAGTGGGAAAACCCCATCGTGTAAGCTTATAAAAAGAAAGGGTAAGAATTCAATTTCAGATGTTTGTTTGACCCATTAACCTGAACCATAAATATCAGTTGCACAAGGGTGAGGGAGAATCACGCCACAGTTTAGGTGATTTCTTGTAAAACTGAAACAAGCAACACAGGTCAAATCAAGATTAGATAAACATATTTTGAATATGTGGGTGTGTGGAGAGAGAGAGAGAGAGAGGGAGAGAGAGAGAGAATGGTTTGCAGTCTTGTCAAGAATAGAAACACTAATAGTAACAAGTTGTTCATACTTGTATGTTTTGACACTAAACAGCTGCTCAGGTATTTGACCCATGAGAGCATTAGAGGCAAGCTGACTGCAAACAAAGTTTCAAGTATGGCATCAAATACTGAAGAACTGAGGCCCAAGTATACAACTTCACACAGATAACGTTCAGAATTCTAAAAGATGGAGTGCCAAAATAGTTGTCCATGAAAAATACGTACAGACTAATCAAGTTTGAAAGACTTGAAAGTGACTCTGGGATTGTACCACTCAGATTATTGTTACTCAAATTCCTGTTTGCATCATCAAGAAAGCACTGTCAGACAAAACTAGATACTGCAGAGTCAGTATATATTAGTGAAAACCTAAAACAATGCGGATGAAACAACTCACAAAAATTGGAGATTTTTCAGATTGCCAAAGGAAGCTGGTATTTCACCATGTAAATTATTGTTTTCTAAATTCAAGGTGGACAAACTTATCAGATTTCCAAACTCTTTTGGTATCTCACCAGTTATGCCATTTCCTTGTAATGAACTGCAAGATGAATGCACCTTATAGGTATTAGAGTCGTTGGCATATGGAATGCATATAAATATATATACATGTCTACAAATAGAAGAGGCTAAAACAATCAGACAAATGGGAACTGCTGCACAAGCTTTATACAAAACAAAAAAATCAATTGCTACCCTCGAAAATGAGCACAACATAAATTGCATGAAATCATGGAATTACATATGGGCTTTTGGAAATTCTCATTGCCCTGTTCTGCCCGTTACATCTTATGGTGATCAATAAAAATCCAAAAAACTATATATATATATATATATATATATGTATGTATGTATGTATGTATTGTTGGAGAACAATTCAGAAATAAACAAAAAATAACAGAAATAAACAGAACTTGAAATTCTAATATTTTATTAACTAAAAATACTTGATGTGCAGAATGAAATTATACAATAAATACAGAAACTAATATAAGAATATCAATGATACTAATTTGATCACAGAAGGTAGAGGCTAGCGTAAAAGCTATGTCCTTCGAACAGTATTTTCGTCCCACTCTTGTGCTTGTGGTTCTACAACGTCTCCTCGACCAAGATTCAACTACCTAATTCTACAACCCGCACTGGATTCTAGAATTCTAGCGAATTTGCTTTGTGTGCTTACTCTCTGGAAATTTCGTACGGAAGAAAAAGAGGAAGAAAGATAATCTCACTTGGATACTGTGATTGCAAATATATAGGCTGTTTCACACCCTTTCAAATACCTGTTCAGTGTATTTGAAAGTACACAACTCTTTCTAATAGTTGTGTCTTTTAATCAAAATGTTTTTTAATTAATAAATTAATTAAAAAACTTAATCCGAAAATTAAAATTAATGAATCTAATTAATTTTAAATTCCAAGGCCCTATGGGAAACACTAACAGTAACAAGTTGTTCATACTTGTATGTTTTGACACTAAACAGCTGCTCAGGTATTTGACCCATGAGAACATTAGAGGCAAGCTGACTGCAAACAAAGTTTCAAGTATGGCATCAAATACTGAAGAACTGAGGCCCAAGTATACAACTTCACACAGATAACGTTCAGAATTCTAAAAGATGGAGTGCCAAAATAGTTGTCCATGAAAAATAACGTACAGACTAATCAAGTTTGAAAGACTTGAAAGTGACGCTGGGATTGTATCACTCAGATTATTGTTATTCAAATTCCTGTTTGCATCATCAAGAAAGCACTGTCAGACAAAACTAGATACTGCAGAGTCAGTATATATTAGTGAAAACCTAAAACAATGCGGATGAAACAACTCACAAAAAATGGAGATTTTTCAGATTGCCAAAGGAAGCTGGTATTTCACCATGTAAATTATTGTTTTCTAAATTCAAGGTGGACAAACTTATCAGATTTCCAAACTCTTTTGGTATCTCACCAGTTATGCCATTTCCTTGTAATGAACTGCAAGATGAATGCACCTTATAGGTATTAGAGTAGTTGGCATATGGAATGCATATAAATATATATACATGTCTACAAATAGAAGAGGCTAAAAAAATCAGACAAATGGGAACTGCTGCACAAGCTTTATACAAAACAAAAAAATCAATTGCTACCCTCGAAAAATAGTTTTCTAAAGATGTTAACAATGGTCTCTCATGTGAGTAAGAATTCATCTCAAATTCCGTTCATCCTAAGCTAATATAGGACACATGTATTAGCAGTATGTACAATACAGAAGTGAAGTGCTACACCATGCTTTCAGTCATCTAAAGCTTAGCTCCTAATGGATTAGTCTGCACATGTTAACAAACGAAAATGAGCACAACATAAATTGCATGAAATCATGGAATTACATATGGGCTTTTGGAAATTCTCATTGCCCTTCTGTTCTGCCCGTTACATCTTATGGTGATCAATAGAAATCCAAAAAACTATATATATATATGTATCTATGTATATATTGTTGGAGAACAATTCAGAAATAAACAAAAAATAACAGAAATAAACAGAACTTGAAATTCTAATATTTTATTAACTAAAAATACTTGATGTGCAGAATGAAATAATACAATAAATACAGAAACTAATATAAGAATATCAATGATACTAATTTGATCACAGAAGGTAGAGGCTAGCGTAAAAGCTATGTCCTTCGAACAGTATTTCGTCCCACTTTTGTGCTTGTGGTTCTACAACGTCTGCTCGACCAAGATTCAACTACCTAATTCTACAACCCGCACTGGATTCTAGAATTCTAGCGAATTTTCTTTGTGTGCTTACTCTCTGGAAATTTCGTACGGAAGAAAAAGAGGAAGAAAGATAATCTCACTTGGATACTTTGATTGCAAATATAGAGGCTGTTTCACACCCTTTCAAATACCTGTTCAGTGTATTTGAAAGTACACAACTCTTTCTAATAGCTGTGTCTTTTAATCAAAATGTTTTTTAATTAATAAATTAATTAAAAAACTTAATCCGAAAATTAAAATTAATGAATCTAATTAATTTTAAATTCCAAGGCCCCATGGCCCTTATCTTGATTAATTAATATTAATTGTATTTAGGCTATATTATATTCAAGCCTAATCCACACAACCATAAGGCCCAAGTCTTCAATCCATTTCCAAATGGTCCAAGTTCTAATTACTAAGTAGAAGGAATAAGCCTATATAAAGGCTAGTGAAAAAATACTGTTGCCCAATGTGGGACAAGAAGGTCTCAAACTCCTACATATATATGTATATATATGTATACGCTTGTTCTTCATAAGTATGTTGGTGTACCACAAATCGGGAAAGCTTCAGTTGTTAGAAGGAGATCCACCACTTCTTTTATATTCTACAGTTCTCCCCACATGTAGGTCTCTCTCCACTGTCATATTCCAACATGTGGGATTCAACTTATTTGGGAGGTCGCAATTGCAGGACTTCAAACTCATGAATTTCAATACTAAACGATTTGTGAGGTACCTCACTTGCAAGCTTCAATTAAAGAAGTTAAATGTCTCAGGCAAGCTGTCAAACAGAAAATAACAAGTGAAGACACATGAAGCTAACCAAATTAGCTAGAAGTTGGATCAAAGTTTTTTTAATCCTCAACTAATCTGTAATGCTTAGGTGAGTTGACTTTGAATCATCGAAAAGTTGACATTGTCATACTCTACAAACAGGTCTAACCATACGATCTTAACAATTACCTTACTTCTAAAGCACGCATTTGGAGACTAAGCTGAAAACAAATAAATTGACTTCAATAACTGAAGTACATAACCCAGGTCGCTGTCAATGCATCCCAATGATGCATGACATTATTTATTCTTCAATGCATCCCAATGAGAATCCAGCATCTGTGGTGACAATCCTAGTTTTTGAAATGACTCCAGAAAATGAAGTGTATAGAAATTATGATAAACAGGACTAGTATTCTCCGTGCTTACAGTGTTTGAAGATTTTTCAAGGCTCCTAATTCAGGAGACAAGATGCCAGAAAATCCAATATGTGCCAATATTCTGCAAAATGAAAAAGACAAAACTAAGCATAGACAAGTAAAAAAACCTTAATCTATGCAAGGAGGAATTTCGTATCGTGAAGTGATCCGTTGACAACAATACATCACGATAAACAAAGGATGTCTTACACAGAAACGACATTATTATTGTTACGGTCACACTTCACATTGGACCAACTGCATGGATTGATTTGGTCGGCGTTCCAGTCCTTGAGCTGATTGGGTGAAATATTCAAAGATTTCCGCAATGAAAACAGTGCAACTCCTGAAACCGAAAATGCCAACATTCATCACCTAATCGGACAAATTTGCCAACAGAAATTCACTACCACATTACATAAATACTAGAAAAGGAATAGATACAACAAAGGAAAGTAAAAGATAGTGAACAAATTCTAACATACAAAAACCTCAAGACAGTCCACTAGCACCCTGGGTCTGTGTTCGTTCTATAATATCCTAGAGAGCAAGAGAAGAGAGAAAGAAAGAGTTGCAGAGAGGACCCCCAATGTTTGAATGTTTTAATTGCATCGAGGTTACAATATTGGGTATATAGCATTAATCAATACTAGACTTGTTTGCCTTAGTCTTGTTTCTTATGATATGTAACTGAAAAAATGCGGAGATTGTTGTGATTAGCATATCCCAGATGCTGTCCAAATGAATTAAATGTTGTAAAACCTCAGAACCGTACCCTGTGAATCAGGCAATACAAAAGACTGTAAGCAAGCCAAGACCAAAACTGCAAAGACTAGATCCATTTTCAACAGCATTATTCTTTCTAGCGATGGATGCAATGAAATGCATGGCGTTGATCAAGGAGCACTTGAAACAATTCCATATCTGCAAAAAGGGAAAACACTCCTTCAGTGAGCTATAAATGTTCAAATACACAGTATGAACTGCAATAACAACACTAAGTGGGGTCCGCAACAACAACAACAACAAAGTAGGAACTGCAACAATAATAAATTCGAGGCAAGCGTATGTTGAAGATCCTCTACAGTTTGCTAGTTGCCATGCTATCAAAGTATAGTTCAGTCAGGAAAACAAAACTGCGAGAAACGAACAACTTAATGGAAACCAATATGTGCATAAGATTTTTGGGAGCCATAGTCTATATTTGAGTACAAAGCCTCAATTATTTCATGGAGCAGATTATTCCTTAAGGAGCAAATTTTAATACTACAACGAACTTCATATTTGAGAAAAAATCGGAAATTGTCTTCCTTTGGCAGTTTAAATTTTGAAGTGCACAATGTAAGAGATTCAAATTTCGATTATGCTTCCCTCTTTGTTGGGGTCTGGTTTTTTTTTTTACCACATCATGTTGTTGGCTTGGCTGTTCGCTTCTCAACAATCATTCATATATTACAAGCAGTAGCAGAAATATTACTACTTCCTATCACACAAGGTAGAAACTACTCGAAAATTGAAAGAATCATAGATTCAGCTCAACCTACAAAACCAATACATCAAAAATGGGGGAAATTGCAGTTCAATCTTCATTCCAGGAAAAAGTTTATTCTTTTTTTCAGGTCCCAATTAAATGTTCAAAAGTTCAAACTTTTGTCACTTCCATTTCCCTACGATCCCATCAAATTTCCCAGCAACCAAACAAAAGTGAAAAACAAGCAAAACCCATGTCTGCAAATAATCAAAAAAAAGAAGAAATGCAGCTGAAAAAGAGAAGAAGAGGAAAGAGAGAAGTACCTGTGAGGAGGAATCAGGAAGACATGGCAGAGCTTCTGGAAGATTGAGTGAAGCTAACCACTCACAAGCTTCTTAGCTGTTTCCCATGTCCGAATTGGCTGTGAGACTTGACGAGAGAGAGTTCAGAGGCCTGGTTATTCTTAGTAGCAAGCAAATCCCCGAAGAGTCAGACACGCTAATAATTTAACGGAAGAGAAAAATGAAGAATTAAACCTTGGACAAATAAATTAATTAAGGTAACTTACATTTTAACTAGGCCAGGCAATTCTTGACACGACTCGATAATCTAATACGATACGATACGAAATTAACAGATGTTCAGGTTGACACAATAATGAATCGGGTCGTTATCGGGTAACCCGATAAACACCTATTAAGATAACGGGTTGGTTCGGGTATATACGTGGATAACACGATACACGATAAGCAAAATATTACTTTTATATTTTTATAACCCTAAAAAAATATTATAATTATATATATATATATTAATTTAACAATTTTATACCCCTAAAAACCACAATAATTATATATATATATATTAAATTAAATATTAAAAATTGGTGACCACTAAATCGGCTTAAATATATATACCATTCAATTTCTTAAGTGTTGTACATACAAAATAAATATATTTAAATCTACTTAATAAATATATACATAGACACCATTGAACTTGATGGGATACAAATTCTACGAAACTAATTTAAACGATCCAACCGTCAAACTTGTTTGTATATGCATTGAGATCGCATCAGCAAAAAATCGCAAAAAAAAAAACATTCAGAGATCAAGTAACTGGACAAAACATTTCGACGGCTATCAACAAAAAATCACGATTTAACGGTTATTTTAACTCCGATCTTGATGATTTTTTATAGCTACACTCCTTGACCCTATATGAATATAATGAATGAACTCGATCTTCAATTTAAAATATTTACACTAGTGGATACCACAAAATATTATGTTATACTTAATAAAAGTATGAATAAACTCTTAAGTGTTAGTGAATCTATTATTTTGATGGGATAAGCATTCTACGAAACTAGTTTCAACGATCCAACCGTCAAACTTGTTTGAATATACTTCGAGATCGTATACGCCAAAAATTGCAAAAAATAAACATTTAGATATCAAGTAACAGGACAAAACTTTTCGACGATTATCAACGAAAAATCACGATTTAACGGTTATTTTAACTCCAATTTTGATGATTTTGTATAGCTACACTCCTTGACCCTATATGAATACAATGAATGAACATGATCTTCAATTTAAAATATTTACACTAGTGGAATACTTAATGAAAGTATGAATAAACTCTTAAGTGTCAGTGAATCTATTGTTTTGATGGGATATGCATTATACGAAACTAGTTTCAATGATCCAACCGTCAAACATGTTTGTATATGCTTCGAGATCGCATATGCCAAAAATTGCAGAAAACAAATATTCAAAGATCAAGTAACGGGACAACACTTTTCGACGGTTATCAACAAAAAATCACAATTTAACGGTTATTTTAACTCCGATCTTGATGATTTTTTATAGTTACACTCCTTGACCCTATATGAATACAATGAATGAACTTGATCTTCAATTTAAAATATTTATACTAGTGGATACCATAAAATATTATGTTATACTTAATGAAAGTATGAATAAACTCTTAAGTGTTAGTGAATCTATTATTTTGATGGGATACGCATTCTAGGAAGCTAGTTTTAACGATCCAACCGTCAAACTTATTTGAATATATTTCAAGATCGTATACACCAAAAATTGCAAAAAAATAAACATTCAGATATCAAGTAAGAGGACAAAACTTTTCAACGGTTATCAACAAAAAATCACGATTTAACGGGTACTTTAACTCCGATTTTGATGATTTTTTATAGCTACACTCCTTAACCCTATATGAATACAATGAATGAACTTGATCTTCAATTTAAAATATTTACACTAGTGTATACCACAAAATCTTATGTTATACTTAATGAAAGTATGAATAAACTCTTAAGTGTTAGTGAATCTATTATTTTGATGGGATACACATTCTACGAAACTAGTTTCAATGATCCAACCGTCAAACTTGTTGAATATACTTTGAGATCGTATACGCCAAAAATTGCAAAAAATAAACATTCAAATATCAAGTAACAGGACAAAATATTTCGACGGTTATCAACAAAACATCATGATTTAACGGTTATTTTACCTCCGATTTTGATGATTTTTTATAGCTACACTCCTTGACCCTATATGAATACAAGGAATGAACTTGATCTTCAATTTAAAATATTTACACTAGTGGATATCACAAAATCTTATGCCATACTTAATGAAAGTATGAATAAACTTTGAAGTGTTAGTGAATCTATTGTTTTGATGGGATACACATTCTACGAAACTAGTTTCAACGATCCAACCGTCAAACATGTTTGTATATACTTCGAGATCGCATACGCCAAAAATTGCAAAAAATAAACATTTAAAGATCAAGTAATGGGACAAAATGTTTCGACAGTTATCAACGAAAAATCACTATTTAACGGTTATTTTAACTTCGATTTGGATGATTTTTTACAGCTACACTCCTTAACCTTATTTGAATACAATGAATGAATTTGATCTTCAATTTAAAATATTTACCCTAGTGGATACCACAAAATCTTCTATTATACTTGATAAAATTATAAATAAACTCTAGGTGTTAGTGAATTTATCGTTTTGATGGGATACGCATTCTATGAAAATAATTTTAATGATCCAACCGTCAAAGTTGTTTGTATATGCTTCAAGATCGCATACGCCAAAAATTGCAAAAAATAAACATTCAGAGATCAAGTAACTGGACAAAACTTTTCAACGGTTATCAATGAAAAATCACAATTTAACGGTTATTTTAACTCTGATTTTGTTGATTTTTTACAGCTACACTCCTTGACCCCATATGAATACAATGAATGAATTCGATCTTCAACTTAAAATATTTACACAAGTAAATACCACAAAATTTTATGTCATGATGATCGATGAAAATTGAGGATTTTGTAAAAGGAATTACATTCAAGCTTTGAGTTCCATTGGCAATGTTTAAACTTTTGAGAAAAGCTTCACAACCTTGAATATCATTTTGCATATCCTTGCACATTTAATATTTTGTATATCCTTGCACATTTTGCATATCCTTGCACATTTAATATTTTGTAATAGACTAGCAGTGTATGGATGTTTATTTATTAGACTCTTATTTTCAAGTGTAGATGTAATACTTAAATGAAAAATGTGCTTTAATGTTTTGAAGTAATATTTATGTGGCAATGTGTGGTATGTGCAAGTCTAAGAAAAAAAATACATTTTTCTTAACGGGTCATAGCAGGTCATAATGGGTCGGGTCACTTTACCCGTTGGGTAAAGTAACCTGACCTGTTAAGGACCCGTTAAGATAACAGGTGTGACACGACACGATCCGTTAAGATAACAGGTGTTACACGAAAACGACACGAACACGACAGACACGACCTGTTTGCTAGGCCTAATTTTACCTCTTCAGATTTGAGATCTTATACAACATTTTTAAAATATTTCAATTTCAAACATTTACTTATTATTTTATGGGGAAACTTGAAATAGGTCCAATTTTATAGCCCAATATTAGGATTAGTCCAATTTTTAGTTATTTTTGACTTAGCTCCAATGATTAGGATTCCATGTCAGCAATTTTTCTGATTAGGTTGATTTTTTTGCATTGTTATTACTATTTTACCCTCTTATAGATTTGACACGTTCTTCATATATTACCCACGTTTTAAATTTTTATCAGAATTCAAATTCATTGTTTAGTGGTCTTTATCTTTCTTCCAGATTTCTTGATAACAATTTTTGAATTTGAATTTCTTATCAATCTATTTTTAAGGAAGGCTTAAACTTATCTAGTAGACAATGAATTCGGATGGACAATTTCGCCTATTCTGTGCAGTTGTGCAGTAGGTGTGGTGATGCTACACGCCACAACTGGGAAATGAATGCAGAATTCGATTCATCCCGCACCTTTTTCAATAGAAGTTCAAGATAAATATATATTCTCACTGCAGCTCCACAGTCATAATCCCCCTAATACCTTTCTATCAGCTCTCATTGATATGCTTCTCATTTATTTAAAAAAAAAAAAAAAAAACCCAATGCACAGAAGGTGTTTGATGTTATGCCTCTTTGAATAGTGTACTCTTTAATTTCCCGTAGAAATTTATTGTTCTCTTATTGTCACTATCCTTGTCACTTATTATAGATTTCGAGTCGCCTGATGATAGCAAAAGGAAGAAATTCATTGTGATTGGAGGTGTTTCAGCATTATTCCTCATTTTCTTGATTTTGGGCATTGCTTGGTGGAAAGGCTGTTTCAGAAGTAGGACAACCAGGGAACAAGGTACGGACAATACCGTATCAGTCATTTTTTATTTAGAAAAGTCGCAATTGATTCATATTTCTACTTGCTACAATAAGAATTTTCAAAAGGGATTGTACACTGGCCGCACCTATCAGTATGCTGAATCATTAAATATTTAACTTACCTACGAAAATCAGCTGCATTCCTTTGAACATTGCAGAGGATCGGAAATCTTATTCTTAGAATTACTAAATTCACGTAGTTATATCTTTTTCAGCCTATTACATTTATGTTTTTTTCCTGTGTTTTATAATTGTTTAGTTATGGAAGGAGCTATCATTGCGAAGTGCACTTTTGAGAGCAAGACCCTTTTAATTCCAGTATTTAATCATACTAAGTTCAAGGATATTTCTGAACAAATTTGTTCCCGATTTGTGGGATTAAGTCTTGAAGTCATGGAGTTGACGTACTCTCTAGGAGAACACCAATCTTGTTTGCTGCAATCTGACATGGACGTGAGTGTAATGAAATTTTCATGTTGTGCTGAAAACATAGCATCTATTCCTGTCTGTGTTTCCATGGTACAACCAGTTGAGCAACTTGATCCCATTTCTTCCCCACATGATAAACAGATTTTTAATTATGAAGGCTTAAAACCCTCAGATGATCATGCAGATTTAGGGAAGTTTGCCACTCCTCATGGGAAGACATATTTGTCCCATGCTTGGAGAAACTACATTAGCCATGTTGGTCAAGAATTTCCAGGTGGTGTCAAGGAGTTCAGACAAAAATTGATGAAGTATGCAGTTGAAATGGGTTTCAGGTATGTCTATATAAGGAATGATAGTGAACGTGTTACTGCTGAATGCTTCAATAAAGATGATGAGGGTTGTGTTTGGCGTGTGCATGCCATTTTGAATCGTCCTAGCAGGTTATTCTACATTAAAAGTCTGAATAATGTACATACATGTAAAGCTAGGTTTCGTGATCAAAAAAGCATCAAGATGGGTTCCAAAATTGTGGCGTCGGTCCTTGTTGACGAGATTCGAACCAATCCAATTGTAAGACCAATCGATGTTGTTAGAGATTTCAAGAAAAACTATGGTATAGGTATTTCTTACTATAATGCTTGGTATGGTAAAGAGTTAGCAAAGATGAAGGTCCATGGTGATGATACACAGTCATATAGACTACTATTATGGTATGCAGAAGCAGTGCTAGCAACCAACCCAGGCTCCCATGTCCAGCTTGAATATAATGGTAGTTCATGTCGGTTCGAGCGTTTATTCATTTCATATAATGCTAGTATTGAAGGGTTCAAATTCTGCAGACCTTTCTTGTGCCTTGATGGAACTTTTATAAAAAAACAAGTACAAAGGTCATTTGTTGGTAGCCATCGGGAAAAATGGTAATCAAGGTATGATTTAGACATCTCCTTATATTATAGGCTGCGTGAAAGCTAATAATTTTTTTTCCACATGATAGGTAGTTTAAAAGTTTATCCATACATGTCGACGAAATTTATCATTTTGTTAATTTTGCTCCATGTTAGGTAGTTTAATAGGGTCTCAAACAGTAATATATGAGAAAGTATCGTTTTATAACTTTATACATGTTGTGTCCATCCCTTAATTGTTCTAGCATGATCTCGTTTGATAAGGGGTATCAAATACTATATGCTTTGCTATGTCCCAAATAGTATTATATGTTTAGTATGTATGTGGAAATAGTGCTTACAAAACTGACCCTTTATTATAACCTGTTCTTATGTATTCATCCTTAACAGATTTTTCTTTAACATGTTCTTTTTCTTCAACACATGGCTCAGGGTTTTTCCCGCTAGCTTTTGGCATTGTGGACTCTGAAAATGAAAACAATTGGACATGGTTTCTGGAAAATTTAGCAGAGATATTGCTTCCCCAAGGTCGTACGGTTACGTTCATATCAGACCGCAACAGAGGTCTACTTGAAGCTGTTTCCACCGTTTTTTCCAGAAGCACCACATGCATTTTGCATGTTTCATTTGAAATTGAATATACAAAGTAAATATCCAAAGAAGATGGGTTCTGGTTATGGTGAAGTCGTTGCTAACCTGTTCCAAAAATGTTGTTACGCTCCATCCCAACTTGTGTTCGATCAGGAAATGAAAACTCTCATCAAGGATGGTGGTACAATAATTCAGAAATTTTTGCAAAACACACCCAAAGAAAACTGGTCCAATGCATACTTCAGGGGTAAAAAATATGGTGAGATGTGCTCTAATATTGCAGAATCCTTCAATTCTTGGATTTTGGATGAACGCAAGATGCCAACTTACCAAATGATTGATAACATACGTGTGAAGTTGATGGAGATGAGTTCTGATCGGCAACGTGAAGCCGAAAGATGGACCTCACCAATATGCCCAACAATGGATGACGAAATGATGAAAATGGTTGAAGTTGGAAGACACTGGAATGTGTGTCGTTCAAGTGACCATATTTTTGAAGTCAGAGATGAGTATTCTGTCATGGTGGACTTACAAAGTCATACTTGTTCTTGTTATCAATGGCAAATTAAGGGGTTCCCTTGTGCACATACTTTGGCAGCTATTCTGAAAGATGGAGGTAACCCATATGATTATGTCGAAGATTATTTCACAACAGATTTCTATAAGTCTTCTTATTCATATCCCATCATTCCTGTACCTGATATTGAAAAGGATGAACAATCTATGAGTCAGGAGTTTGTGATAGAACCTCCATTGACAAAGCGGCCCCCAGGTAGACCAAAAGTTAAAAGACTAAAATCTATTGGGGAAGAAACACGCCCCAACAAGTGCAGTAGGTGTGGTGATGCTACACGCCACAACCGGAAAACTTGCAACGCCCCTATTTGACATACATCTCCATTGCCATTTGGATTTTTTTTTTCAAATATTTGAACACATGTTTTTTTTTTTTATCAATGTAATAAAATGATGCCTTCGACTTTTTAGTTTACTCATATTCTTCTTTTTTCCATTTTCTACTTACATGTCATATAACTTATGCAATCTGTGAAGACTATATTTATTATGCTATCATTACTAAACCTTCCAAATCAAACCTATATATATATAACAAGCAGCCATAAGATGTTAAATTTTATCCTACCTATCAATTTGGCTTACAATATAAACTACCTATACTTGTAGAATATGATTTTTACATTCACCATTAGTTGTACATGTATATAGGTTTTTGGGACGGTTTTAACCTACCTAACATGTAGGAACATTACCGACAAACATTTTTTATCAACAATTTGAAAGTACCTATCCTTATACAATTAGAAAGTACATCTACGAACTATGTCCAGATAATGACAAAATAACATTATATGAGATTACAAACAAATCTTATTGTGCAATCAATAAAGGGAAACATGAAGAATATCCCCTTTCAATTGAAATTGAAATTAAAAAACAGATACGACAAAGCATATCTCAGTTCACATAACACCCAAACTTATCTAGTAGACAATGAATTCGGATGGATTGGAGTCCCATCATTTTATTGAATTGAAACACTTAAATGAAACAAAAACTCAAATTTCGCATAACTTCTTTATCCTAGTCTTCCTTTTCCCAGCTACCATCTCCCTCATTTATGAATCTACAAAGGACATGTGCTCTCATATTCTTCATCGCCTTTGCCGAAAAGACACCTTCGACTAATTCTCCATCAGCTTTTTGTTGTGCAATATACATCACAGCAACTCCACAGTCATAACTGTTTAACAAAAAAAAAAGGGTATGAACTTAAATATTACATTCTATCACCATGAAACCAACAAATATGCATAATACAGATGAAATTAACACTTACATGTTAGGAAATTGTTGTGAGCATGATATGTTTGCTTTCAGTGGATACTCAACATTAGTTTGCCTCAACCACATGAAAAATTCTCTGTCATCATGGCTAAGCGTGTACAACAACGTCTGTACCTTATCACCTTTCATGATATGTTTGCAAATAGAGTTCTCATTGAGCTTTCTTGAAATACTATCTTTCATATGCTTAAAGTAGTCAGAAATTTTCACATGCTACAAAAAAATTAATAAAATAAAAAAAGAACACATTACAAAGTTAGTGTGTGAAATAAAATCCGAAGGATAAGAGGTATACTACATAGTTATCAACTTACCAATTTTTTAGCCTCTTCGAAATAAGGATCCACATACATATTCAACTTGGTTTGTAATGTGTTGTAATGTTCCCACCATCCACTTTGTTTGTTGAACACAAGCAAAGTATAATGCATTCCTTTGAAATGGTTAATCGGAAAGAAAACATAGTCGTTCTCCCGCACCTTTTTCAATAGAAGTTCAAGATAAATATATATTCTCACTGCAGAATTCGATTCATCCACAATATCCTACAAACCAACACGGATTAGAAGCACACTAGCCAAAAAGTAATATACCTGTACAACACATTATGATGTAAAATTCATATTCTACAAGGGCAGGTAGAATATTCTCTAGATTAATGCTAGAAGATCGGAATAAAAAAGGATAACTGTGTTACAAGGGCAGGTAGTTTATATTTACCACAGATACTAATAAAAATGGATTAGAAAAAAATAATAAAAATCAACATTTTACAATTACACTACTCATCACTAAATAGCATTGGTTTTTCTAATTCCTTAGTTATGGATGGTATTAAACTAGCTAGAATGAAGGAAAATTAACTGCAATGTTTGAAGAACTAAAATTTACGCACCCACGCAAATGTCGGCATAAACCCATATTTCAGCTGATCTTTTGGAATCCCAATTTGGTCGTCATTCAAAATTTCGAAAAAAGAATCAACTACCTACAACAAGAACCAAAACATCTTATGAATCATTTGTAAACCTTTCATTCAAATGCAATTGTATTCATTGCTATCTAAGTCAAGTAATTATAAAAATTACAAATACCTGTCGACTAACACCTCCCTCATTCAAGAGTGCGAGGATATCATCACGGATCACTGCACAATGCTCTCCTTTCCACATTGAAACCCTTATATATATATATATATATATATAGAGAGAGAGAGAGAGAGAGAGAGAGAGAGAGAGAGAGAGAGAGAGAGTTCAAACAGCATAATCAACAGGTTGATAACTAATAGGTAGAAAACTGTAAACTAGAATAAGGATGAAAAATTATACACTACCTATCATCATTCAAATCCAGAAATTGTTTCAACTTCTCTGCATACGGTATTGGAAGACACTTGCCCACTCGTAGCCTACGCACAGCTATTGTCTTCACCGGTGCCCTTATTTTTGTGTTCCCATATTCATGCATTTGAATTGCTCGTGAACCAACACAATTTTTATCCATATGAACTACCATTTTTTTATTAACACAAGCATCATACTTGTAATCTGGCATCAACAAGGGCTTCCTTGGTTTTGATTTCACCCGCAAAATCATTGAGTTTTGTTTTGGAGATTTGTCTTTCACCATGTAATTTTCCTTACATTTTAGCTCCTCCTTCAGATTCTCGTTTTCAATAGTAAGTTTCATAATTTCTGAACGGTAGTCCTCCACCAAAAGACTCATCTCTTGTAATTTTCTCTCCAAGTCATTAAGGTTTGCCTTAATATTTGAAGGCTCTCCCAAGTTGTTTTCCATAAATTCTGATGGCAGTATATCAAATGTTGGGAGAAATTCTTCATCTGACACTTTCTGAGGCTCCACATTTATCCCCCCACCATGTGAACGCAGTTGTATGATTTTCTTCTCTTTTTCAGGTGTTTTTGGACTGCCCCCACCTACCTGTACAACTTCCTGTAACATAAACACACCATGTTTAATTTTATTAAAGTACATAAGACTTTATTTACATAATCTGTTCAAAAAATAACATACCTACTCCAACATGGATTACAAGCAGAATACCTGTTTCACAGGTATTCCTATAGATTTGATTGTTCTACAATCCATGTTCTACAGGTATACCTATATAACACAATACCTGTAGAACAGGTAAACCAAATCTATAGGTAGGATAAACATACCTCCAACTCATGGATCTTCATAATTTCCATCTTTGCATACAATTCCGACAAATTCCACTTAACAACCTTAAGTGGCATATTTTCCCTTCATCTGATTGGATTGATCAAATGAGTACGCTCACAAAACCAGAACTGCATCAGTAAGATATTAATATGTTAGTTCATTTGAACACAGATAGGTATACCTAAGGAAATAAAATGTAGATTAACATACCAATAATCCAATTACACAACGAGTTACACTTTCGTAACGTTCTCCCATATTATCAATTGTGCCCAACAACCAATTCTTTACTGCTACAGCCCACGCATAATCCTTCATCTTGGTAATATCCTCAACGTACCCAACCATGTACAAACTAGTATTATTTCCACTCGTACTGAAAAACAGTGTCAAGCAAAAATATAAACAAACCAGTCGCACAAAATCACCCTCATGCACACTACCATGCAACTTAACCACTCTCAAAATCCTTTCTTCCAATATCTTCTTACTTATATCTTTCACGTCTGCAAGACATCTCTCATAAAAACCTGTAAATGCACCCTTTCTTTTCCTACTATTCAGGTTAATCTCTTCCCCTTCATCAGGCAACCCAAAAATTTCAGATATATCTGTGGCAGTTATTGTTGCAGTTATTCCACCAAAAACAAATGCTTTTTGTACTGGGTCGTAGCACTTCAATACGGACACAATATTCGCATCACATTTCTTGCAAACACCATCAATGATCAAATTCTCATGGTAGGCTTGGAACAACCTCCCGAACGGTGTACGATTCATTAACTCAAGATGCGCATTTGTCACACTAAGTCTCATTTCTTCCATAACGCGACGAAACTTCAAAAGGTCAGACCTGTACTCCAGGCTTATCTTTTTTTTTCTCTCCATGCAAAACATCTTCGGCTACAAGTAATACAAAGTCTACTATAACATGATTATTCCAAAACATACTAAATAACGCCCAAATGATAACATATCAAGCCAAACTACATATCATATTTATATAAGTAATGTTAAAAAGAGACTAATTTAACAATTTCAATTAATTATTCTAAAAGTAACTCCACAAAGTGAACGACGTATCAATTTAAACTACCCAGGTTAGTATTGAAGTTCCAATGACTAAAACACCAATTATTAAAGATGAACTGGAATACCTGTAATCTAGGTATCACAAGCCATTACTAATAATGTAATGGTAAACCCTCTTAACCCACCTAATTGATTTCAAACTAGTGCAAGCCTTCACTAACGCATAAACACTGCCCACCAATTCATACCCGTCGTCAAACTCTAAATCTCGATCAATTGAAGTGAAAAAAAAAAAAAAAATTTAGAGCAAAGATAGGGTAGCAACTGTTATCAAATACTGGTATTGAAATCGAGGGAGTGTAATACCTGTTATCCAGATAACGAACACTGCAAAAACAAAGCCCAAATCACAAAAACCAAAATATTAGAAAGGCAAAACCATATGACCATGTAGTGCAATCTGATAATCGTCCGATTATCAACAATACCTGTTCTATAGGTATACCTACAGATTTGAAAGTCTTTAAACTACCTAAATAGAAAGGAAATCTGATCCAATCTCGACTTCAGGGGGAAAAAATATGGTGAGATGTGCTCTATAGGTATACTTCAGGGGGAAAACAGGTATCAAAGAAAACAGATCCAAAGCATACTTCGAAAAAAATTAAAGTACCTGTTCTCCAAGTATACCGGGAGGCCAGAACCAGTTCGCCTATTCTGTTTTCATCATATACTGGGAGAAATTTTATAGCTTTCATAGCTTCATACGGATTTAGGGGATTGGTTTCAAGGTTTCCGCTGGATACGGACGCAAGCCAATTTGAAAGATGGGAGGATAAGGTTTTTGAATAAACAGAATAGGCAAATCTGCAAGAGACCTGATAAAGGCTCTAATGGCACTTGTTGTAATTTTGTTGGTAAATTATGTGTATTTTAATTGCTGACATGGATGATTGTTGTACTTACTAGCCCCCACTTATGCTTATGTAATATAAGTGGATTCCATTCAAAAAAGGCTTATAAAATTGGACCCATATCAAAAGACCCCTTATTTTATTTGAATTTCATTATTTCGTTAGAAAATTCATCAAATGATAACATGACAAATATGGGATTCACATTTATGCTGATCTAACTGTTTGTGCCACAAGACAAAAAAAAATCTATGCATTTAAAAAATAATAATTTAATCAGAATATTAAATACTAAAATAATTAATTAAAAAAAATTTTAAAAAAAATCGCCTAAAACCTATGTCTTCCCCTTCCCCATCCCCAGCCGCATTCCTCATCCCTTCTCCCACCACCATCCCCTTGCCCACCTGAGCCACCCCTTCTCCCGTCACCAACCATGTCCTCCACCACCACCCCCTTCCCCCATCACTTCTGCACAAAGCTTCTCCCTCCAGCACCACGACCATCCCCTATCACCACCGCCTTCTCCATCACTTCTGCACCAAACTTCTCTCTCCAGCACCACCACCATCCCCATCACCACCCCCTTCCCCCGTCACTTCCAAAGCAAGTTTCTCCCTACAGCACCACCACCATCAATTTTGCTCATCCGTAAAGCCCCGAGCAAACCAGAGACCCCTAATTTTTCCCCGACCTTCATCACCACCTCAAACCCTTGCCTTGATTTCTTCTTCCAAGTGGTGCCCTTCACCCCAGCCTCCTATGTTAGATCTGAACCTGGCGAGGGTCAACGCGATCGTAGACTTCGACGAGCAACGGCAGAGGACGAAGACCTCTTCGCACTACCACCTGCACCAAATGAAGGCTACCACCATTACTAGAACCAGCCATTTCTTATTCTTAAAGGCTCAATCGGAAATCCATCGCAAACACCCAAAACCCAGCCCCAATTTCTCAGTCGATTTGAATCTAAATTGAAGGAAGAATTCTTGTTTTCCAGAGAGATTCAAGAGATTGAAAGAAGATGGAAGAGAGAAGGTCCAAAGCCATAAATGCAATTTTCATTTCTTTTTTTTCTTTTCATCCTTTCGGTGGTGGGCATAAGCTGATTCGGAAATTGGATTAGGGGATTAAGGGGTTTGCAGGGGGAGAGGGAGAATGCGGCTGGGCAAGGGGAAGGGGAAGACATGGGTTTGAGGGTTTTTTTTTTTTTTTTTAGAAAAAAGTAAAAAAAAAACTTTTCTTTAATTAATTATTTTAGTATTTAATATTCTGATTAAATTATTATTTTTTAAATGCATAGATTTTTTTTTTTTTTTACCATGTGGCACAAATTTGACAGTTACGTCAGCACAAATGTGAATCTCATATTTACCACGTCATCACTTGACGGTTTACTTAACAGATTTTCTAACAGATGTATGAAATTGAAATAAAGTAATTTACCCATTAAATAACTAATTTCTCTCACAGGCTGTTGGCTGTAGTGTTGTTGTTGTTGCTTCTGTAACAGTTGCATTCAAGTCTTCTGGTCAAGTAAGAGTTATAAAACCGTGTCAGTTACTTATTCACCTAATTATTGAGAGACAATTGGTTGTTTGTAACCAAAAAAGCTACTCTTATTACCTATTTATATTCCATTTGTACCGCCTCTATAATAATGATGGGACTTACATGTGTTGGTGGATCCTACCTCTATTAGAGAGATGATACAAATGATGGTTCAAATAGATGGTAAGTGTAGCATTACTCGTTTGTAACTGTTGAATTTGTTGAATAGAGACCAGCAGGCATGATAAGTCAGGAAATTGGATCTGCTCCGAACCTTAGTGTTTGAAACCTAAGGATCAACAGATCTAAACCGTACAAATTGAATCTGACGATTTCCATTAACTCATTTCGCTGACCCCCACACACAAACCAATAACTCTAATTTATTTTACACACCATTCAGCGGCCCAAATATGTTGACCCTTAAGCTCCAGACACTAAGGTTTGGAGCGGATCCAATTCCAGAAGTTGGGAGCATTTTTGCTCACACCGTAAACTATGGTGTATGCTTACTATACACCTAATTATTTGTCACGTGTCCTTTCACTTAACCTTAGTTAATTTTTTTCAAAATTGAAAAGAAAATTCCACGGTTCCGTTCAAGTCTTCTAGCCTTATTGTCGCGGCCCAACGCTCTTTGACTCATGCCAAGCCAACTCTTGGCCCTAGCTTGCCACCGTGTCATGTTGCCCAATCCTCAGCTCGTTGCCAAGCTGTGTCATCACCATCGGGTAGCTTTGTAATACCCTGATTATTTTTAAATATGTGATTTAATTATGAAATTCAAATGGGGGGAAAATGTGAAATCCCGTTTCTGGATTTTATTACTAAACATTATGTAGTCGTAATCAGAGTTACGATGTATTTATACTTATGGCGTATAATTTTTCGATAAGTGAAAAAATGAAAATGTCCATAGTTGGCTAAACATAATTATACGAGCCATATTTTATCCTTATACGCTTTGTTGTATTTCTTGGCATATCTGGATAGAGGTTGATCCTACGAGCACATAGGTGGAAACCGTTCGTGAAACTGAGTTACAACGAAGGAGATATAAACGAACAAAGTCAATGGCATTTTGATCATTTTGACCCTTCGATTCCATAAGACTCCAACTTTATTGGAGCAAGAATAGGTGTGATGTTGCCATGTGTGTGGTTGTGCATGGGAAAAGAAAAGAAAATGAGAGAAAAGAGGGGGAAAAGGACCAATCGGGGAAGGGAGAAAGTAGGGAAAGGAGGAAGGAGGGAACCTCGGCCAATACAAATCCTTCTTTGACTTGCGCGACCTGACTTGATTCCTTTCAAATTTTCTGATGGTTTCTCCTCAGTTTTTTTGGCGAATCTTGACAAAAACCCACCTAGAAATTAATCACCGTCGTCCCAATTCCAATTCCAAAAGAATTCGAGTTTTGGTTCTTGTTTCGTGAGAATCAAAATCGTGGCTTCGTGGGTGTCACAGCGGTGATCCGACATTCCTGCAGCTACCACCGTTGACCACCACCACCAAATTACTTCCCTTGAACCCAGGAACCATGCCCAATCATTGGTTGGATCATCAGGGCTTGATTTGGCAGCAATTCGAAGAACACCCATTTTAGGGTTTCCGGCAGATTGAGGTGAATTTAGGCATCTTCTTGGCCGAATTGGACTTCGGCCTAGGTATGAAAATTCTTCCCCGTGGTGTATTCTACAATCCTGTAAATTTTGGTAATTTTTAGTATTGGTAGGAAAATTTGGTTTCTGTTAGCCGGAAACTACCACCTATGACGGCGTGTGGCCAGCGGGCCGATTTTGCCTTTTTACATTAAATTTCATATTCTGATTTCATATTTGATATTTGTTTGATGTGATTTGATCGTTTGAACCTAGTATTGCTAATGTTCAATACTTGAAAATTATAATAAACGATTTAAATAAAGTGGTGAACTACGAATGACTTAATCCTGTTTAAAGATACGTAGGCAGTCTAACAAGAAGGTTAGATGCAGTCATAAAGTAAACAAAATAAATTTTAATTTAGGTTGTATTTTATCTTACAAGAAATGATAAATGGCAAAAAAAAATTTAATTTGTAATACACAGGCGGCGGATGTAGCCAAGTGAATCAAGGTAGTGGATTGTGAATCCACCATGACTTTATTTTTGACCTATCACTGAGTATCACTTCCAAATAAGTTTGGGTCGTTACAAGCTCGTGGTGCCACAATCAGCCACCGATGACAGCTGCCTAGCAACAGCTCCCAACAAAAAAAAGAAAAAAAAAAGAACAACAAGCAAGAAAATCTTCTTACCTTGGTGCGGTGTGGAGAATAAGAAAATCAACGACGAACAACTCTTTGCAAGGGTAAGCAAAGAAAATGGCGAGGGGAAGGGGAATAAATTTCCTTTAGCTTTCTTTCTTTCTTGTAGGGATACAAATTGCTCTCCATATTTATTTACCTCCCTACTTAAGACAGACTTAAATAGGTTTTGGTGGCAATTGGTTTCCCATTCCTAGAAGACTTTATTTCTAAGTCAAATTGAAAGATCTACATCACATTGGGAAACAACTGTCTACTTATCTGAGCAGTTTGGGATTTCTACACTTATTGCCCTTTCCTGCGAGCAGCCCGGCAAGTTTTGGGGCATTCGTGGAGCCAAAAATAATCTCAAAAATCCACAAAGCGACATGTGGACTTTAGCTCTAGAAAGATATGACTACCCTCATTAAATGGGCAAGGCTTTCAAGTTCCCCACGCACAGCTCAACATCCCTACAAGTTGAAGCAGTGGGTGCTCAAGTGGAAAAGTCAAAGCTATTAAAGATAAGGATTAACTACCAAATCCTATCTTTAATACAATTGTAAATGAAGACCAACACACTAAGTAAGAATCCCTTTCACAATCAATTTGGGATATTCGCATCATAATTAATATCTTGGAAATATTCTTTCCTTGCGCATATCACGGATGACATAACTTGCCCAATAAGAAGCCGCCATGTGTAAGGTAAAACCCTACACCGATGGTCGGCCACTACCTCCTATATATACCCTTATTTCCACCAAATTTTGGTAAATTTTTCGCTATACAAAAAACCCTCAACACCCACTCTATTTAGAGTTACTAACTTAGGCATTGGAGATTGATTGGCGAAACCACCCCCTCCCCCATCTCCTCGTGGGCACCTGAGGCTTTAGTCTTTGATGAAAGGTGTTGATTGTTTTGTCAATACTTTTTCGTCAAGATTAAAGACGGCGAAAATTGACTACCACATTTATATGTTTGTGAATAATATTTAGGTATTTGTGAGCAATTCTAGGATTAGGGTTTATTTGAATCAAGCAAAAGGGGATCTTTGTGATCTTGATCTTTATCTCTGTTTACTACTAGTTGTAGTTGTTGTGTAAAACAACATGAATCCCTCCTGCCCATTCCATAGATGATTCATGCCTTAGACCATCTCCAACTCTTGGGTTAAAACCTAAAGTATTTCACCTAGAAAATTTAAGTTTTAACTAGAAACAATTTTTCTTCTCCAATGGTTCTAGGGTAAAATTTTAGCCCGAGAATATTAAAGAATGAATTTAGGCTAGATTTTCTTTTCAGTACCCTTTTTTAAAATAAAATTGATGTAGATTATCATAATTTATTTTAGATTATCATATTTATTTTTATGAACATTTTAATAAAAAAAATATTAGATTCCGATAAAAGTTGAATTCACTAAACTAACCCCAAGAAACATGTATTTATTGAGTTTTTGGGTGACTTTGATTTAAAGAATTTTTTTTAATTTTTTTAGCCATTGGGTTTAATTTTTGTCAGTTAGATCTTTCTTTTTTTATCGTTAGATTTGATCATTTTCAATCTCAACTGTTGGATTTATTGTATTTAAAAATTAATTAGGTTTGAATTTTGACTCTTGGATCAACCAACGGTCTAATAATTAAAACCATCAGATCAAAAAAGAGTCATTAGGCTCATTTTGGGTGACTAACATTCTTGTTCTGAGCTCCACCTCCTAACCACGTGGTGAAGAAGTTCGGGCTTAAGGTGAACAACCTGCTTCTTGGTCATGAAGGCATCCAAAACCTTGGCCCTTGTCAAGGTCGCGTACTGGTTCACAAAGCCAAGTTCAGTATCCACCCAATCTACCCAGCTAGTGGCCTCATTGTAAGGGAACTCAAAGTGGATTGAAATGGCGAGAAACAAGCTACTTTCAATGCAGCATTAGGAAATGGGCTTGGGATCAATAGGATGGAACGAGTTTAAGGAAGGCTCTTCCTCCTTGAAGGCCTTGTTCTAAGACCTAAGAGGAGGCGGCGACCTACCTCACTGAAGGCCATCCTTGGTAGTGAAGGACCCGTCCACTACAGTTAAGCACTTTGGTGATTCCGCAGCCATAACGCACCTATAGAAAGCAAGCATCAAATCATAGATACTACAAGCTAGTGCAACACGCAAGAAGAAATATGCAAGTATGCAAAGTGAAGCACGGCAAGGAATCTACCTTGGGAAAACAAGCAAGCATGCCTCGGGAAAGCAAAAGGGTACGTTCACAAAATTTGAAGCCTTTCATGCAAAAGTCTAAGACTTTAACATGGGACTATTTTTCCTACACGCGATCACGCAAAACACATGCATATTTCCCTACACATGCCATGCTATCAAAGCCCTATAAGATCTAGCTAGGGAAAGTATGCTATACGCATATTCAAGCAAAAACAGGCTATATGTAGTCAAGCTAATCATGCCAAGTAGATTGATACAATTAATTGATCAATCCGCTCAAGCACACATCAACACGCAAGCAAGCCAAGCTCGATGACAATTGCACATGATACATGAAAAGCAGGAAAGAAATCATAGAAAGCAAACACACAAGATTTCGAAGCAACAAAACTACCCAAGGAGTGGAGTTTGATTTCGAAGGAAAAAGCCACACCCCTTGTACGCCCATGCTAAAGCCCCAAATATTTGGAACACATAATCTAAAGGAAGAAATGCATGCCTAATTTCATCACCAGGGCAAATAGAGAAGGCAGAAAAAGGAAGAAAAATTCAAAAATGGTCAAGGGAAGAACTTCCTTTCCTAAAAAAAGCCTTGTCGCATAGCATGGAGAAGCACGAACGAGATGGCACAACCCAACATAGAAAGCAGAGAGGAATTTGAAAGAAAAGTAGTTATAGGAAATTTAAAGAATGAAGGAGAATTAAAGGATGAGAATGAAGATCAAGGACAAATTAAATACTTGTCCTAATGAGAAGAGCAATTTGTAACGATTACCAAGTGGATGTGAAGGAATACCCAAAGTTTCTCCATATGATTGGACGTGCACGAGAAGCAAGGGAGAACAGTGATAAGGAGCTATCAGCTGCCATGTGGGAAGCGGAAGAGTCCTATCAAGAAGCCCATGTTAAAAAAAAAAAAACAAAAAAACGAAAAAAAGGAATCCCTTGGGCTTCGGGTTGATTATTCGGCCCACTCAAGGTTTCTCATAGCCCAAATAATCAAGAAGGCTAATGTTGGGGTCCAGAAATGTCACACACCGATCCAACCAAATCTCAAGACCTAATCATCATGCAAAGCCTACATTCAAGCCCAAATACATGCCATGCCACAGTGATTAAGCCAGATATTCACACCATGCTTATGCTTATTCATCAAGCCATGCTTCCTTATGCTAGTCATTATTCATGCTAAGCCCAAGTCACATATTCGGGGCTTGTCAAGTGGATTGTGGTGTGGATGGTTACAGAAGGTTATCGGGCCTACGTGGAATTAGGGTCATGAAAGACTTTGGGCTGGTTAGAGGCCCAAAGATCCAAGCCCATACCCTTTGCATTTCACGCAGGCATCATTGAGAGAGAACTAGCCTAGTTTACCCTTTTCCCTAGCGAGTCAAGCCCCTTAGTTAGAACTAAACTAGATTCATGCATTAAATGCATGGTAAACCCAGCAAGTCAGGCATTTAACGTTGACTTTCACTTCCCAGCTTGCACAGACAGCCCTTGTGGAAAGCCGTGCCTCCAGAAGAAGCAAACTACAGGTCTCTATAGTGTAGTTATCTTACACCAAAAGGGGAATAATATGAGAGTTAAAGGAGAAAAGAGGGGAAGACCAAGCCACAAAAGGAGATTCCTTTGAAGCCTAGAGGAGAACCTTTACCTATATAAGGAGGGAGAAACGATTAGAGAAAAGAGAACACAGATAGAGGGAGAACACACAGAAGGTAACACAAACTACACCTCTCCATTAGGTTAGTTTAAAACCTAAATTTAGGTTTTAACCCAAGAGTTGGAGATGGTCTGATGCAATTTCTCATATTTTCTCTTTTTTCTTTGAATTTAATGAAATAGTATTAGAAAGCAAATGGAGAGGTGTAGTTTGTGTTATATATTGATACAAAGGGATGAGGATTGGAGAGGGGAAAGATGGTAAGATAATGGGAAAAGATAAAGCTTTTAGCAAAGGAGAGTCAAACCTAATTTGTTGCAACGTTGGATCACATGTAGTCCTCACTACTATTTATTTTTAGAGTCAATTTTAACAATTGTGGCAAATTTCAATTAAAAAGTACATCAATTAGCTGTATTGTAAAGGTTATAGATTTAACAATCAAATTTTGCTGTAAACAACAATGTCGTATGCTCGTTAATGTAATAAAAAGTGTTACTATGCTTTTCTACGTATCTCTTTCTCAAGTTCCAATGCCTTCTCAAGTCTATTCATAAGTTCAAAGGCCTCCTAAACCTTCGAAGAGTAAATGTCCAAAAAGAAAAGGAAAGAAAAATGCTGAATGATTCAAAGTAGTGACTTGAAACACCAAAACTTTTTTGTTGAATTGCATAAACAATTATTTTTCTTCAGGTTGTACTAATGTCATAAAGCATATTGAAGAACTTTGTTTGAACTTTAATTTTAGTATGGTAAATTTAACTTTCAATGGGGTAAACTAATGCCATAAGGCATTTTGATGTTGAACTTTGTTTTAGCTAGGTTGTATTAATGTCATAAAGCATTTAGTTTACAAATGACTAGGTTTTGGATTTCTGAGTTTGTCTGAATGTTCAATACTTGTTAGGTCCAAATAGAAGCCAAAACCGTTTGAAACCTAACTGAACCAAAACCAAAGTGTTTGATTCTATTTAGGTTCACATCGTAAAATCAAACTGAATTGGACCAAAATAAATTTCAGTTTCAATTTTACTCAAAAGCCACACTGAACCAAACCGTGTTCACCCATACATGGCTTCAAATTTAATTTTGTAGACTCGCTTGGAGATGCTCTTATTTATTTAACCATTTGAAAACGATGAAATTTCTATTCAGAGAAAACAAAAGATAAATGAAGGGTAGTCTATTAACACACTCATTTTACCTTCCACACATCCTTATTAATACTTGTTCACTGATATTCTTCAATTTATTCGATCTGATAGATAAAAATTAAAAGAATGTGTGAGAGGTAAAAATAAGTGTGGATGCCACCACCCTAAATGAAAAGTTATAAAATAGTTAAAACTAAATTAAATAAAATACCTTACCAAAATGGAAGGAAACAGCCTTGAGGCATTGCCATAGTGGAATAGCTAGATTTTCGTGTATCACGAAAAATTCAGGACAGTGGCAAGAAAAAAACCATGAAAAAGGCAGCATGATAGAACATGTGGAGGCCTAGGTTTAAGAACTAACAATGTCTTGTTCAAAAAAAAAAAAAAAAAAAAAACTAACAATCTCATATCTATTAATTTGAATTTTATTTTATTTTTTATTGAATGCATGATTCCTATTAGGTGAACTAATACAAGTGATTGGATACTTGGAAAAATATTTTAACCACTTGTACTATGAAACTTGGTATACCAAGTCGTATTTTCGACACACTGAAAAAAAATTTCTGCTTGGAATTCTAGGTTTTTTGTTTTTAACAAACGATATTTACTCTTAGGGAGAGGGGGTGGGCTTAGCCTCACAATGAGTTAGCAATAATGTAGTTCAAATTCGCCTTTGGCGAGAATTGAACCTAAGACCTCTCACTTATAAGTAAAGAAAAATACCAATACACTTTAATACTAAGTGATAGGAGAAGGGAAATTTGGTATGTTGAATGTTTGACCATTTTTGTTCTTTCTAATTTATCTTATCTAAGCTACTTATCAATACAATCTTGTTTGTCAATCAAAATTTCATGAAATTACCATTTTGACCCTCACACCAAAATGATGTAAAAATAAAATACACAAATCATTGAGCAAGTACATGCAACATAAACTTTGCTGTTTTTAACACCAACCTCACATCCATGTAAGCATAGCACCCCTATTTAAAAATTAAAAATAATATGCCCATTGTTGTGGCTTATTCTAATCTGACAAGGGAGAGAGGAGGCGCGCGAGAGAGAGAGAGAGAGATGTGTTTGTAAGGTTGTGTAGAGGATGTGTTATTCCTCTACGCAGTGCCTTTATTTATAGTAATAAGGGAGGGAAAAATCCTTATCCTCCTAGGAATACAAATCTTAATAGGGAAGAATAACTAGTATCAAATCTAATCTAGAATTTACACAATCACACTTTAATACCATGTTTATAACATTCCCCCTTGAGTGTGTTAATACTCAAGTAGATTCAACATCATGTAGAGTTGATGAAGTCGACTCGCTGACAATGATTCTAGGAACACATTAGTCTCAAACAAAGAAGGAACTTGCATATGGAACCAAGTCTCACAAAAAATCGCAATGACTATGGTAAAACCCAAGTAGGGACAAAACCCATAGTCTAAAGAAACATGAGTGAGAAAATGCATAGTCAAATGAAATGTCTAGGGGACGTCATCAGGGATATGATCAACCTAAGGTAAGTACCTTGTCCAAACCTCGTTAGGTAGCAAAAACCCAAAGGGAAAATGCTCCTAATGGTAGGGAAAAAGAGTATATTATGATCAAGCAAGTATACTTTAGGATACTCCCCCTGAGTTTGACATAATTCCAATGAGAACTAACAATGTTACAACTCAGAAAGTTTACACATACCTATTCCTTGAACAAGCTTATGAAACATCGCATTCGGTAGTGATTTTGCGAAGAAGTCAACCAAGTTGTCTTGTGAACGGATTTGCATGACTTCAATCTTTTGATGGTTTTGTTGCTGATGTGAAAAAAAAGGAACTTCGGCGCAATGTCATTAGTGTTGTCTCCTTGATGTAACCTTTCTTGAGTTGTTTGAGCATGTTGTGTTATCTTCATAAATCTTCATGGGGACGTCAATGATAGGGTAAAGATCACAGGAGCTTTGAATATAGCCCACAATTGTTCTCAGCCAGAAGCATTCTTGAGTAGCTTCATGTAAGGTAAGTATTTCAGCATGGTTAGACGAAGTGGTAACTAAGGTTTGCTTTGTTGACCTCCAAGATATTGCGGTGCCTCCAATGGTAAAGACGTAACCCATTTGAGAGCACGCCTTATGCAAGTCAGATAAGTAACCTGTGTCGACATAACAAACCAGGCGGGAATTGATTTGAGAACCAATGGTGCTTGTGGCATCACTCGATGATTTGTAGGGATAGAACATACCTAAATCCGTAGTACCTTTAAGGTAATAGAAGATGTCTTTAACACCAGTCCATTATCTGCATGTCGGTGCATTGTATCTTGCCAAAAGATTAACAACAAACAAGATGTTGGATCTAGTGCATTGAGCTAAGTACAATAAAGCGCCTCTCGCACTTAAGATAAGGAAATTCGGGTTCCAAAATCTCTTCTTCATCTTCTTTCGGACGGAAAGAATCTTGTTTTGCATCTAGCAATCGATGTACCATAGGTGTACTCGAAGGCTTTGCTTTATCCTCGTTAAAGTGGCGCAGCACCTTCTGACTTCAGGTGCGTGGCAGTTCTCCTGAGCTCTTTAGGAGTTCCGATGAGGTTCATGTCATCGATATAAACTGCAACAATCTCAAAACCGAAATGTGATTTCTTAATGAACACATAAGGGCATAGTTCGTTATTCACATATCCCTGACTAGTCAAATACTCACTTAGACGGTTATACCACATTCTTTAGGATTGCTTCAAACCATAGAGTAAATGCCTCAGTCGAATTGAGAGTGTGTTTTGAGGTCTGAAACTATTTGATCCAATCAAAGTAAGTCCTTCGAGAACTTTCATATAAATTTTTGTATCAAGATCCCCATAGAGATACGCAATTACTGCATCCATAATCTGCATGCTTAGTTTTTCGGAAATTACCACACTAATAAGGTAGCGAAAAGTAATCATATCCATAACTGGTGAATAAGTTTCGTCATAGTCAATCCCAGGGAGAAGCCTTGAACAACAAGATAAGCTTTATAACGCACAACTTCGTTTTTCTCATTATGCTTCTGAATGAAAACCCACTTGTAGCCAACTGGCTTCACATATGGAGGAGTAGAAGCTACAAGTCCAAACATCTTACATTTCACAAGCGAATCGAGTTCAACTTGGATTGCTTGTTTCCAGTTTGACCAATCAGTTCTATGTCGACATTCATCAATGGAACATGGTTCAGTGTCATCGCACAATATGATTTCAATAACTATTACATACGCTAATGCATCATCAATTATCATCTCATTGTACACCAAACATCATCCAAACTAGCATAACGGACCAAAATTTCGTGATTCTAGGAGGGTGAATTCGTCTTTTCAAGGATGCTTCTGTAATCTAGAATTTCTTCATGAGTTAGATAGAATAAGTAAGCAATTGTCGGATTCATAATAGGCTTAGTGGCCTATGCCGTGGGTTTCCTCTTTCAGGGGTGTGAATCCTTTGAACCAAGAGGTTTGCCACGCTTTTATGTAGGGGCAAAGGATTGGCTAGCCAATAATTTACGTGGATAGGCCATTAGGGCGTCCAATGCCTCTAGGAAGAAATTCCATCGTACATTTGGTACATCCATCTTTGTAGCCACATTTGCAGCTGGAATATGTGATCTTGTTACTCTCACTAGATCTGTGAAAGCATCTGGCATACTCTGAGCTACGCTCTAAAGATCTAATATGCGTTGCACTTCAGTTTTAGATAGAGCGGTGCGGGGATCTAAATAACAAAGTGGGAGTCGTCCACGATAATTCGCTTTGTTCTTTAGGAATGAGGACGTTCTTAACTCCTTTTAATGACATGAAGGTTGTCTCATAAAAATGACAATCCGCGAAACGAGCGATAAAAAGATTGCCTGTCAAATGTTCTAAGTAACGAATAATTAAAGGAAAATCATATCCGACATAGATTCTCATCCTTCGCTAAGGCCCAATTTTTTTACGTAAAGGCGGTGAAATCAGCACATAGTACCCCACAACAAAAAACGCGCAAATGCGATATGTTGAGTTTGTATCTATTAACCAACTGAAGGGTGTTATATGGTTGGGTCGCAACACGCCTCAGGCGGACCAACGTGGTTGCGTACAATATTGCATAGCCCCAAACAACGATCGGGAGCTTGGTATGTATGACCAACAATCGAGCAATCATTTGTAGGCGCTTAATGAATGCCTCTGTGGGCTGTTTTGGGTGAGAACATGGGGTACATGATGTTCAACTTCAACCCCAACTGATATGCAATAATCATCAAAAGTTTTAGATGTGAATTCTCCACCATTATCCAATCGAATAGATTTGATTGGATAATCAGGGTGGTGAACCCTGAGCTTGATAACCTAAGCCAACAATTTGGAGAAAGCAGCGTTCCTTGTGGACAACAAACACACGTGTGACCAACGTGTGGAAACGTCAACCAAATGGTCCGCAAGGAGGGTGAATCGGTCCACAAATGTCCCCCTAAATCCTTTATAGAAAATTAGGATGATTCGAGCAAATTTTATCATAGGAAGGCTTAATGATAAGCTTTCCCAAATAGTAGGTTTGACATGCGATTCCTTGAATCGAACCTAAACTTTGGGTTATTGGATGCCCGTGTGAAGATTTGAGGATACAATGCATCGCTGTTCATCCCGGGTGTCCTAAACGATCATGCCAAAGTGTAATTTCGTGCGCAGTCCTTGAAGTAGGGCCGACCACATAGTGGCTCTCTATAGGGTGTGTGGTTGTAATATACAAACCACTCGGGATACACTCCATCTTTTCTAGAATATGCTTCTAGCCATATTCGTAGGAAGTGATACATAAAAATTCAACTCTATTTTCTACATAGGTTTCAGCGTTGTAATTTGTCTTGTATGTCTTTGAAGCTAAACAACGTTCTCCCGGAACGTGGAGAATAAAGTACCTCATCAATGGTCAAGATCATTCCATTGGACAACATTATATATGTCTTACCGTATCCTTCGATCAGCTATGATGGGCCTAATAGGGTTGTCAGATGTGCATTCTTATGTACGAAGTTAGTGAAACAGATGCGTTCACGTCAAACAGTTGCGTGGTTGCACTGTCTGCCAAATAACTAACTTTCCCACTAGTCATACCTAGAAAGTAAAGTTAATTTGAATAGGTCACATGTATAAAAGTTCTAAAAACAAATATCCATTCAAAATAATTTAAGTATTCGAGGATGATAATTTAAAAAAAAAAAAAACTTAATATCCAAAATTAAAACAAATTACCAACAAATAATCCAAACATAAAGGAAAATTGTTCAAACTTAAACAAAAAAACAAGGGGGGTTTGCCCACTTAGTGGAATTTAGCCCCAGAGGTCTAAAACTTAACTAAAAAAATGGTCCATGTCTAAGATTCTAATCTTCCATGAGGGTAACAGCCTCTTGAAAATTAGAAACCTCTATCTTGGTACTCTTCGGTTCATCCAGTTGCATAAAGTTTGATTCAAACTTCATACAACGAAAATGATATTCATTTATAACCTTCGAAGGAGCATGGCAAACATGGGACGAATGGCCCTCTGAACCACAACGGTAGCATATATCTGCATCCATGGTGTCAAGTGCTTTGCCCTTGTTCTTGAAGTTCGAGGCCTTGAAAACAAGGTTGGAATGCTTTTGGGCTTAATGTCATCCTTTAGATGGGCCTTGGCTCTGTTGACCTTGACGGGGTGGCTTCTGGTCGCCCCTACCACATCTGTGTTGGCATTTTGGGTGTTGGTTTGTGCTATAGTGTGCTTTAAGCTTTAGGCAGAGTGGTCGCCCTAGTAGGTTGAGCTTGATGATTCTTCATCAACAGTTAATTCTGCTTTTCAGTACTAAGTAAAACAGAGATCAAATCCGAAAACTTAGTGAACTTTTAAACCCTATATTATTGTTGCAGAACAATATTAGTAGCAGAGAATGTCGAATAGGTCTTCTCCAGAAGATCTTCTTCAGTCAAGTCCTCATTACATAACTTGAGAAGTGATCGGATTCGACAAACTTCATAATTATATTCATTCACAAAACTTAAAGTCTTGGAAGCGCAGATACTGCCAGTCGTGTCTTGCTTTAGGCAAGAAGATGTCTTTTTAGTGATTGAAATGATCGGCTAAAGTGACCTAAAATGCCTATGGATCTTCCTCAACAAGGTACTTAAGTTGCAGCGCATCATGAATATGCCTTCAGATGGAGATCATGGTAGTGTCTTTCTTAGCTTGGTCAACCGTGTCATCTGTCTCAACTTCAATAGCTAGGCATAAATTCCTTGCAGTGAGGTGGAGGTTCACATCTTGGACCCACTTGAGGTAGTTTTTTCTAGAGACCTCTAAAGCAGTGAAGTCGAGTTTGTTCAAATTTGACATGTCCCTATGGACAAGAATCTGGTTAGTCTAATGGAGACAAATCAATCCATTCACATAAGAGTAGAACATTCAGGTTCTAATAGACATTTATTGGTTTAAAGTTACATGAAAAGCTTTGGGTTTTCACGGGTGATGTTTTAAGAAAAACTTTAGGTTTTCAAACAAGGCATGTTTTGAAAAACTTCAGGTTTCGAAAGAATTATGAACTTCAGGTTCATATGTTCTTGTAAACAAACACAAATATATATACTGAAATATGCAACCAAAATATGCAAATAGGTCTTCGAGGCCTATAACTATAATTGAATTAATTATTTGGACTTCGGGCCAAAATTAAAGTTTGGGTGAAAAATTATAAACATAAAGGGTCTAAAAAAATAGGTAACTAAAACTCGGGGCCTAAAATAGTGGGTCGAATCCCACGAGTGGGCTGAGGAAATTGATGACGTGAGGTCCAGGCCCAAAAACGGGCCAGGATAGGCACGGGCCTAGCTACAGGCTGGTCCATGGTAACACGGGTGGGCTATAGGCCCAATAAACCAAAGGCCCAGATGGCTGTGGATCAAGTGTAGCGCTGTACGATGCACCAATACTCCAACAACAAGCTAGGATCGTGTACGGGTGGGTACACAGATTGATGCGAGATTTATACGCACACAAATTAAACCCTCTTTTTGTCAATTGTAGTATAAGTATAAGTAGGGATCGTTCTGGACCGGGGATTAGGAGGGATTGTTAATCTCTTGGAAACTGACTCAAAAAACGTAAAAACAAGATAAAACACTTAAACTAGACTCAAAGAATGTGAAACTAAACGTTAAAACACTAAGACAAACCAAAAGACTCAAAATGCTTTAAAAACACAAACTAAATTGATTTCTAACTAAATTGAACAATAAAGTAAAGGGGGATTGGATTTGACGAACTTAAACTAAATGAACAAATTGCAATTAAAACAGAATGTAAATATGAAATTGATGAAATGGAATGGATGGGATGACTAGCTAAGGGGTTCATCTCCACACATGTTACACTTGCATAATAAAAAGATTTCCAATTGCATTTCAATAAACCATGAATTCTCAACGCCCCGGGTTAATTAGGTCCGCTTAAATTAACCGTCAAGTTTTCCTTAAGTTAATGAATTGGATGATTGCATACGACAACCCAAAGCATTCCTCACAAGTTCCCTACATGAATTGCATAATAGAGATACAAGCAAGAATCATTAAGCAACATGAAAACTATAAGTGTTGACGAGGCATTCGTTACTATGATTGCATGAAACTTATGCCAAGAATATGTTTAACGCGATTGTTTATAAGCAACCTCCACTACTTGTGAATATAAGTTCATAACTATTACGTGAAACTCACTTATATTCTAGCGTCAAATTCATGCATGAAAATTAAGCGTTCATTCTTAATAAACATACATAAATAGGTTATCAATTAAACAGTTAAACAAATTGAATTCACAACTTATGAAACGTAATTAAAAGTAATCAAATCATATTACAAACATAAACATAGTTTCGAATCACCCCCTAGCTAAAGGGGGTTTATTTCCTCATACGTACAAAACAAAGAGAATTGAAATTAAACATTGAAATCAAAGAAACACCTAAACATTCCAACAACTCAATCTTGAATTGTATGAACGTTTAGGCACTCTTCTCTTCCATTCTTCATATTACAAAACAAAGAGAATTGAATTTAAACATTGAAATCAAAGAAACGCGTAAACATTCCAACAACTCAAACGTGAATTGTATGAACGTTTAGGCCCTCTTATCTTCCTCTTTATTGTGGCACAAGGACTAAGGGATGTTGTTGGTGTGTTGAATGGATTGGGGGATTATGGAAATGGAAGAAATGGAGGAGAAATGGAAGGGAAATGGAGAGAAACTCACGGCTAGGGAGAAGATGGAAGTGTTTGTGGTGTGTTGTGTATGAAATGAGATGCTATTTGAATGAATGAATGCAAGGGTATTTATAGGAGGAGTGGAGATGTATATGGCTATTTGTTTAAGGTGTTTGTGGCTGCAATGATGAAGAATTGCATGTGGAAATAAAAGGGAAAATGTGGTGAAATGATGAAGTAGGAAGGTGGAAATGCATGTGAGATGTTGGAAAGGAAATGGGAATATGAGTAGGCCATGGCATGGGAGTTGTTTTGTTGGTGTAAATGTGCCATGGTTGCAATGATGAAGAATAAAGGGTGCATGTGGGGTGGAATTGAATGAATGCAAAGTGAATGAATAATGAAATGAGTTAAAGAGGGAGAATGTGGTGAAATGATAAAGTAGGAAGGTGGAAATGCATGTGACTTGTTTGTGGAATAAAGAATGAATGGTGGAATGATGAAGAGTTGCATAAAGAATGCATGTAGGGTTAGCTAGGTTGGCTTTGTTTGGGAGCATGTGTGTTAATGGTGGTTTTGCATGTGAATTGATGGATTGTTTTTGATGGAATGGATGGTTCTTTGCATGGCTTTTGAAGTGATTGTGGGCTTTGGAATTGGAAGGAAATGCATGGCCTTGGGGTTGGTTTAAGAGAGAATGGGCTAGGCCCTTTGTTTTATGTCCAAAATGAATACAAGGCCTTCAAATTCGTCCAACACTTTGGCTCCAATCATATGCTATCCATTCCAAGCCCAATTTTGCTCCAAAATGCTCCAAAATGCATCTTTTTGCTTCCTTAGCCATATGAACCTAAAAACACACGAAAATGGCTTAAACTACTAAAACAACTATGAATTAACAACATAGATGCACGAAAACAAGCTAAGTAAGTCGCCTAAATATGCTCCTATCACAGATGCACTAGCAAAGGCTGAGATCTAGTGTGTCGCAAGTGCAGGACAATATAGCCCATATGCTAGTGTCATAGGTCGAGTCCAACAAAGGGGGCCCAAATTGTACAGAGAGGGGCATGTTCACGTAGGCCCCGGCACCGAGGCCCTAGATAAAAGGTTTGCTTCAACGCGGTGCAGGCACACATACACCAGCATAAGGCTGTCATCATGTGTGGCACTGGTTCTCGGGCAAATAATCACTAAAGCCCAAAGGGCTGGTGATGTGGGTCAAGGCAGCAAGCATAAGTAAGCCCAAAAAGTTGTTGTGCTATATAGACATAAGGAAACCGAGGCCCGTCAGGGCTCGCTTTGGATTTGCAGGCCATCCCAGCGGCGCTAGGTGTGGGAATTAGCTGGAGAAAATCAACGACACAGCTTCAGGTAGTTTTTTCTTGGCCAAGGCAAGCGAACCAAGTTTTGGCGACTGAGGTAAAGCCTCAACATTGGTGGGATTCTATGTGAATCCTATGAAAAACTCACTAAATTCTTTTGGAATTTCAAAAATTGTTATTGAAAACGATGAATTTCGTTCAAATCGCACGACTTCAAGTCGCGGTCTTGTCAGAAAATCCAATGGGGGAGGTCTTGGCTTCAGGTCGAGGGTTTGGGTTAGGGACGATGGTGCCAAAACACACCACTTAGTTCTTTGGGCTTGTAGCCTTGTGACTCGTGGTTGGGCTGGGCTCGCCAAGCTGACGTAGGCTACTGGTTTGGTGTTGGCGGCTTGCACGGCGGCGCGGCTCGAATCCGCTACAAATGATGTTTCCAATCGAAATCCTAATTTAAATTATTTTTTTCTTAGTATAATCATGCATATTCAAAATATAATTCAATGTATGAACATATATTTGATGTAATTCATGGCAATATTAATTCACATAATTCAATAATTATGAATATAATGCATACACAATTTATGTAGAATCTAAAATTCGAAAAAAATGTAAAGTTGGGTAATGCATTATGGTGAATGTTCATATGCTATCAGAACTGCAAAAATGTCAAGATAAAAACCGTTGTTTGGGAAGAATTTGATTGTGTGATTATATTAATGAACTGGTTTGATGCAGAAAACTTCCACATCAGATTCCTAAGCACAATGGTAAGAGCGTGTTGTTACTTATTTTAATCTAACAAGAGAGAGATGAGGTGCGTCAGAGAGAGAGTAAGGAAAAAGATGTGTTTGTAAGGTTGTGTAGAGGATGTGTTATTCTCTCTACACATTGGCTTTATTTATAGTAATAAGCAAGGTTTTAAAAGACACTAGGCGCTAGTCCAGCGGCAGGCTGAGACCTAGCGCCTAGACGGCTAGGCAGGGCCTATGCGAATTTAAGTAAATCTATTATATTTCGTATAAATAAATGTATGTTTATACTTAAGATACATATAATTTCATCATAAGCTACATAATAGAACGACATATATATTATGAAGTATTGGAACATAATGAGGAACAAGCATATAATGTTTGTTCATTTAAGTATTCAACAAGTCTCTTACAATTTATTGAAAAAATAAAATGCAAAATGAAAGTTATCTGTTTTCTGTTTAAGTGAGTCGCAACTTAGGCAGATGCCTAGGTGGGTCTGGGTGGGCACCTCAACAGGTCTAGGTGCCCTTTCTTAAGTTTCAAACACCTAAGCATTAATTGGGGTGGTGGCCAGCTGCCTAGCGTCTAAGCAGGGTCTAGGCGGCGATAGGCGGAGATTTTTAGAACAGTCGTAATAAAGAAGGAAAGAATCCTTCTCCTCCAAGGAATATAAGTCCTAATAAGGAAGAATAATTAATATCAAATCTATTTTAGAATTTATACATCCACACTTTAATACAATGTTTATAACACCATAGAAGAAACTGTCCTGTCATTGTACTATTTTTCATAACTGATTTGTTTTTTGAAGAATTTTAAAATCCAATCACACTCCTTTATAAAGTAAAATAAAAAAACAAAATGAAATCAAATATTTCACAGGCATCTGCTAATATAGAGAAAGAGTAATGTTAGACTTACCATTTATTTGTATTATCCGTTTCATAGGGATATGACCTACCAACGCATATGGTATCATACCATCTCTATTAGATAGATGATACAAATAAATATTGAGAATAATATTTTGATAAATAAAAGGCCAAAACCCAAGAAACCGTTAGAGAATCCCGTGTTCATGCTCAGACATAAACCCCTCTACTTGTTCGAACGCCTTCCCTCCTCCTCTCTTCCATTTTGTTCTTTCTCTTCTTCTAACTACCTTAACCGCCATCTCGATTCTTTCCTCTCTGACCAACTTCCAACTTTGCAGCATCTCTCTCAGTCCCACGCTCTCCTTGTATCGTCTGGAAACTCAAACAACATCTTCATTGCCGCAAAGCTTATCTCTCTCTATGCGTCTCTCTCCAAACCCACGTTCTCCACCAAATTATTTGCTTCAGTTTCTCCCAAAGATACCTTTCTTTGGAACTCCATAATCAAAACCCATTTCTCAAATGCCAATTACTCGAAAGCCCTCGATTTCTTTTTTCAAATGCGGGGTTTGGGTTTTTCTCCTAACCAATTTACTCTTCCGATGGTGGTTGCCTCGTGCGCCGAGTTGATGTTGCTTGACCATGGTAACAGTGGGTTGGCTAAGAAACTCGGGAACTTCGCGGGTAATTCGGCAGTTGGGTCTTCTTTTGTGTATATATATTCAAAGTGTAGTCGAATGGAGAATGCATCTCTTATGTTTGATGAAATTACTGTGAGAGATGTGGTTTGTTGGACGCGCTTATAATTGGGTATGTGCAGAATGATGAGAGCGAGAAGGGTTTGGAGTATCTTTGTGAGATGCATAGGGTTGGTGGCATTGGTGAGAGGCCAAATTTCAGAACGTTAGAAGTTGGGCTTCAAGCTTGTGGGGACCTGGTTGCTTTCGTAGAAGGTAGATGCTTGCATGGTTTTGTAGCGAAAAGTGGGACTGGGTGTTCTGGAGATGTTAAATCTTTGCTTTTGTCCATGTATTCCAGATGCGGGACACCTGAAGAATCTTATCTTTCATTTTGTGATGTAGAAAATAAAGATGTTATATCTTGGACGTCAGTTATTGGTGTTTATGCTAGATCTGGGTTAATGACTGAATGCTTAAGTTTGTTTCGGGATATGCAGGATAGTGATATATATCCAGATGAAATTGTTGTCAGTTGCGTGCTTTCAGGGTTTAGAAATTCATCCAATGTCAATGAAGGTAAGGCCTTCGTAGGATTAGTCATGAGGCAAAATTATGCATTGAGTCACAATATTCATAGTGAACTACTGTCCCTGTACTGCAAATTTGAGTTGTTGACACTTTCAGAGAAGCTCTTTAGCGGAATGCAGCACCAGAACAAAGAGTCTTGTAACACTATGCTTTATGGCTATGGTAAGAAGGGACTGCATACAAAATGCATAGAACTGTTTAGGAAGATGAAACATCAAAGCATTGGAGCTGATTCTAATGGCTTGATATCTGTGATTTGTTTGTGTTTTCAGACGGGAGCAATCCATCTTGGCTGATCACTTCATTGCTTTATAATTAAGGTTTCTATGGATGAAAATGTCTCAGTAGCCAAGACACTCATAGACATGTATGGAAAAATTGGTTATTTGACCATTGCAAGTAGAATTTTTTCTGGGACACAGAAGGATATTATAACATGGAACTCATTGATCTCATCTCACACTCACAATGGACATTATTTTGAGGCCATAGCCCTATTTCATAAGATGATTGCAGAAAACTTCATGCCCAACTCATCAACATTGGTAACAGTGCTTTCAGCTTGCTCTCATCTCGCATCTCCGGAAGAAGGAAAAAAGGTTCATTGTTACATTAAGGAAAGACATCTTGAGATCAATTTATCCCTTGCCACTGCATTAGTTGATATGTATGCAAAATGTGGGCAACTTGAGAAATCAAGAGAATTGTTCAACTCAATGGAAGATAGGGATGTCATTTCTTGGAATGTGATGATCTCAGGTTATGCAACACATGGACTTGCAGAATCTGCAATAAAACTTTTCCGCGAGATGGAAGATTTAAATGTTAAACCAAATGAACTCATCTTTCTCGCTCTCCTCTCAGCCTGTAATCACTCAGGGCTGGTTGAAGAAGGGAAATATCTGTTTCGTAGAATGCAAGATCTTTCCTTACAACCACATTTGAAGCACTATGCTTGTATGGTAGGTATTCTTGGCAGGTCAGGTAAACTGCAAGAAGCGGAAGATTTGGTTCTGTCAATGCCCATTTCTCCTGATGGTGGTGTGTGGGGATCATTGTTAGGTGCCTGCAAGATTCACAATGAAATTGAGTTGGGTGTCAGGGTTGCAAGGCATGCTATAAAATCTGATCCAGAAAATGATGGCTACTATATTATGCTTTCGAACTTGTATAATTCCATTGGGATGTGGGAGGCAGCTATAAATGTGAGAAAAACGATGGAGGACAGGAGCATCAGAAAGACAAAGGGTTGGAGTGTTGTCTAACTTGTGTAGTTAAGAGAAACGGAAATCAGTTTATAAAAGGAGTAATCAGGATCTACTGCATTCACTTACAGAAAAGGAAAAAGTTTGATCCTGTGTCCCGAGTTTCAGTCCACCACCAGCAAAAACGAGGCCATGACCACTACTGAACTAATTTTGAGGTAGTATCGTTGTTCAGTGCGCTGTACTGCTTTTAACCATGTGATACTGATAGCCCGTTGGAGATACTTGTCGAGATATACATGCATTACAGAATGATTTTCATGCTCTGTTAGCAGAATTGCGTTCATATCTTCTCCAAAAATGAACCATACTGATAATTGATTTCAGAAAACACTACCTTTTTCTTCCTGCTTGATTTTTAGATTTTATTTCTTAGAACATAGCTATGGCATTAGGAGCGTGGTCGAAGAGTAAACTTAATTGCCTTGTTCTCTGGTCCGTGGATGCCCTATTGAACATGGATCAGAAGACGATGTTAGGTTTTAAGCTACTTTATTAGCTACTTATGCTTTTGTGTGCTTGTATACATTCATTTGTTGATTTCTTGAAACCGTGAGAGTGCATCAGCAGCTGTTTTATTTCCTACACTAAAAATCTCAAGCATTTGGAGTTGGATTTCGAAGAACTGCCAAGTCCAAATGTTCCTTTAATCCCTCAGGATAGTGGAGATTACAGAACCTTTGAACCTCAATAAAGTATTTATTGAAGGTTTCAGGTTGAAGAAATGCCTTATGTTAAGAAAATGGGGTGTGATATCCACACATCCTATTTTACTTTACACACACCTTTTTTAATTTTCGGCCGTCGGATCGGATGAATTGAAGAAGATCAACGAACAGAAATTATCAATGAGTGTGTGAGAAGTAAAATGGGGTGTGTGGATAGCACATCCCTAAGAGAATGCCCTTTCTTATTTTGCATGTATACAAAATCCCTAGTTTGCCCAGGGATACATTTGATCAAATCCCATGTCTTCATAAACTACGAAATTTAGTGTTTAGGGGAAGTTGTGATGTATGCTGCAGTCTATGTATTATTGACACAAAAAAAAAAAAAAAAAAAAAAAAAAAAAACTAATGAAAAGGGTTTGAGAACTTTGAGTTTTAACGATAAAGACAAAATAAAGGGTAAAGTGAACAGTATCAGTATTGACTTTTTAGTGTAAAAATGTGGTTTTTTGTTAAAGTGAACAGTACCGAGAACTTTTCGGTAAAGTTCCCCAAAAAAAAAAAAAAAAAAAAAAAAAAAAAAAAAAAAAACCATGTTCTCTTAAATGGAAATTTTTACAATATTCCGTAGCATTGAATGATATAATGAAGGATTGAAAGTAGAATATATAAACAGTTGTGTGTTTTGGGTTGAGAGTTTAGGGCCTCTCTTATTTTTTTTTTTCTCTTTTCCTCTCCTTGAACGCTCAGAAATTCATCTTGTAAAGGGCGAGGAGAAAAAAGTAGAGAGAAGAAAAAACCAAAAAAACTGTGAGAGGATGAGAGGAAGGGGAGCAAAAAAGGAAGGGGACCATCCAAGTGGCAAAGCCTAATCTAACTACATACAGAAAATGGCTCTTTAGATTTAAGCCTCCTATTTATGCTAATTAACTATTTATCCTAATTAAGCCAGTAGTTCAGCTGACAAACTCAACCATTAACAAATGTATTATGTAACAAACGAACACAAGTACTGATAGGATGGAAAAAATACACAAGAGTATGGGCCCGCCCATATAAAACTTTTGATTATGATTATGGATAACTATTTAGATAAATAAACAATTATAATTATTTATCTGTGAAATTTAATTTGTATGTCTCTTGTTAATGGTTATGGGTAAAATTAAAGGAAAACTTTGAGTTTTAATGATAATGACAAAATAAGTGGTAAAGTGAATAGTATCATAATTAATTTTTTAGTGTAAAAATATAGTTTTTCATTAAAGTGAATAATACCGGGAGTTTTTTGTTAAAAGTCCCTGAGATTAATTCTAATAAAGTTCTGCTCTATCACCATCAGCAACAACAATTTATGTCTTGATAATTGATGTCTGTTTTGGACTTTGCATTGCCTCGCATAAAAGTAGTATCACAGAGACACAGCTTTCCTCTGTTATTCAGGAGTAGTGATCATAAACTCTTCGGAGGAAAGCTCTAAATTGTTGGAACAGCGTTTAGTCTTACTGTTCTTCTCCCTTTGCTGTCAAATAGGTGAGAGTGCAGAACTAGTGATCATAAAGAACGCAGGGCATGCTATAAATGCAGAGAACCCCAAAGAGATGTGCAAGCACATGAAGGCTTTCCTCATCGATCCACTCCCTAAACCGAAACAAGAAAACCACAGCAACGGCCACAAGATGGATTGAGATACCAAGAAAAGGTGAAGGCTAATCAAGATGATCATTTTCTGACATTATTGGATATGAGTTTCTGTATTGTGGATTATATGTGCGAGTTGAATTTTGTACTAGAAGTTATTTTGTTTGTTTAGAAAGCAGAAGACTATACATCACCGCCCAAAATGTCATTTGGTCCATCACGGTAGAACAATGATTGGTTTTGCAAGAACTTGATTTATGCAGATCCATCTTATACTGCTTGTATGTTCATATGATCAATATGTTTTCTTATCAGATTGACTGGCAACTTAAGAGAATTGTGTCGCCGGACTTTGATTCTGGACATTGCTCCACGATCATTTTGATTTAGAGAAAATTGGAGCATGGACCCCTAAATTTTGATTCAATTGGCGCTCTAGCTCCTGAACTCGCTATAATGCAGAGCACTATAGTTCTTTTGGGTAAATCAACCTTATTTTCCCTTTAAACCCCTTTTTTTTGGGACATAAGTTCGAATGGTGTTACCCATAAAGACTATTGTTTCATATCACAGATTATTAATTCAGGGACGAAGGCTTCAATTGCACCAAAAGGCTAAGAATCAATAATACTGCACTTTTTTGTTTTAATTTATGTTGTGTGGTTCAGATCGAACCTGGCATCATAATTCAGGCAAGGAAAACATTACTCTATCAATAGTATCTAGCAAGTTATATGGCTTTATAGTAAATCACAGCAAAGATTATGCTCTCGGATGTTTACAATGACTTTATACTTTATAGAAGCAAAGATGCTTTCACTAGCTTTGGACTCTTTAAACGTTAAGCCTGTGTATAGTAAACATCAAACCGGGAATGTTAAATAATACTTCTCTTCTCAATAGTGAAAGATATTCAAAGTTCAGGATCCGCTTTGGCCTTAAGCTCGCTATTGAATCGTGTTATGTTCTTAATTTGTTACATCAGGATGATGCTGGTTTGTGCCATCCTTTTGCTTCCCCGTTTGATCAACATTTGAGGTCTTCAAAATCGATTTTTTAACTGTGAGATCAAACACGTTGAGAAGGAAACGAATACTGCGGCGGACAATCTTGCCAACTGGAGTTATAATTTATATTTTGATTTTTGTATTCTTATTGATAGCCCTCCTCTGCGGGTTCGAATTCGTCCTTACCAATTTACAAAAATGATTAATTGGATGGTTAAGGTTTCCAAGCTCCCACTACCCGACTTTCAAGTGGAGCATGGCATATCCTATGTAGTACACATATGCGCAGAAGATGCCCGATAAGTTGCTCACCTTTATTCCTGTTTCTATTTACCTGTTAATTAGAGCTCGACACTTGTACAAGATCTTTTCCTTTTGTATTGTTGATAAATTATCTCTCCATACATGTCAAAGTTGGATTTGCAAGAAGGAAGATTGACTATTCAACGTATAATAAAAAGCTAAATTACCACAACTACAGTTGGATTAGCATCGATTGGTGGGTGAGTACAATTTATCAAGAAAAATAGTATTATTTGACAATTTCATTTTTTTTCTTTTATGGGAAATTGGCTAAAAAGATTGGAAGTCAATTTTATATTCCATCATTCAAATAATTTCTTCAAGGCCTAAACCAAATTGAAAGGGAAACCAAAACTTAAGATTTAGTCGTCAAAAATCAATTTTTTTCATCAATATGTTTGTGTTTTTAGGGGTTTCTTCTATAGTGGAGAGTATGAGTGAATTTTTAGGGCTTGAATAGTTATTTCATATTAGAGTTACAAGTTATTTATATTTTGTAGGATGTATTTAACAATATATGGGATGCTAATGAAAAAACCTTATTAAATAGATCAAAATTTATTATTGACAAATGCAGCGATCAAAGATCGATGACATTATGATATATAAGATATTGACAACATACAACAATATGATAGCTATTTCATTTTCAGTTTTTAGTTTTCACATTTTCGAAAATGAATTCTTGTCTGATAATTATTTCAGTTTTTTTAGAAAAATGAAAACTGAAAACTAAAAAGTAAAAACTCAAGGCCAAACTTTGTAAACTCTAAAAGTAGTTTTCAGTTTTTATTTTAAATAAAAACTGAAAGTAACTACCAGACAAGATTTCAGTTTCCAGTTTTCAAAAAAGTGAAAGCAAAAACTGAAAACTCAAAATAAAATAGTTATCAAACGGATTGTTGAGATTTGAAAAACGACAATTTCCAAACAAATCAAATCTCAGTTTTCGGTCAGAAAACTTAAGTTTTTCCAAGTCCTGTTACAGCTTACACAGATCAAATCAAAAGAAGCATTTCCAAGCAAAAACCATCTCTCTCTCAAGCCATTATGATCATCAAGCCAGCCACAAGCGCAGACCACATTTTCCCTGCAAAATTCAAAAGATGACGATCGATCAGCTTAGAGTTTATAAATTATTCTTTTTTTTTTAATAAATAATTTTCTTACTCTAAACTACACTAAGAAGAAGATAAGAGTTTGAACGCTGTATGCAGTGGGTTAAAGAGGAATACCTAAAGCCAACAAGACACTAGATATATTTTTCGACTTGAAAAGTTTTGTAACTTCCATTGCTCCTTAACGCTTAAGTTCTCTCTCTTTTGCTCACGCAATAAAACTTGTCTTTATTCCCCAACACAAACAAAACCCATCAATTGCAAACTTACAGAGGGAAAGGCATCAGGTGCGCACTTTACGCACCATGAAACCTCACTTTATGACAACAAATTAGCATCAACCATGGACGGAGCCAATGAAGGCTTCCTGGGGGCAGATGCCCCCACTCAAGTAATTCGTTTGTTTAGTTGCAGACTACAATTATATAATATACACGGGTTATTTTTGAAGAAAATATATGTATCTAATATCCAACATACATTCATTCATTCTATTTATACTCCATATCAAATATTATATGAGCAATAGTGCTCTTGTTCTGTCATTCAAACCGAAAAAACCCGCTCGCCTATCATGTACTTATATTTTTCTCATCACTTTGCCACTTTCCACTACTATATTGAAATTTTTGTAACATTGGAATTGTGATACATCATCATTTGAAACCATCCTTAATATCATTTTGCATATAACCATACTATAATAAGGTTTTCTTAGTTGTTTTCGGTTGCCCCTGCTAGAAGAAATTTTTGGCTCCGTCCCTAGCATCAACACTCGTAAATAATTAACCACACTTATTAAAATGGTTTAGCTGTAATCAATTTCATTATCAATATATCATCGATCTACTTAAATAATGGTAAGAAAAATATTGAAGAACAACTTACAAATAGCAACTGGTAAATGATCATCACAGGCGCCGGAGCCCCAAAGCAGTTCCGAATCCGGAGTGTAATTATTATAGCAATCTGATGAGGTGTTGTAGCCATTCTTACACACACAAAGAAACTGATCCTGATCATCAACCCTATACCCACAAACCCCATCACTCATCTCACAGCTCTTGCACTTTGTATCCACAATGCCACTGTCCAAACCACCGTGACTGTACTTCAACGCCACCCCATACTCCCACCACACAGGGTCCGTCGGGTAGTCTCCGAGAGACACCACGGATGTAAATGAGGCACACTTTAACCCGTGGAGGTCCAACTCACCCTTAGCATCAAGATTCCCTGGTGAATACACACAGCATGTGTTTGTTGGGGGGAACAAGGGGAGGCCAAGACCTACGACGGATGGACACGTATATATAGAAGCACAAAGGTAAGAGTAGGAGGGATCACAGACGGGGATGCCGGAGGGTTTGAGGGTGAGGGAAGAGGTGGGGGACTGGCAGGACAAGAGGATGAAAGTTGATGGGCCGAGCTGAAATGGGGAGGCCCAGTCAAGGCCGAAGTTGGAGGAAGAGGGTTGCATGGAGGTGCAGTTGGACATGGAGGGTGGGCTTAGGATTAGGGTTTGGGTGGCGTAGGAAATGGAAGTGATAGGGTATGAGCCTGTGTGGGTGGTGAGGAGGAGGAGCTGCTGATTGTTGATAAATGCGCAGGTTATGTAGGGTTGGAAAATTGGTGAGCCACAGCCAGGGCCTGTGCCAAAAGGGTATCTCAGTTGCAGGGATCCACATGTGGGCTTGCAAGCAGGCGAGTCTGTGGCGAAGGCTGTGGTGATGTAGCGGTGGTTGAAGAGGAGGAGGAGGAGGAGGATGAATATTGAAAGAGCTGGTACTCCAACCATTTGAGCTAGCTTTCTCTTGGCTTCTCTCTCTGTCTTGTGATCGATGACGCTGTTATGATCTTATCCAAAGAGGAGGAAGAAAGGTGGACTTGTGTTTAATGGGTATAGGAGGAGGGCAACAAGTGTAAGAAAGCAGACCATCGCATAAGTTACAACTTCCTACATATGTAATTCGAGAGAAAATTTTTATTAGGTGATTTGGGAAGGGAATTTGAACTCTCGACCTAATCAATGTTGAAAATTAAATAATAATATCAAGTTAGTTTGAGAATTCACTGTTACTTGTATGTGGAAATTAACAAGTTTTGGTAAGTTTTTGAAGTTAACCCATTTAAATGGTGTCATTAGTTAAAGATATATCATGATTAGGTTAGGTCAAAAGTTTGATTCCTCACAATGAATTAGAAGAAATAATTTTGCGGTAAAGTTGGTTCAAAACCGTCCTCACTAGTAGTACCTATCCTTGACAACCATTAGCACAACTTCGAAGAATAATTTTTTTTTTTTTTTTTTTTTACACTGTCTACAACTATGGATGTTGTTCATGTGCCTTCTTTTGTTGTTTGGCTACCATAGACAACAAATTAGAGTAATGTTATTCATACCATGTTTATATATCACATTTCTATACCATCTTAGGTGGCATCTGATGTGGACAGCTACATCATTTGAAAAATTTGCAAAACCCAAGGAAATGAAGGAGAAAGGCCCCTGGTATACCACAATCATCATTTAATTAACTAGCTTTTTCTTAATTATTAGTTTATTAAATAATGAACTAAATTTAAAAATCTAATTAATTCAAATGATGTGGCTGTCCACATCAAATGCCACCGAAAGTGGTATGAAAATGTGGTACAAAAACATGGTATAAATAACATTACTCTACAAATTATGCATTTTTGCTCCAATTGGTTCTAATATATATTTACAATTAGATTCTTCAAGATAAGGATGGAATAAACTTTAATGCACATTTTTTCTCTTGCTTCGTTTATGCATGTAACGTACAGAGATGGAATCATGTGTGTGTGTGTGTGTGTGTGTGTGAATTGCAGCTACCTACACTTACATTAGTTTGCCATTTGTATTTCTTAATAAAATCAACAGTGAAGAATATAGCAACACTAGTAACTTTCATAGCCTTACATATACAATTGTTACTTCGCACTGAATTGCCATAAGACAATTGTAATTACGAAGAAAATGTATACAAAAAGGCAAGGTATGAACGGTTTAGAAGCTCTTGCATATTGACAAAAGAAAAAAGAGAAAGAAGATGCTATTGGATAGGACTGGTGAAAAAAAATAATATATATATATATATGCAAAATAGAAAATAAATTCGAAATAAAAGTTGAATTAAGTTTGGGCTTGACATCCGACGTTAAGTTGGAAACTCAAATGCCCTTTAGCACAATTCGAAGTGGGCGAGGGTCTCCTGTCCCGACTTTGGTGTCTCGATTGTGTCTCAATTCTTATTTAGTTGACATGTGTCCATTCATTAACTCAAAAATTGACACCGTTAACCTTCAACGTAGAAAAAGCTAAACATAAAATAAGAGATAGAGAAAGGCCGGGGCCCCTGGGTCTCACTGTTAAAACTCATCGTCACCGCCCTCTTCCCGTCCTACTCCCTCGTCACCACCGCAGCCCTTGGGTCTCACTGTTAAAAAAGGAAA